>NC_137336.1:70627149-71282531 GCF_965287045.1 Carcharhinus amblyrhynchos | reverse complement strand
CATCTTAGCAATATTCTTTTAAGATTCCTGGAACAGGGTCCACCAGGACCTGGGAAGTTGTCAGCTTTTCCTTCTAATCATTTTCTCAGTATCTTTTCCTTGACAATTCTAATTGTTTTCAACTCCTTCTCACCCTTTGCACACTTATTTTTGGGACCTTCTCGACATCCTCCACAGTGAAGACAGGCACAAAATATTTGTTTAATCCATCTGCCATTTCCTTATTTTCCAATGAATAATCCCCTTCTCCATCTCTCTGTGGAAGGCCAACACTCCACTTACTCTTTTCCATTTTAAGTACCTGCCGTAATGCTTATTCTCTGTTTTTATATTTAGACCTATCTTCCTCTCGGACTCTAATCTCATCCTCCTCATTAAGATTTTATTCATTCTTTGCTGTTTTTATATTCTGTCCTTATTTATAAGCTGCCATTAATCTTTATGGAATTATACACACTCTATTTTCAATTTGTGACACTGGCCTAATTTTCCGGTTTCACCCACTCAAGAGTTGGTGCAGGAGCAACAGATAGTTTGATAGACAAGTGAAAGGTCCGCTGACCAAGGGCGGGACCGTAAGATCTTGTTGATCACCTTTGACTTCCTCAGTTAGTCATGGATGATATGTCTTGCCTTGGAGTCATGCTTTCTCACCAAAATGCATCTTTTTTGAATGTCACAATATATCTCTTTAATTGTCTGCCATTGCACCTCTACTGACATATCCCCGATGCAATTTCACCAGTTTAGGCAAATCAAACAACAAATTAAAGTAAATCAGATAATCTGAGAGACCAATTAAAGGGACAGCCCCTTAAAGGGATATTGTTTCTTAAACAAAGATAAATCACAAATTAAACTTAAAGCATCAAACCAAAATGTCGTTAAGGCACCCCAATCCCCACCAGGCATAGAAGGCCTCTACGGTGTCGTGGACATTTTGTAATCCCTTTCTAGAGACACCCGACAATTGGGCTGATGACCCCTACCTCATTCACCCACTCTCTGGACCTGTTAAAGGCAAGTTTGGCGAAGCCCAGATCCAATTTCCCAGTTCAACTGGAGCTAGTTCTTTCCTCATATCCTCATAATAGCTCTTATTTAAGTTCAAAACACTAGTCTTAGATCCACTTCTCCCTCCCTCAAAATGAACATGAAATTCATGTTTCAACTCCAACTCAATTTTCAAGTTTGCTAATGACACCACAGTAGTGAGTTGGATCTCAAACAATGACAAGATAGAGCATAGGAATAAGATAAGAGAATCTGGTGAGCTGGTGCGATGACAATCTCCCTCAATGTCAAAAAAACGAAGGAAATTGTCATTGACTTCAGGAAGCATAGTGGAGAACATGTCCCTGTCTACATCAATGGGTACAAATGCAGAGCTTCAAACTTTTAAATTTTAGATCACTAACAACCTGCCCTGGTCCCCCCATGCCGACACTATATTTAAGAAAGCCCACCAACGCCTCTGCTTTCTCAGAAGACTAAGGAAAATTGGCAAGTCAGCTACAACTCTCATCAACTTTTACAGATGAACCATAGAAAGTATTCTTCCTGGTTGTATCACAGCTTGGTATGGCTTCTGCTCTGCCCAAGGCCACAAGAAGCTACAAAAGGTCGTGAAAGTATCCCAATCCATCACGCAAACCAGCCTCCCATCTATTGACTCTGTCTACACTTCCCACTGCCTCAGCAAAGCAGCCAATATAATTAAGGTCCCCATGCACCTTGGACATTCTCTCTTCCACCTTCTTTCATTGGGAAAAATATACAAGTGTCTGAGGTTACATACCAACTGACTCAAGAACAGCTTCTTCCCTGCTGCTGTCAGACTTACTTTGCATTAAGTTGATCTTTCTCTACATCCTAGCTGTGACTATAACACTACATTCTGCACTCTCCTTTCCTTCATAGATTGAATCATGGAATCTACAGTGCAGAAGACCATTCAGCCCATCGTCTGCACCGACCACAATCCCATCCAGCCTCTACTCCCATAAGTCATGAACGGCATGCTTTGTCTGTATAGCACACAAGAAACAATACCTTTTACTGTATGCTAATACATGTGAACTAATAAGTCAAAGTCAATGTTATGTTCACTGCTACCTGTCTTTACAATGAGGTCATTAATTAATCCAGTCTCATTACACATTACTGGATCTGCTCTCTGAGTGGCTCTAGAACCCACTGCTCCATGAAAATATCCCAAAAACACTCTCTAAACTCATCATCCAGGCTACCTTTGCCAGTCGGATTTGTCTAAACGTCCATGAACCCATCACCTACAATTAGCGCCTTACCTACTCACATGCCCAATTTCTTCTTCTTTGCCCTATTCTGCAGTGTGGTTACTGATGGGGGGGGGGGGTGGAAACGACGGGGACGGACCTATAAACTACTCCCACAACTGACTTCTGACCATTACTTTTTATTTTTTATTCGTCACTGGCTGGGGCCACCATTTATTGCCCATCCTTAATTGCCCATGAGGCCATTTCAGAGGGCAGTTAAGAATCAACCACAAGAATGCTGGTCCAGAGTCACACGTAGGCCAGATTTTTCCCCCCTAAAAGGACATTAGTGAACCAGTTTTACAATAATTGACAACGGCTTTATAGTCATCATTAGACTTTTAACTCCAGATGTTTGTTGAATCCAAACTTCACCATCTGTCGTGGTGGGATTCATACTCAGCACCCCAGAACATTACCAGCACTTTAGTCCAGTGACAATATCACGCCAGTGTCTCCCCCTTATCTCTACCCAAACTGATTCTACATCTTGATCTTTAGAGCAAAGGTTGTCTCTTTCTCTCTCTCTCTCTATTGTGCTCATGCCACCCTTCATAAACAGAACTACACCTCCACCCTTTCCCAGCTCCCCAACCTGCCTTAATGCCATGTATCCTGAATATTCAGCTCTCTGTTATCCATGACCTAAATTTTTTGACCGTTGGGTGCACACACTGGGCTTGCCCGGAAGCCGAAGCGAAGTACTTCCCGACTGAGGTTGGCCCTGGGGCATAACTGCGTTCTGGCTGACCAATCAATGGCCATCCAGTGCAAAGCGCAGCCTGTGAAAGGCTGAGTCTGTCAGGGAGGGTCGGCAGACACGGAGTACAGAGAGGTTGCGGGGCTGACATTTTTCATGTGCTCCCTCAGAAGGGCAGTGGAGCTGTCTTGGGAGCTGCTAACCTGTGAAAAATAAATTGCAATGTCAAAATTACACCACGAGCGTCTAGACAGTTTAATCAAACACAGACCTCAGTTCCCCAGACACCCACTGAAATTCAGCCTGGACAGTTTGTCCTACCCTGGATCGAGATTAAAGGTCACCTGGCACTCGGCCCATCCGCTGCCAACTGTAAAAGCAGATGGCCGTGTAAAACTGCATTCCACTGGCCCCTTCATGGACTAAATTACTGGCCTGATTGTTGGTGGCTGCAATTCTGACTTATGAGCACCCATCAAGTTGCTGCGCAAGTGCATGGCTACATTGGGGTGCACTCCCCACATCATCTTCAGGAGCTCCCGATGTCTGAGCAACATGAAATTGTGGCCTGCGTCTCAGCAGTCGTGCTCAGATCAGCTTTCTTATTTCCACTTCTGCTGGCCATTCAGCCGCCTCATTGCCAATGTACAAAACTCTGGTGCGACTGCACTTGGAGTATTGCATACAGTTCTGGTCGCCGCATTATAAGAAGGATGTGGAGGCATTGGAAAGGGTGCAGAGGAAGTTCACCAGGATGTTGCCTGGTATGGTGGGAAGGTCTTATGAGGAAAGGCTGAGGGGCTTGAGGTTGTTTTCGTTAGAAAGAAGAGGTTGAGAGGTGACCTAATTGAGGCATACATGATGATCAGAGGGTTAGATAGGGTGGATAGTCAGAGCCTTTTTCCTCGGATGGTGACGGCTAACACGAGGGGACATAGCTTTAAATTAAGGGGTGGTAATTATAGGACAGATGTCAGAGGTAGGTTCTTTACTCAGAGGATAGTAAGGGTGTGGAATGCCCTGCCTGCAGCAGTTGTGGACTCGCCAACTTTAAGGGTGTTTAAATGGTCAGTGGATAGGCATATGGATAACGTTGGAATAGTTTAGGTTACATGGTCATTAGATTGGTTCCACTGGTCAGCGCAACATCAAGGGCCGAAGGCCCTGTACTGCGCTGTAATGTTCTATATTCTAATGCTACCTTCATTCAGATTCTCACCATTCTTTTTGATTTGCGACCTCTGGCCTTATCTGATGGCGTACTCTGTTCTGTCCCTCCCTGCCAAGCTCCGGTTATCACTCCCCCCATTGTGCTTGCTTGCTCTCTTTGCCTTGTCCTCTCTCTGTAATTTATCATGTCTTCCCACATCGATTCCTCCCCCACCCCCTCTATTTAGTTGCAAGCCCTCTCGACGATCTAGGTTATGTGACTCAGCAGCACACTCATCCCAGTTCAGTTCAGGTGTAGCCTCTCTCAACGACACTTTCTCTGCTGCTGGTGCCAGTGCCCATGAAGCAAGACCCATTTCTCCCAGACCAGCCCTTGCATCATGCATTTAACACCCTTATCTTATTTACCTGATGCCAAGTTGTACATGACTTGGGTAATAAATTAACTTTGAGGTTCTGTTTTTTAGTTTAAAAAAACTAACTGCTCACACACCTTGAATAAAAGCAAAATGCTGCAGACATAAAAACAGAAAACGTGGGATGAACATCTCCAGAGAGACACAAAGTTAACGTTTCAGGTCTAGATGTGATTTACACCTGCTTGCACTGACAACTCGTCTGTCTTGTTAAAATTGCTACTTGCATTCAGGTCAGCTCAGCTCCATGACATTGCTTTAGGAGTTCCTCAGGGCAATGTCCTAGGCCCAATCATCTTCAGCTGCTTAGGGGCGGTACAGTGGCACACGGCAGCCTCACAGCGCCAGGCATCCAGGTTCAATTTGGCCTCGGGTGACCGTGTGGAGTTTACACATTCTCTCTCTCTCTGTCTGCGTGGGTTTCCTCCGGGCGCTCTGGTTTCCTCACACAGTCCAAAGATGTGCGGGTTAGTTTGACTGGCCATGCTAAATTGCCCCTTGGTGTTGGGGGATTAGAAGAGTAAATATGTGGGGTTATGGGGATAGGGCTTGGGTAGGATTGTTGATGGTGCAGACCTGATGGGCCAAATGGCCTCCTCCTGCATTGTAGGGATTCTGTGACTCATCCTCCCATCATAAGGTCAGATGTGAGGGTGTTCACTTTTGACAACACAATGTTCAGTGTCATTCCCGATTACTCAGATCTTGAAGTAATTCATGTCCAAATGCAGCAAGTCCTGGACAATATCCAGACTTTGGTTGACAAGTGGCAAATAACATTAGTGCCACACAAGTGCCAGGCAATGACCATGTCCAACAAGACAGAATCGAATCATCACCCCTTGACATTCAATGACATTACTATTGCTGATCTCTCCCACAGCCCAACAACATACAGGGGTTACCATTGACCAGAAACTGAACTGGACTAGCCATATAAATACTGTGGCTACCAGAGCAGGTCAGAGGCTGGTAATCCTGTGGTGAGTAACTCATGTCCTGACTCCTCCCAAAGCCTGTCCACCATCTGCAAGGCACAAGTCACAGAAACATAGAAAATAGAAGCAGGGATAAGCCATTTGATCTTTTGAGGCTGTTCCTGCTTCCTCACATATCCTTTGATCCCTTTCACCACAACAGCTTTATCTAATTCGTAAATCATGAGTGTAAAGAAAAACTCTTCATTTGCCTCAATGAGTGTGGCTTCAAGAAGTTTGATACCATCCAGGATGTAGCAGCCTGTTTGATTATTATCCCTTCCACAAACATTCAATCCCACTACCACCAACACTCAGTGGCAGCCATGTATACCATCTACAACATGCACAACAGCAAGATTCCTTACACAGCATCTTCCAAACCCATGACCATCAGAAGGAGAAGAGCAGCAGATAACTGGGAACACCACCATCTGGAGATTCCACCTCAAGTCACTTACCATCCTGACTGGGAAATATATTGCTATTCCTTCATTCTCACTGGGTCAAAATCCTGGAACTCTTTCCCTAACAGCACTGTAGGTATACCACAGCTCAGGGACTGCAGAGGTTCAAGAAGGCAGCTCATTGCTACCTTGTCAAAGGGCAATGAAGGATAAGCAATAAATGCTGGTCTAGCAACAGCCACACCCCCTTAAAAGAGATTCTTACCATTTCTTGCAATGTTTTACTTGTATTGTTGGTGCCTGTATGAACCATGATCACCGGATCCTCCCCTCTCCCTGCAAAATTCTCTCCAACCTGGAGCAGATGTCCCGAGCATTGACACTATGCAATAACGCAACTGTGTGGACTCTTGCTTTTGGCATCTATTCCCATGCTTATATTATCCTCTACTATCACTACATTCTTATTAACTCCACCGGCTCAAATGCCCTCCTGTACCATGGTGCCTTGGGTCAGTTTTCTGCAGCTACTAATTTCTGCCCAAACACTTCTCCTTTCTTGCTTCAATTGGAGTCACACCCTCCTGTCCCTGACCATGACCACATCAAGATGTTCAGGTAACTTTACTCCTCACTGATGTGTCTGCAGCTCGGCCTCCTGCTCAATAACTCTGAGCTGAAACAGGAGCACCCACATTTTGCAACACAACACGGCACCCATCCTGCCACCTTTGTTTGTCTAGTTTTCTTAATTAATTACACTGATTTCAAATAACCTTTGCTACTGCTAATAAACCTCACTACTATAAATGAAAACTTACTAGTAAATTACAGGAACTTTAATGACAAATGAGCAAAATATTCACCAATGAATCATGTACCTGTTTTCCTGTGATGGTGCACTCTGATTTCTCTCACGACGCAGCCCCTGTGCTCTGGAGCCACACGCAGAACTGGGCTCGACAGCTCTTCTAGCTGGTGGTTGCTGCCACATAATTCTCTTTTCACCAGCTTTTTCTGTTGTAAAGTCTGAAAGGAGGTTACAGAAATGGGGAGAATTGTAGGGGCTGGAAGAGGTTATGTAGAGTGAAGATCACAGGGGCTGGAGGAGGCCACAGAGACAGGGAAAGTTACTGAGGGAGTACTAAGGGAGCATCACATTGTCAGAGGTTCAGCACTGAGGGAGCACTGCCCTGTTAGAGGGTCAGTACTGAGGGAGTGCTGCACTGTCAGAGGGTCAGTACTGAGGGTGTGCTGCACTGTCAGAGGGTCAGTACTGAGGGAGTGCTGCACTGTCAGAGGGTCAGTACTGAGGGAGTGCTGCACTGTCAGAGGGTCAGTACTGAGGGAGTGCTGCACTGTCAGAGGGTCAGTACTGAGGGAGTGCTGCACTGGGAGAGGGTCATCAAATCATCATAGAAACCCTACAGTGCAGATGAGGCCACTTGGCCCTACGAAGTGCACTGTCAACAATCCCCCCGCAACCCCCAGCCATATCCCCGTAACCTCACTAGTCCCCCTGACACTAAGGGAAATTTACCATGGCCAGTCAATCTAACCTGCATATCTTTGAACTGTGAGACGAAACCAGGCATGGGGACAACGTGCAAACTCCACACAGTGACCTGAAACCAGAACTAAACCTGGCTCCCTGGCACTGTGAAGCACAGTAAGAAGTCTCACAACACCAGGTTAAAGTCCAACTGGTTTATTTGGTAGCATAAGCACAAGCTTTCGGAGCACTGTCCCTTCATCGGTTAAGTGGGATTTCTGTTCACAAACAGGGCATATAAAGATACAAACTCAGTTTACAAGATAATGGTTGGAATGTGAGTCTTTACAACTAATCAAGTCTTAAAAGTTTCAGTCAATGTGAGTGGGGAGAGGGTTAAGCACAGCTTAAAAAGATGTGTATTGTCTCCAGCCAGGACAGTTAGTGAGATTCTGCAAGCCCAGGCAAGTCATGGGGGTTACAGATAGCATGACATGAACCCAAGATCCCGTTGAGGCCATCCTCCTGTGTGCAGAACTTGGCCATCAGTTTTTGCACAGCGATTCTGCGTTGTTGTGTGTCATGTTACGCCGTTGTTTAAGAAGGGTGGCAGGCAAAAGGCAGGGAATTATAGGCCGGTTAGTTTAACGTCTGTTGTAGGTAAAATGTTAGAATCCGTCATCAAGGAGGAAATAGCGAGGCATCTTGAGGGGAATTGCTTGATAGAGCAGACGCAGCACGGTTTCGTTAAGGGGAAGTCGTGTCTGACAAATTTATTGGAGTTCTATGAGGATGTGTCTAGGGCGGTGGATAGAGGAGAGCCGGTGGATGTGGTCTTTCTTGATTTTCAGAAGGCGTTTGACAAGGTACCTCACAAGAGGTTATTGCAGAAGGTAAGGGGGCATGGAGTTAGGGGTAGGGTGTTAGCGTGGATAGAGGATTGGCTGTCAAATAGGAGGCAGAGAGTGGGGGTCAATGGGTGCTATTCGGATTGGCGGTTGGTGACTAGTGGAGTGCCCCAGGGGTCGGTGCTGGGGCCTCAGCTATTTACCATTTATATAGATGATCTGGAGGAGGGAACCGAGTGTACGGTGTCGAAATTTGCTGATGACACCAAGATTGGGGGAACGGCAAATTGCGCGGAGGGTGTGGAGAGTCTGCAGAAGGATCTAGATAGGCTGGGCAAATGGGCCAGGAACTGGCAAATGGAATTTAATGTCGGCAAGTGCGAGGTGGTCCACTTTGGTAGGAATAATGGTAGGAAGGACTATTACTTACGTGGCGAAAAACTGCAGCAGGCGACGGTGCAGAGGGACCTCGGGGACCTTGTGCATGAGTCGCAAAAACCCAGCCTGTAGGTGCAGCAGGTGGTCAGGAAGGCGAATGGGATGCTGGCCTTCATAGTGAGGGGGATTGAATATAAAAGTAGGGAGGTCTTGCTGCAGCTGTATAGGGCATTGGTGAGGCCGCAGCTGGAGTACTGTGTACAGTTTTGGTCGCCGTACTTATGCAAGGATATTTTGGCCTTGGAGGGAGTGCAGAGGAGGTTTACTAGGCTGATGCCGGAGTTGAGGGGGTTGAGCTATGAGGAGAGGCTGAATAAACTAGGCTTGTACTCGTTAGAGTTTAGAAGAATGAGGGGAGATCTCATTGAGACGTATAAGATGATGAATGGGATGGATAGGATCGAGGTGGAGAGACTCTTCCCGCTCAGAAAGGACAGTAGGACTAGGGGGCACAGCCTCAAGATAAAGAGGGGGGGGCGGTTTAGAACAGAGTTGAGGAGGAACTTCTTCACTCAAAGGGTGGTGAATCTCTGGAATTCTCTGCCCGTTGAAGTGGTGGAGGCTGCCTCGCTAAATATTTTTAAGATGCGGGTTGATGGGTTTTTGATAAGCGAGGGGATTAAGGGTTATGGGGAGAGGGCGGGAATGTGGAACTGAGCCACAACAGATCAGCCATGATCTTATTGAATGGCGGGGCAGGCTCGAAGGGCTAGATGGCCTACTCCTGCTCCTATTTCTTATGTTCTTATGAAGGCCGCCTTGGAGAACGCTTACCTTAAGATCAGAGGCTGAATGCCCATGACAACTGAAGCGTTCCCCAAAAGAAGAGAACTCTCCTGCCTGGTGATTGGCATGCAGTGTTCATTCATCCGTTGTCATAGTGTCTGCATGGTCTCCCCAATGTACCATGCCTCGGGACATGCTTTCCTGCCATGTATCAGGTAGACAACGTTGGCCAAGTGGCAAGAGTATGTACCGTACCTGGTGGATAGTGTTCTCATGTGAGATGAAAGCATCGATGTTCTGGCACGTCATGCAGAGGTTGCTGTGGCAGGGTTATGTGGTGTCATGGTCATTGTTCTCCCGAAGTTTGGATAGTTTGCTGCGCACAATGGTCTGTTTGAGGTTGTGTGGTTGTTTGAAGGCATAAAGTGGGGATGTGGGGGTGGCCTTGGCGAGATGTTCATCTTCATCGATGACATGTTGAAGGCTCTAGAGAAGATGTCGTAGCTTCTCTGCTCTGGGGAAGGGACTCTGTCCGCCGTGTTCTGTGTTTGTCTTCTGAGGAGGTCGGTGCGGTTTTTCGCTGTGGCGCGTCGGAACTGTCGATCAATGAGTTGAGCGCCATATCCTGTTTATATCTTACACCGTCTGGAGGTGTCTGCTACGATCCTCCTCATCTGAGCAGATCCTGTGTATACAGAGGGCTTATCCGTAGGGAATGGCTTCTTTAATGTGTTTTGGGTGAAGCTGGAGAAGTGGAGCATCGTGAGGTTATTCATGGGCTTGCAGTACAGTGAAGTGCTGAGGTGACTGTCCTTGATGGAGATGGGAATGTCCAAGAATGCAACCGATTCCGGAAGGTAGTCCATGGTGAGTCTGATAATGGGATGGAACTTGTTGATGTCATCATATGGTTGTTTCAGTGATTGTTCACCATGGGTCCAAATGAAGAAAATGTCATCGATATATCTAGTGTATAACGTCGGTTGAAGGTCCTGTGCGGTGAAGAAGTCTTGTTTGAGCCTGTGCATGAAGATGTTGGCATACTGAGGTGTGAATTTGGTCCCCACCGCTGTTCCATGTGTCTGGATGAAGAACCGGTTGTTGAAGGTGAAGACATTGTGGTCTAGGATGAAGCGGATGAGTTGTAAAATTGCATCTGGACATTGGCAGTTGTTGGCGTTGAGTACTGATGCAGTTGCAGCAATGCCATTGTCATGGGGGATGCTGGTATAGAGTGCCGAGACATCCATTGTGACAAGGAGTGCTCTCGGTTCAACTGCTCCATGTGTGCTCGGTTTCTGTAGGATGTCCATAGTGTCATGACAAAAGCTGGGGGTTCTTTGTACAATGGGTTTCAAGATGCTCTTCACGTACCCAAGTTCCGCACATGAAGACTGCCTCAATTGGGATCTTGGGTTCATGTCACGCTATCTGTAAACTTCCTGTATGCCCTGTCTGTGAACAGAACTCCCACTCACCTGATGAAGGGGCAGTCTCTGAAAGTTTGTGCTACCAAATAAACCTGTTGGACTTTAACCTGATGTTGTGCGACTTCTTATTGTGCTTATCCCTGTCCAATGCCAGCATCTCCACGTTATGGCTGTGATGCAGCAGTGCTAACCACTGTGCCACCATGCCAGTCCTATCAGAACTGAAGGAGTGCTGCATGCGCTGTCGGAGGTTCAGTACTGAGGGAGTTGGTTCTGGTTGTGGGGTGTACATCTTGGTGGCGTGCTTGACAGGGAACTCGAGACAATTGTCATGGGGCAGGCACACACTGAGGCCAAAATGTTTAAAAGCTGACGGATTCGCGGATGGGCAAGCACTGCCTGACTCTTTATTGACTCAGATTAATGGATTCCAAATGGCTATCTTTCAATCCATACATGTCCCTTTAAGGCCGCCGAGGTCCCTTTAAAAGGAAATCTCCGCTGCAAACACCACTCTTACAGTCTCTGCGCATGCGTTCCAACTTCACAGATCGGCTGCCCCGCAACAAGATGGCAGGTTACGTATGCGAGGAGCCCAATGCGCAAGCGTAAGGCACCGCCTTTTGCCCCGAAACAAGATGGTGGCGCCGCCATTTTGGGAAGCGATCGGACGCATTAATTAAACTTGCCAGCTGCTTGCCAAAGAGTCGCTGCTGCCTCCCCGACCATTTAAAAGAAAAGAGGGAGCAATCGTAAATCAACCGAGGAGTTCAGACGGGCGGTAGATGGCGCCCAATTTGGGGGAGGGGGGGTTTCCTCTTAGTGGTCATCAGCCTGCGTCCCAAGTTTGCTTGCCTACTTTGATGATATCATTTCCGGCGCGACAACTTCTGGTCTCACAGCGTCACCGACTGGGGCTGAGGGGGGAAGAGATACTAAAGGCTCTGGGGGCTGAGACAAGATGGTCCCTCTGGAGGAATGTGGGGGCACCAGTTAAAGGGGCAAGTCGACACCCCCCTTCACCTTAAAGGCACCATACCCATACACAACTTTTTAAAAATTTTAGCAAGTCAAAAAAGTATACTTTTAAAGATTTAATCAGTTCATTTTTACTTTCTCTCCCCCTTTAAACCCCCTCCCAAAAAGAGCCATGAAAACAGCAGGGGTCAAGACAGAGGGGGAGGAAGAGGATGACGACGGAGTGGGTGAGGTGTCTTGGAGTTGGGGGATATCTTCTATAGGCTCGTGTGGGTGGGGAGTAAAAGTAATATTGGGAGAGAGGCAAAAGTTGTGGGGTTGGCATAGAGTGGATTGGGGGTTGCGTGCGGGGGCGAGGAACATAGACGGACTGTGAAATGTAGAGAGGGAGGCTGGGTAGGGCAGGAATGTGGCACGTACAGTGCAGATTACTGGAGGAGTACACAGAAGGAAGAGTTGGGAGTTAATGGGGAGAGGGGAATATGTGTTGGGAAAACTGTGAGGAAAGGGATCATAGGAAGGGCCCCCTCTTCCTATGTAACAAGTTCGAGATGGGGATTGAATGACCACCTCCTATTCCTGTGTAACAGGCTGGGTACATGCCCACTAAGTCAGTATATTTGGGTCCCATTTCTCACAACGTGTGAAACCCCTAACTCTGTTTTTCTGTTTTGTGGAACTATTTTCCAGGCTTGGCCTACCCGGACTGGGCTTACAAGCCTGACTCCAGCCCTGGGAGTCGCCAGGTTCAGCTCTGGCACTTCATCCTGGACCTGCTGCGGAAGGAGGAATATCGAGAAGTTATTGCCTGGCAGGGGGATTACGGAGAGTTTGTCATCAAGGATCCTGATGAAGTGGCTCGGCTCTGGGGAATGAGGAAATGTAAACCTCAAATGAACTACGACAAGCTCAGCCGAGCCCTCAGGTAACGAGCTGAATTCTCTTCACGTCTGTGACAAACAAATATCAAACATTCCCAAGACAGATACAGCATGGGGTTAGATACAGAGTAAAGCTCCCTCTACACTGTCCCCATCAAACACTCCCAGGATACATACAGCAGGGGTTAGATACAGAGTAAAGCTCCCTCTACACTGTCCCCATCAAACGCTCCCAGGACAGGTATGATATGGGGTTAGATACAAAGTAAAGCTCCCTCTACACTGTCCCCATCAAACACTCCCAGGACAAGTATAGCACAGGGTTAGATACAGAGTAAATCTCCCTCTACACTGTCCCCATCAAACATAGCATCCCTACAGTGCAAAAAGAGGCCATTTGGCCTATTGTGTCTGCACCAACTTTCTGACAGAGTACGTTACCCAGGTCCTCTCCCCCATCCTTTCCCCGTAAATTCACACTGCTAATCCATCTAACCTACACATGTTTGGCTATGCTATATTGCCCCTTAGTGTCCAATCAACCAACCTGCACATCTTTGGACTGTAGTAGGAAACCAGAGCACCCGGAAGATATCCAAGCAGACTCGGGGGTAATGCGCAAACTCCACACAGTCACCAAAGTTAGTATTGAACCCGGGTCCCTGCCACTAATCATTGTGACATCATACAGAACGGCATTAGAAATCGTCTACTAAATTTATTTCATACATTCAAAACCTTTAGCTGCTGAGCATCCTCCTGTGTGTGTCTCGGTCTTTGCCTGTGTCTCTCATGACAGATTGTCTTTCCCTCCTTCCCTCCCAGGTATTACTACAACAAGCGAATTCTACATAAGACCAAAGGGAAACGATTTACTTACAAATTTAACTTCAGTAAGATGGTGATGGTGAATTACCCCTTTATCGATGTACGAGGGACTGGTGAGTGTGAAGCCAAGATCGAGGGGTTTGGGGTGGTTTGAATTTGGAATAACAGATACCTGGGAGTGAGTTACTGATTGGATTCTATTCAAGGGGTTCGGGTTGGTTTACTTAGGTTTATATAGTCTTGGGTTGTTTTCAAGACTGAGGGGCAACCTTATCGAGGTGTACCCGATTACGAAGGGCATGGACAAGTGTGGATAAGGAGCAGCTGTTTCCCATAGTTGAAGGGTCAGTCATGAGGAGACATAGGTGAGGAGCAGCAGGTTTAGAGGGGGATGTGAGGCATAACCTTTTTACCAAGAGGGTGGTGATGGTTTGGAACACGCTGCCTGGAAGGATGGTAGAGGCAGGTTGTCTCACATCCTTTAAAAAAAATCCCTGGATGAGCACTTTAGGTGGGAGGTCAGGTGTTTCACGTTGGTGCAGACTCGATGGGCCAAAAGGCCTCTTGTGCACTATGATCCTATATAGAGTAACAGATACCTGGGAGCAGGATACAGACGAATCTAATCGAGCTGTTTGGGTTGGCTTATGTATAGAATGACAGATATTCAGGAGTGAGTTCTGAACTGGAATCACATCAGGGTTCCGGGATAGTTTAGATATAAAATAACAGATACCCATGAGCGAGATGCAGACTGGAATCTAATCACAAAGTTAGGGGTGGTTTATATTTGAAATACCAGATACCTAGGAGTCTAATTGCAGGGTTTCGGGTGGTTTGTATTTAAATAACAGATACCCAGAAGTAAGTGACAGACTGGTATTTAATCACAGGGCTCAGGAAGCTTTATGTATAGAGTAACCGATGCCTGGGAGTATGTTACAGACTGAAATCTGATCGAGGGGTTTGGGAAGGTTTATATATAGAATAACAGATACCCGGGAGTGAGTTATGGACTGGAACCTAATTTGAGGAGTTTGGGGTGGTTTATATATAGAATAACAGATATCGGGAATGAGTTACAGACTGGAACCTAATCGAGGTGTTGGGATGTTTTATATGTAGAATAACAGGTATCTAATCAAGTGGTTTGCATGGTTCATGATTAGAATAACAGATTCCCGGGAGTGTAAGATGGGATTGAATCTACTCCAGGGTTTAGAGTGGATTATATGTAGAATAACAGATACCCGACAGTGCGATACAGACTGCAATCTGATTGCAAGGTTCTTGGTGGTTTATATATAGAATAACAGATACCCCGGAGTGAGTTACAGACTGGAATCTAATCGAGGGGTTTGGGGTGGTTTATATATAGAATAACAGATACCCCAGAATGAGTTACAGACTGGAATCTAATCGAGGGGGTCGGGGTGATTTATATATATAGAACAACAGATAATCAGGATGAGTTACAATCTGGAATCTAATTCAAGGGTTCGGGATGGTTTATTTATAGAATAACAAATGCCCAGGAGTGAGTTACAGACTGGAATCTAATTGAGGTGTTCAGGGTTATGTCATATATCTATTAAAACACATGCCCAGGAATAATTTACAGCCTGAAATCTAATCGCGTTTTGGGCTAATTTTAACGTAGAATGACAGTTACCAAATAGTGAGTTACAGAGTGGAATCTAATCCATTTGATTTATTATTGTCAGGTTTATTGGAATACAATGAAAAATGTTGTTTCCTACATGCTATACAGACAAAACCTACCATTCACAGAGTACATAGGGGGAAAGGAAAGCAGAGTGTGCTGAATATAGTGTTACAGTCATAGCTAGGGTGTAGAGAAAGATCAGCTTAATAAAAAGTGGGTCCATTCCGACAGCAGCAGAGAAGAAGCTGTTCTTGAGTTGGTTGGTACGTTTTTTCAAACGTTTACCTCCTTTCCCCTATGGAAGAAGGTGGAAGAGTGTGTTTGTTTGGGGTGTGTGCGATCTTTGATTATGCCGGCTGTTTTTCCAAAGGCAGGAAGGAGTGTAGACAGAGTCAATGGATGGGAGGCTGGTTTGTGTGATGGATTGGACTACATTCTTGACTTTTGTAGTTTTTTGCTGTTTTGGGAAGAGCAGGAGCCATACCAAGATGTGATACAACCAGAAAGAATGTTTTCTATGGTGCATCTGTAAAAGCTGGTGAGAGTTGTAGCTGACATGCCAAATTTCCTTAGTCTTCTGAGAAAGTAGAGGCATTGGTGGGCTTTCTTAACTATGGCGTCGGCATGGGAAGACCAGGATAAGTTGTTGGTGATCTGGACACCTAAAATCTTGATGCTCTCGACGCTTTCTACTTCGTCCCCATCGATGTAGGCAGAGCATGATCTCCTTCACGCTTCCTGAAGTTGATTATAATCTCCTTCGTTTTGTTGACATTGAGGGAGAGATTATTGTTGTGTATTAGTTCATCAGATTCTCTATTTCATTCCTATACTTTATCATCATTGTTTGAGATCCGACCCACAATGGTGTGTCATCAGCAAACTTGAAAATCGAATTGAAGGGGAATTTGGCCTCGTGGTCATAGATGTATAAGGAGTACAGTAGGGAGCTGAGAACATTGCCTTGTGGGTGATCGTGGAGGAGGTGTTGTTGCCTATCCTTACTGATTGTGGTCTGTGAATTGGGAAGTTCAGAATCCAATCACAGAAGGAGGTGCTGAGGCCCAGGCCACAGAGTTTGGAGATGAGTTTCGTGGAAATAATGGTGTTGAAGACTGAGCTGTAGTCAACAGATAGAATTCTGACATAGGTGTCCTTATCTTGCTGTTCCAGGGTTGTGTGAAGGGCCAGGGAGATGGCGTCTGCTGTGGTCCTATTGCGGCAATAGGCAAGCTGTGATGGATCCAGGCAGTCCGGGAAGCTGAAATTGATTCATGCCACGACTAGCCTAATTGTGGTGTTTGGCGTATTTTATATAGAATAACAGATATCCAGGAGTGAATTACAGACTGGAATCTAACTGAGGGATTTGAGGTGGTTTATATATAGCATATCAGGTAACTGGGTGTGAATTACAAACTAGGATCTAATCGAGGGGTGCAGGGTGTTTATATATAGAGTAAAATACACCCGTGTGTCAGTTACAGACTGGAATCTAATTGACGGGTTTGCAGTGGTTTATCTATAGAATAATAGATAACCACCAGTGAATAATAGGCTGGAATCTAACTGAGGGTTTCAGAGTATTTAATATGCAGAATTATAGATATCTGGGCATGAGTTCCAGTCTGGAATCTAACTGAGGCGTTCAGGGTCGTTTATATATAAAATGACATACCTGGCAGTGAGTTAAAGATTGGAGTCCGATGAAGAGGTTTTGGGTGAGTTTTATGTATAGAATAACAGATTCCCAGGAAGTTTCATAGATTGCAATCTGTTCAAAGGATTTGGGATTGTTTTTAATATAGAATAAGAGTTACTCGAGAATGAATTACAATCTAGAATCTAGTCGAGTGGTTTACATAGAAACATACATCGACAATAGAAGCAGGAGGAGGCCATTCAAGCCCTTCGATCCTGCTCTTCTATTTATTTTGACCATGGCAGATCATCAAATTCAATTCCCTGATCCTGCTGTCACCTCCATATCTATTGATCCCAAAAGCTGTATCTAATTCCTTCTTGAAATCACATAACATTTTGGCCTCGACTACTTTCGGTGATAGTGAATTCCACACATTTACCACTCTTTGGGTGAAGAAATTTCTCTTCACCTCCCTCCATCCTAAAAGGCTTACCCCTTACTCTCAAATTTAATATGTTCGTATGAGATTCCCCCTCTCTCTTCTAAACTCCAATGAATATAAACCTAACCAACTTAGTCTATCCTCATGGATCCCAGGAATCAGCCTGGTAAACCTTCGATGTACTCCCTCAATGGCAAGAGCATCCTCTTTCAGATAAGGACACAAACTACACACAATACTCCGGGAGGGAGTGAGGGGATTTCCATTTGTTTAATGGGCTGAGGAATTCTCCAGGCCCCATAAGTGTCTCTTGTTGCCCTGTCGACTATTCAAAGTCATTCTTACTAACATCTGGCAGAAAGTGCCAAAATTGGGAAACCTATCTCACGGACTAGGCAATCAACAGCCTGACACAGTCATTACACAGATTCATACCTTACAGATAATGTCCCAGACACCACCATTACAATCCCTGGATATGTCCATCATCAAGGATTTCGTAACTCAGCATTTGGAAGGCAGTGGGATAATCAGATAAAGTCAGTATGGAGTTACCAAAGGGAAATCATGCTTGACGTATCTATTAGAATTCTGAGGATGTAACTAGTAGAGTTCACCGAGGAGAACCAGTGGATGTAGTTTAGACTCTCAGAAGGCTTTTGACAAGGTCTCATAACAGATGGATAGAAAGCTGGTTAGCAGATAGGAAACGAAGAGTTGGCAGGTGGAGAAGGTAGTCAAGAAAGCAAACAGCATGCTTGCCTTCATCAGCTGGGTTATTGAGTTTAAAAATTGGCAAGTCATGTTGTAGATTTTTAGAACCTTAGTTAGGCTGCACATGAATATAATGTTCAATTCTGGTCACCACACTACCAGAAGGATGTGGAGGCTTTGGAGAGGGTACAGAAAAGATTTACCAGGACGTTGCCTGGTATGGAGGGCATTAGTTATGAGGAGAGGTTGGAAAAACTTGGTTAGTTCTCACTGGAGTGACGGAGGTTGAGGGGAGACCTGATAGATGAAAAACATGGACAGAGTGGATAGTCAGAAGCTTTTTCCCAGGGTGGAAGAGTCAATTACTAGGGGCAGAGGTTTAAGGTGCAAGGGACAAGATTTATAGGAGATGTACAGGCAGATTTTTTACACAGAGAGCAGTGGGTGACTTTTAAGGGGCATCTTGACAAGTACATGAATAGGATGGGAATAGAGGGATATGGTCCCTGGAAGGGTAGGGGGTTTTAGTTAAGTAGGGCCAAAGGGCCTGCTCCTGTGCTATAATTTTCTTTGTTCTTTGTAATGTGTCTTTTTCTGATTGGCAATCAGTGACGAGTGGGGTACCACAGGGACTAGGACCCCAGCTGTTAACATTACATGTTAATGATTTGGAAGAGGGAACTGAATGTATTATATCTAAATTTGCGGATGATACAAAGTTGGGTGGAAGGGTGAGCTGTAAGGAGGATGCAGAGATGCTTCAGCATGATTTGGGCAGGCTGAGTTGTGGTCATATGCATGGCAGGTGCAGTATAATGTGGATAAATGTGAGCTTACCCACTTCGGTAACAATAATTGGAAGACAGATTATTACTTGAATGGGTGTAAATAGAGAGAGGAATACTCAGTGAAACCATGAGTCCTTGTGCATCTTTCACTGAAAGTAAGCGTGCAGGTATACAGCAGGCAGTAAAGAGGGCAAATGGTATATAGCGAGAGGATTTGAGTATAGGAATAGGAATGTTTTGCTGCAATTGTATAGGCATTGGTGAGGCTACACCTGGAGTGCGGTTTTGGTGTCCTTATCTGAGGAAGAATGTCTTTGCTATTGAGGGAGTCCAGCAAAAGTTTACCAGGCTGATTCCTGGGATGGCAGGTTTCTCACATATTTATATTTAGGATTTATTCACTAGATTATATATATTTAGGATTATATTCACTGGAGTTTAGAAGAGTGAAAGGGCATCTCTTAGAAACTTATAAAATTTTAACAGGGTTAGACAGGGTAGATTTAGCAAGAATGTCCCCAGTGATGGGGGAGTCCAGAACCAGGGGTCATAGTTTGAGGATAAGGGGTAAATCTTTTAAACCTGAGGTGTGGAGAAATTTTTTCACAGTAAGAAGTCTGACAACACCAGGTTTAAGTCCAACCAATTTATTTGATAGTAAACTCACATGCTTTCGAGGTTTACCTCCAAGAGGTAAACTGTGTTTACCCCAGTCCAACGCTGGCATCTCCACATCATGAAATTTTTTCACCCAGAGGATGGTGAATGTGTGGAATTCACAACCAAAGAAAGTCGTTGAGGCCAAAATATTGTCTGATTTCAAGAAGAAATTAGATATAGCTCAAGGGATTAAAGGGATATGGGGGGGAATCAGGATATTAAATTCAATGATTGAAATGAATGATGGAGCAGATTCAAAGGGTTGAATGGCCTACCCCTGCTTCTAGTTCCTATGCCTTGTCTCACCAGAGGATAGACCCAGCAGAGGTGGCGGTACAGTTGGGAGGGAGTTGCCCCAGGAGTCCTCAACATTGATTCCAGACCCACGAAGTCTCATGGCTTCAGGTTAAACATGGGCAAGGAAACCTCTGACTGGTTACCATGTACCATCCTCCTTCAACTGATAAATCAGTATTCCTCCATCTTGAACAACACTTGAGGAAGCATTGAGGGTGGCAAGGGGGCAGAATGTGCTCTGGGTGGAGGATTTCAATGTCCACCACCAAGAGTGACTCAGCAGAAGCATTACTGATTGAGCTGGTTGGGTCCTAAAGGATATAACTGCTGGACTGTGTCTGTAGCAGGTGGTGAAGGAACCAGTAAGAGGGAAGAACATACTTGGCCTCATTCTTACCTATCTGCTGGATGCAGATGCATCTGTCCGTGATGGTATCAGTAAGAGTGACCATGGCACAGTCCTTACGGAGATGAAGTCCTGCCTTCACATTGAGAATAACCTCCATCGTGTTCTGTGGCACCATCACCGTGGGACAGACTTAGGTCTATGGGACAGGTTTAGCAACTCAAGACTGGGCATCCATGAGGCAATGTGGGCCATTAACAGCAGCAAAACTGTACCCCAGCCAATCTGCAACCTCATGTCCCCCATATTTTCCCACTCAGTCATTACCATCAAGTCAGGGGATTAACCTTGGTTCTATAGACGGTGAAGGAGGGTATGCCAGGAGCAGCACCAGGCAAACCTATAGATGAGGTGTCAACCTGGTGAGGCTACCAAACAGGACTACTTGCTTGTCAACAGCATAAACAACAAGTGACAGAGCTAAGCGATCCCACAACCAATGGATAAGCTCTGCAATTTTGTCACGTTCAGTCGTGATTGGTGGTGGACAATTAAATAACTCAGTGGAGGAGGAGGTCCACAAATATCCCCATCCTCAATGGTGGAGGAGCCCAGAACATCAGTGCAAAAGACAAAGCTGAAGCATTTGCAGCAAACTTCAGCCAGAAGCGCCTAGTGGATGCTCCATCTCGGCCTCCTCCAGTGGTCCCCAGCATCTCAGAGGTCAGTCTCCAGCCTATTTAACTCACTCCACATGACATTGAGAAACGGTTGGAGGCATTGGATACTGCAAAATCAATGGGCCCTGATAATATTCCAGCAATAGTACTGAAGACTTGTGCTCCAGAACTTGCCACTTCCCTAGCCAAGCTCTTCCAGTACAGTTACAACACTGGCACCTACCCAACAATGTGTAAAATTGCCCAGGTATGTCTTGTATGCAGAAAACAGGACAAATCCAACCAGGTCAATTACTGCCCAGTCTACTCTTGATCTTCAGTAAATTGATGGAAGGGGTCACCAACAGATCTTCCAAACAACACCTGTTCAGCAATAACCTGCTCAAGGACGCTCAGTTTGGGTTTTGCCAGGGTCACTCAGTTCCTGACATAGAACATAGAACATAGAACATTACAGCGCAGAACAGGCCCTTCGGCCCACGAAGTTGCGCCGACCAGTTACAAAAACAATGACCTCATTATAGCCTTGGTTCAAACTGAATTCCAAAGATGAGGTGAGAGTGAGAGCCCTTGATGTCAAGGCCACATTCGACCGTGTGTGGCATCAAGGAGTCCTAGCAAAACTGGAATCAATGGGTATAGGGGCAAACTTTCCGCTGGTTGGAGTCATACCTGGTACATAGGAAGATGGGCGGCACGGTAGCACAGTGATTAGCACTGCTGCTTCACAGCTCCAGGGACCTGGGTTCGATTCCCGGCTCGGGTCACCGTCTGTGTGGAGTTTGCGCATTCTCCTCGTGTCTGCGTGGGTTTCCTCCGGGTACTCCGGTTTCCTCCCACAGTCCAAAGATGTGCGGGTTAGGTTGATTGGCCATGCTAAAATTGCTCCTTAGCGCCCTGGGATCGTACGTTAGAGGGATTAGTGGGTAAATGTGTAGGGATAGAGGGGTAGGGCCTGGGTGGGATTGTGGTCAGTGCAGACTTGGTGGGCCGAAGGGCCTCTTTCTGCGCTGTAGGGTTTTATGATTCTATGGTTATGGGGGTCCATTATCTTAGCCCCAAAACATCTTAGTAGGACATTAGAATGTAACAGGTGACAACCTTCTATTGGATGTAAAGGTCAGCTAATCCAGTAAACCATGGAACCAATCACAGAATGATGTGATAGTCAGCTGACTCTCTATAAATAAGAACCTGTTGGGAATTGTGGGGCACTTGGAATTGGCCCAGCACGAGGCCCCACATTTGGAGTAATGAAGTTTCTTTATTAAACCCTTTTTTTGATTTGTAAGTTGGAGTAAATTTTATATTTTTATTGTCTGCATTTGAAGAGTTCCTTCTGATGAAACACAAGAGTCCCTTAGGGGAGTGTCCTAGGCCCAACAATCTTCAGCTGCTTCATCAATGATCTTCCCTTCTTCATAACGTCAGAAATGAGGATGTTTGCTGCTGATTGCACCTTGTTCAGCAAAATTCGTGACCCCTCAGATACTGAAGCAGTTCATGTTCAAATGCAAGAAGAGCTGGACAATATCCAGGCTTGGGTTGACAAGTGGCAAGTAACATTCGTGCCACACAAATGCCAGGCAATGACCATCACCAATAAGAGACACCCTAACCACTGCCCCATGACATTTAATAGTGTTACCATCACTGAATTCCCCCACTGCCAATGATAGCCTTGGAGTTACCATTGACCAGAAACTCGAGCGCACTTGCCACATAACCATACTGGCTACAAAAGCAGGTCAGAAGTTAGGGATACTGTGGCAAGTAACTCATCTCCTGACCCCCCAAAGCCTGTTTGGTGTAATGGAATACTCTCCACTGGCCTGGGTGAGAGCAGCTCCAACAATGTTTAAGAAGCACAACACCATCCAGGACAAAGCAGCCCACTTGATTAGCAGCACATCCTCAAACATCCGCTCCCTCCACCACCAACGCTCAGTAGCAGCAGTGTGTACTAGTTACAAGATGCCTGCAGAAATTCACCAAAGATACTTAGACAGCACCTTCCAAATGGCGGGGCAGGCTCGAAGGGCTAGTTGGCCTACTCCTGCTCCTATTTCTTATGTTCTTAAACCTACAATCTCTTCCATCTGGAAGGACCAGGGCAATAGATGCATGGGAATACCACCTCCCTGCAAGCTCCCCTTCAAGCCTCTCACCACCCCGATCTAGAAATGTATTGCCATTCCTTCGCAATCACTGGGTCAAAATCCAAATTGTGGACTGCAGCATTTCAAGATGGCAGCTCACCACCATCTTCAAGGGCAACTATGGATGGGCAATAAATATTGGCCAGCCAGCAATACCCATATCCCATGAATGAATTTTTAAAAAAAGTCACGCCTCAGCCTTCTTTGTTCCAAGGAAAATAACCTATCAACCTGTCCAATCTCTCCTCGTAGCTACAGTTTTCTAGCCCTGACAATGTTCTTGTAAACCTGCACTGCACTCTCTTCAGAGCAATTACGTCCTAGAATCAGAATCCCCACAGTGCAGAAGTAGGCCATCGACCCATCACGTCTGCACTGACCCAGTATAATCCCACTCAGGCCTATTCACTTAACCCCATATATTTACCCTGCTAATCCCTGAAACTAAGGTCAACTTATTATGGCAAATCAACCTAACCCCTGCGTATCTTTGGACTGTGGGAGGAAACTGTAGCACCTAGAGAAAATCCCTGCAGACGTGGGGAGAATGTGCAAACTCCATACAGACAGTGACCCAAGGCTGAAACTGAACCTGGGTCCCTGGCACTGTGAGTCGGCAATGCTCGCCACAGTGCCGCCCCCTTCTTTCTGTAATATGGTGACCAGAACGGCACAGAATGCTCCAGTTGTGGCTTCACCATACAATATGTGGGAGCGAGTTACAGAAGGAATGTATTTGAAAGGTTCAAGGTGGCTTATGTATAAAATAACATATCTGGTAGGCTGGAATCTAAGGAGTTCTGGTGGGTGATTTATTGAATAACGGATACCCGCAAGTGAATTACAGACAGGAATCTAATTGAGGGGCTTGAGGGTTCTCTAGAATAACAGATACGCAGGAGTGAGTTACAGACTGGAATTTAATCGAGGAATCTGGGGTGGTTTATATTTAGAATGATATTTAAAGTTTGTTTATTAGTATCACAAGTAGTCTGCAACCAAGTTACTGTGAAGATCCCCTAGTCACCACATTCCAGCACCTGTTCGGGGACACTGAGGGAGAATTTAGCATGGCCAATCCACCTAACCAGCACATCTTTCGGACTGTGGGAGGAAACCCATGCAGAAACTGGGATAATGTGCAGAATCCCCACAGACGGTGACCCAACCCGGAAATTAAACCCAGATCCCTGACGCTGTGAGGCAGCAGAGCTAACCACTGTGCCACATACTGCCCCAGAATAACAGATACCTCAAGAGTTATGGACTGGAATTTAATCGAGGGGATTCGGGGTTGTCCGTAAACAAAATAACAGATACACGGGACTGACCTGCATACTGGAATCTAATTGAGGTGTTTATTGTGTTTAAACTGTAGAAAAGCAGACACACAATGTGAGTAACAGACTGGAACAAACTCGCCAACTTTAAGGGCATTCAAATGGTTGTTGGATAGGCGTATGGATAATATTGGAATAGTTCAGGTTAGAGGGTCGTTAGATTGGTTCCACTGGTTAGCGCAACATCAAGGGCCAAAGGGCCTGTTCTGCGCTGTAATGTTCTATGTTCTATTTAATTGAGGAATTTGGGGTGGTTTACATCATAGAATCATATAATCCCCACAGTGCAGAAGGTAGCGTTTGGCCCACTGAATCTGCACTCACCAGAATCCCACCCAGACCCTATCCCCGTAATCCCACATGTTTACCCTGCTAATCCTCCTGACACTAAGGGACAATTCAGTTTGGCCAATCAACTAACCTGCACATCTTTGGGCTGTGGGAGGAAACCAGATCATCCGGAGGAAACCCACGCAGACAGTCACCCGAGACTGAAATTGGTGAATATGCAAACTTCACACAGTCACCTGAGACTGAAATTGGACCCGTGAGGCAGCAGTGCTAACCACTGTGCCATTATGCTGCCTTTACATATATAGAACAATAGCTATCTAGGAGTGACTTACAGACTGGAATCTAATTGAAGTGTACCAAGTGGTCGATATATACCTAGGACTGAGTTATAGACTGGAATCTAATGGAGGGCTTTGGCATGATATTGCCTGGTCAGTTTATATCAGGATTGTTAGCAAGGGAGAGAGTAGTCTCGATACAGACTGAGTGAAGAGAGGGGGACCAGAGTTGGTGATGTGAGGAGGGCAATTGGGTTTTGGGAGAATGGTTTTCACGTGAGTTAGACAGAGAGAAGGTCGGGTGAGTAATGATAGGCAATCAAGCAAGTGGCAGTGATGTGTCATGACGAGAGGGAGTGTGAGATAGACAGGGGAGATTGTTTAGAGAGAGTGTGAAAGTTGCGCAAGAGCAAGGAAGGCTTCAGATGGGAGAGGGGGATGGATGGAGGGAGGGAGAGAGAGATAATGGGATGGAGGAACAGAGAGAGGCAGAGTGAGGGAGCAACGAGAGACGATAGAAGGTTGGAGAGAGGCAGAATGAGAGAGGGGAGAAAGGAGGACGAGAGGCGAGGCGGGGGTCGGGTGTGGAAGGCAACATTTTCCTGGTCAATATTTGGAGTTTGACGTTATCCTTAGGAACATGTTCTAGGCAGTGGGGCTGGGTAGAAGGAAAGCAGGAGATGTTGGTGAGAGAGTGTTGGTGCAGGAAACAGATGGAGGCTTTGGGACAGTATTTGGAGGGAATATTTGAAGATTAACCCTGTGAAGTTTCGGAGTGCATCGCTCATTTTGTGTTTTTTCTTCTCCCCTGCCCTCCATTTCCACTCTTGTCTCCTTGGATTCTTCCTTCCCTCCTCCACCCTCCCTATTTTCCTTCCAGGTGTTGTCCCTCAGAGTGCTCCCCCCATCCCCACAGCCTCCACTCTCTTCCATTTCCCAGCCCCTGAAGCCCTGTCACCACGGTGCTGCGGCCCTTACGATGCTGCAGCTGCTGCTCGGCGGGGCAGGGGCTCCGTTTCTGATGGGAGTGAGGGGACCCCTGCCCCCTCAGAGCAGGAGGAGACCAGCAGCGAGGCACGGTGGGGGTCGGAGGCAGCCAGCGGGGCCTTCCCTTGCTATGGCCGGGCTCCACGCCTCTATCAGGAGCCCCGCAGCCCCTTCTCACCCCTCCTCCCACCATCCCTGGCCCTTTCCCCCGGCTTCCCCTTGACCCCCTACACCTGCAGCCCCTCACCCAGCCTGAGCCCCGGGCTCGGGAGCAGGGCCACCACCTGCTTCACCTTCAACCCTGAGGAGATGAGCCTCTACCTCCAGGCCCATGCCCGGTCTGTGTACAACTACCACCTGAGCCCCCGCTCTTTCCCCCGCTATCCAGGGCTTCCGGTGACTGCCCTGGCAGCGATGCCCCGCCCGGCCAACGAGCCAGCGCCCAGCATCCAGCTCCAGGCTCCACCCCCTGGCCGCAAGCCTCGAGCTGAGGCCCGCAGCGGGCCGTTCACCAGGCCGGCGCCGCCACCTCCTGCCGATCAGCCAGTGGAAGCTGAGGGAGGTGCGGGCAGCGCTGACGGCGGAGAGTCTCCCCAGGAGGTGCGGCGAGCGGAGGAGAGAGATCACTGCATGCCCCTGAAGCTGCGCTTCAAGAGGCGCTGGGTGGCCGACAGCTGCGCGGGCAAGGCCCAGACCCCAGAGCTCGGGCCCAAACACTCCCCAAAGGTGCCCACTTGCCCCCTGGAGGATGGAGTGGCTCGCCAGGCCGAAGGTGGAGAGTGCAGTCTGAAGCCAGAGCAGAGAGAGGAGCTGCCGGACTGAAGGATGGGCTGATTGCCAGTACGATGCCTTGATGTACGTGAATAGCTAGAAATATACAGTAGAAAAATCGACTTTCAGCTCTCCCTGCTTCTGGGGTTTTAATAATATCCTGTGCAGACACACACCCTGCCCCCTCACCCTCCCCATTCCCCCCACAGTCTCCCTCCCTCCTCCCCCATCTCCCTCATCCCTCTCCCTCCTTCCCCCTCTCCCACTCCCTCTCTCCCCCGTCTCTCCCACTTCTTCCCCCCCGTCTCTCCCCTACCTCCCCCCTCCCTCCCACCATCTTTCCCTCCCTCCCACCATCTTTCCCTATCTACCCCCTCCCTCCCCCTCCCTCCATCCCCTGTCACTCTCCCTCCCCATCTTTCCCCCGTTCCTCCTTCCTTCCCCGTCACTCCCACTCTCTCTCCCACCCCACCTTCTCCCCTCCCTTCCCCCTCTCTCTTCCAACCCCCTCCCTCCCCCCTTCTCTCTCCTAACCCCCTCCCAACCCCGTCCCTCCCCCCATCCCCCATCCCTTACCCCCCCTCTCTCTCTCTCACCCCCCCTCCCTTATCCCCTCTCTCTCCCCCACCCCACCTCTCTGTCCCGCCCCCTCCCTTCCCCCTTCCCCTGCTTCCCTTCCCGTCCCACCCTACCACCCTCTCTCCCCCGCCTTCCCTCCCCCTCCCCTCTCATTCTCTCCCCCTCCCCTCTCCCCCTCCCCTCTCCCCTGTTTCTCCCTCCCCCCTCGTTTCTCCAAATCTCTACACACACGCGCATACACACACATACACGTACCTCTCCCTCATTCCCCTTGAAAGGTGAGAGGGTTAATCCTGTCCGATAGGGAACGTGTGTCAATGGGGAGAGGTGGGTGAGAGGGTTAATCCCCCCTCCGATAGGGGAACAGACTGCCCGGTGTGTGTCAATGGGGGAGAGGTGGGTGAGAGGGTTAATCCCCCCTCCGATAGGGGAACAGACTGCCCGGTGTGTGTCAATGGGGGAGAGGTGGGTGAGAGGGTTAATCCCCCTCCGATAGGGGAACAGACTGCCCGGTGTGTGTCAGTGGGGGAGAGGTGGGTGAGAGGGTTAATCCCCCCTCCGATAGGGGAACAGACTGCCCGGTGTGTGTCGATGGGGAGAGGTGGGTGAGAGGGTTAATCCCCCTCCGATAGGGGAACAGACTGCCCGGTGTGTGTCAATGGGGGAGAGGTGGGTGAGAGGGTTAATCCCCCCTCCGATAGGGGAACAGACTGCCCGGTGTGTGTCAATGGGGGAGAGGTGGGTGAGAGGGTTAATCCCCCCTCCGATAGGGGAACAGACTGCCCGGTGTGTGTCAATGGGGGAGAGGTGGGTGAGAGGGTTAATCCCCCCTCCGATAGGGGAACAGACTGCCCGGTGTGTGTCAATGGGGGAGAGGTGGGTGAGAGGGTTAATCCCCCCTCCGATAGGGGAACAGACTGCCCGGTGTGTGTCAATGGGGGAGAGGTGGGTGAGAGGGTTAATCCCCCCTCCGATAGGGGAACAGACTGCCCGGTGTGTGTCAATGGGGGAGAGGTGGGTGAGAGGGTTAATCCCCCCTCCGATAGGGGAACAGACTGCCCGGTGTGTGTCAATGGGGGAGAGGTGGGTGAGAGGGTTAATCCCCCTCCGATAGGGGAACAGGCTGCCCGGTGTGTGTCAATGTTTGCTCTGAACTTCGTAATGTTTTACTGATGTTAATACCATTCGGTGCCTGCAAATGTATTTCTCTCTCTCTCAAATGTAATTAAATAAGATATATACTTTGATCACGGAAGATGTTCACTATATATATTTTTCCTAGAGTAACTTCAGAGTAAAGTTTACCTCAATATTAAAAGTGGAATGATTTTAGTTAAATTTTACAATCTGCCTCTGACTCTTTTTTGGGAAAAATTAACAACTGCAACCCCACCCCCCCCCACCCTACCAGGCCATGAGACTCCTCACCTGCCCTCCCCCTCCCCTCCAGATGGAACCCCCTCGTCTCTGCTGCTCCCCCCCTCCCCGGCTCTGCTCCCCCTCTTGCCCCCTTCCCCTCGGCCTCCCCTCCCCCCTCCCTTCCCCTCGGCCTCCCCTCCCCCCTCCCTGCCCCCTTCCCCTCGGCCTCCCCTCCCCCCTCCCTGCCCCCTTCCCCTCGGCCTCCCCTCCCCCCTCCCTGCCCCCTTCCCCTCGGCCTCCCGCTCCCTGCCCCCTTCCCCTCGGCCTCCCCTCCCCTCCCCCCTCCCTGCCCCCTTCCCCTCAGCCTCCCCTCCCCCTCGGCCTCCCCTCCCCCCTCCCCCTCCCCCTCCCCCCTTCCCCTCAGCCTCCCCTCCCCCCTCCCCCTCCCCCCTCCCCCTCCCCCCTTCCCCTCCCCCCTTCCCCTCAGCCTCCCCTCCCCCCTCCCCCTCCCCCCTTCCCCTCAGCCTCCCCTCCCCCCTCCCCCTCCCCCCTTCCCCTCAGCCTCCCCTCCCCCCTCCCCCTCCCCCCTTCCCCTCAGCCTCCCCTCCCCCCTCCCCCTTCCCCCTTCCCCTCAGCCTCCCCTCCCCCCCTCCCCCCTTCCCCTCAGCCTCCTCTCCCGGATATCTGACTTGCTCTCTCTCTTGGATTATCTAGAACAGCTCACTCAACAGTCTGCATTGTGTGACTGCTGATAACTCTGGTGCAGACAGTTCTTTCCTCAGTCTGCATTCCTTAACCACAGATCAATCCTGTCCTGTAACCGTAGACCCTGTAACGAGACAATTAATTTACTGACTGCCCTCCTGGGACTGGGAGGGAGAGCCACTCTGCCTCTCTAACTAATGAAAGTTTTTGCAATATTGAGGGGAAGTAGTAGTGTGTATAGAGGTTATGGCGGGGGGAGTCTCAGACAAACGGACATACCTAAACATTCAGCCAAATCTTAAACATTTACTCAAAGAATGAGAGGTGACCTTATTGAAACACAGAGGATTCTTAGGAGGCTTGACAGGGCAGAGGTTGTGGGAGAGTCTCGGACCAGAGGGCATAATCTCGGAGTAAGGGGTCGCTGATTTGAGACCGATGAGGAGGAATTTCTTCTCTGAATCTGTGGATATCTTTACCGCATAGAGCTGGAGAGGCTGGGTTGTTTAGAATGTGCAAGACTGAGATAGATTTTAAACAGTGAGGGAATCAAGGGTTTGGGAATAAGGTGGGAAAGTGGAGTTGGGAATTATATCTACTCAACCACAATCTCATTGAACGGTGGAGCAGACTCAATGGGCCAAATGGCCTATTTCTTCTCCTATGTCTTAAATTCTCAAGGGTGGTAGAAAGTTGGAACTTAACAGCAAGAAATGGGCATTTGGTGGTCCATCAAATATTTTTGAATTTGAGCTGGATAACTGTTGATATCAGATATTAAGAGACGTGTATATTGTGGCTGTTGACCAGAGGCTGGGTGAATGGGAGATTAGCCAGTCTCACTGAATGGTGCAGCAGGCTCAAGGTGGCAAATTAGCTTCCTCCTGTTTCTGAGTACATTCCAAGTGATTTTGGAAGAGAGTGAAAAGAGAGATGGACATACAGGGGAGATGTTCAGAGAGAAATTTGAGAGATCGAAAGAGGGAGATGGACCAGAGAGAATGATAGAAACCGAGATGTTTGTGGGAGACAGATTGAAACTCAGAGACAGTGAGAGTGACTGATAGAGCACTGGAGATAGAGAGAGGGGCTGATCAGAGGAGAGTTTGAAAGAGACTGAGTCATAGTAACATTGAGAGAGAGAGAGAGAGAAAAATTGAGAATGAGACACTTAGAGTGACAGACTAATGTAGAATAAAGGAGAAGGACGGAATGAATTCAGAGGTGCAATTGAAGGTCTCCAGTATCTTCATCTCCCGAATTCCCTCAATTTCCTCCTAGTTAATTCAGGGCGTGTGATGCATTACCAACAGATGGTCATTGTGTGCTCTGTTAAATGGCTGCAAGAGCTGCTAAGGAGGGACTAGGGGTGGTGCTGGATTGCAATCTCTGGTTCCTGCACCCTCCTAGTGAGGTTGATGGGGGATGGGGTGTGTTAAGGTTAATGAGAGGAGGCTTTGTAGAACTCTGCTGCTCAGATGTCAGTGAAAGAATCTTCCTTCTTTCACTGCGGGAGAGAAAGAGAGTCTTCTTCAGGACTGAAGATGAATTTGGAATTTTCAGTCCCAGCCAACAGGGACTGAAGCAACCAGGATGGAGGAAGCAGCCGGGGCATCTGGGACCGAGTCAGCAGTCAAGTAAAAGCCCATTGAGTGGAGTTCCCCTGCTCCTAATGATGGGTGGAAGTGCTGGCATGAATCCCACCAGTTGGACCAATAGGTTTCTGTTTCCTCAATCCCGGTGCACCTTTCTTCCCATTGCTTGAACAAGGAGCATGTTGTATCCTGTGGCTGGGAATCACTACAGCTCTTCACTCACCTGAAGAAGGAGCAATACTCTGAAAGTTTGTGCTACCAAGTAACCTGTTGGACTTTAACCTGGTGTTGTGAGACTACTTACTGTGCGTACACCAGTCCAACACCAGCATCTCCACATCAAGGAGTCACCTGCCACATCAGGATGTGGCAGGTGACAACCAAGGTTGTTAAGAAGTCATACGGTGTGTTAGCTTTTATTGGTAGAGGGATTGAATTTCGGAGCCGTGAGGTCATGTTACAACTGTACAAAATTCTGGTGCGGCCGCACTTGGAGTATTGCGTACGGTTCTGGTCGCCGCATTATAAGAAAGATGTGGAGCCATTGGAAAGGGTGCAGAGGAGGTTTACCAGGATGTTGCCTGGTATGGTGGGAAGGTCTTATGAGGAAAGGCTGAGGGACTTGAGGTTATTTTCATTAGAGAGAAGAAGGTTATGAGGTGACCTAATTGAGGCATACAAGATGATCAGAGGATTGGATAGGGTGGATAGTGAGAGCCTTTTTTTTACGAGGGGACATAGCTTTAAATTAAGGGGTGATAGTTATAGGATGGATGTCAGAGATAGGTTCTTTACTCAGAGGGTAGTAAGGGCGTGGAATGCCCTGCCTGCAGCAGTTGTGGACTCGCCAACTTTAAGGGCGTTCAAATGGTCAGTGGATAGGCATATGGATAACATTGGAATAGTTTAGGTTAGAGGGTCATTAGATTAGTTCCACTGGTCGGCGCAACATCGAGGGCTGACGGGCCTGTACTGCGCTGTAATGTTCTATGATCTCATCGGCATGTATTTCTGGGCAGCTGCACACGTGGTCACTCTCCACAGCCCCAGGCAAGCACCAGAATGGCCCTGAGAAGAGGCAAATTCCAAGTTCAGCAACTGGGCCTTGCTAGCAGGCAGTTGAGGACCAGTGGGAGATCCTTCACTCCCACAGTGGGAGCCATAGGCTCACCAACCCTAGCACTGAGGCTTGGGAGGGGTGGTCAGTGCCTCTGCTCCTCAGAAGATCTCCTCCAATCTGCCAGGGTAAGTCAACCTTCTCAATCTCAGCCCTCACAAGGTCAGGAGACATTGGCAGGGTTATAGTCTACACTCTGCTAGCACAAAGGACATCATCACTGATTCTACACACACACACACACACACACACGCATCGACAGCTTCATCTCACCTAAAGAGCAGACTGGGAAAAGTGCAGTGTCTGTCTCTAATTCCAATACTCCCTAGTCACAGCATCTATTTAAATGATTCTCCTGGCTAGCTCACACACGTGCGCTCATGCATGCTCACATATGTTGACAAGCACTTGCACACGCACACATGCTTGCACACCAAAAAAACAAACTGAAATAGAGGAATTCTGCCAGCTGGTTAGAAGCCAATGGTTTGAGGGGAAAGGAGAGATGATAGAGTGTTTGAAGTGGTGTCTGGGTTATATGATTGTCACTGAGTGCTGAAGGAACAGCCAGTGACTCTGACACTACTCTTCAGGTGGAGTTTGTGGGAAACTTGCAGTCAGTCCATTTCAGAACCTCGAGTGATTTTGGAGCAACTTTCGATGGGGTCTGGAGCTTCAAGAGCTGTTGTCTTCCTTACCCCAGCAATTAATCCTGATTTTCTTCAAAAGCAAAACAAAATCCAAATTTTTAAACACAGTTTTCCAGGCATGATTGTTAGCAAAGCCGCAAAACACCATGTGACCATTTTGTAATTATACTACATCTCCCCCAAATCTGACTCAATTCAATTTTATTTACAGTAAATAGTCTTACAACACCAGGTTAAAGTCCCACAAGTTTATTTGGTAGCACGAGCTTTCGGCGCACTGCACCTTCATCTGACGAAGGGGCAGCGCTCCGAAAGCTAATGCTACCAAGTAAACCTGTGGGACTTTAACCTGGTGTTGTGATACTTCTTACTGTGCCTACCCCAGTCCAATGCCAGCAACTCCACATCAATGTTATTTACATTACACTATATCTCCCTCAACTCACTGACTCAATGTTATTTTCGTGATAGTACATCTCCCCGACTTTTGACTCGATTTAATATACTATTTACATTCGACTACATCTCCCCCAATCTCTGACTCAATTTGTTTTTTGCTTACATTACATTATACCTCCTCCAACTCTCTGATTCAATTTTCTCTTATTTAAATTATACTACATCTTCCCAACTCTCTGACTAGATTTACTATATTCTTTGCGTTATGTTACATTTCCCCCCACCTACCTGAAGTCTCTGCTTTCATTTCTGTTTCACAGAGATAGGTGCTGTAGTGTTTCTCCAGTTTCCCTGACCTGGCTCGCAGCTCTTTGAGGTTGTATAGGATTGAAATTATGCATGAACATACAAATTAGAATTGGAAGTAGGCCACTCGTCCTTTCAAGCCTGCTCCACCGTTCAATAAGATCATGGCTGATCTGATTATAACCTTAACCCCACATTCTTGCCGAACCCCTTTCACCCCCTGGTTAATCAAGAATCTACCCAACTCTGCCTTAAAAATATTCAAAGACTCTGTTTCCACTGCCTTTTGAGAAAGAGAGTCCCAGAGACTCACCACCTCTGGGAGAAAACATTTCTCCTCATCTCTGTCTTAAGTGAGCGACCCCCTCGTTCTGAACAATGAACCCTAATTCTAGATCCTCTATCAAGAGAAAACAGCCTCTCCCCATTCGTCCCTGTCAAAATACCCCACAACCTTAATTTTCTATCAAGTTGCCTCTTACTCTTCTAAACTTCTGTGGATACAAGACTAGCAAGTCCAAACATTCCTCGTAAGAAAACATAGAACATAGAACATTACAGCGCAGAACAGGTCCTTCGGCCCACGATGTTGCGCCGACCAGTTTTTTGAAAAAAAACACTGACCCACTAATCTAAACCAATCCCTTTTCGTCCATAAACCTATCCACAGATCTCTTAAACGCCCCCAAACTAGACGCATTTACAACCGCAGCAGGCAGGGCATTCCAATCCCTCATCACCCTCTGGGTAAAGAACTTACCCCTGACATCCGTCCTATAACTACCCCCCCTTAATTTAAAGCCATGCCCCCTCGTGCTAGCTTTCTCCATCCGAGGAAAAAGGCTATCACTACCCACCCTATCTAAACCTCTAATCATCTTATATGTTTCAATAAGATCCCCTCTTAGCCTCCTTCTTTCCAGCGAAAACAGCCCCAAATCCCTCAGTCTCTCCTCATAGGACCTCCCCTCCATACCAGGCAACATCCTGGTAAACCTCCTCTGCACCCTCTCCAAAGCCTCCACGTCCTTCCTGTAATGTGGGGACCAGAACTGCACACAGTACTCCAAGTGCGACCACACCAGAGTTGTGTACAGTTGTAACATGACGCTGCGACTCCTAAATTCAATCCCCCTACCAATAAACACCAAGACACCATATGCCTTCTTAACAACCTTATCTACTTGATTCCCAACTTTCAGGGATCTATGTACACATACACCTAGATCCCTCTGCTCCTCCACACTATTCAAAGTCCTCCCGTTAGCCCTATACTCAACACATCTGTTACTCCTACCGAAATGAATTACCTCACACTTCTCTGCATTAAACTCCATCCGCCACATCGCGGCCCAGCTCTGCAACCTGTCTAAGTCACCCTGCAAACTATGACACCCTTCCTCACAATCTACCACACCTCCGACTTTGGCGTCATCAGCAAACTTACTAATCCACCCAACTATACCCTCATCCAGTTCATTAATAAAAATTACAAACAGCAGTGGCCCCAAAACAGATCCCTGAGGCACACCACTCGTAACTGAACTCCAAGACGAATATTCACCATCAACCACCACCCTCTGTCTCCTATCTGCTAGCCAATTCCTGATCCAAGTACCTAGATTACCCCCAATCCCATACGTCTGCATTTTCTGCAGAAGCCTACCATGGTGAACCTTATCAAACGCCTTACTAAAATCCATATATACCGCGTCAACTGCCTTACCCCTATCCACCTCTTTGGTCACTTTCTCAAAGAACTCAATAAGGTTAGTAAGGCACGACCTTACTATAACTATAAATAACTATAACTATAACAAATATAACAAATAACTATAAATCCTATCCCTAATAATTCTTTCTAAAACCTTGCCCACAACAGAAGTAAGACTCACCGGTCTATAATTCCCGGGAAAGTCTCTGTTCCCCTTCTTAAACAATGGGACAACATTCGCTGTCCTCCAATCTTCCGGTACTATACCAGAGACCAACGATGACCTGAAGATCAGAGCCAGAGGCTCTGCAAACCCCTCCCATTCTGGTGTTAAGTCTATTGAACCTTTTCTGAACTGCTTCCAATTTTCATCTTTCCATAAGTAAGGAGACCAATACTGTATACAGTACTCCAAATGTGGTCTCACCAATGCCTGCACAGCTGAAGCATAACCTCCTTACTTTTGTATCGATGGAATCATCAAATTGTTACAGCATGGAAGGAGGCCATTCGGCCCATTGTATCTGCATCAATAGCAGCACAACTTACTGCCATTTCCCCACACCCTGCATTGTTTCTATTCAGATAATTATCTAATACCCTCTTGAATGCCTTTATTGAACCTGCCTCCACCAAACTGTCAGCCAGTGCATTCCCAACCACAGCCACTCGCTGTGTGATTTTTTTTTTCCCCTCACATCACATTTGCTTCTTAGGCAAATCACTTTAAATCTGTGCTCGCTTGTTCCTGATCCTCTTACGAACGGGAACAGTTTCTCCCTATCTACTCTGCCCTGCTCCCTCATGGTTTTGAGCATCTCCATCAAATCTCTCAGCCTTCTTATCTCCAAGGGGAACAATCCCAACCTCTCCAATCTATCCTCATAACGGAACTTTCTCATCCCTGGAATCATTCTTGTAAACTTCCTCTGCACGGTCTCCAATGTAGAACCATTGAACCCTACAGTGCAGAAAGATGCCCTTCGGCCCATCGAGTCTGCACCGAACACGATCCCACCCAGGCCCTACCCCCATATCCCAATATATTATACTCAGTAATCCCTCTAACCTACGCATCCCTGGACACTAAGGGGCAATTTCAGTATGGCCAATCAACCTAACCTGCACATCTTTGGACCATGGGAGGCAACCGGAGTACCCAGAGGAAACCCATGCAGACACGAGGAGAACGTGCAAACTCCACACAGACAGTGACCCAAGCCGGGAATCGAACCCAGGACCCTGGAGCTGTGAAGCAGCAGTGCTAACCACTGTGCTACCATGGCACCCATTCTTCCTGTATTCACATTCACAAGAAAGTATTCACATTCTTCCTATAGTGTGGCACCCAGAACTGTACACAATGTTCCAGCTGAAGTCTAACCAGTGTCTTGTATAAATTCAGCATAATCTCCCTGCTCTTGTACTCTACGGCCTTATTAATAAAATTCAGGAGAACAAAGACCGCGATACCACACACCCAGCCACAGCAACCTCTGCAAGACATGTCGAATCATTGATACGGATGCCATCATCTCACGTGAGAACACGCTCCACCAGGTACAGGGTACATACTCTTGCGACTCGGCCAACATTGTCTACCTAATACACTGCAGGAAAGGATGTCCCAAGGCATGGTACATTGGGGAGACGATGCAGACGCCATGACAACAAATGAATGAACACCGCTCGACAATCACCAGGCAGGAGTGTTCTCTTCGAGTCGGGGAGCACTTCAGAAGTCACAGGCATTCAGCCTCTGATCTTCGGGTAAGCGATCTCCAAGGCAGCCTTCACAGCTCACGACAATGCAGAATCGCTGAGCAGGAACCGATAGCCAAGTTCCGCACACATGAGGACAGCCTCAACCGGGATCTTGGGTTCATGTCACACTATCTGTAACCCCCATGATTTGCCTGGGCTTGCAAAGCCTCACTAACTGTCCTGGCTGGAGACAATACACATCTCTTTAACCTGTGCTTGGCCCTCTCCCCACTCACATTTTCTGTATCTTTAAGATTTGATTACCTATAAAGACTTGTGTTCCAACCATTATCTTGTAAATTGAGTTTGTGTCTTTATATGCCCTGTTTGTGAACACAAGTGCTCACTCACCTGAAGAAGGAGCTTGGGGCTCTGAAAGCTAGTGCCAAATAAATCTGCTGGACTTTAAACTGATGTTGTGAAACTTCTTACTTATTAATAAAACCCACAATATGTTTAATAATACAATATGTTTAATTAACTGTTCTCTCTACTGCCACTTTCAATGATCTGTGCACAGATACACCCAGCTCCCTCTGCTCCTGCATCCCTTTAAGAATTTTATTTCTTATTTTATATTGTCTTCCGATGTTCTTCCTTCCAAAATGCTTCCTACCTCACACTTCTCTGTATTGAACTTTATCTGTCACCAACCTGTCTAAGTTCTTTTGAAATCTATGCTGTGCTTCTCTCTGTTTATAATACTTACACATTTTGTATCATCCACAAATTGCCCGCTACACACCAAGATTATTGATGTATATTAGGAAAAACAAGGGTGCAAATACCAACCCCTGGGGAACATCACAAACTTTCCTCCAGTTTGAAAACTATCCATTGACCATTAGCCTGTGATTCCTATTATTCAGCTATTTTTGTATCCATGTTGCTACTGTCCCTTTTATTCCATGAGCTATAACTTTTCTCACAAGTCTGTTGTATGGCCCTGCATTAAATGCCTTCTGAAAGTCCATGTACACCACATCAATAGCATTACCCTCATTGACCCTCTCTGTTACCTCAAAAAAACTCCAGCAAGTTAGTTAAACACAATTTCTCCTTTAGAAATCCATGCTGGCTCTTCCTAATCAATCCACATTTTTCCATATGACTATTAATTCTAACCTGAATTATCCTAATTGGTTCTGGAATTAGATGAGAACTGGTCCACCACTGATGTTAACTAACTGGTCCATAATTGCTGGGGCTATCTTTACAAACATTTTATAAGAATTCACTCTGTTTGAACACCTGCCTTCCAATCTCTCTCCCCTCCAATATCCTTACCTTCCATTCTCTTCCCTTCCAATCTTCCTTTTCAATACCCTCACATCCAAATGCTCCATTCCAAACCCCTCTGCTCCAATTGTTCTCCGCTCCAAACTCCCTTAAAATCCCCCCACCAATTTCCCTCATCTCCAATCCCCTCCCAGGGAGGCAGTCGTGCAGTGGTATTATCGCTGGACTAGTGATCCAAGACAAAAGAAAGTTACAACTCAGGAACAGGCCCTTCTGCCCTCCAAACCTGCACCTACCATACTGCCCAACTGAACAACTACCTACCCTTCCAGGGACCATATCCCTCCATTCCCATCCTATTCATGTATTTGCCCACCTGCCCCTTAAAAATCACTAATGTATCTGCTTCCACTACCTCCTCTGGCAGCGAGTTCCAGGCGTCCATCACTCTCTGTGTAAAATGATCTCCTTTAAACCTTGTCCCTCGCACCTTAAACCTGTGCCCCCTAGTAATTGACTCTTCCACCCTGGGAAAAACCTTCTGACTATCCACTCTGTCCATGCCTCTCATAATCTTGTAGACTTCTATCAAGTCGCCCGCCCCCCCAACCTCCGTCGTTCCAGTGAGAACAAACCAAGTTTTGCCAAGCTCTCCTCATAGCTAATGCCCTCCATACCCATGCAGCAACATCCTGGTAAATCTTTTCTGTACCTCACCAAAGCGTCTACATCTTTCTGGTAGTGTGGTGACCAGAATTGAACACTATATTCCAAGTGCAGTCTAACTAAGGTTCTATAAAACATCAACATGACTTGTCAGTTTTTAAACTCAATACCCCAGCCAATGAAGGCAAGCTTGCCATATGCCTTCTTGACTATCTTCTCCACCTGCGTTGCCACTTTCAGTGGCCTGTGTACCTGGACACCCAGATCCCTCTGCCTATCAATACTCTTAAGGGTGCTGCGGTTTACTGTATATTTCCTATCTTTTTTGACCCCCGAAAATGCATTACCTCACATTTTTCTGGATTAAACTCCATCTGCCATCTCTCCGCTCAAGTCTCCAACCGATCTATATCCTGCTGTATCCTCTGATGGTCCTCATCACTATTCTCAAATTCACCAACCTTTGTGTCACCCGCAAATTACTAGTCAAACCAGTTACATTTTCCTCCAAATCATTTATATATATTACAAACAGCAAAGGTCCCAGCACTGATCCCTAAGGAACGCCACTTGTCACTGCCCTCCATCCAGAAACGCATCCTTCCCCTGTTGCCCTCTGTCTTTTATGACTGAGACCGTTTAGTATCCACCTTGCCAGCTCTACTCTGATCATGTGTGACTTCACCTTCTGCACCAGTCTGCCATGAGGGACCTTGTCAAAGGCCTTACTGAAGTCTATGTAGACAACATCTACTGCCCTACCCTCATCAATCATCTTTGTCATTTCCTCTAAAAACTCGATCAAATCCATGAGACATGACCTCTCCTCCACAAAACCGTATTGCCTCTCACTAAGACGTCACTTATTTCCAAATGGGAGTAAATCCTGTCTCGAAGAATCCTCTCCAATAATTTCCCTACCACTTACATAGGGCTCACCGGTCTGTAATTACCTGGATTATTCTTGCTACCCTTCTTAAACAAAGGAACAACATTGGTTAAACTTCAATCTTCTGGGACCAGGAAGGTTTCCTGACACAATATGTGGATAAGCCGACAAGAGATGGGGCCACGTTGGACTTGGTACAGGGTAATGAACCGGGCCAAGTGTTAGATTTGTTTGTGGGAGAGCACTTTGGAGTTAGTGACCATAATTCGGTGTCTTTCATTATTGCAATGGAGAGGGATAAGGTCACACGGCAGGGCAAGGTTTATAATTGGGGCAGGGTAATTATGATGCGATTAGGCAAGAATTAGGGAGCATAAGATGGGAACAGAAACTGTCAAAGGCACAAATGAAAAGTGGAGCTTTTTCAAGGAACAAATACTATGTGTCCTTGATAGGTATGTCCCTATCAGGCAAGGAGGAAATGGCCAAGTGAGGGAACTATGGTTCACAAAGGAGGTTGAATGTCTTGTCAAGAGGAAAAAGGAAACGTATGTAAGGATGAGAAAACAAGGTTCAGTGGGGTCGCTTGAGGGTTACAAGGTAGCTAGGAATGACTTTGGCAGGTCGGACCAAGGAAAACCCCAAGGCTTTTTACTCTTGTGTGAGAAATAAAAGAATGACCAGGGTGACGTTAAGGCCAGTCAAGGATAGTAGTGGGAACTTGTGCATGGAGTCAGAAGTGATAGGTGAGGCATGAATGAATACTTTTCTTCAGTGTTGACTATGGAGAGGGACCATGTTTTTGAGGATGAGAGTGTGATACAGGCTGATAGGATGGAGGAGGTAGATAAGAACATAAGAACATAAGAAATAGGAGCAGGAGTAGGCCATCTAGCCCTTCGAGCCTGCCCCGCCATTCAATAAGATCATGGCTGATCTGACGTGGCTCAGTTCCACATTCCCGCCCTCTCCCCATAACCTTTAATCCCCTCTCTTATCAAAAACCCATCAACCCGCATCTTAAAAATATTTAGCGAGGTAGCCTCCACCACTTCAACGGGCAGAGAATTCCAGAGATTCACCACCCTTTGAGTGAAGAAGTTCTTCCTCAACTCCGTTCTAAACCGCCCCCTCTTTATCTTGAGGCTGTGCCCCCTAGTCCTACTGTCCTTTCTGAGCGGGAAGAGTCTCTCCACCTCTATCCTATCCATCCCATTCATCATCTTATACGTCTCAATGAGATCTCCCCTCATTCTTCTAAACTCTAACGAGTACAAGCCTAGTTTATTCAGCCTCTCCTCATAGTTCAACCCCCTCAACTCTGGTATCAGCCTAGTAAACCTCCTCTGCACTCCCTCCAAGGCCAAAATATCTTTGCGCAGGTGCGGCGCCCAAAACTGCACACAGTACTCCAGCTGCGGCCTCACCAATGCCCTATACAGCCGCAGCAAGACCTCCCTACTTTTATATTCAATCCCCCTCGCTATGAAGGCCAGCATCCCATTCGCCTTCCTGACCACCTGCTGCACCTGCAAGCTGGGTTTTTGCGACTCATGCACAAGGACCCCGAGGTCCCTCTGCACCGTCGCCTGCTGCAGTTTTTGGCCACGTAAGTAATAATCCTTCCTACCATTATTCCTACCAAAGTGGACCACCTCGCACTTGCCAACATTAAATTCCATTTGCCAGTTCCTGGCCCATTCACCCAGCCTATCTAGATCCTTCTGCAGACTCTCCACACCCTCCGCACAATTTGCCGTTCCCCCAATCTTGGTGTCATCAGCAAATTTTGACACCATACACTCGGTTCCCTCCTCCAGATCATCTATATAAATGGTAAATAGCTGAAGCCCCAGCACCGACCCCTGGGGCACTCCACTAGTCACCAACCGCCAATCCGAATAGCACCCATTGACCCCCACTCTCTGCCTCCTATTTGACAACCAATCCTCTATCCACGCTAACACCCTACCCCCAACTCCATGTCCCCTGACCTTCTGCAATAACCTCTTGTGAGGTACCTTGTCAAACGCCTTCTGAAAATCAAGAAAGACCACATCCACCGGCTCTCCTTTATCCACCGCCCTGGACACATCCTCATAGAACTCCAGTAAATTTGTCAGACACGACTTCCCTTTAACGAAACCGTGCTGCGTCTGCTCTATCAAGCAATTCCCCTCAAGATGCCTCGCTATTTCCTCCTTGATGACGGATTCTAACATTTTACCTACAACAGATGTTAAACTAACTGGCCTATAATTCCCTGCCTTTTGCCTGGCACCCTTCTTAAACAACGGCGTAACATTAGCCGTTTTCCAATCTTCCGGCCCTTCCCCGGAATCCAGCAATGTCTGGAAAATAACCACCAAGGCATCCACTATCACCTCCGCCATTTCTTTCAGAACCCTCGGATGCATTCCATCCGGTCCTGGGGACTTGTCCACAATCAGCCCCTCCAGTCTGTCGAGCACCGCCTCTCTAGTAACAGTAATGTCACTGAGACCCTCCAGTCCTACCACCTTTCCATCTCTAACACCCGGCAAATTATTCACGTCCTCCTCCGTGAAGACCGAAACAAAAAAGTTATTCAAGACCTCAGCCATATCCCCATCCCCTACCACTAAGTCCCCCTTCTCATCCTCTAAGGGTCCAACGTTCACCCGAGCCAGCCTCTTCCTTTTTATATATTTATAGAAACTCTTGCTATCCTTTTTTATATTAAGCACTAGCCCAGCTTCATAGTTTATCCTACCCTTCTTTATCAACTTCTTTGTCAATCTTTGTTGACATTTAAACCTCTCCCAATCCTCTTCTCGCCCACTACTCTTAGCTACTCTAAACGCCTCTGCTTTTAATTTAACACTTTCCTTCACCTCCTTCGTTATCCACGGCTTATTACCTCTGAGATTTTCTGAGGGACGATGTATTAGCAATTTTGAAAAACCTGAGGGTCGATAAGTCCCCTGGGCCGGATGGGATACATCCTAGGATACTTTGGCAGTCTAGAGATGAGATTGTGGAGCCTTTAGCTTTGATCTTTGGGTCCTCACTGTCCACGGGGATTATGCCAGAGGACTGGAGAGTGGTGAATGTTGTTCCTCTCTTCAAGAAAGGAAACAGGAACGACCCTGGTAATAATAGGCCAGTTAGTCTTACTTTGGTGGTCAGTAAGTTAATGGAAAAGGTCCTGAGAGATAGGATTTACGACATTTGGAAAGATGCAGTTTAATCCTGGGTAGTCAGCAGGGTTTCATGAGGGGTAAGTCCTGATTCACAAATTTGATTGAATTCTTTGAGGAGGTAACTAAGTGTGTAGACGAAGGTAGAGCAGTTGATGTTGTATACATGGACTTTAGTAAGGCATTTGATAAGGTTCCCCATGGTAGGCACATGAAGAAGATAAGGAGGTGTGGGATAGAAGGAAATTTGGCCGATTGGATAAGTAACTGGCTGTCTCATAGAAGACAGAGGGCGGTGGTGGAAGGAAAATTTTCAGTCTGGAGGCCAGTTACCAGCGGTGTACCACAGGGATCAGTGCTGGCTCCTCTGCCATTTGTGATTTTTATCAATGACTTGGAAGAGGGGGCTGAAGGGTGGGTTAGTAAATTTGCTGATGACACCAAGATTGGTGGAGTAGTGGATGAGGTGGAGGGCTCTTGCAGGCTGCAAAGAGACATTGATAGGATGCAGAGCTGGGCCGAACAGTGGCAGATGGAGTTTAACCCTGATAAGTGCGAGGTGATTCATTTTGGAAGGACAAACTTGAATGCGGATTACAGGATCAATGGCAGAGTTCTGAGGAATGTGGAGGAACAGAGAGTTCTTGGAGTTCATATCCATAGCTCTCTGAAGGTTGCCACTCAAGTGGATAGAGCTGTGAAGAAAGCTTATAGTGTGTTAGTGTTTATTAACAGGAGATTTGAGTTTAAGAGTTGTGGGGTTATGCTGCAATTATACAGGACCTTGGTGAGACCACATTTGGAATATTGTGTGCAGTTCTGATCACCTCACTATAAGAAGGATGTGGAAGCATTGGAGAGAGTGCAGAGGAGATTTACCAGGATGCTGCCTGGTTTGGAGGGTAGGTCTTATGAGGAAAGGTTGAGGGAGCTGGGGCTTTTCTCTTTGGAGCAGAGGAGGATGAGAGATGACTTAATAGAGATTTATAAGATGATGAGGGGGATTGATAGAGTGGACGTTCAGAGACTATTTCCTTGGGTGGATGTAACTGCTACTAGGGGGCATAACTATAAGGTTCATGGTGGGAGATATAGGAGGGATGTCCAAGGTAGATTCTTTACTCAGAGAGTGGTTGGGGTGTGGAATAGACTGCCTGCTGTGATAGTGGAGTTGGACACTTTAGGAACTTTCAAGCGATTATTGGATAGGCACGTGGAGCAGTCCAGAATTATAGGGAGTGGGATAGCTTGATCTTGGTTTGGACATAGTTCGGCACAACATCGAGGGCCAAAGGGCCTGTACTGTGCTGTAGTGTTCTATGTTCTATGTTCCCTCCCCTCCAAAATCCCTCCCTCGGCAAATTTGCTCCTCTTCAGGCACCTCCCCTCCAACTCTCCTCCATTCTCATTCTCCTCCAATTCACTCACCTCCTGTCACATTCCCTTCATCTCAAACCCCCCTCCACTTTAATTCCCCTCTTCCAATGGTTGCCAAGTCCCTGAGATGGATGGGATCTAGCCTAGGATACTGTTGAAGGCAAGGGAGGAATTAGCTGGGGTCTTAACCAATATCTTTGCATCCAGAGGATTGGAGAATGGACAACGTTTTTGCTTTGTTTAAGAAGGGAAACAGGGATAATCCAGGTAATTATTCACCCAGCCAGTGAGACTGACATCAGTGATGGGGACGCTGTTGGAGAAGATTCTGAGAGACATGATTTATTCACATGTGGAAGTGAATGCACTTATTAGCTATGGCTAACATGGAGGTGGTGTCAAGAATGATTGAGGAGGGAAAGGCAGTGGATGTTGTCTACAAGGACTTTATTAAGGCATTTGACAAGGTGCCTCATGGCAGGCTGGTGCAAAAGCTAAAGTCTCATGGGATCTAGGATATGCTGGCTAGATGGATACGGACCTGGCTTGGTCGTAGAAGACTGGGAGTAGCGGTGGAAGGGTGTTTTCTATAATGGAGATCAGTTACTAGTGGTGTTCCACAGGGATCAGTGCTGGGAGTTGTGTTGTTTGTAATATATATAAATGGTCTGGAGGAAAATGTGGGTGATCTGATAAGTAAGCTTCGGGATGACACAAAAATTGGCAGAGTTTATGGTAGTGACAAGGATTGTCAAAGGATACAACAGGATATAGATAGATTGCAGACTTGGGCAGAGGAATGGCAGATGGGGTTTAATCCAGACAAATGTGAGCATTTTGAAAGATCAAATTCAGGTGTGAATTATACAGTAAATGTCTGAACATTGGCATACAGAGGGATCTGGGCGTACAGGTCCACGGATCCCTGAAAATGGCAACACAGATCATCAAGAAGGCATGTAGCTGCCTTCGGCTGCTGGGGCAGTGAGTATAAAAGTTGGCAAGTTATGTTACAGCTGTACAAAACAGAGAAAAATAAAAAAATGGCTTTGCCTATCACACTCAGAAGGGAATTAACTCTATTGCCCACCTCTCCCCATTGACACACACTGGGCTGCCTGTTCCCCTATCGGAGGGGGATTAACCCTCTCACCCACCTCTCCCCATTGACACACACCGGGCAGACTGTTCCCCTATCGGAGGGGGATTAACCCTCTCACCCACCTCTCCCCATTGACACACACCGGGCAGTCTGTTCCCCTATCGGAGGGGGGATTAACCCTCTCACCCACCTCTCCCCCATTGACACACACCGGGCAGTCTGTTCCCCTATCGGAGGGGGATTAACCCTCTCACCCACCTCTCCCGCATTGACACACACCGGGCAGTCTGTTCCCTTATCGGAGGGGGGATTAACCCTCTCACCCACCTCTCCCCCATTGACACACACCGGGCAGTCTGTTCCCCTATCGGAGGCGGGGGTTAACCCTCTCACCCACCTCTCCCCCATTGACACACACCGGGCAGTCTGTTCCCCTATCGGAGGGGGATTAACCCTCTCACCCACCTCTCCCCCATTGACACACACCGGGCAGTCTGTTCCCCTATCGGAGGGGGATTAACCCTCTCACCCACCTCTCCCCCATTGACACACACCGGGCAGTCTGTTCCCCTATCGGAGGGGGATTAACCCTCTCACCCACCTCTCCCCATTGACACACACCGGGCAGTCTGTTCCCCTATCGGAGGGGGGATTAACCCTCTCACCCACCTCTCCCCCATTGACACACACCGGGCAGTCTGTTCCCCTATCGGAGGGGGGATTAACCCTCTCACCCACCTCTCCCCCATTGACACACACCGGGCAGTCTGTTCCCCTATCGGAGGGGGGATTAACCCTCTCACCCACCTCTCCCCCATTGACACACACCGGGCAGTCTGTTCCCCTATCGGAGGGGGGATTAACCCTCTCACCCACCTCTCCCCCATTGACACACACCGGGCAGTCTGTTCCCCTATGTTAAAGAGACATTTGTTGTTCTGTCCTTAGGCTTGTACTCGTTAGAGTTTAGAAGAATGAGGGGAGATCTCATTGAGACGTATAAGATGATGAATGGGATGGATAGGATAGAGGTGGAGAGACTCTTCCCGCTCAGAAAGGACAGTAGGACTAGGGGGCACAGCCTCAAGATAAAGGGGGGGCGGTTTAGAACGGAGTTGAGGAGGAACTTCTTCACTCAAAGGGTGGTGAATCTCTGGAATTCTCTGCCCGTTGAAGTGGTGGAGGCTGCCTCGCTAAATATTTTTAAGACGCGGGTTGATGGGTTTTTGATAAGAGAGGGGATTAAGGGTTATGGGGAGAGGGCGGGAATGTGGAACTGAGCCACGACAGATCAGCCATGATCTTATTGAATGGCGGGGCAGGCTCGAAGGGCTAGATGGCCTACTCCTGCTCCTATTTCTTATGTTCTTATGTTCTTATTGCCTGTGCCCTCGTGTGACCTTTTGTGTCATGGACTCTGAGAGGCTGCAGTAAAGTGGTTTATGATTACCAAGCGATGCATCACTTGTCTGAGGATGTAGATGAGGCTTTTAATCAGCTCACCTGCTGAGTTAGTGGGGGCAGAGTTGTGGCAGGGAGGAATATGGCGGGAGCTGGGTAGAGGGGCATAGTGAGGGATGACTGTCAGCATGGAAATATGAAGCAGGGAGGAAATAGACAGTGAAAGAGAGAAAGATGCCTTTGAGGAGGAGAAAGTGGGGAAGAGAGAAAAAGACATCTGAGAGTGCTATAGAGAGAAAGATGGAGAGAAACAAAAGCTCTGCCTTAATTCTTGTTAATTCGTGTCTGTTTTGCCAGAGATTTCTATAATCTAATCCCCTGGTTAATCTTATTGGAGTCTGTTAAGAGCATTACGGTACAGCAGTTCCCAAGACAAACTATTGACTCAATTAACAGTTCACTGAGTAACCTTGTCTAGTAATTCACTGTGTTTTCCCATTGTAAAACATGTGGGATTCCTCAATCCCCCAACAGACTGCAGGAACCCCTCACCCTTCCAATGTGTGGGACTCTGCATCCCCAGAAAATGGGTTAGTTTTCCTATTATCCCTGTCACTCTTTTTCTTTATATCCATCTTTCTTGCACTCTTGTATCCCTGACTCTGTGTCTCCCTCTCTTAATCCCACTCCCTGTATCCTCCTCAGTCTTTCTTTCTCTCTTCCTTTCTGTTCTGTCTTTCTCTTTCTCTCTATCTGTGCCTCTTTATCTCTCTCCCTCTCTTTCTTTCTATTTATCTCTCCCTGTCTCTCCCTCTTTTTCTTGTATATCTTTTTTTCTCTGTCTGCCTCAGTCTTACTGTATGTGTGTGTGTGCATGTGTGTGTGCGTGTGTGCATGTCTCTCTCTTGTCTGTCTCTCCATCTCTCTCTGTGTCTCTCTGTCTGTACAGCTTTGTGTGTGTGTCTCTCTAACCCTCTCTCCCTCTCTCACTTTTCCTCTGTCATTCTTCCTCTTAGACAGTTTAGTTAGCAGGACTCAAAGGGCAGTGATAAAAGGCTGTTCAAGTGACTGGAGGTATCCAGTGGCATACCACAAGGTTCAGTATTGGGATCCTTATTGTCTGTTATATACATAAATGATATAGATGATAATGTGGGGGGTATGTTAAACAAGTTTGGTACCAAGATTGGTAGGGTGGAAGAATATCATTTTAGGTTACTAGAAATTATCGATGGGTTGGTCAGATAGACAGAGCAATGGCAGATAGTCTTTCCCACTGATAAATGCAAGGTGATACATTTTGGAAGAAGAGGCAAGACAAGATTAATGAATGGCTGAACACTGGGAAGCTCAGAGGAACCTTGGGTAATTATTCACAGATTCCTGAAATCGGCAGAGCAAGCGAATAGGATAGTTAAGAAGGCATATGGGACACTTGCTTTCATCAGTCCTGGTATAGAGTAAAGGAGCAAGGAGGTAATTATAGAATCATACGGTGCAAAAGAGGCCTTTCAGCCCATCGAGTCTGCACAGACACATTAGAAAGACCTAAACTCCCACCTAATCCCACCTGCCAGCATAGTCTGAATGTTACAATGTGCCAAGTGCTCATCCAGATACTTTTTAAAGGATGTGAGGTTTTACTGCTTCTACTGCCCTCCTAGGCAATGCATTCCAGACCGTCACTACTCTTCTGGGTAAAAAAAAGTTTTCCTCACATCCCCGCCTAAATCTCCTGCCCCTCATCTTGAACCTACGTCCCCTCATGACTGACTCTTCAACTAAGGGGAACAGCTGCTCCTTATCCACTCTGTCCTGTCTCTCGTAATCTTGTACATCTTCATTAAGTCTTCCCTCCGTCTTCTCTGCTCCAACGAAAACAATCCAAGCCTACTCAACCTCTCTTCATAACTTAGATGTTCCATCCCAGGCAGCATCCTGGTGACCCTTCTCTGCACCTCCTCCAATGCAATCACATCCTTCTGATAATGTGGTGACCAGTACTGCACACAGTACTCCAGCTGTGGCCTCACCAAAGTTCTATGAAATCCAACATGACTTCCCTGCTTTTGTAATCTATGCCTCGATTGATAAAGATAACTGTCCCTTACGAATTTTCACCACCCGACGAACATGTCCTTCCACCTTCAGAGGTCTGTCGACAAGACATCTTTGTTCCACAGATCTTCCTAGTGTCCTACTTTCAATGAGTACTTCCTTGTCAAATTACTCCTTCCAAAGTGTATCACCTTACACTTTTCAGGGTTAAATGCCAACTGCCTCTCATCTGCCCATTTGACCATTCTGCCTATATCTTCTTGCAGCCCAAGACACTCCGCCTCATCGTGAACCACCCAGCCAATCTTTGTGTCATGTTGGAGTTGTACAGAGTGTTGGTTTGGCCACAACTGGAGGAATGTGTGCAGTTCTTGTCACCTCACTGTGTGAAGGATGTGATAGCATTGGGGGGGTGCAGAGGAGGTTCACCAGGATGTTGCCTGGCAGGGAGCATTTGAGCTATAAGGAGAGACTAGATAGTCTTGGATTGTTTAGTTTAGAGCAGAGAAGGCTGAGAGGGGACATGATTGAGGTGTATAAGACTATGAAGAGTAGGGACAGGGTGAGTAGGGAGCAGCTGTCCCCCTTGGTTGAGGGGTCAATCATGAGGGGCATAGTTTCAGGATAAGGGGTGGGCGATTCAGAGAGGAAAAAATAATTCACTGATGGTAGTGGGATCTGCAATGTGCTGCCTGGGAAGGTAATGGAGGCTGGAAACCTTACAATCTTTAAAAAATACTTGGATGACTACTTGAAATATCTTAACATTCAAGGATATGGGACAAGTGCTGGAAAATGGGATTAGCATGCCTTCAGTGGTAGTTATTGTTGGTGTAGAGTCGATGGGCTGAAGAGCCTTTTCTGTGCTGTATGACTATGACTATGACTCTGTCGCTCTCGCTCCACGTGCCCATCTCACTCTGCGTGCCCATCTTGCTCCGTGTGCCGTCTCGCTCTATCCCTGCAATGCTGCCTGTGTGTCTCTGTCTGTCTGTCTGTCTGTCTCTGCCTCTCTCTGTGTCTCTGACTTTCTCTCTCTTGACCTCATTCAGGACTCAAATAACTCCGCTACTCCCCTGCGTCAGATAATCTTTCACTGAAGTGTCTCGCTCAATTAACCGTGTGTTCCATGTGTTGAATTATTGACGGCTCTCTCAGCTGCAGTGACTAATATTTCCTGTTACAGACCATTGCAGATTCAAACACTCCGAGCAACCGAGAAAGTAAGGAACAGAGAGAGAGAGAAAAAGGACGACATCTAAAGGAAAAGAGAGCAAATAACAGTGGGAGCACATGAGAATAAACAAACGACTGAAGATGCAATGAGGGAAAGACAGAAGAGGAAAAATATGCACTTTGCAAGCACTTATCACACACCCTTAGTGTAATTTTCTATGATTCTTCAAAACACTGACTGCAGCAAGAACTGTGGTAACAGTGAGTTTATTTAACTAACTCTGCAGGTGTAAGAAACACTTGTGCTCTGCTTAAGGTCCTGGGAAATTCTGGCACACGCCTGTCACATGACGCTAGACATGACCGTGTCATCATGTAGTTACGCGACAGCCCGGTCTACATCCTTCCCGCTTAGTTTGGGCCCCAGGTGGTGTGACTGAAAACTGTGTAAAGGCGTGTGTGTGCAAAAACAGTCAGTTATGGAACAGTGTACAATGGTTTGTGTGAACCACGCAACACAAATTAGGCTCTCACAACTTGGTGTCTGGCCCATTGTGTATACCTGTACCCCCTTTTAGCACGTGGTGTGAAGGATCAAAAAAAACAAGTGAAACAATGTTCGCCAGTCCAAACAGCCCAGGCGGTGACACATCTCCATATTGTGTGTTGAGCGTGCTCAGACACGCAGAGTGTGTGGTGACACCAACAGGTGGAGTAGTGTCCTATGGCCTACGTCCATCCCGCTGGGCTCATGAGGCACATTATGTGTGCGGATGTGAGACCTACTGCATTGGATTCCATAGAATCCCCAGAGTGCAGAAGGAGGCCATTCAGCCCATCGAGTCTGCAGCAACACTCTGAGAGAGCATCCCACCCAGCTGGAGGATTCAGCCTGTCCGTAATGAGTCTCTGCGGGAGGTCACGTGTGGCAAACTGTTTCTTGATCTTGACGATCACCAAACTGCTGGCTGTGTTTAGAAGTTGTCAGGTTCGTGCCACCTGGAATGAGTCGACGAGGACTAAGTTCACTTTATCATTCCACTGAAAAATATCAGCCACTTTGAACAGCCATGGAAGGTCTCGGACCTCTGCAGATGTAGCGGTTCCTTCGTTTGGTGGTTGCTTTAATGCGTTATAAGGTGAGCATCTTGATACTTCCCTGTCTACGTTGGTGTACATACAGGGCCAGTACAGTGATTCTTTGGCCTTGGCTTTAGTTGCTTCCCATCCCAGGCATCCTTGGTACAGCTGTTTGGTGTCTTGCTGCTGGTGAACAGGCAGGGTGACAAATGGTTGACCACACAGGATTCCTCCATCTTCTATAGTCAGTTTTTCAAGCAAAGAATATGCACTTTGTGAGGAAACTCTCTGGAGGATTCTTGCCAATCTTTTATCACTATGTCATGCAGTCACATACATGTGATGTCTGCTTGTAGAGCCTCATTAAATAGCCTGGGGGTTACGGTGGCACAGTGGTTAGCACTGCTACCTCACAGTGCTAGAGACCTGGGTTCAGTTCTCAGCTTAGGTCACTGTCTGTGTGGAGTTCATACGTTCTCCTCACATCTGCGTGGGTTTCCTCCGGGAGCTCCAGTTTCCTCCCACAGTGTAATGACGTGCTAGTTAGGTGCATTGGCCATGCTAAATTCTCCCTCAATACACCAACATGCTTTGAGATTTTCACAATAACTTTGTGGCTGTGTTAGTGTAAGCCTACTTGTGACACTAATAAACTTTAAAATTTAAAACTCCTGGACACAACCAGAGGACAGTCCAAAGATGTGCAGGTTAGAAAGATTGGCCATGCTAAATTGCCCCTTAGTGTCAGGGGGAATAGCTAGGGTAAAGGAATGGGGTCTGGGTGCAGGCTCAATGGGCCGAATGTCCTCTTTCGGCACTGTAGCATTCTACAACAGCACTTTTATTTCCACTATGTCCATGTCCGTCTTGTGATCAGCCTGGTCTGATCTGGGTACGAAGTTTCTGGAAAGGGCATCAGCTTGGTTAGAGTTCTTGTTTGTAGACAAGCTGGATTTATAACGCTGTAACTATAACATCATGCATTGCAGGTTATGAATGGTTGATAGTCTGTCTTGACGGTTGCAGGATGACCATATATGAAATTGTGATATTTCTGACATGCAAAAACTAAGGCAAGGAGTTCCTTTTTGACTTATGCACAACAAGTCTCAGTGTCAGTGAGAGCATTTGAGGCAAGGGCAAGGGTTTATCTTTTTATATACATGAGTCCACACTGGGAGACTTCTGCTGAGAATAAGATTGGAGCTTGAACATTGAAGTATTGTGGTATTGGTAGGATCGCTGATGCTGGGTTGAACCTGTTCAAATATGCTGTGTAGTGTTCGAGTTAACACCACCCAATGTCCTGAAGGAGGATTTGGTGGTGTGCTCCAGTCACCTCACTATAACATGAGATGAACTTGCAGAGATAGTTTCATATAATCAAGAAAACACCATATCATTGAATCCCTACAGTACAAAGCTCATCGAGTCGGTACCGAGGCACCCAGGCCCAATTTCCATAACACCACACATTTACCCTGCCAATCCCCCTGAACTAAGGGGCCATTTTACTTTGGCCAATCAACCTAACCTGCACATCTTTGGACTGTGGGAGGAAACTGGAGCACCTGGAGGAAACCCACAAAGACACGGGAAGAATGGGCAGACTCCACATAGACAGTGACCTGAGGCCGGAATTAAACCTGGGTCTCTGGCACAGTGAGGCAGCAGTGGTAACCACTGTGCCATGTAGATTGTGCATGTCCACAGGAATAGGTCTTTGGCTGGCTGCTGGCTTGTCTGGATCAAGTTTCACTTCAGTAGCCATGAGTAAGCGGCTTACAAATGAAATCTGATTTACCCTGAATTTGCATTTCACAGGGTTGAGTTTTAATTGGAGGTCTCTGACTTTGTCCAGGACACGGTGAAGATATGCATTGTGCTCTTGCACAGAATGACCCCAAATCAGGGTATCTTCGACTTTGACCTCATGTGGCAAATCTGAAAGTATTGCTCCATCGAATTTAGTGGGATCTGCCAAAATCTGCATTTAGCATCAAGCAGGCTGAATGCCTTTGCTTGTGACATGTTTGACTTACCCACTCCACTGTCTTCATGGGTGATGTGGTCTGAGTAATGCGTTATTCGGATGTACTGGGTCGATGCATATTTTGACTATGCCATCCTTTTTCACAGTGGCTAACATCGCTGAGACCCATTCCTTGGCCTCCTCTACTGTGGTAATGATGCCCAATGTTGTCATGTGATGCAGCTCATCGATGACTTTTGGCCTCATGGCTACTGTCACAAACTGTTGGCAGAATCAAGTCATTTAATTGCATGTGATACATGACTGGTAGTTTTCCAATGACCAAGTAGTCAAAACCCACTGTTGTCTCCGGGGATTGAAGTTGTAGAGCATGCACTTCTGGACTAAGTATAATGAGCCTGAGTGCGATGCTATCTCAAAGTCCTAACAGTGGTTTAACATTCAGATTGACAATGTAGAAATCAAAGTGCACATTAAAGAGTAGTTACATCTGCGGTAGTGATTATCAGTCCACCATAAGCCACAAGGACCGACTGGTGGTCAGGATCCCATATCGCATCTGGGCCTACCTGCTGTAGGTTTCTGCTAGATAGAACATAGAACATAGAACACTACAGCACAAACAGGCCCTTCAGCCCACAGGTTGCGCCGATCACATCAACACCTACCAATCTATAGACCTATCTATAACCCCCAATCCCATGAAATTCCATATACTCATCCAGAAGTCTTTTAAAAGACCCCAGCGAGTTCGCCTCCACCACCACTGACGGCAGCCGATTCCATTCACTCATCACCCTCTGAGTGAAAAACTTACCCCTAACATCACTTCTGTACTTGCCTCCCCGCACCTTCAATCTGTGTCCTCTCGTAGCGACCATTTCAACCCGGGGAAATAGCCTCTGAGAATCCACCCTATCTATTCCACTCAACATTTTATAAACTTCTATCAGGTCGCCTCTCAACCTTCGTCTCTCCAGGGAGAAGAGTCCCAGCTCCCTCAACCTAACTTCATAAGGCATGCCTCCCAGTCCAGGCAACATCCTTGTAAATCTCCTCTGTACCCTTTCAATAGCTTCTACGTCTTTCCTATAGTGAGGTGACCAGAACTGCGCACAGTACTCCAAATGAGGCCTGACAAGGGTCTTATAAAGTTGCAGCATTACCTCCCGATTCCTAAACTCAATCCCTCGATTAATGAAGGCCAGTACACCATACGCCTTCTTGACCACATCCTCCACCTGCGAGGCCGATTTAAGAGTCCTGTGGACCCGGACCCCAAGATCCTTCTGCTCTTCAACACTACTAAGACTCCTGCCCTTGATAGTGTACTCGTTCATCCCATTGGTTCTGCCAAAATGGACGACTAGTACATTACACTTTTCCCCGGTATTGATCTTAGCTCTAAGCCTGGCGTTACTAGAGGATATATGTGGTGTAGTGAATCTAGCTCTTTTCCATGGCAGATACCACACTTTTGCAGTACTATATTGGTGTTGATGTTGTTGCTGCTGGTTGCATGACTGTACCGCTTGCATTGAATTATAATTTGGTGATCGATTAGCTGCCATGCTGCTGTTAACAGAAAAGGGCTGTTGTTGGTTAGACGCGCTTCCACTTGCCTCATCTATTACACTTTTTCCCAAATGCGAAACATAGTGCCCTTGTTGGAACATTGGAAACATGGGAACTATTTTGTGCATAGCAAGTTCCAGCCAAAGCCTCAGTTATGCTGCAGAGCATTCTCAAAAAAGGCAAGTGGCCTGACCCTACCACTATTTTCTACATTCCAATAAAACAGCCCCGTATAAGTTACACCACAAACCATTTGATTAGATTGAATCTGCAACTCACTCCCGGGTTTCTGTTACTCATATATAAACTACCCCAAACCCCTCGATTAGATTCCAGTCTCTAACTCACTCCCGGGTATCTGTTATTCTGTATATAAACCACCCCAAACCACTCGATTCGATTCCAGTCTGTAACTCACTCCCGGGTATCTGTTATTCTATATATAAACCACCCTGAACCCTTTGATGACTTATTGTACTATCTCTCAACTTCTCCTCCTCCTCTTTGAGGTTTGGGTTTCTGCTAATACAAGGATGAATTAGCTCGGATCACCTGGATCCTTTATCCTTGAGCTTAATGCTGATTAATTTGGATTTCTCTTTCCCTGAGCTTAAATCGAGGAAAGCTATTTAGACCAGTACTGAGAGAGGTCTGTGAGACAGACTGAGGGAGAAAACAGGAGAGACACAGAGAGAGATAGATAGAGGGAGAAAATGGGAGAGATGCAGAGACAGACTGAGGGAGAAAACAAAAGAGACACAGAGAGAGACAGGAAGAGGGAGAAAAGTGGAGAGACGCAAAGAGACTGAGGGAGAGACGTAGTGAGGAAAGGAAGAAGGGAGAGAGAGGTTGAGGAAATAGCAGACCAGGACTGAGAGACAGGTAAAGAAAGAGGGAGAGTTTGAGAGAGACAGAGAAAGGAGATTAGATATGGGAATGGGGTGTGGAAAACTGAGATAGAGAGCAGGAGATGGAGTGAGAGAGACATAGAGTGACAGAGAGGCAGAGAGATACACACACACACACACACACACACACACACACACACACACACACACACACACACACACACACACACACACACACACACACACACACACACACACGGAGGGAACTGGCCAGAAAGAGGAAGAATCAGAATGAAGGAAAGAGAGTGAGCTAGAGATTGGTGGTTAAATTGAGGGAGAGAGGGAGAGTCAGGAAGATAGAGGGGTAGTGAGCTTCCTTGTAGAATCTGATACGCTGTGTGTTTGGAGCTGCCTTCTCGCTCTCTTTTTATTTGGACCCTCTCTCTCTCTGCTCAGTGACTGGTGTATCTTTTCAGATCACACTCAGCCAGCACTGGAAGGCAGGTCAGTGACTTCATTATAACATGCAGCCCTTATTCTGAATTTAACTTCATCCTGCTTCTTCCCTCTGATTGGAAACTCTTCACCTGTCTACTTCTCATTCTTTCACAGCCTCTCTGTCTGTTTCTCTCTCTCTTTCTCCCACTCTCTCCACTGTTTTCTCTCACTGTGTTTCTCTCTCTCCCTGTTGTCACTACCTCAGCCTCCTTGTTCCTTGTCTCTTTTCCTCACCGTCTGACCCTGTCTCATAGTCTCTCTCTCTGAACTCTGTATCTCTATCTCTCCCTCTCTCTGTGTCTGCCTTATTCTGTCTCTCTCTGTCATTCTCTCTTTCTATGTCCCTCTCTTTCCACCACTTTCACTCACTGTCTCACCCGCTCTCTGTCTCACTCTCTATTTCTATCTCTGCCTAATTCTCTGTCTGTTTCTATCTCCGTCTTTCTCTTTCCACCACTTTCTCTCACTGTCTCTCTCTCTCCATCTCACTCTGTCTCTCTGACTCTGACTCACTCTCTTTTTAACATTCTCTGTCACAATCACTCTTTTTCTCCATATTTCTCTCCCTTTCTGTATTGCTGATTCTCCCCTCTATTCCTTTATTTCTTGCCTTCAATATCTGAGCATTTCTCTGTATTTCTCTCTTCATGTATCACTCTCTCCTTGTGTCTTTCTCTCTGTCTCTCTTTTCTCTTCCTCACTGTATCTCTATGTATTTGTCATTCTGTCTCTCTCACATTCCCTTGCTTTCTGTCTGTCTCCATCTATTTTCCCTCTGCCTACTTCTGTCTCTTCTTCTCTGCTTCAATGTGGCTCTCTCTCTCTGTTTGTATGAAGGAGGGATATGTGTGACTGTGTGAGAGAGAGTGTGTGTGTATGTGTTTGTGCGTGAAAGATCTGGGAAAATAAGCCATTAGGGTTGAAATTGTATGTACAGGATGTGAAAGTGTGAAAGAGTAGGTGTGAGTTTATTTGTATGTGTGTGTGAGAGAGTGTATAGTCAGAATTATACCACCCTGCCTGCCATGGGAATCATAGCGAGCGAGGGGCGGACAGTGGAAAGGTCCATTGACTTTGGGTGGGATTTCACGGTTCTGTCATATGTGTGAGTTTGTGCATGAAAGAGGGAGAGAGAGAATGTGTGTGTGAGTGTGTGTGTGTGAGAGTGTGGTTTGTGTGTGTGTGTGAGAGAGCGTGGGTTTATGTGTGTGTGTGCATGTGAGAGAATGTGTGTGTGTGTGTGTGTGTGTGTGTGTGTGTGTGTGTGTGTGTGTGTGTGTGTGTGTGTGTGTGTGTGTGTGTGTGTGTGTGTGTAGGTGTGTGTCTGTGACAGAGTGTGTGAGAGAGTGTGGGTGTGTGTGTGAGTGTGGTTTGTGTGTGTGTGTGAGAGAGCGTGGGTTTATGTGTGTGTGTGCATGTGAGAGAGTGTGGGTTTGTGTGTGAGAGTGTGTGTATATGTAGGTGTGTGTGTGTGAGAGCGTGTGGCTGTATGTGTGTGTGAGAGTGTGGTTTGTGTGTGTGTGAGAGAGCGTGGGCTTATGTGTGTGTGTGTGTATGTGTGTCTGTGACAGAGTGTGTGAGAGAGTGTGGGTGTGTGTGTGAGTGTGTGTGAGCGAGTGTGTGAGAGACAGTGTGTGTGTGTGTGTAGGTGTGTGTGTGTGCGTGTGTAGTGAGTTTTAGACATGTCTTTTTTTGGACAGAAAAGTGATTCTTACCAGTTTGGAGGGGAGTCAGCGAAGCTGGCTGCGGACTGCTTAGGGCGCCATTGCACAGGTGCACTGATCTCCCAATGAACTGGGCAAACTCCTGCCTGTGTGATCGCCCCCAGCACATACACACACACATTGTACATACCCCCATCTCCTTGTCATAGTTCCAACTCTCTCAGGCCCCACTCCCTTGGCACTACCCCTGAGTGACAGGTGGGCACTGCCAGGGTGCTAGGTGGGCACTGTGAAGGCCCGGCTATGCCCATAACCACCCAGGGGCTTCAATGGCCTTCGATCCCCCCAGCATGGCCGTGGCGCTTGGTCCCCGCTACTATTAAAAATGGGATTGCAGAGTACTTGGAAGTGCAAAATAACGTAGGAGTTAGTCAGCACGGCTTTGTCAAGGGGAGGTCATGTCTGTTAAATTTGTTAGAGTTCTTTAAGCAGGTAACAAAAAAATTTGATAAAGGAGAACCAGTGGACGTGATTTATTTAGATTTCCAGAAGGCCTTTGACAAGGTGCCGCATAGGAGACTGTTAAATAAGTTAAGTATCCATGGTGTCAAGGGTAAGATCCTGGCATGGATAGAGGATTGGCTGACTGGTAGAAGGCAGAGAGTGGGGATAAAGGGGTCTTTTTCAGGATGGCAGCCAGTGGCTAATGGTGTCTCAAGGTTCAGTGCTAGGACCACAACTTTTTACAATATATATTAACGATTTGGAGGAAGGAACTGAAGGCACTGCTGCTAAGTTTGCAATGATACAAAGATATGTAGAGGGAGAGGTAGTATTGAGGAAGCGGAGGGGGGGTGGGCTGCAGTAGGACTTGGACAGGTTAGGAGAGTGGGCAAAGAAGTGGCAGATGGAATACAATGTGGAAAAGTGTGAGGTTATGGAAGTAGAAATGGAGGCATAGACTATTTTCTAAATGGGAAAATGCTTAGGAAATCAGAAACACAAAGGGACTTGGGAGTCTTTGTTCAAGATTTTCTTAAGGCTAATGTGCAGTCAGCAGTTAGGAAGGCAAATTCAATGTTAGCATTCATGTCAGGAGGGCTAGGATACAAGTGTATTTCTGAGGCTCTATAAAGCTCTGGACGGAGTACTGTGAGCAGTTTTGGGCCCCATACCTAAGGAAGAACATTGAATACAAGAGTTGGGACATCTTGTTGAAGTTGTACAAGACAGTGGTAGGGCCACACTTGGAATACTGTGTACAGTTCTGGTCACCCAATTATAGAAAGGATATTATTAAACCAGAAAGACTGCAAAAAGATTTACTAGGTTGCTACCGGGACTTGATGGATTGAGTTATAAGGAGAGGCTGGATTGACTGGGACTTTTTTCCCTGGAGTGTAGGAGGCTGAGGGATGATCTTATAGAGGTCTATAAAATAATGAGGGGCACAGATCAGCTAGATAGTCAAGATCTTTTCCCAAAGGTAAGGGAGTCTAAAACTAGAGGGCATAGGTTTTAGGTGAGAGGGGAGAGATACAAAAGTGTCCAGAAGGGCAATTTTTTCACACAGAGGATGGTGAGTGCCTGGAACAAGCTGCCAGAAGTAGTAGTAGAGGCAGGTACAATCTTGTCTTTTAAGAAGCATTTAAACAGTTACATGGGTAAGATGGGTATAGAGGGATGTGGGCCAAATGTGGGAAATTGGAATGAACTTAGGGATTAAAAAAAAGGGTGGCATGGACAAGTTGGGCTGAAGGGCCTGTTTCCATGCTGTAAACCTCTCTGACACTCATTCCCTTTTGCCTCTCCTGTCACTGACACTATTTCTCTATTTGTCTGCAGGTATCCCAGGACAGTGATGCAGTGTGCCTGTGGAACAGAGTCCTGGGCTCCTATCCCAGGGTTATACTGGCTGCCAGGTTAGTGCAGACATCAAAACGCCAATATTTTGAGAGGAACCTTCATGTTTACAGGGCTTCCGAAGGGCACACCAGGAACAGGAGGAGGCCTTTAAGGCCTGTTCCATCAATCACTGAGCCCTGAGACTGATCCACCAATCTCTGAGCCCCAAGACTGATCCACCAATCACCGAGCCCGAAACTAATCCTCCAATCACTGAGCCCCGAGACTGATCCACCAATCACAGAGCCCCGAGACTGATCCACCAATCATCGAGCCCGAAACTAATCCTCCAATCACTGAGCCCCAAGACTGATCCACCAATCACCGAGCCCGAAACTAATCCTCCAATCACTGAGCCCCAAGACTGATCCACCAGTTACCGAGCCCCGAAACTGATCCTCCAATCACTGAGCCCCGAGACTGATCCACCAATCACGGAGCCCCGAGACTGATCCTCCAATCACTGAGCCCCGAAACTGAAGCTCCAATCACTGAGGCCCTGAGACTGATCCTCCAATCACTGAGCCCCGAAACTGATCCTCCAATCACTGAAGCCCTGAGACTGATCCTCCAATCACTGAGGCCCTGAGACTGATCCTCCAATCACTGAGCCCCGAAACTGATCCACCAATCACTGTGTCCCGAGACTGATTCACCAATCACTGAACCCGAGACAGATCCTCCAATCACTGAGCCCCGAAACTGATCCTCCAATCACTGAGCCCTGAAACTGATCCACCAATCACCGAGCCCCGAGACCGATTCACCAATCACTGAGTCCCAAAACTGATCCTCCAATCACTGAGCCCCGAAACTGAAGCTCCAATCACTGAGGCCCTGAGACTGATCCTCCAATCACTGAGCCCCGAAACTGATCCACCAATCACTGTGTCCCGAGACTGATTCACCAATCACTGAACCCGAGACAGATCCTCCAATCACTGAGCCCCGAAACTGATCCTCCAATCACTGAGCCCTGAAACTGATCCACCAATCACCGAGCCCCGAGACCGATTCACCAATCACTGAGTCCCGAAACTGATCCTCCAATCACTGAGCCCGAAACTGATCATCCAATCACTGAGCCCTGAGACTGATCCTCCAATCACTGAGGCCCGAGACTGATCGTCCCTTCACCCAGTCTGTGTCCAATCCTTCGCACTGTCTGTGATGATCCGTGCATGACCTAATCTTATTTCCCCTTGAGTCTTTTATTGACAAAATATATCAAAATCAAATTGAGATTTAATTGATGGAACATAGTTCGGATACCACCATGGATCAGTCTATCTCCTAACTGTCTCTTTTCTGTGTTTTTTGGGCCTGTATTCCAGGCTTGGCCTACCCGGACTGGGCTTACAAGCCTGACTCCAGCCCTGGGAGTCGCCAGGTTCAGCTCTGGCACTTCATCCTGGACCTGCTGCGGAAGGAGGAATATCGAGAAGTTATTGCCTGGCAGGGGGATTACGGAGAGTTTGTCATCAAGGATCCTGATGAAGTGGCTCGGCTCTGGGGAATGAGGAAATGTAAACCTCAAATGAACTACGACAAGCTCAGCCGAGCCCTCAGGTAAGGAGCGGTGCTCTCTTGATAAGTCCTCCCTGTTCACCTTCCTCTCCATCTCTCTCTCTCTCTCCTTACTTTCCTCTTTTTCCTCTTCGTGTCCCTTCTAACTGCCCTCTTCACATACACAAACTCTCTCTCTGCTTTTCAATCCTCTTCTTCACTGTTCTGGTCCATATCCCTACATTTTTCTCTTTCTCACTCTCTTTCTCCCTCACTCCCATTTTATTTCTCATTTTCAGTCTCTCTTTCTCTTTGTGTTTGTACCCCTCTCATTCTGTGGTGATTTTTAGTATGGACAACGCAGCGGAGTAAGGGTCACCTGGCTTGGGGGACAAATTGGGACTATTGAGGGTAGTTAGCCCGGAGGGTGAGGGTGGGCTGGGGGTGGGGGTTTGAATTCTCTGTTAGATTATAGAGAACTAAACAGACACTAGGGCAATCTTGCTGATTGCTGTAATAACTTCACAGCAGAAACATGCGAATTTGGGTTGATACTTAATGAGATACTAAGAGACCTTTTGCTGTGCGGGATAAATAAAGAATGTAATTATCCAAAAACGCCTGTTGGCAGAAGCCCAACTAGGCTTGAAACAGACGCTACAGCTGGTTCTACCATTGGAAAACATGGCAAGTGGGACATATGAATTGAAAGGTATCCCAATACAAATGGACACCCACGCCTGAATTCAGTGACCACCACTTGAGTGCAGGCGATTACATAGCCTCCCTCAGGAGGTATCTGGATACAGGACAGCCTCAAAGCAAAGCGAAGCCTTGACCAGAAAGTCAACAGTCCCTCTCGGTGCCACTCCATCGCCCCTCGACTGCATTCCATCGCCCTCGACTGCATTCCATCGCCCTCGACTCCACTCCATCGTCCCTCAATTCCACTCCATCGTCCCTCGATTCCACTCCACCGCCCCCGACTCCACTCCATCGCCCCTCGACTCCGCTCCATCGCCCCTCGATTCCACTCCCTTGTCCCCGACACCACTCCATCATCCCTCAACCCCACTCCATCGTCCCTCAACTCCGCTCCATTGCCCCTTGACTCCATTCCATCGACCTTGACTCCACTCCATCACCCCATAACTTCACTCCACCCTGCCCAGCAAGGCATTGTAACTGTTGTCGATATGCAGAGTCAGGGCGGCGAAGTAAACTTTCGTAGAATCATAGATTATAGAATCCCAACAGTGCAGAAGGAGGTCATTTGGCCCATTGAGTCTGCACCGACCGCAATCCCACCCAGGGCCTATTCCCATTACCCTACTTATTTACCTTGCTAACCCCCTGACACAATGGGGCAATTTAGCATGGCCAACCAACCTAACCTGCGTGCCTTTGGAGTGTGGGAGGAAACTGCAGCACCCGGAGGAAACCCCTGCAGACATGGGGAGAAGGTGCAAACTCCACACAGACAGTGACCCAGGCCGGGAATTGAACCCAGGTCCCTAGCGCCGTGAGACCTTTCAAGACCTCGATTTAGATGTCACTCTTGTGCCACTGTGCTGGCCTTTCAAGACCTTGACTTAGGAAAAGGTCAGGTAGGCTCGTGTCCTGGAGAGTGCACACTCTGGAAGGTTCATCTATATCTGACGAGGAACAATTAAATCGTATAGCAATGTGCAAAACAGACCCAATTAAGATAAGGGTCACAGGCTCAAGGTGAGAGGGGCAAGGTATAACTCTGATATCAGAGGGGTGTTTTTACACAGAAGGTGGTGGGGGCCTGGAATGCGCCGCCAAGTAGGGTGGTGGAGGCAGACACGCTGGCATCGTTTAAGAATTACCTGGATAGTCACATGAGCAGCCTGGGAGTGGAGGGATACAAACGAATGGTCTAGTTGGACCAATGCGTGGCGCAGGCTTGGAGGGCCGAAGGGCCTGTTTCCTGTGCTGTACTGTTCTTTGTTCTAACTGTAAGACTAAATGGATGTCCAGTATTAATGGAGGGCGATACAGGCATGGTCCTATCGGCGGCCAGAGAAGAATCAGTGTTCAGTCCAATGTGTACTGGACTTGAACCCTTAAATTTAATCAAGGCACCAGCAAGACTGAGGATTTATACAGGGGAACCTCTGAGAGCTGTGGGTACAGCCTTTGTTCCTGTCCCTTACTGTTAATGGCAGTGGCAGGCTCAGGCTTGAGGCGAAACTGGTTGAGAGAAACCCACCTGGATTGGGTAAATAGTTCCCTGTTAGAAAACGGTTGCTTGAGTGAAAACGGTTTGAATGCCCTCCCCTTGTCTGTGGGAGTTTCCTCCGGGTGCTCCGGTTTCCTTCCACACCCCAAAGATGTGCAGATTAGGTTGGCCGTGTTAAATTGCCCCTGAGTGTCAGGGGGTTAGCAAGGTAAATAAATAGGGTTATGGGAATAGGGCCTGGCTTGTGGTCAGTGCAGACTCGATGGCCGAATGGCCTCCTTCTGCACTGTAGGGATTCTATAACTTTAGAACATAGAACATAGAACATTACAGCGCAGTACAGGCCCTTCGGCCCTCGATGTTGCGCCAACCAGTGGAACCAATCTAATGACCCTCTAACCTAAACTATTCCAATGTTATCCATATGCCTATCCACTGACCATTTGAACGCCCTTAAAGTTGGTGAGTCCACAACTGCTGCAGGCAGCGCATTCCACGCCCTTACTACCCTCTGAGTAAAGAACCTACCTCTGACATCTGTCCTATAATTACCACCCCTTAATTTAAAGCTATGTCTCCTCGTGTTAGCCATCACCATCCGAGGAAAGAGGCTCTCGCTGTCCACCCTATCCAACCCTCTGATAATCTTGTATGCCTCAATTAGGTCACCTCGAAACCTTCTTCTCTCTAACGAAAATAATCTCAAGTCCCTCAGCCTTTCCTCATTAGACCTTCCCACCATACCAGGCAACATCCTAGTAAACCTCCTCTGCACCCTTTCCAATGCCTCCACATCCTCCTTATAATGCTTTATGATTCTATGAAAGCTTACTTTGCAGCTCTGACTCTGCATATCAGGAACAGTTATAATGCCTTGCCGGGTTTCAGAAGGACTGTTGACTTTCTGGTCCAGTGGTGTGCTACAGGGATCAGTGCTGGGCCCACTATTATTTGTCATTTATATTAATGATTTGGATGAGAATATAGGAGGCATGGTTATTAAGTTTGCAGATGACATCGAGATTAGTGGCATAGTGGACAGTGAAGAAAGTTATCTCCAATTACAATGGGATCTTGATCAATTGGGCCTGTGGGCTGATGAATGGCAGATGGAGTTTAACTTAGACAAATGCGAGATGATGCATTTTGGTAGATTGAACCAGGGCAGGACTTATTCAGTTAATAGTAGGGTGTTGGGGAGAGTTACAGAACAAAGAGATCTAGGGTGCATGCTCATAGCTCCTTGAAAGTCACAGGTGGAGAGAGTGGTGAAGAAGGCATTCAGCGTGCTTGGTTTCATCAGTCAGAACATTGAATACGTAGAACATGGAACATTACAGCGCAGAACAGGAGTTGGGATATCTTGTTAAAGTTCTACATGACATTGGCCTTAGAATACTGTGTGCAATTCTGGTCACTCTATTATAGAAAGGATATTATTAAACTAGAAAGGGTGTAGGAAAAATTTACTAGAATGTTATCGGGACTTGATGGATTGAGTAATAAGGAGAGGCTGAATAGACTAGGACTTTTTTCCCTGAAGCGTAGGAGGCTGAGGGGTGATCTTATAGAGATCTAAAAAATAATGAGGGGCATAGACAAAGTAGATAGTCAATATCTTTTCCCAAAGGTAGGGGAGTCTAAAACTAGAGAGCATAGGTTTGAGGTGAGAAGGGAGAGATGCAAAAGTGTTCAGAGAGGCAATTTTTTCACACAGAGGATGGTGAGTGTCTGGAACAAGCTGCCAGAGGTATTAGTAGAAGCGGGTACAATTTTATCTTTTAAAAAGCATTTAGATAGTTAGATGGGTACGAAGGGTATAAAGGGATATGGGCTAAATGCGGGCAATTGGAATTAGCTTAGGGGTTTTTAAAAAGAAGGGTGGCATGGACAAGTTGCGAGGCATCTTGAAGGGAATTGCTTGATAGGGCGGACGCAACACGGTTTCATTAAAGGGAAGTCGTGTCTGACAAATTTACTGGAGTTCTATGAGGATGTGTCTAGGGCAGTGGATAGAGGAGAGCCGGTGGATGTGGTCTTTCTGGATTTTCAGAAGGCGTTTGACAAGGTACCTCACAAGAGGTTATTGCAGAAGGTCAGGGGACATGGAGTTGGGGGTAGGGTGTTAGCGTGGATAGAGGATTGGTTGTCAAATAGGAGGCAGAGAGTGGGGGTCAATGGGTGCTATTCGGATTGGCGGATGGTGACTAGTGGGGTGCCCCAGGGGTCGGTGCTGGGGCCTCAGCTATTTACCATTTATATAGATGATCTGGAGGAGGGAACCGAGTGCAGGGTGTCGAAATTTGCTGATGACACCAAGATTGGGGGAAAGGCAAATTGTGCGGAGGGTGTGGAGAGTCTGCAGAAGGATCTAGATAGGCTGGGCGAATGGGCCAGGAAATGGCAAATGGAATTTAATGTTGGCAAGTGTGAGGTGGTCCACTTTGGTAGGAAGAATGGTAGGAAGGACTATTACTTACGTGGCGAAAAACTGCAGCAGGCGACGGTGCAGAGGGACCTCGGGGTCCTTGTGCATGAGTCGCAAAAACCCAGCTTGCAGGTGCAGCAGGTGGTCAGGAAGGCGAATGGGATGCTGGCCTTCATAGCGAGGGGGATTGAATATAAAAGTAGGGAGGTCTTGCTGCAGCTGTATAGGGCATTGGTGAGGCCGCAGCTGGAGTACTGTGTGCAGTTTTGGGTGCCGCACCTGCGCAAGGATATTTTGGCCCTGGAGGGAGTGCAGAGGAGGTTTACTAGGCTGATACCGGAGTTGAGGGGATTGAGCTATGAGGAGAGGCTGAATAAACTAGGCTTGTACTCGTTAGAGTTTAGAAGAATGAGGGGAGATCTCATTGAGACGTATAAGATGATGAATGGGATGGATAGGATAGAGGTGGAGAGACTCTTCCTGCTCAAAAAAGACAGTAGGACTAGGGGGCACAGCCTCAAGATAAAGGGGAGGCGGTTTAGAACGGAGTTGAGGAGGAACTTCTTCACTCAAAGGGTGGTGAATCTCTGGAATTCTCTGCCCGTTGAAGTGGTGGAGGCTGCCTCGCTAAATATTTTTAAGACGCGGGTTGATGGGTTCTTGATAAGAGAGGGGATTAAGGGTTATGGGGAGAGGGCGGGAAAGTGGAACTGAGCCACAACAGATCAGCCATGATCTTATTGAATGGCGGGGCAGGCTCGAAGGGCTAGATGGCCTACTCCTGCTCCTATTTCTTATGTTCTTATGTTCTTAAGTTGGGCTGAAGGGCTTGTTTCCATGCTGTAAACGTCAATGACCTCTATGACTAAGGCTTGGCTTTGCTTTGAGGCTGTCCTGTATCCGGCTCAAATACCTGGAGGTTTTTCGAGAAGGGCTAGGAACCATAAAAGGAACCAAAGTGACATTACATGTTAACCAGGACACACTCCTTCAATTTTACGAGGCCCACCGAGTACTGCTTGCTTTAAGGGAAGAAGTGGAAACAGAAATTAGAAGATTAGAATGAGAAGGTATAATAAAACCTGTCCAGTTTGCAGAATGGGCAACACCAGTTGTGCCTGTTTTGAAGCCAGATGGTTCAGTCTGTCTTCGCGGGGACTCTAAGCAAACAATAAACTGCTATTCACAGCTGGACCAATATCCGATTCCCTGGGTCGAGAATTTATATGCAGAACTGATAGGGAGGCTCTTGTTCTCAAAATTAGATATGATTTCTTCACCCTGAGGGTGGTGAACGTGTAGAATTCACTATCACCAAATGTATTTGAGGCCAAAATGTTGTCTGATTTCAAGAAACAATTTGATATAACTCTTGGGGCTAAAGGGTTCAAGGGATATGGGGGGAAGGCGGGATCAGGATATTGAATTTGATGATCAGCCATGATCAAAATGAATATTTGGAGCAGGCTTGAAGAACCGAATGCCTACTCCTGTATCTCGTTTCTATGAGTTAGTTGCAGCTAGATGGGGATTCACAGAAATATTTCATGAATACATTAAAGGCCCTTGTTGCCTCTTGGGGTATTAGCAGCTTGCTTTATCCAGAAAGCAAAGAAAAAACAAAGAACAATACAGCACACGAACAGGCCCTTCGGCCCTCCAACCCTGTGCCAATCATGATGCCTTGTCTAAACTAAAGCCATATGCAATTACAGAGTCCATATCCTTCCATTCCCATCCTATTCATGTATTCATCTTGTTGCCCCTTAAATGCCACTCTTGTGCATGTACCCACCACGTCTCTGGGCAGTGCATTCCAGATATTCACCACCTTGTGTGTAAAAAAAAAATCTTGCCTCGCACATCTCCTGTAAACTTTTCCCAATGCACCTTAAACCTATGTCCCTTAGTACATGACTTTTCTGCCCTAGGAAAGATCATCTGACTATCCACTCTGTCCATGCCACTCAATCTTGTAGACCTCTATCAGGTCACCCTTCAATCTCTGTCATTCCAGTGAGAACAAACCGAGTTTATCCAACCTCTCCTGATACCTAATACCCTCTAGACCAGGCAACATCCTGGTAAACCTCTTCTGTACCTTCTCCAAAGCATTCCACATCCTGATAGTGTGGCAACCAGAATTACACATTATATTCTAAATGAGGCCTAACTAAAGTTCTGTACAGCTGCAACATGACCTGTCAATTTTTATACTCGATTCCCTGACCGACGAAGGCAGTGCTTTCTTGACTACCTTATCTACTTGTGTTGCCGCTTTCACTGATTAGTGGACATGTACTCCCAGATCTCTCTGCCTGTCAATAATCCTTAGGGTTTTACCATTTACTGTATAATTCCTACATGCATTGGACCTTCCAAAATGCATTACCTCACACTTGTCTGGATTAAACTCCATCTGCCATTTCTCCGCCCAAGTCTCCAATCAGTCTATATCTTGCTGTGTCCTCTGACAATCCTCTTCACTATCCGCGATGCCACCAATTTTTGCGTCATTTATGAACTTGCTAATCAGACGAGCTACATTTTCCTCCAAATCATTTATATACACTATGAGCGACAAAGGTCCGAGAACTGATCCCTTTGGAACACCGCTAGTCACAGACTTCCAATAGGAAAAGCGTCCCTCTGCTGCTAACCTCTGTCTTCTATGACCAAGCCAGTTCTGTATCCATCTTGCCAGTTCTCCTCTGAACCTGTGTGACTTCACCTTTCATATCTTACCATAAAGTACCTCGTTTGAGGCTTTCCCGAAGTTCATGTACACAGCATACACTACCTTTCCCTCATCTATCATTATCACTTCCTCAAAAAACTTGATCTAGTGAAGCACGACCTCCCCTTCACAAAACCATGCTGACTATCACTAATAAGTCCATTTGTTTCCAAATATGAGTAAATCCTGTCCCTAAGAATCTTTTCCAATAATTTTGCTACCGCTGACATAAGGCTCACTGGCCTATAATTTCCTGGATTATCTCTGCTCCTCTTCTTAAACAATGGAATAACATTGACTATCCTCCAGTCCTCTGGAACTTCACTTGTAGCCAATGAGGATATAATGATTTCTGTCAAGGCCCCAGCAATTTCCACCCTTGCCCCACTCAGTATTCTGGGGTAGATCCCATCAGGCCCTGAGGATTTATCGACTTTAATGCTTTTTAAGACGCCCAATACCACCACCTTTTTGATATCGACATGACCCAGAGTATCTACACACCCTACCCTGGGCTGCTCATCTATCAAGTTCCTCTCTACGGTGAATACTGAGGCAAAGTATTCATTTAGTACCTCACCCATTTCCTCCGGTTCCATGCACAGATTCCCTCCGCTATCCTTGAGTGGACCAACCCTTTCCCTGGCTACCCTCTTCCTCTTTATATATGTATAAAATGCCTTAGGATTTTCCTTAATACTGTTTGCCAAGGACTTTTCGTGACCTCTTTTAGCCCTCCTAACTCCTTCCTCAAGCTCCTTCCTATGAATAAGGAAAAAAAAGGAGAACATATTACAATGTTTACCCCAGGTTGGCATTTGCCTGGGCGATGTTCTCCTTCGAGGTAATATAAAGTCAGAACACCTATAGAACCTGGAGGAGATCCTTAGTGGTTTATCAAGAACCCGTGCAGTTGAGGAGGGGGAAATGCAACTTCCTGGTACCTCAAGTGACCGTTCTGGGTTACAAAGTGGGCAAGTCAGGTCTACATGTTTTGGAAGATCGAGTGTGGGTGATTAAACACATCCCGGCTCCCACCTCAATCAGGAATTATGGTCATTTCTCGAATTGGTGATGTACTCTGGAAAATTTATACCAAACTGCACCTCCATCTTGGTTCTACTGCATCAACTGCTAAAAAAGGGTCAAACTTGGGAATGTTCTACCCATCAAGTAAAACATCTGTCATTGTTGAATGTCTTAGCACATTATGACCCTAGAAAAGAGTTAGTGCTAACCTGCGATGTGTCTCTGAATAGCATCAGACAGTATTATCACATAGATGGCCAAATGGAGAGGAATGCTCAATAGCATCTGCCTCCAGGACCTTGGCTATTGTAGAAAGAAAGTATGCCCAGATTGAAAAAGAAGATTTGGAGATAATATTTGGAGTGAAGAAATTTCACCAAAAATTTATGGGTGTAAATTTGTGATTGTTACCGATCAGAAGCTGCTACTGGCACTGTTAAGAGAGGACAGAGCGGTACCACCAATAGCATCAGCTCTGATCCAGTGGTGGGCATTATTATAGGCCGCCTGCAACTATTGGTTGGAGCACTGGGAGGAAGGTCGAGCGGCAAATGCCGATGCCTCAATGAGATTACCTTTAGCAGACACCCCACCAATGGTACCCCAAGCAGAAGAGATGGTAATGACCATGAAGTTTTTGGATAACCACCCCCCACATTGGCCACACATAATATACGTCTTTGGGCGCAAAAGGACACTGCCCTCGCAAAAGTGAAACACTTAGTACTAAGGGGGGAAACAGAAAGGCCAGTCCAACCCAATTCCACTCCCATTGGAGTAGAAGAGAGTAGCTCACAGTGGAATACTGCTATTGGGGGCACTAGTGGTAGTTCTGAGTCAGGGTCGCTATGCTATATCGGCTGAACTACATCATGGCCACCCAGGGGTGTCCAAAATGAAGATGCTGGCCAGGAGCTGTGTTTGGTGGCCTGGAAATGGATGTAGACATAGTGGCACTTGTGGGTTGGTGCCTGGAATGCCAGCAAGAATAATAGTTGCCACCACCAGCTGTCCTACACCAGGGGAATGGCCTGATAGACCATGGACTTGGCTGCACTTTCATGGGCTTGATGTTCGTGGTCATACAGGATGCCCACTCCAAGCACATATGATGTATTTGGCAAACACAATGATAACAGTAGAGAAACTCTGTTCCTCATTTGCGATGTATGACATCCCTGAAGTGCTCTCCTTTGACAACGGACCAGCTTTCGCCAGCCAGGAGTTCACCCGGTTCATGAAGTTGATTGGGATTCGACATATCATTGGGCAGCATGGTAGCACAGTGGTTAGCACTGCTGCTTCACAGCTCCAGGGTCCTGGGTTCGATTCTCGGCTCGGGTCACTGTCTGTGTGGAGTTTGCACATTCTCCTCGTGTCTGCGTGGGTTTCCTCCGGGTGCTCTGGTTTCCTTCCACAGTCCAAAGGTGTACAGGTTAGGTTGATTGGCCATGCTAAGAAATTTCCCCTTAGTGTCCAGGGATGCGTAGGTTAGAGGGATTAGTGGGTATAATATGTAGGGATATGGGGGTAGGGCCTGGGTGGGATTGTGTTTGGTGCAGACTCGATGGGCTGAAGGGCCTATTTCTGCACTGTAGGGTTCTATGATTCTATATCAGGATGACACCATATCATCCAGCATCGTGGAAAGAGTTTAAAGACTTTAAAAGCTAGCTTAAAACATAGCCGGCAGCATCAATGGACACCAAACTCTCCCATTGGTTAGTAGATTATTGGACAACCCCATATGTCACTGTGGGAATAGCACCCACAGAATTACTCATGGGCAGACAACTCTGCACCAGATTAAGTTTGCTCTTCCCAAACCTGGGAGAGAGCATGGAAAAGCAACAAGAAGCCCAACGCAAAGACCACAACAATAGCAGCCGACATAGACAATTGGAGGCTGGTGAAAAAGTTGGGTAAGGAATTACACTAATGGTCCCACATGGTTATCAGGAATGGTGGACATTAGGATGGGGCCTGTATCCTGCATGGGACAGCCCATCTGAAAAAAATATCTGGACCAGGTGCGGGTCTCAGAATCACAGTTCATCCCGGAGCTAACTATACCTAGCAGCCAAGAACCAACAAGAGTCCCCCCAGAGTGGCCAGCCCCACCTCTATGTCACCTGTAGTTAGGACCTCGGAGTCTGAAATGGACAATGCGGATGAAGCCACTCGAGGAAGGAAATGAACAGGAACTCTGGCACTCATGTCATAAGAGACATTGCCAGTTGGATACACCCCGCCCACATTTGATGCTGAGTTGGAGGATCTGGATCCAGCGCTGAAATGCTGCAAAAGACCCATGAGGCACACGAATCATCGAGACTCCTCGGACTTAGCAGGGGAGGGGTGCAATGACTTCAACAAGACCCATGAGGTTGGCCTCGTAGAATATGAGATCCCTGATTGAGGTCAGAATTGCCTGCCCAATCAGGGAGCCTCATCTGTATATAAATATGGGAGTGTCAGATTTCCTGAGACTCTGGATTCCGACAGTGCTCTGGAAGCATTTTTGGAGTGAAATAGAGTTGGTAAATAAAGGGAATCTGGTGACGGGACACCATCCTCTGAGAAGTTATTTCAGCTGCTGTTTTTCTTATTAATAAATACCTTCTGTTTCTGATGAGGTCTGTGAAAGTGCATCCTGGCGACAAGGATAACATTTTGATGACATTTTCTCTGGCCTGACAACTGTGAGTATCCTGTTTTAATTGAAGTCTGAAGGAAAACACACTCACCCAATTGTCTGTCTTTGATTGACCTTAGGGAGAATCGCGAAACAGAGGGACCTTGGAATTCAGGTGCATGGGTCTCTAAAAGTAGAGTCACAGGTAGATAGGACAATGAAGAAGACTTTTAGCATTCTGGCCTTCATCGGTCAGGGCATTGGATATAGAAGTTGGGAAGTTATGTTGCAGTTGTACAGGATGTTGGTGAGGCCGCACCCGGAGTACTGTGTTCAGTTTTGGTCACCTTACTATAGGAAAGATGTCATTAAACTAGAGACAGTGCAGAAGAGATTTACAAGGATGTTGCCAGCTCTCAAGGGAATGAGTTATAGGGAGCGATTGGACAGGCTAGGACTTTTTCATTTGGAGCGTAGGAGACTGAGGGGTGATCTTATAGAGGTGTATAAGATCATGAGAAGCATGGATAGGGTGAGTGCACTCAGTCTTTTCCCAGGGTTGGGGAATCGAGAAGTAGAGGGCATAGGTTTAAGTTAAGTGGGAAAAGAATTAATGGGAACCTGAGGAGCAACTTTTTTACACTGAAGGTGGTACGTATGTGGAATGAGCTCCTGGAGGAAATGGTTAAGGCAGGGACATTGACAACATTTAAAAGGCTTTTGGGCAGTTATAGGATAGGAAAGGTTTCGAAAGATACGGGCCAAATGCAAGCAAACAGGGTTAGCTTAGATGGGCATTTTGGTCAGCATGGACCAGTTTGAGCTGAAGGGCCTGTCTCTGTGCTGTAGATTCTATGAATAGACCCATTTGAGATGCTGCGATGTAGCCAGACCCTGAGCGATGTAGAATCAGAAAAGACGGACAGTTCCCAAGCTGCATGGGCAACGGAGAGAACACGGCAGGGCCTCTGAGGCAGGACCCAAAAGAAGGGGAGTTGAAATGCAGAAATGTACCTCCACTCACATTGTAGACTAGATGGAGAGGCAGTCCGGGAGCATCAGTACATTGGAGAGATTGAGGGACAGATGTAAAACAAATCTGAATTGGCCAGAACAGTCAAAAATTTAGAAACATATACTGAAAAAAAACTTAACTTTGCAGCATTTCTTTTCTTAAAGCTTTTTTTTGAAACAGCACGCAGAAAGCAGTGCTTTAAATGAAAAAAATGATAAATGGCCAATGTGCATTGTCCGGAAATGCAGAGAATCAAGAGGCTGAAAGAGTCTCCTGTTTGGAGCAGGACCTCTGAACCTTCAGTGACAACAATCTCTATTCCAGTGGACTTCAAGCAAGTCCTCAACAGGTTTTTAAAAAGGTTAAATTTTTTTTAAAAACAACAGTCCCTTGAACCCTGAGGATGTCAGGTCTCCCAGTGAAATTGACAAAAAAAAACCAGACCATCAAAAAGAAAGGAAAAGAGCTTTCAAACAGCCAGAGGAAGAAAAATCTCCAGAAATCACTGAAACGATGGTCTCAAAATCAGAAGTTTTAAAAGTTCAATGAAGAGCAGGTTTGCACCAAAACTTCAAAAGCACAGGAAAAGTACAGAGGAAGCAGCAGCTGCTGACAGTGAAAAAAAAGACAACAGTCTTGACAATGCGCTTACAGCAGCAATCACAAGGAGGAACAAATAGTTATGGACAGGAAAATTAGAGAATACCCCAGAAAAAGGTTCATAAGCAATGAATACCTCAGAGAAGAGGCAAGACCTCATAGAGGGGTCAAGGCAAGACTTCACAGCAGGGGCAAGGCAAGGCAAGATCTCATAGAGGGGGCAAGACAAGACCTCACAGAAGGGTCAAGGTAAGATAATGGTATTCTGAGAGACAGGATCTACAGGCATTTAGAGAGGCAAAGACTGATTAGGGGCAGTCAGCATGGCTTTGTGAGTAGAAAATCATGTCTCACAATTTTGAGTTTTTTGAAAGGGTAATCAAGAAGGTAGATGAGGGCAGTTCTGTTGACATTGTCTACATGGACTTTAGTAAGGCCTTTGACAAGTTACCGCATGGTAGGTTATTGCATAAGGTTAAATCTCATGAGATCCAGGGTGAGGTAGCCATTGGATACAAAATTGGCTTCTTTTCAGAAGCCAGAGGGTGGTTGTAGAGGGTTGTTTTTCAAGCTGGAGGCCTGTGACCAGTGGTGTGCCTCAGGGATCAGTGCTGGGCCCACCGTTATTTGTCATTTATATAATGATTTGGATGAGAATTTAAGAGGCATGGTTAATTTGCAGATGACACCAAGGCAGCATGGTGGGCGGTGAAAAAGGTTATCTAGGATTGCAATGGGATCTTGATCAATTGGGCCAGCGGGCTAATGAATGGCAGAAGGAGTTTAATTTAGATAAATGTGAGGTGATGCAGTTTGGTAGATCGAACGGGAGCAAGACCAATTCAGTTAATGGTAGGATGTTGGAGAGTTATAGAACAAAGAGATCTATGGGTACAGGTTCATAGCTTGAAAGTGAAGTCACAGGTGGACAGAGTGGTGAAGAATATATTTTTTAAGCTTGGTTTCATTGGTCAGAACATTGAATACAAGAGTTGGAACATCTTGTTGAAGTTGTACAAGGCATTGGTAAAGCCACACTTATAGTATTTTGTACAGTTCTGGTCACCCTATTATAGAAAGGATATTATTAAACTAGAAAGAATGCAGAAAAAATTTATTAGGATACTACCGGGACTTGCTGGTTTGAGTTTTAAGGAGAGGCTGGATAGACTGGGACTTTTTTCTCTGGAGCATAGAAGGCTGGAGGGTGATCTTATAGAGTTCAATAAAATAATGAGGGGCAGAGATGAGATAGATAGTCAACATCTTTTCCCAAAGATAGGAGAGTCTAAAACTAGAGGGCATAGGTTTAGGGTGAGGGGGGGAGATACAAAAGGGTCTAGAGGGGCAACTTGTTCACACACAGGGTGGTGAGTGTCTGGAACAAGCTGCCAGAGGTAGTAGTAGAGACAGGTACAATTTTGTCTTTTAAAAAGCATTTAGACAGTTACTTGAGTAAGATGGGTATGGAGGGATGTGGGCCAAATGTGGGAAATTGGGACGAGCTTAGTGGTAAAAACTGGGTGGCATGGACAAGTTGGAGTGAGGGGCCTGTTTCTATGTTGTAAACCTCTATGCCTCTATAACTTGTGGATCACATGGGGAGTTGAGAGACTCTCCAACAATTAGTGTTACCATCAAGAAATATTTCTTATCTCATAAGCACTGAAGTACCTGTAACAGATGTAACTGAAGCAAATAGTAATGAACTACCTGAAGACACAGCTATTATTGCAGTTCCTGATGACCCTGTAGAAGTATCTTAGCTTTAAAAGAAACAGAAACATGCTCAAAGACTGTATTTATAATTATCCAATTTGTGTTTAGTTAAATTTCAGGACTGAGTACCTTAGTTGAGAAGATTGTATAAAGGAGTTAAAGGGGGAGGGATGTGGTGATTGTCCCTTTTCAGGGCAACACCGCAATGAAAGGATCACCAACTGGTACTGAGAGTGGGTAATCACCCCAGGGGGAGGGGGAGGAGAGGAAAGGAGGAGGGTTCTGTCTGTAGACAGATAGGGGACCAGGTCAGCGTGCTGCTATACTGCTGTTTTTCTTATTTATAAATCCTTTTGTATTTCTAATAACGTCCATGAAAGTGTATTTTTACACTTTCTTTCTCACTTTTGCTCTTTTTTCTCTCTTTCTCTCTCTCATCCAGTCTCTCTCCCCACCATCCCTCCACTCTCCCTATCTCCCTCAGCGACTGATGCTTTTTCCCTCCTCTCCAAGTAGTAAGTGATTCCTTCACAAAACTTCTCAGTGTTCCACAACCCCCGCCACCAAACTCTCTATTTCTCTCCCTCTCTCTCTCTCACACTCTGACAGACTCTCTTTCCCTCCTCCCCAGGTATTACTACAACAAGCGAATTCTACACAAGACCAAAGGGAAACGATTCACGTACAAGTTTAACTTCAGTAAGATGATCGTGATCAGCTGCCCACTCTGGGAACTGCCCATCAGTCCATGGGTGCCAGGCTCTGCCCCCTGTTTCGCACCGCTGGCACCCGACATGGCCAAGTCTCAGGTCAGAGTGCATCGCTGTTCTGTCACAAGGTGCGGGGAAGGGAGAGGAAAGGGAGGAGGAGCAGAAAGGAGGAGAGCAGTGTGACATTACGCCATGATTTAAGAAAGGCAGGAGAGAGAAATGGCAGGCCCATTCTTTGAATAAGATGGGGTAGAGGGATATGGTCCTTGGAAGGGTTAAGGGCTTTTAGGTCAGTCAGTCAGCATGGTCGATGCAGGGCCGAAGGGCCTGTTTCTGTGCTGTAATTTTCTTTGTCCTTATTAGCTGGAGATCAGTTGTTGGAAAATCCCAGAATCTATGAGTTAAGACGTCTGAACAATACATGAGAAAATGCACAGTACAATTAGAGCTGTTAGTATGGCTTCAGTGAAGGAAAATTCTGGTTGGCAAATGCACTCATGTTTTTTTGAGGATATGACGGGTATGGTGGATCAAAGGAAACCCTGGAGTAGTAATCCTGGATTTCCAAAAAGCTTTTGATAAATTGTCACACAAAGCTTCATCGGACAGATACAGGCTGATGGAGTTGGGTGGGGGGACTTAATAGTTGAGCATGGGAAGAAATTTGATGTGACAATAGTAAATCAAATTTTAGTATAGTGAAAAGTATTGTTTCTTGTGCGCTATATAGACAGCTTGCAGGTGCAGCATGTGGTCAGGAAGGCGAATGGGATGCTGGCCTTCATAGCGAGGGGGATTGAATATAAAAGCTGCAGCTGTATAGGGCATTGGTGAGGCCGCAGCTGGAGTACTGTGTGCAGTTTTGGGCGCTGTACTTACGCAAGGATATTTTGGCCTTGGAGGGAGTGCAGAGGAGGTTTATTAGGCTGATACCAGAGTTGAGGGGGTTGAGCTATGAGGAGAGGCTGAATAAACTAGGCTTGTACTCGTTAGAGTTTAGAAGAATGAGGGGAGATCTCATTGAGACGTATAAGATGATGAATGGGATGGATAGGATAGAGGTGGAGAGACTCTTCCCACTCAAAAAAGACAGTAGGACTAGGGGGCACAGCCTCAAGATAAAGGAGGGGCGGTTTAGAACGGAGTTGAGGAGGAACTTCTTCACTCAAAGGGTGGTGAATCTCTGGAATTCTCTGCCCGTTGAAGTGGTGGAGGCTGCCTCGCTAAATATGTTTAAGACGCGGGTTGATGGGTTTTTGATAAGAAAGGGGATTAAGGGTTATGGGGAGAGGGCGGGAAAGTGGAACTGAGCCACGACAGATCAGCCATGATCTTATTGAATGGTGGGGCAGGCTCGAAGGGCTAGATGGCCTACTCCTGCTCCTATTTCTTATGTTCTTATGTAAAACATACCACTCCTAGAGAAGGAAAGAAGAGAGTGCAGAATGTAGTGTTACAGCCATAGCTAGGGTGTAGAGAAAGATCAACTTAATACAAGATAAGTCCATTCAAAAGTCTGATGGCAACAGGGAAGAAGCCGTTCTTGAGTCGGTTGGTACATGTCCTCAGACTTTTGTATCTTTTTCCCAATGGAAGAAAGTGGATGAAAGTATGTCCAGGTTGGTTGGGATCCTTGATTATGCTGGCTACTTTTCCAAGGCAGTGGGAAGTGCAGACAGAGTCAGTGGATGGGAGGCTGGTTTGCATGATGGACTGGGCTTCATTCGTGATCCTTTGTAGTTTTTTGTGGTCTTGCATAGAACAGGAGCCATACCAAGCTGTGATACACCCAGAAGGAATACTTTCTATGTTGCATCTGTAAAAGTTGGTAAGAGTGGTAATGAACAAGCCCAATCATATTGAATGGCAGTGTGGGCTCAGCCTGTATCTGTCTGATGAAGCTTTGTGTGACAATTTATCAAAAGCTTTTTGGAAATCCAGGATTACTACTCCAAGGTTTCCTTTGATCCACCATACTCGTCATATCCTCAAAAAAAAAGAGTGCATTTGCCAACCAGAATTTTCCTTCACTGAAGCCACGCGAACAGCTTGAATTGTACTGTGCATGGCCTACTCCGGCTCCTATTTTGTGTGTTCTTGCACAGAGAGGGGTGGAAGTTGAAGAGAGGAGAGGGAAGGAGAGAGAGAGAGAGGAGGGGAGGAGAGGGAGGAAATGGTGGAGTGAGGAACATTGGAGGGCAGGAACATTGGGGAATGTATTGGAGGGGAGGAGCATTGGGAATGTATTGGAGGGGGGGAGCATTGGGAATGTATTGGAGGGGAGGAGTATTGGGAATGTATTGGAGGGGAGGAGTATTGGGAATGTATTAGAAGGGGGAGCATTGGGAATGTATTGGAGGGGAGGAGTATTGGGAATGTATTAGAGGGGGGAGCATTGGGAATGTATTGGAGGGGAGGAATATTGGGAATGTATTGGAGGGGGGAGCATTGGGAACGTATTGGAGGGGAGGAATATTGGGAATGTATTGGAGGGGAGGAGCATTGGGAATGTATTGGAGGGGGGGAGCATTAGGGAATGTGTTGGAGGGGGAGGAACATTGGGGAATGTATTGGAGGGGGGGAGCATTGGGAATGTGTTGGAGGGGAGGAGCATTGGGAATGTATTGGAGGGGAGGAGCATTGGAGAATGTATTGGAGGGGGGGAGCATTGGGAATGTATTGGAGGGGGGAGCATTGGGAATGTATTGGAGGGGGGGAGTATTGGGAATGTATTGGAGGGGGGGAGCATTGGGAATGTATTGGAGGGGGGAGCATTGGGAATGTATTGGAGGGGGGGAGTATTGGGAATGTATTGGAGGGGGGGAGTATTGGGAATGTATTGGAGGGGGGGAGTATTGGGAATGTATTGGAGGGGGGAGCATTGGGAATGTATTGGAGGGGAGGAGCATTGGGAATGTATTGGAGGGGAGGAGCATTGGGAATGTATTGGAGGGGAGGAGCATTGGGAATGTATTGGAGGGGAGGAGTATTGGGAATGTATTGGAGGGGAGGAGCATTGGGAATGTATTGGAGGGGGGGAGCATTGGGAATGTGTTGGAGGGGGAGGAACATTGGGGAATGTATTGGAGGGGGGGAGCATTGGGAATGTGTTGGAGGGGAGGAGCATTGGGAATGTATTGGAGGGGAGGAGCATTGGGGAATGTATTGGAGGGGGGGAGCATTGGGAATGTATTGGAGGGGGGAGCATTGGGAATGTATTGGAGGGGGGGAGTATTGGGAATGTATTGGAGGGGGGGAGTATTGGGAATGTATTGGAGGGGGGGAGTATTGGGAATGTATTGGAGGGGGGAGCATTGGGAATGTATTGGAGGGGGGAGCATTGGGAATGTATTGGAGGGGAGGAGCATTGGGAATGTATTGGAGGGGAGGAGCATTGGGAATGTATTGGAGGGGAGGAGCATTGGGAATGTATTGGAGGGGAGGAGTATTGGGAATGTATTGGAGGGGAGGAGCATTGGGAATGTATTGGAGGGGAGGAGCATTGGGAATGTATTGGAGGGGAGGAGCATTGGGGAATGTATTGGAGGGGAGGAGCATTGGGAATGTATTGGAGGGGGGGAGCATTGGGAATGTGTTGGAGGGGGGGAGCATTGGGAATGTATTGGAGGGGGGAGCATTGGGAATGTGTTGGAGGGGAGTTGCATTGGGAATGTATTGGAGGGGAGGAATATTGGAGAGTGGGTGTTTTGGGATTGGTGTGGAGGGGATTACAGGAGTATAGGGAAGAACGCTGTTGAGATCAGTGTGGTCCTCAGTTCCCTCACATTTACAAGGTAGCACGGGAAGAGTTTGCAGAGACAATCCAATGCTTTATCAGAGAGGGATAGTTTCCTGATGAGCGCCTCACTCCCCTTTCAGTCTCTCTCCTCCTCCCAGTGCGCTAATTCTCCCTCCTCCCTCACTTTCAGCAGCTGTTGGCCCACAAGAGCCCTACAGAAGGAATGGTGAGTCCCACCGAGTCCGGAGAGTCTCCCCAGGTCCAGCACAGACTCCGGGATGGGGATGTAGGTCGGAGGAAGCTGCAAATAGGTGGCGCTTTTGGAATCTGCTCTCCCCTCTCAGATAGTAGAGTTCTACCAGGTGAGTGCCTGAGAGTGCAGAGTCTGTGGGATTGATTGAGATGGTAAGTTTCTCTCCTGACTATCTTCTCTCTCTGCTCTTCCTCCTTCCTTCTAGGCTTTGGTCCCCATCTCCGTGAGCGCTTGGTCATCCGGTCTTGTCCATATATGGTCCTGCCGGGAGGCATTTTCACGTACCCACCAGACTCTCCATTTCTCTCAGTCAGCAGGACGACCCCTCTGTATATTCCCTTTCCTCCACAGTGCTAGTCCCTCAACTCAATCCCGCTGGGAATTCTACACTGTGTTTCCTGTCTGTGTGACTGTCTCCCTCTCTGTGTCTTCACTTTTCTCTCTTCAGTCTCTGTCTTTCTTTCTCTTCTCTCCAACCCTTTCTTTTCTTCTTATTGCCCCAGACTCTTACTCCAGTTTGTGTTTCTCTTGTGATCAAGATTCTCTCTGGTTTTCCTACCCATTGCTATCCATCCTAGCCCTGTTTCCTCTTTCTAGTTCCAGTCCTCCAGGGCTCCTCTCCGTATTTTCCCCACTTGCTCCCAGTCCTTGATTCCAACTCCAATCCATATCTTTCTGTTGATCCCAGAACTAAATTTGAGGCTCCTTCAAAAGCACCTTCCAAACGCATGACCACCACCATCTGGAAGATCAAAGACACCAGACACATGGAAATACCACCACCTGGAGGTTCCCCTCCAAGTCACTCACCAACCTGATTTGGAAATATATCACCGTTGCTTCACGGTCGCTGGGTCAAAATCCTGGAACTCCCTCCCCAAGAGCACTGTGGCTGTACCTACACCTCAGGGACTGCAGCAATTCAAGAGGGAGACATTTACATATCTATAATTTGGATCTCTAAAATGTTTCTAGAAAATGGAGTAGTTTAGTCCAAGTGGAATGACTGTGGTAATTCTAACACAGCGGCGAGTAGAGTATGGTCATATCCTCAAACAGTGAGGCAATAGTGAGCTTATCATCATTTCATCGTAGTGACATTGGTTGGGTAATGAATATTGACATTGGAACACTCCAAAACTCTTCTTCCAATAGTGACCAGGAAATATTTTACATCAAACTCATGAGGGCAATGGAATATAGGTTTAACGTTTTATTAATGTGTGTGGCTTGCATCATTACTGACCCTCCAGCACTGCGAGGCTCCCTCGTTAGAGGCTCCCTCGTTAGAGACTCCCTGACGCTGCATCACTCCCTCAGTGCTGACCCTCCGGCACTGTGGTGCCCCCACGGTACTGACCCTCCGGCACTGTGGTGCCCCCACGGTACTGACCCTCCGGCACTGCGGTGCCCCCACAGTACTGACCCTCCAGCACTGCGTTCTCCCTCGGTACTGACCCTCCGACACTTTGGCGCTCGCTCAGTATTCACCCTCCGACACTGCAGCACTCCCTCGGTACTGACCCTCCGACACTTTGGCGCTCGCTCAGTATTCACCTTCCGACACTGCAGCACTCCCTCGGTACTGACCCTCCGACACTTTGGCGCTCGCTCAGTATTCACCCTCCGACACTGCAGCACTCCCTCGGTACTGACCCTCCAGTTGTTCAGCGCTCCCTCAGTACTGACCCTTGACACTACGTCACTTCCCTGGTACTGACCCTCTGACTCTGCAGCACTCCCTCAGAACTGACCTTTGACATTACATCGCTTCCCCGGTACTGATCCTCCGACGCTGTGGCGCTCCTTGGTACTGACCCCTCTGACAGTGTGGCATTCTCTCGGTCCTGACCCTCTGCCACTGCAGCGCTCCCTCGGTATTGACCGTCCGACACTGCGGCGCTCCCTCGGTACTGACCAATATGTAAACCTCTACGGCTCTATTACTCTATAAGAGGTAGCCTTGCCCCACTGGAGGGAACAGAGGCTGGGGACAAGGAACCCCTGGCACTACCCAAGGGGCAAACTGGCACTGCCAATCAGGCAACAGGCAGTGCCAAGGGAGTGCAGCTAGAAGGGATGGGGCCGATCGGTAGGGGTTCCCATTGCCCCTCTGCATAGGGATCGGTGGCAGAGGGAGGGAAAAGGGTGATTGGGGCTGGCCATTCGGGTTTCGGGAGTGGGAGGGCTGGAGGGAGACAGCGGGTGGTGTTGGTGCCGGAGCCACAATGCACAGAACATGGAAAATTCATTCTGAATGTCATGCTAAATAAATCAGCGGGAATAACTCCAGTTTTTACATGAATTCAGCACTTAGAATTTCTTCGGGAATATCGTCCCCTTGTTTTCACAGTGGAAGATTTTTTTTTCCCAGAAACTGCAGTTACTACAGAGGAATGTGGCGACATTACTGTAACTAGGGAGAAGATATTAAATGAACTGATGGGATTAAAGGCAGATTAGTCCTAGGGGCCTAATGGCCTACACCCTAGGGTGTTAAAGAAGGTGGATCCTGGTAAGGTGCCAGTGGATCGGAAATGCGTTAATGAAGAAAGGAGACAGGCAAAAAGTAGGAAACTATATCTAAGCTAACTAGTTTATCTATATCTATAGCTTGACTTCTGTTATGTTTAGGAGAACCTCTGTTTTACTCCCATATATTGACTGGGACTCACTTAGTGCTCGGGGCATGGATGGGGCAGAGTTTGTAGGGAGCAACCAGAAGGGTTTCTTGAAACTGTATGTGGATAGTCCAACTAGGGAAGGGACTGTACTGGACTGGTATTGGGGAATAAGCCCAGCCAGGTGGTCGATGTTTCAGTCGGGGAGCAGTTCAGGAACAGTGACCATAATTCAGTAAGCTTTAGGTCCTGATAGGTAAAGATAATTGTATTGAAGGCCAATTACAACAATATTAGCAGGAACTGAAGAACGTAGATTGGGGGCAGATGTTCGAGGGCAAATCTGACATGTGGGAAGCTTTCAAGTGTAAGTTGATATGGATTCAGGGAGGACACATTCCTGTAAGGATGAAGGATAAGTTTTGGGAACTTTGTTTAATGAGAGATATTGTGAGCCTAGTCAAAGAGAAAAAGAAAGCATTTGTCAAGGCTAGGAGGCTGGGAACACACAAAGCAAGTGTGGAATACAAGGAAAGTAGAAAGAAACTTAAGCAAAGAACTTAAGGAAGGCTAAAAGGGGTCATGAGAAAGCATTGGCCAGCAGAATTAAGGAAAATCCCAAGGCTTTTTATACAAATATAAAGAGCAATAGGGTAGCCAGGGCATGGTTGACCCACTCAAGGACCAGGAGAGGGAATCTATGTGTGGAGGCCGAGGAAATGAGCGAGGTATTAAATGAGTACTTTGTGTCAGTATTCACCAAAGAGGACTTGGTGGATGATGAATCTGGGAAAGAGTGTGTCGATAGTTTGAGAGATGTTGAGATCAAAAAGGGGAAGGTATTGGGGTTCTTCAGAAACATTAAAGTAGACAAGTCCCCAGGGTCTAATGAGATATACCCCAAAATACTGAGAGAGGCAAGGGGGGAAATTGCTGGGGCCTTGAGAGAAATCTTTGTATCCTCACTGGCTACAGGGGAGTCCCAGTGGATTGGAGAATAGCCAATGTTGTTCCTTTGTTTAAGGTTAGCAATAATAGTCTAAGTACTGACAGGCCAGTGAGCCTTCTGTCTGTGGTGGGGAAATTATTCTTCGAGACAGGATTTACTCCCACTTGGAAATAAGGTGACGCATTAGCGAGAGGCAACATGGTTTTGTGAAGGGAAGGCCATGTCTCACTAACTTGATCGAGTTCTTCGAGGAAGTGATAAAGATAATTGATGAGGATAGGGCAGTGGATGTTGTCTACATGGACTTCAGTAAAGCCTTTGACGAGGTCCCTCATGGCTGACTGATCGGAGTTAAGCTGGCAAGGTCTTAGACAGAGAGTAGCAGTGGAAGGGTGCATTTCTGAATGGAGGGCTGTGACATATGGCTTTTCTGAGGGACTTTTGCTGTTCGTAATACACATAAATGATTTGGAGGAAAATGTAACTGGTTTGATTAGTAGGTTTGCGGATGACACAAAGGTTGGTGGATTTGCGGATAGCGATGAGGACCATCAGAGGATACAGCAGGGTAGAGATAGGTTGGAGGCTTGGACAGAGAGATGGCAGATGGAGTTTAATCCGGACAAATGTGAGATAATGTATTTTGGGAGGTCTAATAAAGAAGGGAAATATACAGTAAACCGCAGCACCATTAAGAGTATTAATGGGCAGAGGAATCTGAGTGTACAGGTACACAGATCACTGAAAATGGCAATGCAGGGGGAGAAGATAGTCAAGTAGGCAAGTGGCATGCTTGCCTTAATTGGCCAGTGCATTGAGTTTAAAAATTGGCAAATCATTTGCAGTTTTATAGAACATTAGTTAGGCCGCACTTGGAATATAGTGTTCCATTCTGGTCACCCCACTACCACGAGGATGTGGATACAGAAAAGACTTACCAGGATATTGCCTGGTATGGAGGGCATTAGCTATGGGGAGAGGTTGGAGAAACTTGGTTTGTTCTCACTGGAACAATGAAGATTGATGGGCGACCTGATAGAAGTCTACAAGATTGAAGGTCATGGACAGAGTGGATAGTCAGAAGCTTTTTCCCAGGGTGGAAGAGTCAATTACTAGGGGGCACAGGTTTAAGGTGTGAGGGGCAAGGTTTAAAGGAGATGTACAAGGCAAGTTTTTTACACAGAGGGTGATGGGTGCCTGGAACTTGTTGCCGGGGAAGGTAGTGGAAATAGATACGATAGTGAATTTTAAGGGGCGTCTGGACATATTCATGAATAGCATGGGAATAGAGGGATAATGTGCTTGGAAGGGTAGGCTGCTTTTGGTTCGGTCAGACATGGTCAGTGCAGGCTTGGAGGGCTGAAGTGCATGTTCCTGTGCTGTAATCTTCTTTGTTCTTTGCACTTTATGGGGAAATTGCTGGAATCAATCATTAAGGAAATAACTGAATACTTGGAAAATCAAAGCTCAATTCACCATTGTTAACATGGTTTTCAGAAGGACAAGTTGTACTTGACAAAATTTCTGGAGTTCTTTGAGGATATAAGCAACACGGTGGATAATGGGGAACCTGCGGATGTGGTACATCTGGACTTCTCAAAGGCACTTGACAAGGTGCCACATAAAAGACTGATCCAGAGGGTGAGATCCAAGGGGGCTGGCAGTAGAGTTTGAGCTTGACTAGAGAGGATTGGCTGACTGACAGAAAGCAGACGGTTGGGATAAGTGTGTCCTTCTCAGGATGGTGAACTGTAACTAGCGGGGTGCCGTAGGGATCAGTTCTCGGACCCCAACCGTTCACAATCTATATCAATGATCTGCAAACGGGCAGAGTGCAACATTGCAAAATGCGCGGATGATACTAAAATAGAACATAGAACATAGGTGGGAAAGCAGACTGTGAAAAGGAGATACAAGGTTTACTGATGGATATTGTTAGGCTAGGAGAATGTGCCAGATCTGGCAGTTGGAGTTTAATGTGGATAAGTGTGAGGTTATCCATTTTGGCCAAAAAAAAGGGAAAATTGTTATTTAAATGAGAAACAGATTCAAAATGTGCAGAGGGATCTGTGTGTCACAGTGCATGAATCACAGAAAATGGGTCTGCAGATGCAGCACATAATAAGAAAGGCAAATGGAATTTATTGCAAAAGGAGTAAGTTTTAAAAGTAAAGAAATGTTACAATTGTACAAGGCATTTGTGAGACCACATCTGGAGTATTGTGTCCAGGTTTGGCCTCCTTATTTGAGGAAGGATGTGGTGGCACTGGAGGCAGTTCAAAAGAGGTTCACCAGATACGTTCCAGGTTTGGAGGGGCTGTTGTAGGAGGAGCAGATTAATAGTTTGGGCTTGTACTTGCTGGAGTACAGAAGGATGAGGGGGGGATCTGATTGAGGTATATAAAATACTAAAGAGGATTGATAAGGTGGACTGACGGGCTGAATTGCCTTCTGCTGCTTTTTTCCTATGTCTCTCTGACAGTGCAGCACTCCCTCAGTACTGACCCTCTGACAGTGCAGCGCTCCCTCAGTACTGACCCTCTGACAGTGCAGCACTCCCTCAGTACTGACCCTCTGACAGTGCAGCACTCCCTCAGTACTGACCCTCTGACAGTGCAGCACTCCCTCAGTACTGACCCTCTGACAGTGCAGCACTCCCTCAGTACTGACCCTCTGACAGTGCAGCACTCCCTCAGTACTGACCCTCTGACAGTGCAGCACTCCCTCAGTACTGACCCCCTGACAGTGCAGCACTCCCTCAGTACTGACCCTCTGACAGTGCAGCACTCCCTCAGTGCTGACCCTCTGACAGTGCAGCACTCCCTCAGTGCTGACCCTCTGACAGTGCAGCACTCCCTCAGTACTAACTCTGACAGTGCAGCACTCCCTCAGTACTGACCCTCTGACAGTGCAGCACTCCCTCAGTACTGACCCTCTGACAGTGCAGCTGTCAATTCTGACTTCACCCCACACTGTTGGAACTGCTGATGAGGGGAATGCGACACAGATTGATTTGGAGAAACAGAAAGGCTGAATGGACTTGATAATTGGGGCAGGCTTAACTCTGATCCTTTACTGCTTCAATGTTCAAAAAAAATCAGGATTGATCTAAAGATATATTTTAAAATGATTTGACAAACCAGGAGAAACTATTACCTCTGAGAGAGGGCTGCGGCCAGAGGTTAAAGTTGAAATGAGGTAATTCAGGAATGATGTCAGGAAGCACTGGTCACCCAGTGGGGAATCTGGAACCCTCTCCTCCCTCAAGATGGGCAATCACACTGAGATTTCCATAAAGTGATGTATAGATTTATGTTAGGACAGAGATTTAAGCGTTAATGAACCAAAGCAGGTAGATAGATTTAAGATCCAAGTTAGCCGTAATCTCACTGTAGGATGGCACCGTCCTGTGAGGAGCTGAATGGCCTCATCTGTTATCTGTGTGATGTTCTCCAGGTGAGTTGAATGGTCTCCTAACTATGTGCCCTGGGCTGTTCCAGTTGAGATGATGTGATTAAAACTCACATGGAGAGAGATAATAAATAATTAAAAATATCACAGAATGCTTCTTGAGTTTATTTAATGAATGCTTGGAGAGTGTAGGTTTGACACTTAAAAGGCAGAGTAAAGCTCCCTCTACACTGTCCCCATCAAACACTCCCAGGACAGGTACAGCATGGGGTTAGATACAGAGTAAATCTCCCTCCACACTGTCCCCATCAAACGCTCCCAGGACAGGTACAGCATGGGGTTAGATACAGAGTAAAGCTCCCTCTACACTGTCCCCATCAAACACTCCCAGGACAGGTACAGCATTGGGTTAGATACAGAGTAAAGCTCCCTCTACACTGTCCCCATCAAACACTCCCAGGACAGGTACAGCATTGGGTTAGATACAGAGTAAAGCTCCCTCTACACTGTTCCCATCAATCACTCTCAGGACAAACATAGCACAGGGTTAATGCAATGTCTTAATTATATTAGGAGTTGTGGTTTTGAAACAAGAAAGAAAAGGATATGGGGGCAGATCTTACCAAAAACATTCTAAGTGCCAAAAGGCGAGAAAAGAATTGTGCCTTTTTTGGCGAGTTAAAAATTCAATCTTACCACACTGAAGAAAAACGCAAGAGGGAGGGGCAGGGCTTAAGCTCACAGGAAGCCGGCAGATTGCAGCAGATCATGCCATTGCGCATGTGCAGATCGAATAGAATAGAACCCCTACAGTGCAGAAGGAGGCCATTTGGCCCATCAAGTCTGCACTGACCACAATCCTACCCAGGCCCTATTCCCATAACCCCACATATTTACCCTACTAATCCCCCTGACCCTCGGGTCAATTTAGTATGGCCAATCAACCTAACTCACACACCTTTTGACTGTGGGAGGAAACCGGAGCACCCAGAGGAAACCCACAGAGACATGGGGAGAATGTGTTAACTCCACACAGACAGTGGTCTGAGATGGAATTGAAACCGGGTCCCTGGTATGGGGAGGCGGCAATGCTAACCATTGTGCTATCAAGCCGCCCTGCCACAGTGCCACTGTTCTGCCTGCTGCACAGTCTGTTTTAACTCATACGTTGGACAAAGAATTGTGAATAGACTTCTTGTTCGTACAACAGTATTTATGTAACTCACAATCAATAATCGCCCATGCAACCAACATTAAGTTATCTTATAGAAATACTAAAGTTCAAGTCCAATACTATATCTTGACTTAACTTAGCATGACTGGCAAGTACCCAGGCAGATATTGACCTTTACCACATGTGTTGGTCTCTGTAGTTTAGTCCTTTAGTCTAGTCTGATATTCTGGTCTTCCTTCCTTCTTGGGCGTGGTGGCTCTCTTCACGCTGGTCATTGCTGGCAATGGTCACCATCGTTGTTGCTCGTTTGTGGGGTCAGAGGGAGAGAGAGATTCTTTGGTTGTGCAGCACCCTTTATACCCCGTTGGTTTTCCTGCCCCTTTTGACCATTGCCAATCAATCGATCAGGACTTGATCACTCTGATCAATAAAGTCCAATTGGGTGCTGCCACACCAATCTCTGGGTTGTGTCTCCAACGGCCATATCTGTAGGTGCTGGGGGCAAGTAGAATTCACACCTCTCTCCCAAATAAGGGGTTAAGGCATCCCTATGACTGGTAAACAACCCAGTTTGACCAGAAAGTTCCTTTTGTCCTAGAGATGGCCTATATCCTGTGTATTCAGTTGTCTGAGCTGCAGCCTGTTAATCTCTATCTTTAAGCTGCAACCTGCTGTTTCAGTTCTTGCTCAATTATCCCAGAGTGCTCTGTAAATTGCCATTTTAGGTGGCCCATTTGGCCACTTCACCCTGGCAACCTAATCTCTCTGTTCTGCATGGAACAGAAACTGGATCTACTGCAGCCAGTAAAACACCCTAATGACGTCACCCATCAAATTAAATCAGTAATGCAACTGTTTAAATATATAACATACTGCCCGTTTTACTTCTGTGGTGATGACAACAAATTACTATGGTTTTAGACCTAGGATCAATAATACTCGGGACAGTACTATGCTTCTTTAATCATTATACACAGTCAATAAGAAAGTTGATCAGGAGGAAATCTATATCCGTTTCATTTTATACAAAGTTCTGGAATTTGATTGTTTAGTTTTTGAAGCTCAGTAGACACTTCTTCTCTTGGAATGAATTCTGCATTCACATGGTATAGCAGCAAAGACACAATCATCAGGCAACTCAAGTTCAACAAAGTCTCCTGTAGTAGTATTCACAACACTAGGGACTAAAAGAGTTGGTATTTCCGGAGATGTTTCTGAGAAATCATTTTGAGATAACAACAATTGGTCAGCAGAGCATCACCAAACTGGTTCATCTTCATTCTGAGCTGTGCAGGAAATTGGACCTGCTGTCAGTATCCATTCCCATTGGTATCCATGGCTAGTACCCATTTCTCACTTCTGGGATAATTACATGCTAACACTCGATCACTTTGTTGAAATGAAGGTTTGCCCTCACTTGAGATTATTCCTGATGCTGTACTGTATCTGAATTTTCTAGACAGTGTTGTAAAAATCAGTCTGTTTTAACCCTTATACGGTGGACAAATAACTTTGAGTAGACGTCTTATTAGTACAAACAATATTTAATTAAACCCACACAATCAATAATCACCCACCCGACCAACAATAAGTTACCTTACAGAAAATGCTAGAATTCAAGTACAATACAAGACCTTGACTTAACTTTATGTGACTGACAAATACCCAATCAGATACTGGCCTTTATCTGTGTGCTGGTCTTGGTAGTTGTCTGTGTAGTTTGGTCCTTTGCTCTGGTCTGGCAATCTGGCTGTAGTCTCTCTTTCTTCCTTCTCGGGTGTGGTGGCTCTCCTCTTGCTGGTGATGTTCACCATTGTTGTAGCTCGTTCGTGGGGGTCAGAGAGAGAGAGATTCCTGGTTGTGCAGCATCCTTTATACCATGTTTGGTTTCACGCCCTTTTTTTGGCCATTGCCAATCAATCGATCAGGACTTGATCACCCTGATCGATAAGAGTCCAATCAGGTGCTACCACACCGATCTCTGGGTGTGTCCCTGGCGGCCATGCCTGTATGTGTTGTAGGCACATAGGTCACATACCTTCCTCCTAAATAAGGATTCACGGTGCCTTTACGTCTGGCACACAACCCAGTGTGACCAGAAAGTGTCTTTCATCCTGGAGATGGCCCATATCCTGTGTATTCACTCATCAGGGTTGCAGCCTGTTTGTCTGTCTTTAAACTGCAGCCTGTCGGTTTAGTTTCTTGCCCAGTTGTCCCAGAGTGCTTTACAAAACACCATTTTAGATGGCCTGTTTGGCTACATTCCCCCCTTTGATCCTGAACGCGAAGCGTGATGGATCACAAATTCAGGACCAATATCTGTCAGGAATTCCCCAGTCACTCAACAGTCAAGCAAGGCCCAGGTATTGACATTTACAGTAATGATACATCCCTACAACATATTCCAGAAGCTACAGACAACAACAGTCTACAATACAAATACAAACAACCACATATTCTAAACCCCATTATTACAATAAGCTAGTTACCCACAAATACAAACGATCAGATATTCCAAACACCATTACTATAATAAATTAATTATAAACCAACATTTAAACAAGCATTAGAATAAAGTATTTGCATATCCGAGACACATTTTGGTAGTAGAATTTCTAATGGCTCATTAATATAAATGGTAAAATGGCAGCCTTCCTATAGACATTGTTCTACTGAATTAGAGGAGGCCGTGATTCAAGGGCGAACCCTACATTCTGCTTCCGGGTCATCCTCTTTTTCCATCGGCTGAATTGGACTGTGAGGATGATCAGATATACTAGGGTAAACAAAATTAGTACTACAGCCAGGTGTGACATTAAGCGAACAAATGGATGGATTTGGATATTTGATCCTCAGTTCCAAAGGTCATCCCACCAAGTGGTGACTTTGATTTCCTTAATCCTCTTTTTTACCTCTTGGGTCTGCTGTACTACTTTGGTGAAGGTTCTGTGGGCTGTAACCAATTTTGTCCGAATCAGGTTCAATTCCTCCAGCAGGAGGTTTAAGCTTGTATCATATTTCTCATGGGACTCCCCTAGAGTCTGGCGGAGCTCGTCAGTGGCGTTCACATCTATCCTCTCCCTCTTATGAATGTCTATTAGTTGAATGAGGCCCACTCTGGCTGGTATGTCTGGTTTGATGCAGAATGTAGTGTTCACAATGTTACAATGGGTCGTGCCATACTGATATTGTTTCAGGGAGGTGGTAAGACAGTATCTCTCTGCTCCTTTGTAAGCTACTCGGGTTATGTCTGTGTCCAGGTTACGAGCTTCTACTGAGCAATTTAGACTAGTGTTTGTTCTGAAGCCACACAGTGCATGCTCATTTAAATAAACTGGGTATGGACATGCAATTATTTCATCAGTTTGCTGACAAAGTAGTGCCAATGAGTCTCCCTTCTTCTTCCACTGCGTATGGTAAAGTATCATCCCCGTATGCTGTGGCCATGTCATTGACTAACTCCCTCTTAGATCTTTCTTGTCTCTCATCCACTCCTACCTTCTGTCCTAACAGTCTGCGAGTTAATTGGAGGTATAATCTCTCAAACTGGGGAGAGCACCATTCTGGCAGTTGGGTCCCAGCAATATCCACCACCACAGGTACTAATTTGTGGTGGATGTTGTCATACAAGATTTTCCCTGTGTGTTTTAGTATCAACCCATTTTGGGGCCCTGGAGTGGTTTCAGGACAAGTGGAGATGGGTGTGCCAACAGTTGATCCTAACCCATTCTTAATTTCATAGTAGTTATACTCATTCTGAGTAACCTTCTTTCCTAATTCCAGCCCTTTTCTGGACCATAGGCTAGACAGGCTAACCATGCACCCATGGTTAGTGTATGCCCACCAGTCACTAGTGAGGGTCGTCCTTAGGAAGCAGTAATCAGAGCTCCTATTATCTTTCCTGTACACCACTCCTTGGATATTACATCTATAGGTGATACTCTTATTGGTGTGTACCCATAGGATGCCATCCTCACATTTGCCTGCTTCTGGTGGAATGAACCACATATATCCAGGGTATCGTAGGCTGCTCTTCTGGTCTTTGATTGAGGTGGTGTCTGTGGTTCGGTCTGAGATGAGGAATCCCACAAAGCAGAGAAGTATGTTGTTCATTCTAGGGGAGATCAAGGTAGCACCTGTTGATTCTTATTAATATCTGATTCTCTTTCCAATTTCATTACAAGAATGTCGTATGACTCCCCCCCACCATTTCTTTCCAAAAAAAACAAAGAAATAAGTAAATGAATAATAAAGGCCGAATAGTGCCATACGAAGGGTTGGTTGGCAATCAGTGTTTAATGGGGTTGAGTGGGGTGAGGAAGTTGCAGAACGTGAAAATAAAATGTCAATTGGGTGATGTGTGGAGTGGACAGATAAAGCTATTTACAATCTGGACTGTGATGTCCTGGTTCTTCCTGAGTGAAGGGACCTTACTTGGGCAGGCGTTGGCTGCCAGGCTCCATCCCTGGTAGTGAGCGCCGGGTCAAACGGTTCTGGAAGTCCTGGTACCAGGGGTGCCATAGGGGGTAAGGTTTGCGGGTTCCCCATCCTTTTAGTCGGGGTGCCTGGGCCATGGTTTTATTCCTGAAGCTCTGTAAATTGGAACGGGGACCGTGGGTGTATCTGTTGGTCCTGGGGATACTGGGTGGGGGTTGTAGCTGCTTGTCGGGCCGGTCCTGCGAGGGACCTGGGTTGGGGTCCATCGTCAGAAGCTCTGAGATGGTGGTGTGGGGTAGTTGGGTGGTGCCCTACAGTCCCGGGCAAAATGGTTGGGTTGCCCACAGGTGTAACACTGTACTTGTGGGTGTGGGCCTCTGGGCTCAGCTCTATATCGTTCTCGGTGTCGGGGATTGGGCCTATGTTCTGTGTGGCCTTGTGGTCCCCTGTGTCGGTGATCAGCAGGGTTGTATGGGTGTGCAGGGTTTGCTGGTCTTCTGAAATTTGGTGCCCTACAATCTCGGGCAAAGTGTCCCGACTGCCCACAATTAAAACATGTCCCTCTATCTCTCCCTGGGGCTGTTGTGTAAGGTAGACGTGTACCTCTCTGGTATTGGTGATTCCCTCTACCTTCGTTTCTCCATACTGGACCCTGACTAGCCCTCATTGGAAGCATTTTTGCCTCCTTTTCTGACCGTGACGTTGGGGCTCCCAGAACTTCCTGTTCCCAGATTCGAGCTAAGCGTCGGAGAACCCACGCTTCATTGTGTGTGGTTTCTGTAGGGTCAAAATTAGCACAGGCTTTCTTGCCTTCCTCTGTAGCATGTGACACTAATGTCCTCGCCCATTTGGATGAATCAGCTTCATTTAATCTAGTCCGATCTAATTCCCCATATACTCCTGTGAAGTGGATCCACAAACGACTGGCAAAGGCAGTCGGATGTTCCCCTTTTCTCTGTCTGCATTTATTTAACCCATCTACAGGATCCCCTTTATTAAATCCTATCGCAGTCAATATCGCTTCCTTCATTTCGTTTAATGTTCCTTCCCCAACATTTTGAGGGGCTGGCAGGGCAGACCGTACAGACTTGCTTAAGCACATGACTATCAGCTTCACCTCCTCCCTCTCATCTAGCCCATGGATTATCTTTTGCTGCCTAACATCCTCAAAGAAACTGTATGGGTCAGCCGATGGCTCAAAAGTTGTGATTTTATTTGCAATCTCAGCCAATTGTGCCACCGTAAATGGAGTCGTGAATGTAACAGCTGGGTCCTGACCCCCTCCTGTCCGACGTTCAGTCGTCACAGGGTACATCTGTACTGGAGGTAAATCTGGGGGTGCCGTGGGTATGACCTCCCCTGGGAAAGATGGTGGTGGACCCCAACCCTCGGTTTGCATAACATAAAGTCTAACATTCTCCTTTAACTCTCCCCAGTCTGCACTGTCTATCCCCTTTTCCTCTACTGTCCCAAAGGCACACATAAATCCATTTTGAACTGATAATAGGGATTCCAGCTTTGAGATTTCTCGTTGGCATTTGGAGTGGTCAGCAGTTGCCTGTCTCTGTTCTTTACTGGCTTGATGTAGAGCTTTTATAACAGCCTGCAGATCAGTGCACTTAGCTTCCAATCGTGCTACTGCCTGCTCAGCTTCGTCTCTGGCCAAGACAGCATGCTGGGCATCTTGGTAGGCTCTCTCATACTGGGTATGGAAATTGCCCAGATGTAATAAATTTGCCTGGTTAGTTCGCCTTAATTCATCTATCTCTCTGTCCTTTTCGGCTTTTATCTGTTCTATCCTCTCCTGCTGCTGTTCCTTTAGTTTCTTAATCTCCTCCTCCTTTTCCACCTGTGCCTGTTTTGATTCCTCCAGTTCCTTATGAACTGTGCTTTAACTCCTTTTCTGTACCTAGCAGCTGTCTGAAGCAGCTCACAATAGCAATCTGTTTCTCATATTTGTTTGCCCGTTTCCCCTGAACTTTCCTTAGATCATCCCAATACTTCTGCCCTAGGGACCCCGGTCCCGTCTCAGTATTGGCACAAGATTCTGCCCATAGGGGCCACCCTTTCTTCTTAATATATTCCCTGATTTTTTTTTCCCACCTGGGACACTTCTCTGTCTCTATACTGTTTCCTGCCATTCTATATTTAATGACAAGGGGTAGGGAGGCGATCGGACTGCGGGTACGGCTTTATGCTATGTTCCGGTCCTAATCCCTCTGGGTTCTAATACAAACTAAAACCTGGTGTTGTCAGACTTTTTACTGTGCCTACTTCTAATACAAACCTACAGAGTTTACCCTATCCTCCTTGTTAGTAACAATACATGCACAATAAACAATTTCCCGAAAGCAGTTATTTGTCCAATAAGGAGTTCACACCTGTTGGCTTTGAGTTTTGAATAACCATTCAATATAAAGTCTGTGAGCAGTCGCATGAGTAGTGATTCTGTAAGATACCAAAAAGCTATTCATGTTACAATGAACTTTGCTTTTTGAAGAATGTTTCAAGGATTGCACAAATCTTTCAGCTAATCCATTGGTTGATGGATGATAAGGCGCAGGCTTTATATGCTGAATACCCTTTAGTTTGAGATAATCCTCAAACTCCTGTGAAGTAAACAGTGAACCATTAGTGCTAGCAATCTGTTCCAGTTTACCAAATTATGCAAACATTTTGTCAAATTTTTCAATAGCTTGTTCAGCTGCAGTATATTTCAGGATAACAACTTTTGGCTACTTTTGAGTGTACATCAGTTATGACTAAGAACAAGTAACCCTCAAACAGACTAGCAAAATCTACATGCAATCAATGCCTTGGCATCTTTGGCCACTCCGAAGGGCATAATGGAGACAACAGTGGTGTATTTCTTATTTGTGCACAGGATTGACACTTCTTCAAACTGAGCATCTAGGCCTGGCCACCAAGAGTAGCTCAGTGCTAATTGCTTCATCCAGACTATACCAGGATGTGCTTCATGTAGTTTCTCAAGAACTTTTCCAGACTAGGAGGAATGATCACTCAGATTCCCCACAACAAACAACCATCTTGGATGATCAACTCAAGTTTTCTTGACACTTATGATTTCAAATCAGAATGTGTAAAATGCGCTCCAGCTATCATTCCACTCTATACCATATCCATCACATTCCCCATCGTGGGATCATTTCTGCTATGTCTTTGAACTTGAGAAACTGTCACAGGCACATGATCTACAAGCAAAAAGTGAAGAATACGGGCGACACAGTGGTTAGCACTGCTGCCTCCCGGCACCAGGGACCCGAGTTCAATTCCAGCCTTGGGGAACTGTCTGTGTGGAGTTTGCACATTCTCCCCAGGCCCATGTGGATTTCCTCCGGAGTTCTGTTTTCCTCCCACACCCCAAAGGTATGCAGATAAGGTGGATTGGCCATGCTAAATTGCACCTTAGTGTCCCAAGATGGGTAGGTTAGGGAGATTAGCGGGCTAAGTGTGTGGGATTATGTGGATAGTGCCTGGGTGGGATGCTCTGAGAGTAGGTGCAGATTCATTGGGCCAAATGGTCTGCTTCTGCACTATAAGGATTCTATGATTTCTAATGTCAGCAATATTAGTTGGTGGCATCTGCTCTTTAGGTAAAGATAAGCAAGATAATGATAGAACCCTACAATGCTGAAAGAGGCCCTTCGGCCCAACAATCCAACAATCCCCCTAACCTGCACATATCCTTGGAGTGTGGGAGGAAACTGGAGCACCCGGAGGAAATCCACGCAGACATGGGGGAGAATATACAAACTCCACACAGATCTAAGCCGGGAATTGAACCTGGGTCCCTGGCGCTGTGAGGCGGAAGTGCTAACTGCTGTGCCAATGTGCCAGTGGTAATTGGGGGGGCGGGGGCGGGGTGGGGTGGGGAGGAGGGAACTCTGAAGAAGATGTGGCAATTGGGGTGGGGGAAGGGGTCCTAAGTCCATGGAGAACAGAGGGTCTTGTCTGTGGCTTGTGGCAGTTACAGCAATAAAAGTTTTAAAAGTTTATTTATTAGTCACAAATAGGCTTACCTTCACACTACAACGAATTTACTGTGAGGCATGTTAGAACATAAGAACATAAGAAATAGGAGCAGGAGTAGGCCATCTAGCCCTTCGAGCCTGCCCCGCCATTCAATAAGATCATGGCTGATCTGAAGTGGATCAGTTCCACTTTCCCGCTTTCTCCCCATAACCCTTAATTCCCCTGTCTATCAGAAATCTATCTACCTGTGACTTAAATATATTTAGCGAGGCAGCCTCCACCACTTCAATGGGCAGAGAATTCCAGAGATTCACCACCCTTTGAGTGAAGAAGTTCCTCCTCAACTCCGATCTAAACTGCGCACCCCCCACTCCTAATTTTGAGGCTGTGCCCTCTAGTTCTGTTTTCCTTTCTAAGCAGAAAGAATCTCTTCTTGGACTGGAGGGGGTTACAGAGATAGGGAGGGCTGTAGGAGCTTGAGGAGGTTACAGATGTAGGAAGAGAGGTTTAGGCTGTTTAGTGTCGGACATAACATTCCTATCTCTGTTTAGAATAGGACAGTGTTTAAAATCTCTCTTCAGAGCAGGGCACTGTTTAGAATCTGTGCTTACTGAAGGGCTCAACTTAGAATGTCTGTTTAGTGTAGGGCATTGTTTAAAATTTCTCTTTAGTGTTGGACACTGTTTAAAATAAAGATGTGTTGGAGGTGGTGATAGGGCTGGTTATAGTAGGTGGGGGAGGTCATAACAATAGGGAGAGGAGTTTAGACTGTTTAGAATAAGGCCCTATTTAAAATCTATTTATTGTAAGACACTGTTTAAAATCTCTGTTTACTGTAGGGCACTATTTAAAATCTCTGTTTAGATTAGGATGCTGTTAAAAATCTGTTTAGTGTACAACTGCGAAATTCACAGTAACTTCATTGTTAATGTAAACATCACTTGTGACTAATAAATAAACTTAAAAAAACTTTTAAACTTTAAAAAAACTTTAACATTGTTTAAAACAAAGGTGTGCTGGAGGTGGGATTAGGGAGTCCAAAGATGTGTGGGTTAGGTTGATTGGCCATGTTAAGAAATTGCCCCTTAGTATTTAGGGATGTGTAGGTTAGAGGGATTAGTGGGTATAATGTGTAGGGATATGGGAGTAGGGCCTGGGTTGGATTGTGTTTGGTGCAGACTCAATGGGCCAAAGGGCCTCTTTCTGCACTGTAGGGTTCTATGATTCTATGATTTTAGTAGTTGGAGGAGGTTACAGAGGTAGGGAGTGAGTGTTGTAGGAGGTGGAAGAGAGTACAGAAATATGGAGACTTTTAGGGAGTATATAGAGTCAGTAGTTGTTGTTACAGAGATAGGAAGGGTTGTACTGACTAGAGGAGGTTGGGAGGGTGGTAAAGGCTGCAAGGGGTTACATAAGGAGGGTTGTAGGTGCTGGAAGAGGTTACAGTGATAGGGAGGGTTGTAGGGACTGGAGAAGGTTGCTGAGATATGGAGGGTTGTGGGGGCTGGAAGGTGTTACAGGGATAGTTGTAAAATCTGGAGGTGGGTTCAAGGGACGGGTTACAACTAATAAGGTGACTACAAGGTAGTAGGGGGGAGTTTAGGGGCTGGAGCAGTGTAGAGAGATATGGAATTTTGTACAGGTTCAGGGAGGTTCCTCAGGTAGGCAGCATTTGAGGAAATTACAGATATAAGGAGAGTAATTTATGCTGTAGATTTTTACAGATATATGGAGGTTTGTAGAGCCTATAAGGGTTACTGATATAGGTAGGGTTGTAGCAGCTTGAGAAGGTGAGAGACAGGGAGGAAAATAAGGGCTAGTGGGGTTTGCAGAGGTGGAGAGGGTTGGAGGGGCTGGAGAAGATCACAGAGATAGAGTGAGTTATGGGGTCTGGAGGATTTTATGGAGATAAGAGTGTTGTCGATGCAGGAGAAGATTATGGATAGTGAGTTGCATGGGCTCAAAATGGTTTCAGAGATAGCGAGGAATAATAGGGCTGGTGGAGTTTATGGACATTTGTAGGGGAAGAATAAGGTTACTGAGGTAAACAGGGTTGTAGGGGTTGGAGAATGTTGTAGTGATGGGGAGGCTTTAGTGGCTGGACAAGGCTCCAGATAAGGAGGGTTGCATGGCTGGAGGAGCTTTATGCAACATAGAGAGGGTTGTAGGGACTGGAGTAAAATACAGAGATATAGAGTGTTAGAGGTGTGGGAGGAGGTTACAAAGATAAAGAGCATTTGAAGAGGCTGGAAGATGTTACTGAGATGGGGTGGGTTGTAGTGGCTGGAGGAGGATTTGGGAGTGTTGTAGGGCTCATAGAAACTAGAAGCAGGAGAAGGCCATTGTTCCTTTGAGCCTGCCCCACCATTCATTACCATTATGGCTGATCATCAAATTCAATATCCTGATCCCTCCTTTCCCCATATCCCTTTAGCCCCAGATGAGGATGGAAAGGGATGAGTTAATCCCTCTTGTTGGTTATTCACTACCAGCTGCAGTTCCAGTCTAGAAGCTATGTCCTTTGAGGCCTGGACAGCAAGGTCAGAAGTCTTGCTGCATAATCAGTCGTGGACTTCAGTAGACAAAGAGGTCCCCCCACACCAAATAGATTTTTTTTGCCCTTGACACTCTCGAGGGAGGGAGGGGGGGAGATGGCAGGGATGGGGGGCTGGGGGTAGGGGGAAGGCGGGGAACTATGGAAAAATTTGTTGACCTCAGGTGAGATTTTCCAGTTTTGGGGCGAGCGTGGCTGGAAAATCCCATGTTTCTTTCGAGTGATATTTAACATGATTCATGGGTGGAGGGGTGGACACATCAGCTGCTAACAATCAGCATGTATGTGACCCAATAAGTGGAATCATCACAAAATATTGCTTTTGCAATAAGTCTAATCGCAGATCAGACTATTAATTATTAACTGGAGATTATCTTTATAAGATTCTAACCGTGGTTAATAAGTAACCAGCCTATTACAGAAAATGTACAAATTCAGACCAGTCTAATTTGTTTAGTAGAAGCCTGGATACCGATGTTAGTTAATCTGAAATCCAAATATATTACATTTAACAGTTAGAATCAGGACAGAAATAACAGCTGGATTCAACACAGGAGCTCGGGATGCTCTTTTCTACAGTGTTTGGGTCCAATAAATGAACAGTGGTCATAGACTCCCGACAGTACAGAAGAAGGCCATTCAGCCTATCGAGCCTGCACTGACCACAATCCCACCCAGACCCTATCCCCATAACCCTTTGCAGTTACCACAGCTAGTCCCCCTGACACCAAGGGGCAATTTAACATGGCCAATCCAGCTAACCCACATATTTTTGGACTGTGAGAGGAAACCAGAGCACCCGGAGGAAACCCACGCAGACACAGGGAGAACGTGCAAACGATACCCAAGCTGGGAATTGAACCCAGGTCCCTGGCACTGTGAGGCAGCAGTGCTAATCACTGTGCTGCCCCAGGTCTTTGCATCTTGATTTCTCTGGTCTTTTATAGTCAAACACCGAAATTAAACAATAAACATCACCTCTAACTACTTCTCTGCGATATTTATTGAACCTCAGATAACAGAGTCAGGTAAAGGTAGCCACTGTCACGAGACACAGTATTAATGATCAGTGATAAGTCAGAACAATTCAATCTAGATGGGTGTGTGTGTAAGTGAAATTTCCATCCAGTTCTATGCAGGGAGGCATTTCACGGATCAGCCTGTGATGTGAGACTCAGGCTTGGACAAACTGTACAGCCCATTATACAAACATTTCCGGACTCTGTGGAACCAGAAACTGGATCCGCAGTACAAAGTAAGTCCCGGAATATAGTGACTATCATTAAAGTGTTTTAATTTAGGCAATGTGACCCGCCGTGGGGTGGTCATTCAAAGAACAGAATAGTGGGCAGAAAGTCAGCGAGTCTGTACCAGGTGCTGCAAGCTCATTGCTTCCAGTTCCACCCTCTCCTTTTTCTTCACATCTCAGATGTCAGTGGAATTCCAGTACAAAGTTTCTCAGTCCAGTTAACAATGGGAACACTTTGGGGATGGTTCTCCCAGCCTGTGCTCGAGTAGCATGGGGTGGGTGGGGAGCCTTTACTGGGACTTGCCACCAGAGTTACACCGATCCCAGGCAATGCTTTTTAGCATAATCAGCTCCGTGTCAGATATCAGACGAGCCCAGCACGGTATTCTCCAGGCTCGCTACTGTCTCTCCCACCCTCCCTGCCAGGAGAGGTTCCCGTTACTGGGGATTAAAGCTGGAATCCCATCAGAGGTGTAATCACCCTGTTGGTGGGGACACAGGCCATTGAGTTCCCCCCTCCCTCAGAGATCGGCAGCAGGGGGGCTGCTCACTGGGCAATGCCAGTCTGGCACACTGGCATGCCCACCATGCACACTGGCACTGCCCGCTGGGCACTACCAAGAGGGGCAGGGCCAGAAGGTGGTACGGCCAATTGTGGAGGGGGGGGGGTTAGGGCCGATCAGTCGTAGTGGGTGACCTGCTACACAGTCAGCAATGGTGGGAGAAGGAGGGAGGAGGGCATCAAGGGTGGGGGTGCTGGTATTTGGAGCTGGCTGGGGGGTGTGGGGAGGGGATCGTGGAGGCTGGTGTTTGGAGGGGTGGGGGGGTGAATTTGGGGATGAAATTGGGTGGCTGGCAATCAGGTGGCCAGTGATGGAGGGGCTGGTGTGGATGCGTTGATCTCCCCACTGACAGATCAGTGGCCCGCTCAGCATGCTGATTCTGACCTCTTGGGCAGGATTAGGTCCCATACCCCTCTTACCAGCGTGAATCCCCCTGAGGCACTCTGGTGCTTGGAGTTCCAGAATTCTAGAATGGGCGGCACGGTAGCACAGTGGTTGGCACTGCTGCTTCACAGCTCTAGGGTCCTGGGTTCGATTCCTGGCTCAGGTCACTGTCTGTGTGGAGGTTGCATGTTCTCCCCGTGTCTGCATGTGTTTCCTCTGGGTACTCTGGTTTCCTCCTACAGTCCACTATGTGTGGGTTAGGTTGATTGGCCATGCTAAGAAATTGCCCCTTAGTGTCCAGGGATGCAGAGGTTAGAGGGATTAGTGGGTATGATATGTAGGGATATATGGTGGGATTGTGTTCGGTGCAGACTCGAAGGTCCTCTTACTTAATTGTAGGGTTCTATGATTCTATCATTTGTTTTACTAAGTATGGCTAAAAAATGGTTGGGAAAATATCCCATTTTCCCACCATTGGGCACTCAGTTTTTTTTGGGGAGAATCACCCCTGTTATCTTTACACTTTGAAGTTATTCCTGCACACCTAAATCAATGGAATTAACAGAAATTAAGAAACAGTTGTCCTAATACTGAACCTGGGAAACCCAACTGTGTACCTTCCTCCAGTCCCAGAAACGGCTGTTCTTCGCTGCGATTCATTTCATGCTATTCGGCCAACTTTGTGTCGCCATTGCCCCCTTTTATTTCAAAGGCATTAAACTTGTGAACAAGACTGAGATGTGAATTTTAGTTAAATATAATTTTGCAATAAATATAATCACCAACATCATATCGACTGCATCTGATCCCTACTCAAAATCATTAACCAAGTTAGTTAAAGATGATTTTCTGGAAGAAATCCAAATTGGCTTTCCCTCAATTATTCTGCTCTTTGACAGTTTTGTGGTCTTTAGTTCAGACAAATGCAATGACTCTTTTGTTAATTCAAAAACTGTTAAACACGTGAGACTTTGTTAATTCACAAATTCTTTTGTTAATTCAGCCATGGCCTTTGTCTCATTGTGGATCTTTTTGGTCGCTGATCACACCATCCCTCACCTCACAACTTGTTTTTTGCATTTCATATTCTTTTTGAAAGCTTAAGTTTTTTGAAACCTTTGAATATTTAGCAGCCAATATCTATTGTGGTCATGGGGTGTGGCCATAGCTGGCAAGGACAGCCTTTCTTATCCATTCTCTGAGGAGTGACCAAGGGGGCTGTCATATTGAATAATTATCAAGGTGAAAGCAGATTCATTCAAGAATATGTTGTACACAGTTTAACACTTGAGAAAGAAATACCAGTGATTGAACTGAAATCAAAAATCACCCAAGGAATGAATTTACTGTATTCATATAATTAAAATGGTAATAGATTATCGAGTGGACTTTAAGCTGGGTATATCTCCTGGGTCTGATGGTTGCTATCCTGGGTATACCTCAAAGTGATCGTCATAATCTTTCAAGTCTTATTTGATTCAAAATTTCTGCCTTAAGACTAGAATGTCACCTCATTTGATTATTTACAGTGTGTGAGGTAGAGGAATAAGGTAATTACAGTCCTTCAGTTTAACTTGGGCTGTGGGGAAACTATCAGCACCTCTTACTTGCAATGTTAATTTAAGCTTTACTTGTGATTGAATAGAAGAACTAACATAAACTGATCAGAGAAAGCCAACAAGCATTTATAACTTAGGTCCCTTGTCTGCTTAATCCAGTTGACATGGATGAGGGAATCGCTGAAAAGGTAGACAAATGACAGTCATGTGAAAATATTTTAAAAAACACTGGAAATTTTGCACAAATTGCATTTGGTAAAAGTGTAAGTTTATGGAATTGGAAGTAACTTTTTTGCTTGAGTTTAAATAGTGGCTGAATGGTATGTTCCATAATTTACAGATAACATAATCTGCCTTGCTTTAAGCTGGTTGCTGCTGATTAAAGACTGGTCAAGTTTATCATATCAACATGTTAGAGATAGTAGGGGCAACACAGTGCACGGTGGTTAGCACTGCTGCCTTACAGTGCCAGGGAGCTGGGTTCGATTCCCAGCTCGGGTCACTGTCTGTGTGGAGTTTTGTATGTTCTTTCTGTGTCTACATGGGATTCTGCCCGGTGCTTCAGTTTCCTCCATGGTCTGAAAGACATGCTGGTTAGGTGCATTGATCCGAGCAGGCGCTGAAGTGTGGCAACTGGGGAAATTTCACAGTAACTTCATTGCAACCATGATTGAATTCTTTGAGAAAGTGACAAGAAGGGTTGATGAAGGTAGTGTAGTGGATGTTATGTACTTCGGTTTTAGCAAGGTGCTTGACAAGGTCCCACGTGGCAGATTGGTCAAAAAATGAAAAGCCAATGTGATACAGGGTAATGTTGCAAACTGGATCAAAAGTTGGCTTAGTAACAGGAAACAAAGGGTAATGGTTGATGGATACCCTTGTGAATGGAAAGATATTTTAAGTCATGTTCCACAGGACCCTTACTTTTTGTGTTATATATTAATGATCTGGATGTGAACATGGTGGGGAGGGGGCATGATTGGAAAATTTTCAGATGACACAATTATTTGCCGAGTAGTGGATAGTGTAGAGGATAGCTATAATCTACAAAATGATTTAGGTGGTTTGGTGGAGTGGGCAGCAGAAGTGGCAGATGGATTTTAACATAGAGGAAGTAGTGCATTTCGGGAGGTCAAACAGTTACAGGGAATACAGAATAAATGGGAATATACTAAGAGGAGTAGATGAAGTGAGAGATCTTGGCGTACAAGTGCACAGACACCTAAAGGCAGCAGTTCAAGCAGACAAGGTTGTAAAGAAGGCATATGGAATTGGCAGAGGTACAGAATATAAAAGTAAGGGTATAATGTTGGATTTGTATAAAACACTGGTGCGGCCACCACTAGCATATTGTGTGCGGTTCTGAACACCATATTACAGCAAGGATGTAATTGGTCTGGAGAGCAGAGGAGGTTTACAAGAATGTTGCCAGGGTTAGAAAAGTGTTGATATGAGGAGAGATTGGATAGGTTGGTATCATTTACCTTGGAACAAAGAAGGCTGAGGGGTGACTTGATTAAGGTGTACAAAATTATGAGGGGAAGAGATAGAATGGTTGGGATAAAATTGTTTCCCTTGATGGAAAATTCTACAACCAGAGGACATAGATTCAAGATAAGTGGCAATAGGTGTAGAGGGACGTGAGGAAGAGGTTTTTTTATACAAAGAATGGTGGGTGTCTGGAATTCATTGCCTGAGTTGGTGGTGGAGACAGAGACCCTAAACTCTTTTATAAAGTATCTGTACATTAATTAAGCTACAAGACTGTTAGCTGGATGCAGGAAGGTGGGATTAGAAAGGACATGGACAAGATGGGCTGAATGGCCTCCTGATTCGAAATGAGAATCGATGCATTCTGGTTGGATATAGGGTAAAATTCTTAGTGAGGGCAGGAGCAGGGCGACTTGTGCACATGTGCTTTGAACTTTGAGAATGGCAAGGGATGTGGAGAGGGCAATTAAAGAGCATTTTGTATCTGGGCATTATTAATAGGAGCATAGAGCACAAGAGAAGGAAGTTACACTGAAATTCTACAATATGCTAAGTGGATTTCATCTGGAGTAAAATATATAATCTGGGTGCAACATAATGTTCAGTCTAGGGAGGATGGAGTAGTGCGATTAGATAGTGTGTAACCTGGGGAGGATGGAGCCAGTGAGATTAGACAGTGTGTAACCTGGGGAGGATGGAGCCAGTGAGATTAGATAGTGTGTAACTAGGGGAGGATAGGGCCAGTGAGATTGGATAGTGTATACCCTGGGGAGGATGCAGCCAGTGAGATCAGACATTGTGTAGCAGAGGAATTATGGTCCAGTTAAGAAGAGATACCAGTTCTCAGTTGTGTTACGGTGTAGATAGTTATTGAGCACTTGAAATAGGAATTTTGCATCCACCACTTCTGTTCCTGAGCCAGGTTAGTGACTCAGGTTTGATCCTCATGTGAAATAGACCTGCCAGTGACCTGTAATGAGTTACTGTTATTAAGTATGGCCATGACAAGACTGCTATCAACGTCTCCAGACTGGTGAGAGTAAAGATCTGACTCTATTCCTGCTCCTACTGGAGATCAACTATCTCCTACTGGAGGGTGTGATGGCACTTAAAGATATGGGGAAAGAAATAGATTTTTGTGCAGTAGATTTGTTTGATGGTCAGAATCTATCCTACACAAAGTATTTGCAGCAGAAGGGAGTTGTTATGACATCAGACTGCAGGCGTGCAGTGACGATAATAATCAGCAATCTGTTCTCCAGGTGACATAGATGTTCAGATATTCATAGGGAGGGAATCCAGCCTGGACTTAATTTTCAAGACAAAAAGGGAGCTCAGGTCAGCAGGAGGCTGAAGCCAGTTATTACCAATTGTAAGTAAAAATACACCGAGCTCCAGGAAAGCTGCTGTATTTTGTGAGGTAAATATATAGATAATGAGTGGGTAGAAAGAATGACGTAAGTGACCGTCTTGAGGGACATCAGAGTCACAGCTGGAGAGAGCTCCTGAGTGCTGGAGTTGTCCAATAAATACTGGGACTGCATATATTTAACTCATACAACTCAGCCTGCTGCTCTGGGTTTGTAGCACAGCGGACAAGGAGACTAAGACCGAGGTGATTTTGGGGGCTCCGCACCGATTTCTGCCGCAGAACTGTATAAATGGGCATATAAACCTAATTTAAATATCATTAGGGGGCCCGGGACTGAAACCTGTGTGCTCGCTAGTGTCTCCCCACCTTCTAGAAAACTTTTAGAAAACTAGAAAACTTTAGATTGGCTAGGAGGGAGTTGAAGAGTGAGCTAAGAAGGGCTAAAAGAGGACATGAGAAGACTTTGGCTGATAGGGTTAAGGAGAATCCTAAAGCGTTCTATAGGTATGTCAAGAACAGAAGGTTGGTTAGGGCAAGATTAGGGCCAGTTATAGACAGCAGAGGGAAGTTATGTGTGGAACCGGAGGAGATTGGAGAGGCATTGAACCAATATTTCTCTTCAGTGTTCACGCAGGGGGACATGGATATAGCTGAGGAGGACACTGGGTTGCAGGGGAGTAGAATTGACAGTGTTACAGTTGATAAGGAGGATGTGCTGGATATTCTGGAGGGTCTGAAAATAGATAAGTCTCCTGGTCCGGATGGGATTTACCCCAGGATTCTCTGGGAGGCAAGAGAAGTGATTGCAGAGCCTCTGGCTCTGATCTTTAGGTCGTCGTTGGCCTCTGGTACAGTACTGGAAGATTGGAGGTTAGCGAATGTTGTCCCACTGTTTAAGAAGGGGAACAGAGACTTCCCTGGGAATTATAGACCGGTGAGTCTCACTTCTGTTGTGGGCAAGGTTTTAGAAAAAATTATTAGGGATTGGATTTATAGTTATTTGGAGAGTAATGAATTGATTGGAGATAGTCAGCATGGTTTTGTGGCGGGTAGGTCGTGCCTTACTAACCTTATTGAGTTTTTTGAGAAAGTGACCAAAGAGGTGGATGGGGGTAAGGCAGTGGACGTGGTGTATATGGATTTTAGTAAGGCGTTTGATAAGGTTCACCATGGTAGGCTTCTGCAGAAAATGCAGATGTATGGGATTGGGGGAGATCTAGGGAATTGGATCAGGAATTGGCTAGCGGATAGGAGACAGAGGGTGGTGGTTGATGGTAAATATTCATCATGGAGTTCGGTTACGAGTGGTGTGCCTCAGGGATCTGTTTTGGGGCCACTGCTGTTTGTAATTTTTATTAATGATCTGGATGAGGGTATAGTTGGGTGGATTAGTAAATTTGCTGATGACACCAAAGTCGGAGGTGTGGTAGATAGTGAGGAAGGGTGTCATAGTTTGCATAGCACGAGGGGGCATGGCTTTAAATTAAGGGGGGGTAGTTATAGGACGGATGTCAGGGGTAGGTTCTTCACCCAGTGTTCTATGTTCTATGTTCTATGTTCTGCCAGGACCAGTTCAGTCCAGTGAGTTTACAATAGCTCTTCATTTATGATCCTCCTGGTGGCCTGACCCCACTGGAGCGACGGAGGTCCGGCCAGACCCCCAGACGGTCGGGCGCCGGGGGTTGCCCCCGGGCATTGCCACCTTGGCAGTGCCAGCCCGGGCTCCATGGCACTGCCCAATGGGCAAAGTGCCAATACTCTAAGGACGCCTTGGTACTGTCCATCAGGCAATGCCAAGGTGGTGGGGCTGCATGGCGTGGGGCCGAATGGGGTTGGGGCTGAATGGGGGGCTGATTAGTGGGGTTGGAAGGTGCTGCTGCCACTCTGCACTGGGGTCGCAATCAGAGAGAGGGAAGCAGCAATAGGGCAGGCCATAGGGATTGGGGGGATGGGTTAGCCCCCTTGGGGGTTTGGGCGTTCAGGGCTGCTGGTGGGGAGGGGATTGGGAGATCGGGGCTGCGAGGGGTGGCGGATGGTGGGGGGGCGGTGTTGCGCAAGTAGAATTGAGGTGGGCCGGGAGGGAGAGGGGGAGGGGCTAGGCCTGGACATGTTCGGGGGCCAGCGATTGGGACCATAAGGGCGGTCAGAGGGCTGGCAGTTTGGGGTCACAGAGCTGGCCAGCGATCAGGAGACGGCGCATTGCTGGCATGCACCAATCTTGGCGCAGACAGATCAGCGCGTGCACGGTAACCTGCTCAGCGCCACACTGCCGGCCTCTCCAGTGGGAATAGTTCCTGCTCACTGAATTTCAGCGCGATTCCGCAGTGCACAGAGTGTGGGAGATTCTTTTGTAAACACCCATTGGTAAAACTCACATAAACTTCTATGTGAATTTGACACTTAGAATTTTTTTGGGAGAATCGGCCCCATCATCTGTTCTGGATCTGAGCATAATGGAAATGATAATAGATAACTGGGTATCGGGATGGACAGGGAATGCCAGCAGCCTCTATCTGAAAGATAGCCAAGCCCAAAAGGAAAAGAGCATTTGTATAAAGTCTGGGTATGTCTGGATGCATTTCCAATCAGAATATACAAATCAAGTAAAAATGAAATACCGTGGATGCTGGAGACCTGGAATAAAAACATAAAATGCTGGAAAAACTCAGTAGCTCTGTGGATCGAGAATCAGAGTTAATATTGCAGTTCCAATCATGTTGCATCCAAAACATTTACTGTCTTTCCCCACACGTTGCCAGAGCTGCTGACATTCTCCAGCACCTTCTGTTGTTGTCTCAAGAATCTGACGGTGATTCTGAGTCACCAATAAAATCCCTGAAATACAACATGTGAAATACTCAGCTATTTATGAGGAGTCTGTGGTTGGAATCTTATGTGTAGTATTGTACTTGTTACAGAGCATCAGAGTCTGGGAACCTCTGTCACCGCCATGGCTGCAGGTTCAAACAGGGGAGAAGATCCAATGTCTACATCAGGAGTGAAAATGGACACAGGTAGGTTCAGAAAATAATCCAAACTATAAATCAAAGGAACACAAGTTTAAGATCAACGTGAAATGGGGCATTAAAGTGAGGTTAGCAGAAGGGAACAAGTGAATGGAACAGTGTGAAGGGTATCAGCTGATGTGATTGGGGAAATGGGAAATATCCAGATTTGTGATGATAAACAGTATTAACCGCACTATTGCAATAGTTTAAAGTTTATTTATTAGTGTCACAAGGACGTTTACATTAACACTGCAATGAAGTTACCACCTAAATCCCTGAGTCGCTACACTCCAGCACCTGTTTGGGAACTGATGGAGAATTTAACATGACCAATACACCTAATCAGCACATCTTTCAGACTGTGGGAGGAAACCTGAACATCCAGACGAAACCCACACAGATACAGGGAGAACGTGCAAATTCCACACAGAGATAGTGAATGAACCAAGCTGGGAATCGAACTCAGATCCCTGGCACTATGAGACATTAATGCTAACCACTGCGCCATCATGCTGCTAAAGTATATATGCATCCAGTTAAGGACTAAGATGAAAACAGCACATTTAAAGAGCAAGGGAAAGGAGATAAAGAGATTGGGTAAACTCCTAGAATCTGTTTTGATGTTGAATTGATAAACATTTATGAATTCAGGGAATGGTCTGGGAACTGAAACCAATAAACTGAAGGGAGGTCATGTTGACAAATTGTACATCTTCCCCTGCCACCCTGCATTCTGGAAGTGAGCCAGCAGTGAGGGCCTGCATGGGAGAGGCAAGGGAATGTGAGGAGGACATTGAGTAAGTGGCGAAATGATAAGGGTGGCGGTTAAAGTGAGAAGAGGGGAGTGAGGGAAGTGATGGAGGAAGTGGCGAGTGATTGTCAGTAAACCACTTTGAAAAGCTAATGAAACTCCTTTGTTTCTGCTTGAGTGCCGACTACACGTTCTTAATGCAGCACTGAGCTGCAGACTGCATTGGGAAACTCCCAAAGATTATCCAGGTTAATTTAGAGTTAGTGTTTGATACAGGAAACTCCCTGGGATGTCACTGACTATAACATCTGAGCATGTACAAGAAGTGCTCCCCCTAGTGTATAGCCACACAATTAAACACAGCTTTAATAGCCTGATTACAGGAGGGTGCGGTTGTTCGGAATGAGGAAATGGAGCCACCTGGGTAGAAAATCAATAATGTATCGGTGTTTGTTTATGTTCACAGATTCAAACGCTACAGTCGCTGATTTTTTGACAAAATGCAATGATTATCAGTTGCTCCAGTTAACCAAATTCTACCAGGACAGACTGGAAGAGGCGATTGAAGAAGGGATTTGCTCGCATGTTAACAGACGAGGGCCATTTCAGTGGACAAGAATATCAGGTATGTGGGTGGGATAAAGAACAAAGAACAGTACAGCACAGGAAACAGGCCGTTCGGCCCTCCAAGCCTGTGCTGCTCATTGGTCCAACTAGACCATTCGTTTGTATCCCTCCATTCGCAGTCTGTTCATGTGGCTATCCAGATAAGTCTTAAACGATCCCAGCGTGTCCGCCTCCACCACCCTCTGCATTCCAGGCCCCCACCACCCTCTGTGTAAAATACATCCCTCTGATATCTGAGTTAAACCTCACCTCCTTCACCTTGAACCCGTGACCCCTCGTGATCGTCACCTCTGACCTGGGAAAAAGCTTCCCACTGTTCACGCTATCGACACCCTTCATAATTCACTTTAATGTAGAATGAATTTAGTCTATTCTCACATCACAGGATCCAGAGAATAGAAACCCAAAAGTTATGAGGAAAAAGGACCTCAGTCTCTCTACTTCGCCTTCTTACATTTTGTTATTCGCAGGATGTAATGACAATTGAATTGTTGACTGATCATAACAACCAGTATGTCTACAACAGATCCATGTATAGAAGGAGACAAACCTCAATGGTTCAGAGCTGTTGAAACCGTAGATAGAAACGCCAGACAGAATTTTTTTGGAAGTGGCAAGATCCCACTGACAGGAACCTTGCTTCAGCGGATGGTGGGGAACCAGGGACCTGCTGTCCTTATTAAAGATGGCAGCTCAGTCAGACAGCCAGCAGCTCAGCAGCACCACTATGAGTGGTGGCCATTGCTAGTGCTGCACCTGGATGATGAGCACAGATTAATGGCTGCAAGCTGTGAAATGCAGGTAAGTTGGGTCTGGAGGACACAGAGGGATTACTTTTTGCTGAGGGCAAGCAGTACTGTTGCGTAGCCATTTCCCTGGGGGATAGGCCTCTCCAAAAATAGTGTCCCCTAGAATCCATCTGGAGATCACCAGGGTTCACCTTCTGAAATGACCTCAAATGCTTTCCTCCGCCATTTTACCTTGCAACCCATCTCCAAACGGCCTGTAAAATCCCAGCCACAGGAACTTCCTTCCCCAAAACATCCATTAAAGCCTCTTGTCAAATTACTGATATGTGATCATGTGAAATAAATCCACCTATTTACTTTGGAATGATTCAAAGCTAACTGCAATTCAGTATCGCTGGGGATGATCTTCCATAACTGACCACTTGCTCACTGAGATTTTGGATTGAACTTCCCAAAAAACATAAATGGTCCAGTCCCTGGAGCCCAAAACTTTGCCTTTTTCCCAGCCAGGCCAGGGCTTTGCACACAGGTACCAGCAATTACATAGAACATAGAACAGTCCGGCACAGGACCTGCAGCCCTTCATGTGCCAAACATGATGCCAAATTATACTACTTCCTTCGGCCTGCCCTTGGTCCATGTCCCTCTATTCCTTGCATATTCATGTGCTGATCTAAAAGCCCCTTATGTCCCTATCATATCTGCCTCTACCACTACCCTAGCAGCGTGTTCCAGACACTTACCACTCTCTGTGTAAATAAAAAAACTTGCCCCTCACATCTTTGAACTTACCCCCTCTCACCTTAAATGCTTGTCCCCTATTTCAACTCTGGGAAAAAAATTCTGCCTGTCAACCCTCTCGTAGTTTTATAAACTTCTATCAAGTCTCCCTTCAGCCGCTGCTGCTCCAGAGAAAACAACCCTAGTTTGTCCAGCCTCTCCTTATAACTCATACCCTCTAATCCAGGCAGCACCCTGGTAAACCTCTTCTGCATCGTTGCCAAAGCCTCCATATCCTTCCTGTATTGTGATGACCAGAATTGAACGCAATATTTTGTGTATGGCCTTACCAAATTTTTATAAAGCTGCAATGTGACACTCTAACTCTATGTCCTAACCACTTAAAGCAAGCGTACCTATGATTCTATGATACCATATGTCTTCTTTACAACCCTACCTACTTGTGTAGCCACTTTTAGGGAGCTATGGTGTTGAACCCAAGTTCCCTCTGTGCATCAATGGTGTTCAGGGTCCCACCATTAGCTGTATATTTACCCTTAACATTTGACCTCTCAAAGTGCAGCACTTCACACTTCATAGAATCATAGAATCCCTTCAGTGCAGAAAGAGGCCATTTGGCCCATCAAGTCTGCACCGACAACAATCCCACCCAGGCCCTATTCCTGTAACCCCACGTATTTACCTTGATAATCTCCACCACTTGCTCCATCTGCCATGTCTCTGCCTATATCTGCCACACTTGGTCGAATGCGGCCTTGACGTCAAGGGCTGTCACTATCGCACCTCACCTCTCAAATTCAGCTCTTTCCTCCATGTTTGAACCAAGGCTGTAATGCGGTCAGGAGCTGAATGATCCTGGTGAAACCCAAGCTGGGCATCCTACAGATTAGAGGGTGGCTAATGTAAACCTGCTATTCAAAAAGGGAAGTAGAGAAAAAACAGGGAAGTCTCGACCAGTGAGCTTAACGTCCATACTGGGGAAGTTGCTAGAGTCCATTATCAAGGAGTTCATAACTCAGCATTTAGAAGGCAGTGGTATAAAGACAAAGTCAGCATGGATTTACAAAAGGGAAATCATACTTGACAAATCTACTGGAATCCTTTGAGGATGTAAATAGTAAAGTTGACCAAGGAGAACCAGTGGATGTGGTTTATTTGGACTTTTGACAAGGTCTCACATAACAGACCACTATGTAAAGTTAAAGTACATGGGTTTGCAAGTAATGCCTTGAGATGGACAGAAAGCTGGCGAGCAGATACGAAGTAAGGAGTTGGCATAAATGGGTCTTTTTTAATTGGAGTCAGTGACTAGTGGGGTACTGCAGGGATCTGTGCTAGGACCCCAACTGCTCACATTATACATTAATGATTTGGAAGAGGGAACTGCTTATATTATCTCCAAATTTGCAGATGATACAAAGTTGGGTAGGAGGGTGAGATGTGAAGGGGTTGCAGAGATGCTTCAGCATGATTTGGACAGGCTGGTATGTGGGCACTTTCTTGTCAGATGCAGAATAATGTGGATAAACGTGAGGTTATCAACTTCAGTAGCAAAAATAGGAAGACAGATTATTATTGAATGGATGTAAACTGAGGAAGATGGATACTCAGTGAGTGCTTGGTGTCCTCATGCATCAGTTGCTGAAACTAAGTGCGCAGGTACAGCAGGCAGTAAAGAAGGCAAATGGCATGTTGGCCTTCATAGAGAGAGGATTTGTGGATAGGGATAGGGATGTTTTGCTGCAATTGTATAGGGCTTTGGTGAGACCACACCTGGAATATTGTGTGCAGTTTTGATGTCCTCATCTGAGGAAGGATGTCCTTGCTATAGAAGGTTTACCAGGCTGATTCCTGGGATGGCAGGTCTATCATATAAGGAGAAACTAAATTAGTTAGGATTATATTCACTGGAGTTTAGAGGAGTGAGATGGGATCTCATAGAAACTTACAAAATTCTAACAGAATTAGACAGGGTAGATTCAGAAACAATGTTCCCGATGGTGGGGGAGTCCAGAACTAGGAGTCATAGAACAAAGAACAAAGAAAATTCCAGCACAGGAACAGGCCTTTTGGCTCTCCAAGCCTGCACTGACCATGCTGCCTGACTGAACTAAAACCCTCTACCCTTCCAGGTATCCCTCTATTCCCAACCTATTCATTGTCAAGATGCTCCTTCACTACTAAGTCTCTACTATATCAGCTTCCACTGCCTCCCCCGGAAATGAGTTCCAGGCACCCACTACTCTCTGTGTAAACAATCTGCCTCGTACATCTCCTTTAAACCTTGCCCCTCGCACTTTAACCCTGTGCCCCCTAGGAATTGACTCTTCCACCCTGGGAAAAAGCTTCTGACTATCCACTCCGTCCATGCCTCTCATAATCTTGTACACTTCTATCAGGCCGTCCCTCAACCTCCGTCGCTCCAGTGAGAACAAAAAAGTTTGAGGACAAGGTGTAAACTTTTTAGAACTGAGGTGAGAAGAAATTTCTTCACCCAGAGGGTGGTGACTGTGTGGAATTCACTACCACAAAGTAGCTGAGGCTAAAGCATTGTCTGATTTCAAGAAGAAAATTACAGATAGCTCTTGGAGCTAAAGAGATCAAGGGATATGGGAAGAGGTGGGCAGGGGATCAGGATATTGATTTTGGTGATCCATGATCAAAATGAATGGTGGAGCAGGCTCAAAGAGCTGAATGGCCTACTCCTGCTTCTAGTTTCTATTTTCTGTTTCTAATTTTGTGTTTGCACTGATTTCACAGCAAAAGCAGGCTGTCAGGGTGTCGACATCGCGGGAATTCTTGGGGTTTCCCAGTGCTCTTGGGACTGCCTCCCATGCACCCATATCACCACCGCCCCCCCCCGCTCCACCACCCCCCCCCCCCCCCCCCCCGGCCCCCCCAGCCCCCCCAATGACCAGGGGAGCATCATTAACCTCTCAATATGGGCTCTGTGGTGCAAAGAGTTTGGGAAAATCTGCAGTTTGTTTTAACCATCATTTATTTCAGTCCATCATATCGTCTCCATCTCCAGGCCCACGTTAGTCCATCTCCTGATGAACCTTCATGTGTTTCCCTGTTGGCTCCAGTCTCAATGGTTCAGTGCTTTCAGCCCAGGCCTCTTTATTCTCTAATTTCAGCAATGCCAAAACCCTGCAACTTGTCCCATGACAGTCCCCCAAAACCTCCTCTTTAAAATTTGCATTTTCCTGTTTAAATATCCTTCACAAACATAATCTTCCACATCTGCTCAATCTCCAGAACACTCCTGCTCTACTGGGATTCACTGTCGCTGTCATTCTGCTCTCTCGTGTGTCAGGAGAAGGAGAGTTTTAATGGGTGGGGGAATTACCACGAGTGCAAACCATGACACAGGCGCAAAAATTCATTTTCTGGGGCCCAATCCTCCCATTTTGAGGTTGGCAGGAAAGTGGGAGTGTTTCCCGTTGGCGTCGGCAGTGTCTGTCACATAGGCTTCAGGTGGCCTGATCTCCAGACTTGGAGACACCCGCGGACCCCCCCCCACCCCACAACGACCAAGGGTGCACTACTAACCCCTCAGCAAAAAGGGGCATCTTCCCCCTCCCCCACCCACAAACAACAGGTAGTCCCCAACACCATGCAAGAATGAGGGAAATCTGATACATCCCCCGGCCCCCCAGCTCAGCTCCCCTCCCACCCAGACCTTCCACAGCCTCCCCTTCTCCAGGCCCTCCACTCAGCCATCCCTTCTCCAGGCCCTCCACTCATCCCCCCTCCCCCAGGTCCTCCACTGAGCCCCCTTCCCCCAGGCCTTCCACTCATCCCCCCTCCCCCAGGTCCTCCACTGAGCCCCCTTCCCCCAGGCCTTCCACTCAGCCCACCCTCGCCCAGGCCCTCCACTCAGCCGTCCCTTCCCCAGACCCTCCACTCATCCCCCCTCCCCCAGGTCCTCCACTGAGCCCCCTTCCCCCAGGCCTTCCACTCAGCCCACCCTCGCCCAGGCCCTCCACTCAGCCGTCCCTTCTCCAGACCCTCCACTCATCCCCCCTCCCCCAGGTCCTCCACTGAGCCCCCTTCCCCCAGGCCCTCCACTCATCCCCCCTCTCCCAGGCCCTCCACTAATCCCCCCTCTCCCAGGTCCTCCACTGAGCCCCCCTCCCTCAGGCTTTCCACTCAGCTCCCTCCCACCCCCCCCCCCAGGCCCTCCACTCATCCCCCCTCCCCCACGTCCTGCACTGAGCCCCTTCCCCAGGCCCTCCACTCAGCCTTCATCCTCCAGAGATGCCCTATTCAGCCACCTACTCCTCAGACCCTACTCAGCCCTCTTCTGCCTCAGAATCCTATTCAGCCTCCCTCCCCCCAGACCCCGTTCCCTCTCAGATTACAACTCAGCCCCCTCCCCCTGCAGACCCCCAACAGCAAATCCTCCCCCTCAGAACCCCCACTCAGGTTCTCTTCACTTCAGACTCCCTACTCAGCTGCCCTCTTCCTCAGACCCTCCACTCAGGCCCCTTTCATTCTCCCTTTTCAGTCCATACATCTTGGCTCTGTACATGGTGCACTGTTCCCTGGAACATTGGCCCTGACACCCTGGCCTGGCACTTTGGGCCCTGATGGGGTGGGCAGTAAAAAGTCTGACAACACCAGGTTTTAGTCCAACCGATTTATTTGATATTACTCACAAGCTTTCGAGGTTTCCCTCTTCGTCAGGTGAATGGAGAGTTCTGGCCTCAGACAGAGCATATAAAGCACAGACAGTTTAGAGATTACTCAAGTCCCATCGATGGGGACATTACATGATCTTCCCCGGTGAGGACCCTCACTGCTGAAGCCATTGTGGCAGTTGAGCTCAGAGGATCGATCCTCAGAAGGTCTTATGAGGAAAGGCTGAGGGACTTGAGGTTAATTTCATTAGAGAGAAGAAGGTTAAGAGGTGACCTAATTGAGGCATACAAGATGATCAGAGGGTTAGATAGGGTGGACAGTGAGAGCCTTTTTCCTCGGATGGTGATGGCTAACACGAAGGGACATAGCTTTAAAATAAGGGGTGGTAATTATAGGATGGATGTCAGAGGTAGGTTCTTTACTCAGAGGGTAGTAAGGGCGTGGAATGCGCTGCCTGCAGCAGTTGTGGACTCGCCAACTTTAAGGGCGTTCAAATGGTCAGTGGATAGGCGTATGGATAACATTGGAATAGTTTAGGTTAGAGGGTCATTAGATTGGTTCCACTGGTCAGTGCAACATCGAGGGCCGAAGGGCCTGTACTGCGCTGTAATGTTCTATGATTATATTCTGGGCTCACTAATTTGATATAAATGCAAATTTAAATCTTAAAATCAGCGACTTGCTCTTCTCGGACATGAGGCTGATTACGCCGGAAATCTTGGGCTGGTAAGATCGCGAGAGGTGAGGAACTGGGCGTGAACCTGATTTTTTTTGTCTCTCACATGATCTTAAGTGGCTCACCCCGTTCATTGACCGGTGTGACGAGCTGGTAAGATCGTCCCCATTGTCATTCATTTAACATGAATGATGGTGTGTACAGAATATTAATCTATTTTCCGAGTGGCTTAGCGCCCAAACCAGTTGCTGTTTCCTTTGGCAGATCCTGTCCTTCTCATTCTCGGTGCTGATCTTCCACACCGATGTATTCATTATTATTCTCCCACAGAAAGTGACTGAACTCACGGAGAAGGGAAACCAGGCAGACAGTTCGAAACTTCTGCTGAATCTGGTGCTGGAGAAAGGATCTCTGGCCCGAAAGGTGATGTGGGAATCCTTTGTGAAAATGCACCAGAGGTTCAGAAAATTGAACATAATTCTGGAAGAAATACAGGAACTTGGTATGGTCAAATCACACTGAATTCAATTTAACTTCAAACTTTATTATAATATTTCACAGACCTAACTTCATGAAAGATAATTCTTTTCAACAGGTTGTGATCCAAGAAATTAGATGAAAATTCATCAAAATTTATCAGAAATACCCAGTCACCTGAAAGGTAAGGGAAGAAATGGAGATTTCAGGCCATTCATTTTACTTGTGAGAATCAGGATATTCATAAGGATATATCTAAAGATTATCAGAATTTTGGAACAGAAATTCAAAGGGTCCAGGAACAAGACTAAACCTTGTTTGGAGCTGTCATCGATCCTTGTGCACTCAGCATAGATACAAGGTTCAGTGCATGTGACATCTGATATTCCTGTAAATATGAGGATATTGCATTAATCCAAGGGTCACCCTAATGGAGCTTGCTACACTCCTATCCAAATTCCATTGCACTAACAAATACCGTACACACCTGGCAGGATCCTGATACACTGTGAAATCCTGTACATACCTAGCAGGATCCAGATACACTGTGAAACCCTGTACACACCTGGCAGGCTCCTGATACACTGTGAAATCCTGTACATACCTGGCAGGATCCTGATACACTGTGAAATCCTGTACGTGCCTGACAGGATCCAGATACACTGTGAAACCCTGTACGTACCTGGCAGGATCCAGATACACTGTGAAACCCTGTACGTACCTGGCAGGATCCTGATACGCTGTGAAGCCCTGTATGTACCTGACAGGATCCTGATACACTGTGAAATCCTGTACATATCTGGCAGGATCCTGATACACTGTGAAATCCTGTATGTACCTGACAGGATCCTGATACACTGTGAAATCCTGTATGTACCTGACAGGATCCTGATACACTGTGAAACTCTGTACATACCTGGCAGGATCCCGATATACTGTGAAACCCTGTACATATCTGGCAGGATCCTGATACAGTGCGAAACCCTATACATACCTGACAGGATCATGATACACTGTGAAATCCTGTACGTGCCTGACAGGATCCTGATACACTGTGAAGCCCTGTACGTACCTGGCAGGATCTTGATACACTGTGAAGCCATGTATGTGCCAGACAGGATCCTGATACACTGTGAAATCCTGTACGTACCTGGCAGGATCCTGATACACTGTGAAACCTGTACATATCTGGCAGGATCCTGATACACTGTGAAACCCCTGTACATATCTGGCAGGATCCTGATACAGTGCGAAACCCTGTACATACCTGACAGGATCCTGATACACTGTGAAATCCTGTACGTACCTGACAGGATCCTGATACACTGTGAAACCCTGTACATATCTGGCAGGATCTTGATACACTGTGAAACCCTGTACATATCTGGCAGGATCCTAATACACTGTGAAACCCTGTACATATCTGGCAGGATCCTGATGCAGTGCAAAACCCTGTACATACCTGACAGGATCCTGATACACTGTGAAACCCTGTACGTACCTGACAGGATCCTGATACACTGTGAAGCCCTGTACGTAACTGGCAGGATCCTAATACACTGTGAAACCCTGTACATATCTGGCAGGATCCTGATGCAGTGCAAAACCCTGTACATACCTGACAGGATCCTGATACACTGTGAAATCCTGTACGTACCTGACAGGATCCTGATACACTGTGAAACCCCTGTACGTACCTGACAGGATCCAGATACACTGTGAAACCCTGTACATATCTGGCAGGATCCTGATACACTGTGAAACCCCTGTACATATCTGGCAGGATCCTGATACAGTGCGAAACCCTGTACATACCTGACAGGATCCTGATACACTGTGAAATCCTGTACATATCTGGCAGGATCTTGATACACTGTGAAACCCTGTACATATCTGGCAGGATCCTAATACACTGTGAAACCCTGTACATATCTGGCAGGATCCTGATGCAGTGCAAAACCCTGTACATACCTGACAGGATCCTGATACACTGTGAAACCCTGTACGTACCTGACAGGATCCTGATACACTGTGAAACCCTGTACGTACCTGACAGGATCCTGATACACTGTGAAGCCCTGTACGTACCTGGCAGGATCCTGATACACTGTGAAACCCTGTACATATCTGGCAGGATCCTGATACACTGAAACCCTGTACGTACCTGACTTTTTCGTTTTATATATTCTACAAATATATAAAATGAAAAAGAGTGGCGAAAGTAAACATTGATCCTTTAGAGGACGAGAAGGGGGACGTAATAACTGGAAATGAGAAAATGGCTGCGGCATTGAACAGGTATTTTGTCTTCACAGTGGAAGACACAAATAACATGCCAAAAATTGATAACAGGAAGGCTATGGCAGGTGAGGTTCTGGAAACTATCATTATCATGAAAGAGATAGTGTTGGGCAAACTAATGGGGCTAAAGGTAGACCGGTCTCCTGGACCTGATGGAATGCATCCCATGGTACGAAAAGAGATGGCGGGGGAAATAGCAAATGCACTACTGAGCCATAGAGGTTTACAGCATGGAAACAGGCCCTTCAGCCCAACTTGTCCATGCTGTCCTTTTTTTAGAAACTCCTAAACTAATCCCAATTGCCCACATTTGTCCCATATCCCTCTATACCCATCGTACCCATCTAACTGTCTAAGTTACATAGATAAGCTAAAACTGAAAAGGACTTTGTCTGTTTTAATTGAAGATGTTCAACAGAAACACAAGGAGACACTGCGAATACAAACTGAAACACTGAGAATGAACACTATTCTAATAAAGGAGGAGGTTAAGAATTTCCAGCTGGTTGATCGATACGCTGAGCTAACGATCGTTTCTAATGTTCGAGATCAGACACTTGTAGAACATGAACTGCTGGCAAGAGGCCGAGACCATGAAGAATGGAGAGAGAAACATCTCCAGAAAGAATTGGAAAAAATCCAAACTGATCAATTGTTCCAGAGCAACCTCTCCGAAAGAAAATCCAAATCTGGGAATTCAGCAGCAGTGAGCGGAGTCTCGGGGATTGGAAAAACAACAATGGTACAAAAGCTTGTTTATGACTGGACCACTGGGAAAATATACCCACACTTTCAGTTTGTTTTCAGTTTTAAATTCAGGGTCTTGAACACAATTAACTGCAGAATAAACCTGAGGAATCTGATACTCGATCAGTATCCTTACTTTGGGAATGTCCTGGGAGAGCTCTGGAAAAACCCAGAGGGATTACTGTTTATATTTGATGGTTTGGATGAAGTCAAAGATAGTATTGATTTTGCTGACAATCAGGGAAATGCAGAACCTGAGTCCATGTGCACAGATCCTGAACACTGGTGTGAAGTGTCTGACATTGTGTACAGTTTAATACAGCACAAGCTACTCCCAGGATGTTCAGTGCTGATCACCAGCCGTCCCACTGCATTATATTTATTGGAAAAGGCTGAGATCAGTGTCTGGGCTGAAATCCTGGGATTTGTTGGTGATGAACAGAAGGAATATTTCAACAAGACTTTTGAAGATCAGACGGTGGCAGCGGCTGTTTTCAAACACGTGGAGGAGAACGAGATCCTGTACACCATGTGTTACAACCCTTCCTACTGCTGGATCCTCGCTCTGTCACTGGGTTCTTTCTTTGCACAAAGGGACATAAAACAGCAGCAAGTTCCCAAGACCATCACCCAACTATATTCCTACTATATTTACAACATTCTGAAAAACCATGGCCAAGAGATTGAAAACCCCCGTGATGTGTTACTGAAGCTTGGTGAGATGGCCTTCGCAGGAATCTCTGAGAAGAAGACTGTGTTTAGAAATGGAGATTTGATCAAGTACAATCTGCAACCTTCCCAGTTCCTGTCTGGGTTCCTGGTGGAACTTTTGGAGAGAGATGATTCTGCCCAGAGTGTGGTTTACACATTCCCACACCTCACCATCGAAGAGTTTGTAGCTGCGCTCGCACAATTCTTGACTCCGGATCCTGGGGACATCGGGAAACTCCTCAGGAAAGCCCACAACAAGGAAGATGGGCGATTTGAGATATTTCTCCGTTTTGTTGCTGGACTCTCCTCTCCGCAGGCAGCTTGGCCCCTGGAGGAGTTTCTGGGTCCATTTCTTCATCAGACAAAGTGTCAAGTGGTTGACTGGGTGAAGGAGATGATTGAAGGACAGATTGGAAACATAGAGAGTGAAACTGATAAAATAAACCTCCTGAACACATTCCATTACCTGTTTGAGTCTCAGAATAAAACACTGGCTCAGGCCACCTTGGAATCTGTGGAAACACTTACCTTTAATGAATATTCACTGATCCCGATTGACTGCACGCTCCTGTCTCAGGTCATTGGACTCTCTGATACAATAAAAGAACTCGATCTGTGGGGCTGCTCCATTCAGTGTGAAGGACTCCAGCGACTGACACCCATTCTGCACAATTGCCACGAGTTGAGGTAACTATTTGTTTTGTGATATAGCTGGAATTTTAATTGTTGAGGAAAGATTTTTTATGTTTGTGAAAGGAAAAAAAGCCTTCCAGTTTAGAATTGGAGAAAACTTCACAAAATAAGGAAACGGGTGTCAAATTCTAAGGCGGAGAATAAAACAATGGGCAGGATTTTCCGGCCTTGCTCGTCCCAAGATCGAAAATCCTACCCGAGGTCTTTGGACCTTTGCACGATCCTGTCCTGCCTGCTATGATTCCCATGGCAGGCGGGATGGGAAAATTCCATCTACTGTTTTTGCTGACAGGTTGTTGGTTTACTTAGTGGAAATTCAAAGAGTTTAACATGAATAAGGATGAAAACAGTGACATCTTGTTACGAGAACAGAATATGGATATTACAAAAATTAATGCAAGTTCTGTCTTTTTTAAGTCATCATAATTAACGTTTCCTGTCATCTACAAACTTTGGAACTATACACTGCGCACAAATCTAGATCATTATTATATACCAGAGAAAGCAAGGATCCCAATGCTGAGTCCTGGAGAACTCCACTTCAAACATTTCTCCAGCCCAAAAAATATCAAATAACTAAAGAACAGTACAGGACAGGAACACTCCCTTCAGCCCATCAAACCTGCGCTGACACACAACTTCTTTCTCAATTGAAGATCTTTTGTCTCTACACAATCCATATCACTTTATTCCTTGCCTATTGGTCAAGATGCCTCTTATCTGCTTCTACCGTCTCCTCTGGCAGCGCATTCTGGCACTTACCATCCTTTGTGTAAAAAAAACTTGCCTCTCACATCTCCTTTAAACTTTCCCTCTTTTATCTTAAGCCAATGTCCCTAGTAATTGATGTTTCTACATTGGGAGAAAGACTCCAACTATCCATTCTATCCATGCTCTCTCTTTTTCTTCTATGTCAAGTTTTTTTTTCATTTGTATCTGGATTTCTGGGCCAGTCACTGAGCTTCAGGAGGGTAATTCTGATCATCAGTGAATGAGGCCAGACTGTGGGTCATTGTTACAAGAACAGGAAATGGATATTATAAAAATTAATGGAAGTGCTGGCTTTAAGTGTCAGAATTAACCACACGTTGCCTGTCACCTACAAACTTTGAAACTGTACACTGTGCACAAAGCTAGATTATTATTATGTATATTAGGAAAAGCAAGTGTCCCTCATTCATGTGATGTGGGCATCGCAGGTTAGGCCAGCATTAGCTGCCTGTCCCTAATTGTCCTCACCTTCACAAGGGCAGTTTTGCCTGGGCAGTAATGCGGTGACCTGTCTGGTGACATCCACCTCCCATGGACAAATACATTTTAAAAAACATTGAGATGGAGTGAAAGTGATTTTCTCCAGAGATCAAACCAATGATGGTGAATTGTTCAGCAAGTTTTACTGCTCACTAATTTTCTTTTCCATTCAGTTGGAATTAGGTGAGAGGTAGTAGCCTAACTTAAACCAGTTTCTGCCCGGTGGTGAGTTTCTGACCCAAAAATAAACCTTGCTCTTTTTTCCTGGTTAAAAATTCTACCTACTTAATGTATTTCTCACTCTTGCTGTTTAGACTGAGTTCCAATAATCTGGGAGATTCAGGAGAGAAACTACTGTCTGAGGCTCTGAAGAATCCAGACTGTAAAATACAGAAACTGGAGTAAGTACCGGAATGTGTGAGTTTATCTTGATAATAACTGGGCATATGACACTGTAAATTATTATTAGTGTTAGTCATAGTGTCATTAATGAACACTGCACGTTACCACCACTTTAAGTATTAGGGGATTTAGTCTGATTCCTGTAATGTTTCTCCCTCTGAACTCCAGGCCAAATAGCCTCACATGGTTTCACCTCCCCTCTCAGTACAAACCGGCCCTTGATTGTTCTGAACCTGGGTTACAATAAACTGAGAGATTCAGGAGTAAAGCCTTTAAAAAGTATATCGGAATAAAAAATGAACAAACAATTAAACATTTATACAGTTGATATATATGATACTTGCGCATTCAGTTTAGTTTAATTATTCCTTCAGATGATAGCGTTTTAATTTTGTAGGTTTCTTGGTTTGCTGAAAAATAGTAAGCTGTTCTACATTGGTTAGACAGTGAACAAATGTTGTTCAATTCTGATGAGTTACATCCAAGGGGAATCCTCCCACTAATTTGTGTTAAGCAAAACTTCGTGTTAACGGAGGAGACTACATGAATGCATCTTTTCAGTAACTTGCTATTGTCTACAAACACAGTCAATGACAAAAATAACAGATTCAGAGCCAAATGAAAATGCAGTAAAGCAGCAACTGTGTATTTTTTTTCAAGGCTGTCTCCAATTTGTTCACACAAATACCCAGCAGGCCATGATCTCAGCTCTCGCATGATCTGACACCACTCTGATAGGTCAGTGCAGTCACGTGAGAAGTTTCGACAAGTTCAGCTAATCCAGAGCTATTAGTGCAGAATTTCAGCTCAATTTGCTATTCTCAAAGCAAAGAATCGTTGACAAATTCAACATAGCCAGAATTTTGTGACATCTGGGTTTGACTCATCGCAATTTCACTGTGTGAAAATGAAGTTGTGACTGTAAAATATAGAAACTGTGAGATTATGTGTATGATATTGGGATGTGTAACACAATACAGCAATATTAGTATCAGTTACAGTGTTATTATAACCGGTGACTAAGACGGAGGTTTAAGAAGCTTCTTAAAAGAGAAGGGAGAGATGAGGCAGAGAGGGTTAGGATGGGAATTCCAGAGTTTACAGCCCAGGAGTTCAAGGCTCGGTTCAGTTGTCAATGGCACTAATCATGGTACAGAATAATCTTAATGATGTCCTTATTAATAGTGGGAGTGTTTGCAATAAAACTAATACTGATACGAACACTGCTCTTCCTGTCAGTATTTCTGTTATTAAAAACAGTACTATTAATAGACACGTTAGCTTGGTAACAATTTTGAAGGCCATGAAATAAATATGGATATGGATATGAAGTTGTCTGAGTGACAGGAAACAGACCATAGTGGCGAATGGTACTTTTTTAGATGGAGGAAGCATACACTGACTTTCCCCAATACAGTGCAAGTATTACTTTTCTTTACATATATCAACAACTTAGACTTGACTGCATTTAAAATGAGGTGTCAGCTTTATGAAGCTATAGCATGGTAGATTGTTGCATAAGGTTAAATCTCAGGATCCAGGGTGAGGTAGCTAAATGGATACAAAATTGTGGTTGTAGAGGGTTGTTTTTCAAGCTGGAGGCCTGTGACCAGCGATGTGCCTCAGGGATCAGTGCTGGGTCCACTGTTATTTGTCATTTATATTAATGATTTGGGTGAGAATATAGGAGGCATGGTTAGTAAGTTTGCAGATGACCCCAAGATTGGTGACATAGTGGACAGTGAAGAAAGTTATCTTGGATTGCAATGGGATCTTGATCAATTGGGCCAGTGGGCTGATGAATGGCAGGTGGAATTTTATTCAGATAAATGCGAGGTGATGCATTTTGGTAGATTAAACCAGGACAGGACTTACTCAGTTAATGGTAGGGCGTTGGGGAGAGTTACAGAACAAAGAAATCTAGGGGTACATGTTCATAGCTCCTTGAAAGTGGAGTCACAGATGGACAGAGTGATGAAGAAGGCATTCAGCATGCTTGGTTTCATTGGTCAGAACACTGAATACAGGAGTTGAGACGTCTTGTTGAAGTTGTACAAGACATTGGTAAGGCTACACTTGGAATACTGTGTGCAGTTCTGGTCACCCTATTATAGAAAGGATATTATTAAACTAGAAAGAGTGCAGAAACAATTTACAAGGATACTACCGAGACTTGATGGTTTGAGTTATAAGGAGTGGCTGAAAAGACTGGCACATTTTTCTCTGGAGCTTAGGAGGCTGAGGAGTGATCTTGTAGAGGTCTATAAAATAATAAGGGGCATAGACAAGGTAGATAGTCATTATATTTTTGGGAAAAGAAGGGAGTCTAAAACTAGAGGGCATAAGGTTAAGGTGAAAGGGGAGAGATACAAAAGTGTCCAGAGGGGCAACTTTTTCACACAGAGGGTGGTGGGTGTCTGGAATGAACTGCCAAATGTAGTAATAGAGGCTGGTACAATATTTTCTTTAAAAAGCGTTTAGACAGTTACATGGGTAAATGGGTATAGAGGGATATGGGCCAAACGCAGGCAATGGGACTAGCTTCGGAGTTGAAAAAAAAAGGGCAGCATGGACAAATTGGGCTGAAGAGCCTGTTTCCACGCTGTAAATCTCTATGACTGTATAGCACACGGCTACTTGCAGACTAAACAATGGAAGCAGCATTTGACACACAGAGCTAAATGATGCCAAAACCAATGGATGACATCAAAGCTGTGCAGTCTTGCCACATCCAATCATCCAATTAAAAAACTAACATGCCACAAAAATCCCTATTGTCACTGAGGAGGGAACCCAGAGCATCTCAATGATACTCAATGTAACGTTCAGAGATAGTCAACGAGACCTTGAAGTCCTCATGCACCAGTCACTGAAAGAAGGCAAGTAGTATGTTGGCCTTTATAGCAAGAGGACTTGCGTATCGGGATAGGGATGTTTTGCTGCAATTGTATAGGGCATTGGTGAAGCCACACCTGGAGTATTGTGTGCAGTTTTGGTGTCCTCATCTGAGGAAGGATGTTCTTGCTATAAAGGGAGTACAGTGAAGGTTTACTAGGTTGATCCCTGGAATGGTAGGTCCGTCATATGAGGAGAGACTAAGTTGGTTAGGTTTTAATTCACTGGAGTTTAGAAGGGAGGGGGGGGCGATCTCATAGAAACATTAAAATTCTAACAAAGTTAGACAACGTAGATTCATAAAGAATGTTCCCAATGGTGAGGGCATCCAGAACTAGGGGTCATAGTTTGAGGATAAGGGGTAAACCTTTTAGAACTGAGGCAAGGAGAAATTTCTTCACACAGAGGTGAAGAATTCACTACTGTAGAATATAGTTGAGGCCAAAACGATGTCTGATTTCAAGAAGAAATTAGATATAGCTCTTGGGCTAAAGGGATCAAGGGATATGAGGGGGGGCGGTGGTGCGTCAGGACATTGAATTCAATGATCAGCCATGATTGACAGAGTAGACTCGAACGGCCGACTCCTGACATTTCAATGTTTCTATATCAGTGCAAAAGACAAGGCTGCAGCATTATCAGCCATCTTCAGCTATAAGTGCTGAATGGATGATTAATCTTGGCCTCCTCCTAAGATCCTGAGCATGATGGATTCTCTTCTTCAGACAATCTGATTCACTGCTCATGATATAAAGAAGTTACTGAAGGCACTGGATACTGCAAAACACTGTCAGCCTGACAGTATCTGAAGTTTAAACTTTATTTATTAGTTCTTAAGTAAGGCTTACATTAACACTTCAATGAAGTTACTGTGATATTCCCCAAGTTCCACACTCTGGCACCTGTTCAGGTCATTGTACCTAATCAGCGCGTCTTTTAGAATGTGGAGGAAACCGACGCAGACACGGGGAGAACATACAAATGCCACACAGACAGTGACCCAAGCTGGGAATTGAACTTGGGTCCCTGGCGCTGTGAAGCAGCAATGCTAATGTTGTGTATCCCACAACATCCCAGCAATGGTAATGAAGACTTTGGTACCAAAGACTTGTGCTTGAGAATTAGCCACATCCCTGGCCAAACTGTTCCGGTACAGCTACAACCCTATAATGTGGAAAACAGCAGGGAAAATCTAAGCTGGCCAATGACTGTCCCATCAGTCTGCTCTTTATCATTCTCCTTCCAATGCCTTATGAACATCACTGCAGGAGTTTCTCAGGCCCAATCCATCTTCAGCTGCTTTGTCACAGACCTTCCTTCCATCATACGGTCAGAAGTGAGGATGTTCTCTGATGATTGCACAATTTGCAGTACTGTTCAAAGTTCCTAAGATACTGAAGCAGTCCATCTCCAGAAACAGTAAGACATGAACAACATTCAGGCTTAGCCTGATAAATAGCAAGTAATGTTTGTGTTACACAAGTGTCACTTGAGGACCAACAGAGGGAATCTCCTTCCTTGACTTTCAATGGCATTACCATTACTGAATCCCCCACCGTTAACACCCTGGGAATTGGGGAGAGGGGAGGCGTAGGCTGGGGGTAGGAGACACTGCACTCTTACCAATGACCAGATACTGAACAGTAAATACTATGGTTCCAGGAATAGGTCAGAACTTAGGAATTCAGAGGCTAGTAACTCGCTTTCTATCTCCCAAATACTTGTCCGTAATCTACAAAGCACAAGTCAGCAGTGTGATGGAATCGTCTCATCCTGCCTGAATGAGTGCAGCTCCAAAAACACTCAAGAAGATCATGCATGGTAAAGCAGTCCACTGTATCAACAGGCCATCTTCCAAATTAAACACTGACTCCCTCCACCACTGACACACAGTGGTAGCAGTGTGTACATGATGTGGAGATGCCGGCGTTGGACTGGGGTAAACACAGTAAGAAGTCTGTGTACCACATACAAGGTGGACTGCAGCAACTCAGCAAGGCTCCTGAGACTTCATCTTCCAAACCTGCACTATCACCGAAATTGGCAAGGACATCAGAAGAATGAATATAGAACATAGAACATAGAACAATACAGCGCAGAACAGGCCCTTTGGCCCACGATGTTGCGCCGACCAGTTAAAAAACTATGACCCTCTAACCTAAACCAATCCCTTTTCATCCATAAACCTATCCACGCATCTCTTAAACGCCCCCAAACTAGGCACATTTACAACCGCAGCAGGCAGGGCACTCCAATTCCCTCACCACCCTCTGGGTAAAGAACCTACCCCTGACATCCCTCCTATAACTACCTCCCCTTAATTTAAAGCCATGCCCCCTTGTGCTAGCTTTCTCCATCCGAGGAAAAAGGCTATCACTATCCACCCTATCTAAACCTCTAATCATCTTATATGTTTCAATAAGATCCCCTCTTAGCCACCTTCTTTCTAATGAAAACAACCCCAAATCCCTCAGTCTCTCTTCATAGGACCTCCCCTCCATACCAGGCAACATCCTGGTAAACCTCCTCTGCACCCTCTCCAAAGCCTCCACATCCTTCCTATAATGTGGGGACCAGAACTGCACACAATACTCCAAGTGCAGCCGCACCAGAGTCTTGTACAGTTGCAAAATGACGCTGCGGCTCCTAAACTCAATCCCTCTACCAATAAATGCCAAGACACCGTATGCCTTCCTAACAACCTTATCTACTTGATTCCCAACTTTCAGGGATCTATGTACACATACACCTAGATCCCTCTGTTCATCCACACTATTCAGAGTCCTACCGTTAGCCCTATACTCTACACATCTGTTATTCCTGCCAAAGTGAATTACCTCACACTTTTCCACATTAAACTCCATCCGCCACCTCTCGGCCCAGCTCTGCAACTTGTCCAAGTCCCCCTGTAAACTAAGACACCCTTCCTCACTATCTACCACACCTCCGACTTTGGTGTCATCAGCAAATTTACTAATCCACCCAACTATACCCTCATCCAGATCATTTATAAAAATTACAAACAGCAGTGGCCCCAAAACAGATCCCTGAGGCACACCACTCATAACTGAACTCCATGACGAATACTTACCATCAACCACCACCCTCTGTCATCTATCAGCTAGCCAATTCCTGATCCAATTATCTAAATCACCCTCAATCCCATACATCTGCATTTTCTGCAGAAGCCTTCCATGGTGAACCTTATCAAGCGCCTTACTAAAGTCCATATATACCACGTCAACTGCCTTACCCCCATCCACCTCTTTGGTCACTTTCTCAAAAAACTCAATAAGGTTAGTAAGGCACGACCTACCCTCCACAAAACCATGCTGACTATCTCCAATCAATTCATTACTCTCCAAATAACTATAAATCCTATCCCTAATAATTTTTTCTAAAACCTTACCCACAACAGAAGTGAGACTCACCGGTCTATAATTCCCGGGGAAGTCTCTGTTCCCCTTCTTAAACAATGGGACAACATTCGCTATCCTCCAATCTTCTGGCACTATACTACTCATAGTGAGAGGGAGATAGAAGAACATAAATATAGACAAATCTCTGCCTGTAGAATAAGAGGACAATAATGTTAGGAGACTTTAACTCTCCAAATATCAGCTGGGTTTCAAACAATATAAGATGCACTGAGAGCAAAAAATTCATGTACTGTGTCCAGGATTTTTTAATAATATGTGACAAGCCCAATGACAGGAGACGAAATTCTGGATTTAGTCTTGGGAAATGAAGACGGGCAAGTGGGTAAAGTAATAGTGGGCAACCATATCAGGGATAGTGACCACAATTCGGTAAGATTTAGTATTTATTATGGAAAAGGACAGCGATAAGATAGGAATAAAAGTTTTAAACTGGGGAAGGCAAATTTTACAGAAGTGATTTGTCTAAGGTGGACCAGAGAAGACTGCTAAATGATAAATCAGTGGTAAACCAGTGGAAGGGCTAAAAAGTGAGATCCTTTGGGTACAAAGCAGACATGTGCTCTCCAAAAATAAGAATGGTACTGTCAAATCTAGACCACGCGGTTGTCTAGAAAAATACTAGGGAAGATTAAGGGATGGCACAGTAGCATACTGGTTAGCACTGTTGCCTCACAGTGCCAGGGACCTAAGTTCAATTCCCGGCTTGGGTCACTGTCGGTGCAGAATCTGCACGTTCTCCACATGTCTGTGCAGGTTTCCTCCCACAGTCTGAAAGATGTGCTTTGGCCATGCTAAATTCTACCTCTGTATACTCAGGAGCCAGAGTGTGGTGTCTAGGGGATTTTCACAGTAACTTCATTACAGTGCAAATAAATTAACTTTAACTATAGTCACAAAAAACTCAACCCTGCAGATAGCCTAGAGGAGTTTTTGTTATTTGTTTGGGGAACATGGGCATCACTGTCTGCCCATCCCTAGTTGCCCTTGGAGGGCAGTTGAGAGTCAACCACATTGCTGTGATTCTGGAGCCACATGTAGGACAGACCAGGTAAGGTCAGCAGATTTCCTTCCCTAAAAGACATTAGTGAACCCGATGGGATTTTTCAACAATCAACATTGGTTTCATGGTCATCAGTGGATTCTTAATTCCAGATTTTTAAAAATTGGATTCAAATTCCACCATCTGCTGTGGCAGGATTCAAACCCAGGTCCCCAGAACATTGGTTGAGTTTCTGCGTTCAGCATAGTGATAATACTACTAGGCCATTGCCTCCCCATAAAGAATATAGAGCGTATAGAAAGTACATGGATCAAATAAAATAAGGAATAAGGAAATCAAAGGGGGGGGTGCGTGAAAAAATATGATAGCTAAGGAAAAGGTGGAGCCTACCAGAGATGAAGAAGAGAACTTGTGTGAAGATACAGAGGAAATGGGAAGAGTTTTAAAGTTTTTTTTGTCTCTGTATGCACAAAGAGAAGGAATGATGCAGGTATAGTAATCACAAGAGGAGCAGTATGAAATATTGAATAAAATAATCATAACAAGGGAGAGGAGTTAAAGGAATTGAAATTCTTGAAAATGGATAGATTGATGGATCATTCCCTAGGATATTAAAGGAAGTCAGGAAGGAAAAGCTCTGAGGATTATTTTCCAATCTCCCTAGACACAGGAAAGGTGCCAGAGGACGAGAGGAATGCAAATGTGGTTCCATTGTTAAAAAGAATACAAAGGAATAAGCAAACAGTGATAGGCTTGCTTCAGTGGTGGGAAAATTGTTAGAATTAATCCGAAGAGATTGGATAAACTGCCACTTAAGAAGACATGGACTAGTCAGGGATAATCAGCATGGCTTTGTTAGGAAGGTCATGTCTTACAAATTTGATTGAAATGACAAAGAGGATCGATGAGGGTAGTGCAATGGATGTTGTCTACATGGATTTTAGTAAGGCATTTGACAAGGTACCACATAGCAAACTGGTTAAAAAAGTAAAAGCCCATGGGATACAGGTTTTTAGATTTCCAAAAGGCGTTCGATAACGTGCCTCACAAAAGGTTGCTGCAGAAGGTTAGGGTACATGGAGTTGGGGGTAAAGTGTTAGCGTGGATTGTGGATTGAGGATCTAACAGGAAGCAGAGAGTTGGAATCAATGGGTGCTTTTCTGGTTGGCAGTTGGTGACTAGTCGAGTGCCTCAGGGATCGGGGCTGGGCCTCAACTGTTTACCATATACATAGACGATCTGGAGGAGGGGGATGAGTGTAGGGTAACAAAATTTGCTGATGACACGAAGATGAGTGGAAAAGTGAATTGCATGGAAGGCGTGGAAAGTCTGCAGAGAGATCTGGATAGGCTGAGTGAGTGAGCGAGGACCTGGCAGATGGAGTATAACATTACCAAATGTGAGGTTATCCACTTTGGTAGAAATAATAGTAGGAGGGATTATTATTTAAAAGGCGAAAAGCTGCAGCATGCTACTGTGCAGAGGGAGCTGGGAGTCCTTGTGCACGAATTGCAAAAACCCAGTCTGCAGGTGCAGCAGGTGATCAAGAAGGCGAATGGGATGTTGGCCTTTATAGCGAGGGGGATGGAATATAAAAGCAGGGAGGTCTTGCTGCAACTGTACAGGGTACTGGTGAGGCCGCAGCTGGAGTACTGTGTGCAGTTTTGATCCCCTTATTTGCGAAAGGATATTTTGGCCTTGAAGGGAGTACAGAGAAGGTTCACCAGGCTGATACCAGAGATGAGGGGGTTAGCTTATGAGGAGAGATTGAATAGACTGGGCCTGTACTTGTTAGAGTTTAGAAGGCTGAGGGAGGATCTTATAGAGACTTATAAGATAGTGAAGGGGCTAAATAGGGTACAGGTAGAGAGGTTCTTTCTGCTTAGAAGGAAAACAGAACTAGAGGGCACAGCCTCAAAATAAGGGGGGGAGCAGTTTAGATCGGAGTTGAGGAGGAACTTCTTCACTCAAAGGGTGGTGAATCTCTGGAATTCTCTGCTCATTGAAGTGGTGAAGGCTACCTCATTGAATATATTTAAGTCATGGGTAGATAGGTTTCTGATAGACAAGGGAATTAAGGGTTATGGGGAGAAAGCAGGAAAGTGGAACTGATCCACTTCAGATCAGCCATGATCTTATTGAATGGTGGGGCAGGCTCGAAGGGATACATGGCCTACTCCCGCTCCTATTTCTTATGTTCTTATGACCTGCACTTGGACTATATCCCTCCACACCCCTCTCATCCATGAACCCGTCCAAGTTTCACTTTATCCAGCAGCTCATTCCACACTCCCACCACTCTCTGCGTGAAGAAATCCCCCCTAATATTCCCTTTAAACTTTTCTCCTTTCACCCTTAACCCATGCCCTCTGGTTTATTTCTCCCCTAGCCTCAGTGGAAAAAGCCTGCTTGCATTCACTCTATCTATACCCATCAAAATCTTATACACCTCAATCAAATCTCCCTTCATTCTTCTACGCTCCAGGGAATAAAGTCCTAACCTATTCAATCTCTCTCTGTAACTCAGTTTCTCAACTCCCGGCAACATCCTTGTGAACCTTCTCTGCACTCTTTCAACCTTATTTACATCCTTCCTGTAACTAGGTGACCAAAACTGTACGCAACACTCTAAATTCTGCCTCACCAATGCCTTATATAACCTTACCATAACACTCCAACTTTTATACTCGATACCCCGATGTATAAAGGCCAATGTACCAAAAGCACTCTTTACGACCCTATCCACCTGTGACGTCAGGTGGATGATGGTTAAATTACCTTATGATGTCCACAGTACCATATCTCTAGCATCTGGTCCAAATTGCATTAAATTCCCAGATATCATCCTCACCACCACTAAAAGCTCCATTCCTGAGCACTGACCATCCCGCATCCCTCTCTAGTGACTCAGAGTAAGGACATGGGAATCCTGTGCTTTTCTCTTTCATCATCATCCCTTTACTCACTTAATCACTCCTGGTCTTCCATTCTATTCTTTCCTGCTCACTTGCCCATCCCCATTTCTTTCTCACTTAAAACAATTAATTTGAACCTCCTCCCAGTTCTAATAAAAGCTCATCAAACTAAACCATTGGCATATGTGACTGCCACTCTGTGCTGACTGTCCTGCACTTGAAACAGGAAAACCTCTGTATAACCTGACCTTCCTGATTCAGGCTGGGTGAGATTGATGAAGCAAACTGTTCTTTGGCTGCAGCAATGAAGCACAGAAGGAGTGAAGAAGGATACATCCAGTTTTTCCATCGCTAGTTGTTTTAAAGCAGACCACTTTCAAACTCCCATTAAAAGCGAGAATGAGATGGTGGGGGTGGGGTGAAGGGGGAGGCGTGGTGGCGCTGGGCGGTGGAGAGGGGAGTAGGGTTGTCCGAACATGATGGGGACAGTGATCTGACATGGTGGGACAGGAACCAGACATCGGTATGGGTGGGTGCCTGGACATGAGAAAGTTCTGGATATTGCGAGGGGGGCAGTTGGTGTGTAGGACCAGGTTAGGGCGGGTATCATTGGGATCGGAAAGGAGGTGTTTGGGGGACAGAAGGTTATTTGGTGCTGGGGGCTCCTGTCAGGTGGGGAAGGGGTGGACTTGAGTAAGATCAAGGTGGTGGGCGTTGAGTTGGGGAAGAGTGGGAGATATTATCATTCTGATTAGGTTAACATTGAACAACATAGAACATAGAACACTACAGCACAAACAGGCCCTTCGGCCCACGAGTTGCGCCGATCACATCAACACCTATCTATAACCCCCAATCTCATTAAACCCCATATACTCATCCAGAAGTCTTTTAAAAGACCCCAGCGAGTTCGCCTCCACCACCACTGACGGCAGCCGATTCCATTCACTCACCACCCTCTGAGTGAAAAACTTACCCCTAACATCACTTCTGTACTTTCCTCCCCGCACCTTAAAACTGTGTCCTCTCGTAGCGACCATTTCAACCCGGGGAAATAGCCTCCGAGAATCCACCCTATCTATTCCTCTCAACATTTTATAAACTTCTATCAGGTCGCCTCTCAACCTACGTCTCTCCAGGGAAAAGAGACCCAGCTCCCTCAACCTAACTTCATAAGGCATGCCTCCCAGTCCAGGCAACATCCTTGTAAATCTCCTCTGTACCCTTTCAATAGCTTCTACGTCTTTCCTATAGTGAGGCGACCAGAACTGCGCACAGTACTCCAAATGAGGCCTGACAAGGGTCTTATAAAGTTGCAGCATTACCTCCCGACTCCTAAACTCAATCCCTCGATTAATGAAGGCCAGTACACCATACGCCTTCTTGACCACCTCTCCCACCTGCGAGGCTGATTTAAGAGTCCTGTGGACCCGGACCCCAAGATCCTTCTGCTCTTCAACACTACTAAGACTCCTGCCCTTGATAGTGTACTCGTTCATCCCGTTGGTTCTGCCAAAATGGACGACTACGCATTTATCCGCGTTGAAGTCCATCTGCCACTTCTCCGACCAGTCCTGCATCCTATTTATGTCCTGCTGCAATTTTTGACATCCTTCCAGACCATCCACAACACCACCGACCTTCGTGTCATCAGCGAACTTACTTACCCATCCCTCCACTTCCTCATCTAGGTCATTTATGAAAATGACAAACAGCAAGGGTCCTAGAACAGATCCCTGGGGCACTCCACTGGTGACTGACCTCCATTCAGAAGAAGACCCATCCACAACCACTCTCTGCCTTCTGCAGGCAAGCCAGTTCTGGATCCACAAGGCCAAAGGCCCTTGGATCCCATGCCCTCTCACCTTCTCAAGAAGTCTTGCATGGGGGACCTTATCAAACCCCTTGCTGAAGTCCATGTACACCACGTCCACGGCACTTCCTTCGTCAATGTGTTCAGTCACATTATCGAAGAACTCAACTAGGCTCGTAAGGCACGACCTGCCCTTGACAAATCTATGCTGACTATTCCTGATCATGTCAAACCTCTCCATATGCTCGTAAATCTTGTCCCTCAGAAGCCTCTCCATCAGCTTACCAACCACTGAGGTCAGACTCACCGGTCGGTAATTTCCCGGGCTATCTCTGTTCCCTTTCTTGAAAATAGGGACTACATCCGCAATCCTCCAATCTTCCGGAACCTCTCCTGTCTCCATTGACAACACAAAGATCATCGCCAGGGGCTCTGCAATCACTTCCCTCGCCTCCCACAGTATCCTGGGGTATATCCCATCTGGTCCTGGTGACTTATCTATCTTGATAGAATTCAAAAGTTCTAACACATCCTCCACCTTAATATCCACAAACTCAATCTTTTCCATCTGCTGCAAATCCGTAGCAAAATCTCCCAGATCAGCTTCCACCGTGAATACTGAGGCAAAGTACTCATTGAGCACCTCTGCCATTTCTTCTGGTTCCACACAGACCTTTCCCCCTTCACCTTTTATAGGTCCTATCCCTTCTCTTCTCATCCTTTTACCTTTCACATATTTATAGAAGGCCTTGGGATTCTCCTTAATCTTACCCGCCAAGGTCTTCTCATGACCCCTTCTGGCTCTCCTAATTTCCCTTTTAAGCTCCTTTCTACAGTCCTTGTACTCCTCAAGATCCTTAACCTCTCCTAGTTCCCTGAACCTTTTGTACACCTTCCCTTTCCTCCTGACTAGGTTCAACACAGCCTTCGTGCATCATGGTTCCCGTGACCTACCAAAACCCCCTTGTCTCATCGGAACGTTGTCATGCATAGCTCCAGACAAACATTCCTTGAATATCCGCCACCTTCCTTCGGTACTTTTCCCTAAGAACGCCTCCTTCCAGTTTATTTGTCCAAGTAACTTCCTGACTTCTTCGTATCTCCCCTTACTCCAGACAAACGCCTTCCTAGCCTGCCTGATCCTATCTCGTTCCAATGCAATTGTGAAGGAGATAGAATTATGGTCACCAAGATGCTCTCCTACCGAGAGATCCATCACCTGCCCTGGTTCATTCGCCAGTACCAGGTCAAGTACAGCATCTCCCCTCGTAGGCTTATCCACATACTGTGTCAGGAAACCTTCCTGAACACACCTAACAAACTCCTCCCCATCCAAACCCCTTACCCTAGGGATATTCCAGTCGATGTTTGGGAAATTGAAGTCTCCCATCACGACAACTCTGTTATTAATACATCTCTCCAGAATCTGTTTCCCTATCTGCACTTCAACTTCCCTGTCACTATTGGGTGGCCTGTAGAATACACCCAGCAAAGTTTTCGACCCTTTGCTGTTCGTAACTTCCACCCACAGAGACTCTGTAGATAGTCCCTCCACGGCATCCTCTTTCTCTGCAGCCATGACACTGTCCCTGATCAACAGTGCCACTCCACCACCTCTTCTGCCATCCTCCCTGTCCTTCCTGAAGCATCTGAAACCTGGCACCTGAAGTACCCAGGTTGTTTCAGTTGTCTCAGGCCCAGGTAGGGGATGTGGGTGGTAAATGTTGTGACGGGGTTGGTTGGGTGATTACTTATTGCGTAATTATTTGGTGTGGGGGGGTTCCCTGGGGGTAGTGGGGGGGGGAAGAGGAAGATGGAATTTGTGGGAATGCACCATGTGGAGCTCAGTCTGTATGTTTAAATTAGTTACTCTGAAGTTAGAAGTGTTTCTTCTCCTTCAAATTCTTTTGAGTAACTCGCATGGTAAAATTGGCAGCACCATACATTAAGATTACTTTGGTAGATGGTCTCCAGCCCAGTTAATTGTCCAGGGGACGGTCACACTTCAGGGCAAAGCCGCCTTGACCCTTCCAGGAGGCATTTATCAGTGGATTCTTGGCTCACCAACTCTGACACAGGGGAGCCAGGAAGCTTTGTCTCTTTTTTTATTCTTTTCAGACATTGAGTATTTTTGGGATCTACAACATTTTACCTTCTGTTCAAATGGAAGTTGTGCTTTTTTTGGAGTTTTGTACATTATTACAGTTAATAATAGTATTGTGAAAATCAGGAGATTTACCCTGATTCTGTTAACATTCTCTCTCTGATCTCCAGGCTACATAATAACACTCTCACAGATTCTTGTGCTGAGGACCTTGCCTCTGCTCTCATTGCAAACCGCTCACTGCTGCAGCTGAATCTGGATTACAATGAACTGGGAGATTCAGGAGTGAAACTCCTGTGTGTGGCTCTGAGGAATCCGAACTGTAAACTACAGAAACTGGAGTAAGTACCAGACTGTGAGAATGTGTTTCTAATAACTGCAAATCCAACAATATCTTTGGGTACTGTTATTAGAATAATCAATGAAAACTGTCCATTATTATCACTATCAGTGATAGAACCGTAACTTGTGTAGGGTGACATTCAGAGTCAGATTCTCACCCTGCTCCTCGCTGTTTAGACCAGGTGAGAAAGGTGCAGCGCAGCCGATTACCGACTCCTTCAGTCGTGGGCGGGAGAGTTGAACATTAAGGAAGGGACAGTTGTCTATTTTCCAGGTTAGAGAGATATTTGGGCTGGGGAGCGTGGTCGGAATTAGAGGCGGGGGGGTTGGTCAGTATAGGGTGTGGCGACTAAGGGAGAGGGGTTGTATTCTGAGGTGTTTGCTGTGGGACAGTTGGGACAACTGGGGGGAGTCCCTTGGGTGGTCACAATGATCAGGACTATAGTTACCCAGGAGTTGGACATGGTTTTAATTTGTTTTAACATTTTCTGGGCAACAATTACTATAAGACAGTCAGAACCATCTGAAAGTTAAAGTTTGAATCGGAATGTCAGATGATTCCCATTGCAGAGCAATTGCCCAACAGAAGTCCGAACATGCAGGGCCACTGCCATGTAATGCTTACATAGAGTCTTCCCAGAGTTCTCCATCCATCTTTTGGAGCACCCCACAACATGTTGGGGTGCATGTCCTTGAAGGCAGCAGGACAGGTAAACAAGATGGGTAAAAAGGCTATGAAATACTGGCTTTTATTACCTGACGCATAGAATGTAAGATCAGCGAGGTTATGATGCTCTTGTATAAAAACTGTGCTAGGCCACAGCTGGGACTGTGTGCAGTTCTGATCCCTACACTATAAGAAGGATGTGATTGCAGTGGTGAGTATGCACAGGATGTTGCCTGGGCTGGAGCGTTTTAGCTATGAAGAGAGGCTGGTTAGGCTGGGGTTTGTTTTTCTCAGAGCAGAGAAGGCTGAGGGGACAGTAACACACTAACCAAATACATATGACAATAATAATTCAAATCAAAAACTGAAAGTGCTGGTGAATCTCAGCAAGTCTGACAGCATCTCTGGAGAGAGATAAGAGCTGATCTTGGAACTCAGCTTCCACAGTAAAAAGTCCATAATATCCCAGGGAATGGAAGCTTTGGACCAAACACTGCATTTCACTGACTCCTGTTATTTCTCTCTCTGATCCCCAGGCCATGGGATGTCAGCCCCATAGATTATTGTGCCGCAGATGTGGGGAAATAATGTGACAGTGCACACTCTGAGGACCCCCTTCACCTGCTCACTTGCGGATGGCTCTCACTCTGTCACACAAGCTGTGATTGATGAGACAGAGAAGTGATCAGATGCACATTCCAACACATCCTTCAGACTGCTCCATGTGACCAGTGATGGTCATGTGAACTCTATGTTTTGTGGTCACCAGAAGGTCTCCTGTGCCCATCCATTTCCCAGCTCCACAACCCATCTCACCACCAGTGATTTCCCACTCTCTCTCTCTCTAGGTCTCCAGCACCAGTGCTGGGTGGCAGCCTGACTGTCCACTCTGTCTCCACAGGGACGCCTCCTCCATGCAACCACTCCATCCTGCCGTCATTTCTGACTGATTGAAGGACTCTGCAGACAGTCTGACATGTCTCTGCTAAGGCTGCTGCTTGGGCACTGCGATTAGTGATTGCCTTTTTTACCAATTTCACTTTCATCTTCATCTAACCCCATATCATCTTCATCTTCATCTAACCTGGGTGGCACGGTAGCACAGTGGTTAGCACTGCTGCTTCACAGCTCCAGGGTCCTGGGTTCGATTCCTGGCTCGGGTCACTGTCTGTGTGGACTTTGCACATTCTCCTCGTGTCTGCGTGGGTTTCCTCCAGGTACTCCAGTTTCCTCCCACAGTCCAAACATGTGTGGGTTAGATTGATTGGCCATGCTGAGAAATTGCCCCTTAGTGTCCAGGGATGTGTAGGTTAGAGGGATTAGTGGCTATAATATGTGAGTATGGGGATAGGGCCTGGGTGGGATTGTGTTCGGTGCAGACTTGATGGGCCGAAGGGCCTCTTTCTGTACTATAGGGTTCTATGATTCCATATGCCTCACATTGAATGCTACAAGCTGTTTCATTCATCTTGCCAGAACATCAGGTCCTTTTCCAATTCTGCTCAGATCTTCAGCAATCTCCACCCAGATTTGCTTGGCTTGATGGTGCAAAGGGAACAAAACCTCCTTCTGACCCTGCGGAGCCTTGTGGAGCACATCCAGGGAGGCATCATTGAATTGAGGATAACATTTAATTTGCCTCCTGTCATTTCAGCCCTCTGTTTAATAACCAGGGCTCCCTCACTTGTCCCCCCAGAGCTACTGCCTTTGAAAGTTCTGCTGGCTGCCTGGTAGCCATGGTAGCCATGATGTGCAGCCATGAGCCATGAAATATGGTAGCCATGATGTGGAGATGCCAGTGTTGGACTGGGGTAAACACAGTAAGAGGTCTGACAGCAGCAGGTTAAAGGCCAACAGGTTTATTTGGTAGCACAAGCCACTAACTTATGGAATTGGTTGCATTCTTGGACGCACGCATCTCCATCAAGGATGGTCACCTCAGCACTTCACTGTACCACAAGCCCACAGATAACTTCACTTTGTTCCACTTCTCCAGCTTCCACCCTAAACACATTAAAGAAGCCATCCCCTACAGACAAACCCTCAGTATACACAGGATCTGCTCAGATGAGGAAGATCACAACAGACACCTCCAGACGCTGAAAGATGCCGTCATAAGAACAGGATATGGTGTTCGACTCATCGATCGACAGTTCTGACGCTCCACAGCGAAAAACCGCACCACCCTCCTCAGAAGACAAACACGGGACACGGTGGTCAGAGTACCCTTTGTTGTCCAGTACTTCCCCAAAGCGGAGAAGCTACGACATCTTCTCTAGAGCCTTCAACATGTCATTGACGAGGATGAATATCTCGCCAAGGCCATTCCCACACCCCCACTTCTTGTCTTCAAACGCACAACTTCAAAAAGACCATTGTCTGCAGCAAACTACCCAGCCTTGGTAGGCACTACACAACCCTGCAAGACATCTGGATCATCGACGCGGATGCCATCATCTCACGTGAGAACACCATCCACCAGGTACACGGTACATACTCTTGCAACTCGACCATTGTTGTCTACCTGATACACCGCAGGAGAGGATGTCCCGAGCGTGGTACAGTGGGGAGGCCATGCGGATGCTACGACAATGAATGAATGAACACTGCTCGGCAAGAGTGTTAGAACATAGAACATAGAACATTACAGCGCAGAACAGGCCCTTCGGCCCACGATGTTGCGCCGACCAGTTAAAAAAAAATGACCCACTAACCTAAACCAATCCCTTTTCGTCCATAAACCTATCCACGGATCTCTTAAACGCCCCCAAACTAGGCGCATTTACAACCGCAGCAGGCAGGGCATTCCAATCCCTCACCACCCTCTGGGTAAAGGACCTACCTCTGACATCCGTCCTATAACTACCCCCCCTTAATTTAAAGCCATGCCCCCTCGTGCTAGCTTTCTCCATCAGAGGAAAAAGACTATCACTGTCCACCCTATCTAAACCTCTAATCATCTTATATGTTTCAATAAGATCCCCTCTTAGCCGCCTTCTTTCCAGCGAAAACAACCCCAAATCCCTCAGTCTCTCCTCATAGGACCTCCCCTCCATACCAGGCAACATCCTGGTAAACCTCCTCTGCACCCTCTCCAAAGCCTCCACATCCTTCCTGTAATGTGGGGACCAGAACTGCACACAGTACTCCAAGTGTGGCCGCACCAGAGTTGTGTACAGTTGCAACATGACGCTGTGACTCCTAAATTCAATCCCCCTACCAATAAACGCCAAGACACCGCATGCCTTCTTAACAACCCTATCTACTTGATTCCCAACTTTCAGGGATCTATGTACACATACACCTAGATCCCTCTGTTCATCCACACTATTCAAAGTCCTCCCGTTAGCCCTGTACTCAACACATCTGTTATTCCTACCAAAGTGAATTACCTCACACTTCTCCGCATGTTCTCTTCCTGTTGGGGAACACTTCAGTGGTTTTGGGCATTTGGCCTCTAACCTTCGGGTAAGCATTCTCCAAGGTGGCCTTCACGACACATGACAATGCAGAGTCGCTGAGCAGAAACTGCTAGCCAAGTTCCGCACACATGAGGACGGCCTTAACCGGGATCTTGTGTTCATGTCACACTATCTGTAACCCCCATGACTTGCCTGGGCTTGCAAAATCTCACTAACTGTCCTGTCTGGAGACAATACACATCTCTTTAACCTGTGCCTAACCCTCTCTCCATTCACATTGTCTGTACCTTTAAGACTTAATTACCTATAAAGACTCGCACTCCAACCATTATTTTGTAAACTGATTTTGTGTCTTTACATGCCCTGTTTGTGAACTGAAATCCCACCCACCTGATGAAGGGGCAGCGCTCCGAAAGCTAGTGGCTTGTGCTTCCAAATAAACCTGTTGGACTTTAACCTGGTGTTGTGAGACTTCTTACTTTAAATAAGGTGCCAGCACTGCGTGAACCGAGACGTTCCCTGCAGGGAGTGGTTCAGGTCTGGAATGCACTGTCTGAGAATGTGGTGGAAACACATTCAATTGAAGAATTCTGAAGGGAATTGGACTGTAATGTGAGAAGGGAGAATGCACAGGGTTACAGGGGGAAGGTGGAAGAATGGCACTTAGTGAATTGCTCATTCAGAAAGCCAGTTCAGACACCATGGGCTAAATGGCCTCTTTCTGCTCTGTGACAATTCTGATTCTGCCTGAGTGGACGGCTTCTCCTCTCCTATCAGACATTAATTGGCCGTCTCTGGTAATAGTGTGGAGTTAGTTGGTTCAGTGGCTAGAGTGTGACGCTAGGAGGGTTTGATATCCATAGTAGCTATGGAAGTTCGTGGAGTCCCACCTCTTCCCCTTGCCCCACATTTGCTCAGTTGTGTCTCTGAAATCACATATAACAAACTGTCTCTCTAGAGAGACACCAGTGGTCCTTTGTGGACTTTGTGGTTGAAATACCTAATCCTGTCCACACTGCAACATCACCAGCTTCCAGTCAAAATATCAGTAAATTTCTAGTCATTATCATTACAGAATTGTTACAGTACCAAAGCGACCCATTAAACCATTGTGTCTGCACTGACTCTCCAAATGAGCACTGGAGGCTTGGAGGTGAAGAGCCTGTTTCTGTGCTGAACTATTCTTTGTTCTAAGACTTAGGCCATTCTCTTGCCTTTTTTCATACCCTCACACAATTTCTATTCAAATCTTAATCTAAGGCCCTCTTAAATTCCTCAATTCAGCCTACCTCCACCACACTTCAAGACAATGCACCCCAGACCCAATCACTGGCAGTGGGCAAAAGGCTTTGCTCAAATCATTTTCAGCCACACCACAAGCTCCACTCCTGAGCCACTGACCATCACCTGTCCCACCCCAGTGACAGGTTAAGGACATGGGAATCCTGTGCTTTTGTCTTGCACCATCATCCTTTTCTCATTTAATCACTCCTGCGTTTCCATTTTGTTCTTTCCTTGTCACCCGCCCATCCCCATTTCCCTCTCACTTAAAACGATTTAATTCACTGCAATTTTCCAATTCTAATGAAAGCTAATTGAACTGAAATTAACTGTTTCTCTCTTCACAGATGCTGCCTGACCTGTTGAGAGTTCCTGGCATATTTTATTTATATTTCAAATTTCCAGTATTTTGTCTTCTCCATAAACTGAAGTTATGTTTCCTGGATGTCCCACACTTCATGCTATTATTTTTAATAATAGTATGCTTAAAAACACTGGGATTTACTCTGATTCCTGTTATTTCTCCCTCTCTGATCTCCAGGCTGTATTGTAACAATCTCTCAGATTCTTGTATTGAGGACCTCGCCTCTGCTGTCAGTCCAAACCAGTCACTGATACATCTGAACCTGGGTAATAACGTATTGGGAGATTCAGGAGTTAAACTACTGTCTGTGGCTCTAAGGAATCCTGACTGTAAAATACAGGAACTGGAGTAAGTGCCGTACTTTGTTGGATCGTGTTTATAAAAATTGAATTTCAGCAATATATTTTGAGGACTGGTATTCCTGTAAAAAAACCACTATTCGTTACCACGGCACAGTAGCACTGTGGTTAGCACTGCTGCTTCACAGCTCCAGGGTCCTGGGTTCGATTCCTGGCTCAGGTCACTGTCTGTGTGGAGTTTGTACATTCTCCTCGTGTCTGTGTGGGTTTCCTCTGGGTACTCCGGTTTCGTCCCACAGTCCAAAGATGTATGGGTTAGGTTGATTGGCCATGCTAAGAAATTGCCCCTTAGTGCCTAGAGATGCGTAGGTTAGAGGGTTTAGTGGGTATAATATGTAGGGATATGGGGTAGGGCCTGGGTGGGATCGTGTTCAGTGCAGACTTGATGGGCTGAAGGGCCTCTTTCTGCACTGTGGGGTTCTATGGTTCTACCATTGGTCATGATGTGGGTATGCCGGCGTTGGACTGGCGTAAACACAGTAAAAAGTCTGACAACACCAGGTTTTAGTCCAACCTATTTATTTGATAATATACTCACAAGCTTTCGAGGGGACTGCCTCTTCGTCAGGTGAATGGAGAGTTCTGGCCTCAGACAGAGCATATAAAGCACAGACAGTTTAGAGATTACTGATTAAAATGCGAATCCTTACACCTAACCTGCTGTTCAAGACCTGAAGTGGCTGATAATGTGAGTGGAAGGAGCACTGATCACTGTTTAAAGAGATGTGTATTGTCTCCAGACAGTACAGTAAGTGAGGTTTTGCAAACCCAGGCAAGTCACGGGGGTTACAGATAGTGCGACATGAACCCAAGATCCCTGTTGAGACCGTCCTCATGTGTGCGGAACTTGGCTATACTTGGCTGATAGCCAAGTTCCGCACACACGAGGACGGTCTCAACAGGGATCTTGGGTTCATGTCGCACTATCTGTAACCCCCGTGACTTGCCTGGGTTTGCAAAACCTCACTTACTGTACTGTCTGGAGACAATACACATCTCTTTAAACTGTGATCAGTGCTCCTTCCACTCACATTATCAGCCACTTCAGGTCTTGAACAGCAGGTTAGGTGTAAGGATTCGCATTTTAATCAGTAATCTCTAAACTGTCTGTGCTTTATATGCTCTGTCTGAGGCCAGAACTCTCCATTCACCTGACGAAGAGGCAGTCCCCTCGAAAGCTTGTGAGTCTATTATCAAATAAATAGGTTGGACTAAAACCTGGTGTTGTCAGACTTTTTACTGTGTCTACCATTGGTGTCAGTTATTAAAAAGGAAAACTGCATTTACTCTAAGTTCTGTTGCTTATCTCTTTGATCCCAAGGTAATGGCAAATCAGTCCCACAAATCTTTGTGTCAGTGATGCGGTGGAATAATGGTTTGCACCTCCTGAGGTCCTCTCCTCCTCCTCAGTGGTGCACAGCCCTCCCCTGGACACAGCAGCCTTTGATTTTTCAAAGAAAGGACAAGTGAATAGATGACGATAAATGGAGAACAGGCTACCAGGAAAGTGTGGTGGAGCCACTCTGCTTTATAACATTAGTATAGTAGTGAGAAGTGAACTTAGTTCAAATGGTCAAGATATAGGACATGATCTTACCTGCCATTGACACCATGCCCCTGCTGCAGTGAAGCCAGAGAATTTGGCAGCCAGCCAAATCTCCGTTCACTGCAGGATGGGAAAATCCCGCAGGAGTGTGAACGGTGGTAAGATTCCGGCCATAGAATCAGTTTGGATAGAGATAGGAATTAGCAAAGCCAAGAGATCACTTGTGGGAGTTGTTTATAGACTCCAAACACCACTAAATTTTGCACAGAGTATAAAAGAAGAAATAACGGGGGCTTGTAAAAAGGGTACTACAATAGTCATAGAGGATTTTAATCTTCATAGAAATTGGATGAATCAGATTGTCAAAGGTTGAATGGAAGATGAGGTTATAGAATGTGTTCTAGTTTTCCTATGTTCTATAACTTTGTATATCCTGCCCACATGGGCACACCACCCATTTCCAAGCCCAATGTTGGGACTTCAGAGCTTCCGGTAAAACAACAACCCATAATCTGAGTCTGAGCAGCTGGGAGGAGCACCTGCAGGGACGTATTAGTAGCTGAACAGCAAACCTTGATCTGTTTTCTGTCATTTTAGCCCTTCATTTGCTGCCACAAACCTCATTCCCAAGTACCGACTATCCCATGTGCCTCCTGAGCCACTCCAAGTAAGGACATGAGGATCCTGTGCTTTTCATAGAATCATAGAACCCTAGAAAGAGGCCCTTCGGCCCATCGAGTCTGCACCGAACACAATCGCACCCAGGCCCTATCTCCACATCCCTACATATTATACCCACTAATCCCTCTAACCTACGCATCCCTGGATACTAAGGGGCAATTTCTTAGCATGGCCAATCACCCTAACCCGCACATCTTTGGACTGTGGGAGGAAACCGGAGTCCCTGGAGGAAACCCACGCAGACACGAGGAGAATGTACAAACTCCACACAGACAGTGACCCGAGGCAGGAATCAATTGCAGGATCCTGGAGCTGTGAAGCAGCAGTGCTAACCACTGTGTTACCTTTGTCATGTCCCCTCATCCCTTTTGCCATTTAATCGCTCCTGCAATTCCATTTTGTCCTTTTTGTTTCCTCCCCGTCACCCACCACTGTCAATTCACTGCTATTTCCCAGTTCTAATGAAAGTTCACACTTTAACTCTGTCTCTTTCACCAATATTTGCCTAACCTGCTGAGCATTTCCAGTAAAAACCCGTTCAATTAAATTTGTCCAACTCTAGTCCACCTCTATGCAGGAATTTGCCTTAAGTAACTGTTTAAGGTGACATGATGGCGCAGTGGTTAGCACTGCTGTCTCACAGCACCAGGGACCTGGGTTCAATTCCCGGCTTGGGTCACTGTCTGTGTGGAGTTTGCACATTCTCCCTGTGTCTGTGTGGATTTCCTCCGGGTGCTCTGATTTCCTACCACAGTCTGAAATACGTGTGGGTTAGACTGATTAGCCATGCTAAATTGCCTCTTATTGTCAGGCAGATTAGCACGGTAAATATGTAGGGTTACGAGGATAGGGATGGGTGGGATTGTTGTCAGTGTAATTTGATGGGCCAAATGGCCTCCTTCTATACTGTAGAGATTCTAAGTTAAGTTAAATAAACACTTTGTTTTTTGAATGTCTCATATTTACCATTAATAATGACATTCTTTAAAACACTGGGGATTTACCCTAATTCCTTATTTTTTCCTTTGATCCCCAGCCTGTGCAATAATGATCTGACAGATTCTTGTGCTGAGGATCTTGCCTCTGCTCTCAGTACAAACTGCTCACTGAGGAAGCTGAACCTGGGAACAAATATCTTCACAGACCAAGCTGTCCCTGCTCTCCACCGCATCATACTGACCTGCAGGAGTCTTACCTGGATAAAGTGAGTGTTTGTGTTAATTTTTAGTTTGAAAATTTAAATATAAACTGGATTTTAAAATATAAATTGGCCAAAATCTTCCAAGCAATGGAAATAAGAACATAAGAAATAGGAGCAGGAGTAGGCCATCTGGCCCCTTGAGCCTGCTCCGCCATTCAATAAGATCATGGCTGATCTTTTTGTGGACTCAGCTCCACTTACCTGCCCGCTCACCATAACCCTTGATTCCTTTACTGTTCAAAGATTTATCTATCCTTGCCTTAAAAATATTTAATGAGGTAGCTTCAACTGCTTCACTGGGCGGGGAATTCCACAGATTCACAACCCTTTATGCGAAGAAGTTCCCCTCAACTCAGTCCCAAATCTGCTTCCCCTTATTTTGAGGCTGTGCCCTTTTGTTCTAGTTTCATCCATCAGTGGAAACAACTCCCCTGCTATTTTCTTACCTATTCCGTTCATAATCTTATATGTTTCAATAAGATCTCCCCTCATTCTTCTGAATTCCAATGAGTTTAGCCCCAGTCTACTCAGTCTCTCCTCATAAGCCAACCCTCAACTCCGGAATCAACCTCGTCAATCTTCTCTGCCCCCCCTCCAGTGCCAGTATATCCTTTCTCAAGTAAGGAGACCAAAACTGTATACAGTACTCCAGGTGTGGCTTCACCAGCACTTTATCCGGCTGCAACATAACCTCACTGTTTTTAAACTCCATCCCTCTAGCAATAAAAGACAAAATTTCATTTGCCTTCTTAATTACCTGCTGCACCTGCAAACCAACTTCTTGAGATTCATGCACAAGGACACCCTGGTCCCTCTGCACAGCAGCACGCTGCAATTTTTTACCTACCAAAATAGACGACCTCACATTTACCAACATTGTACTCTATTTGCCAGACTCTCCCCCACTCACTTAGACTATCTATATCCCTTTGCAGACTTTCAGCGTCGTCTGCATACTTTGTTCTGCCACTCATCTTAGCATCATCTGCGAATTTTGACACACTACACTTGGTCCCCAACTCCAAATCATCTATATAAATCATAAAAAACTGCAGTCCCAACACTGACCCCTGAGGCGCAGCACTTGTCACTGATCGCCAACCAGAAAAATACCCATTTACCCCCACTCTTTGCTTTCTGTTAGTTAATCAATCCTCTATCCATGCTAATACATTACCCATAACACCATGCACCTTTATCTTAAGTAGCAGTCTTTGGTGCGGCATCTTTTCAAATGCCTTCTGGAAATCCAGATATACCACATCCACAGGTTCCCCATTGTTCATTGCATATGTAATGTTCTCAAAGAATTCCACCAAATTAGTCAAACGTGACCTTCCCTTCATGAATCCATGCTGCATATTACCAATGGGACAATTGTATGTAGGTGTCTTGCTATTTCTCCCTTGATGATAGATTCAAGTATTTTTTTGCCCAAAGTCCAAAGGTGTGTGAGTTAGTGTTTGTGTTAATTTTTAGTTTAAAAATTTAAATATAAATTGGATTTTAAATAAAAATTGGCCTAAATCTTCCAAGCAATGGAAATAAGAACATAAGAACCAGGAGCAGGAGTAGGCCATCTGGCCCCTTGAGCCTGCTCCGCCATTCAGTAAGATCATTGGCCATGCTAAAATTGCCCCTTAGTGGCCTGAGATGCGTAGGTAGGGGGATTAGCGGATAAATATGTAGGGATATGGGGGTAGGGCCTGGGTGGGATTGTGGTCGGTACAGACTTGATGGGCCAAATGGACTCTTTCTGCACTGTAGGGTTTCTATGATTCTATGATTTCCCCTACTACAGAAGCTAAGCTAACCGGCCTATAGTTACCTGCATTTTGCCTACCTCCATTTTTAAACAATGGGGTCACATTTCCTGTGACCACCCCAGAGTCCAGCGAATGTTCGTAAATTACCACTAGCGCATTTGCTATTTCTCCCGCCATCTCTTTTAGTACCCTGGGATGCATTCCATCAGGACCAGAAGACTTGTCTATTTGCCCAACACTGCCTCTTCCGTGATAATAATAGTTTCTATGAGGATGTGCTAGATATTCTGGAGGGTCTGCAAATAGATAAGTCCCCTGGTCCGGATGGGATTTACCCCAGGATTCTCTGGGAGGCAAGAGAAGTGATTGCAGAGCCTCTGGCTCTGATCTTCAGGTCGTCGTTGGCCTCTGGTATAGTACCGGAAGATTGGAGGTTAGCGAATGTTGTCCCATTGTTTAAGAAGGGGAACAGAGACTTCCCCGGGAATTATAGACCGGTGAGTCTCACTTCTGTTGTGGGCAAGGTTTTAGAAAAAATTATTCGGGATAGGATTTATAGTTATTTGGAGAGTAAAGAATTGATTGGAGATAGTCAGCATGGTTTTGTGGCGGGTAGGTCGTGCCTTACTAACCTTATTGAGTTTTTTGAGAAAGTGACCAAAGAGGTGGATGGGGGTAAGGCAGTGGACGTGGTGTATATGGATTTTAGTAAGGCGTTTGATAAGGTTCACCATGGTAGGCTTCTGCAGAAAATGCAGATGTATGGGATTGGGGGTGATCTAGGGAATTGGATCAGGAATTGGCTAGCGGATAGGAGACAGAGGGTGGTGGTTGATGGTAAATATTCATCATGGAGTTCGGTTTCGAGTGGTGTGCCTCAGGGATCTGTTTTGGGGCCACTGCTGTTTGTAATTTTTATTAATGATCTGGATGAGGGTATAGTTGGGTAGATTAGTAAATTTGCTGATGACACCAAAGTTGGAGGTGTGGTAGATAGTGATGAAGGGTGTCATAGTTTGCAGGAAGACTTAGACAGGTTGCAGAGCTGGGCCGAGAGGTGGCGGATGGAGTTTAATGCGGAGAAGTGTGAGGTAATTCACTTTGGTAGGAATAACAGATGTGTCGAGTATAGGGCTAACGGGAGGTCTTTGAATAGTGTGGATGAGCAGAGGGATCTAGGTGTATGTGTACATAGATCCCTGAAAGTTGGGAGTCAAGTAGATAAGGTTGTTAAGAAGGCATACGGTGTCTTGGTGTTTATTGGTAGGGGGATTGAATTTAGGAGTCGCAGCGTCATGTTGCAACTGTACACAACTCTGGTGCGGCCGCACTTGGAGTACTGTGTGCAGTTCTGGTCCTCACATTACAGGAAGGATGTGGAGGCTTTGGAGAGGGTGCAGAGGAGGTTTACCAGGATATTGCCTGGTATGGAGGGGAGGTCCTATGAGGAGAGGCTGAGGGATTTGGGGTTGTTTTCGCTGGAAAGAAGGCGGCTAAGAGGGGATCTTATTGAAACATATAAGATGATTAGAGGTTTAGATAGGGTGGATAGTAATAGCCTTTTTCCTCTGATGGAGAAATCTAGCACGAGGGGGCATGGCTTTAAATTAAGGGGTGGTAGTTATAGGACAGATGTCAGGGGTAGGTTCTTTACCCAGAGGGTGGTGAGGGATTGGAATGCCCTGCCTGCTGCAGTTGTAAATGCGCCTAGTTTGGGGGCGTTTAAGAGATCCGTGGATAGGTTTATGGACGAGAAGGGATTGGTTTAGGTTAGTGGGTCATTGTTTTGTAACTGGTCGGCGCAACATCGTGGGCCGAAGGGCCTGTTCTGTGCTGTAATGTTCTATGTTCTATGTTCTCACCTGCCATAGCCTTCCTGTCATCAATTTTTGGCATGTTATTTGTGTCTTCCACTGTGAAGACCGACACAAAATACCTGTTCAATGCCTCAGCCATTTCCTCATTTCCAGTTATTACATCCCTCTTCTCATCCTCTAAAGGACAATGTTTACTTCAGCCACCCTTTTTCGTTCTACATATTTGTAGAAACTTTTGCCATCTGTTTTTATATTCTAAGCTAGTTTACTCTCATAATCCATCTTATTTTTCTTTATAACTTTTTTCGTGGCTTTTTGCTGATATTTAAAGATTTTCCAATCTTCTAGGTTCCCACTAATCTTTGCCACTTTGTATGCATTTTCTTTCAATTTGATATCCTCCTTTATTTCCTTAGAAATCCATGGCTGATTGTCTCTTTTTCTACAGTCCTTCCTTATCACTGGTATCTACTTTCGCTGAGTGCTGTGAATGATCACTATGAAAATCCTCACTGTTCCTCAGTTGTCCCACCATAAATTTTTTGCTCCCAGTCTACCTGAGCCAACTCCTCCCTCATCCCTTTGTAGTCTCCTTTGTTTAAGCACAAGACACTGGTATTGGATTTTACTTTCTCACGCTCCATCTGTATTTAAATTCAACCATACTGTGATCGCTTCTTCCAAGAGGATCCCTGACTGCAAGATCATTAATTATTCCTGTCTCATGACACAGGACCAGATCTAGGATAGCTTGCTCCCTTGTTGGTTGCATTACGTACTGTTCAAGGAAGCTATCGTGGATACATTCTATGAACTCCTCCTCAAGGCTGCCTTGACTGACCTGGTTTGACCAATTGATACATAGATTAAAATCCCCCATGATAATTGCTATACCATTTTTACATGCATCAGTTATTTCTTTGTTTATTTCTCGCCCCACCATGATGTCATTATTTGGTGGCCTACAGACTACACCTATCAGTGACTTTTTCTCCTTACAATTGCTAATTTCCACCCAAATGAATTCAACCTTTTTTTCTCCGTAGAACCTATATCATCTTTCACTACAGCCCAGATATCATCCTTAAATAAGAGAGCTACACCACCTCCTTTACCTTCCTGTCGGTCCCTCAGACCAATTTGATACCCCTGGATCTTCAACTCCCAGTTGTGACCATCCTGCAACCATGTCTCTATAATCATATCAAATCAAAATCATACTCGTTACAATGATTTGTGCTGTAAATTCATGTACCTTGTTTCGAATGCTACGAGCATTCAGATAAAGTTCTCTTATGCTAGTTTTTGGACCTTCTTTTTGAATTCTAATACTTCTGTTAATAACATCTGAGTTCTCCTTTTAACTTTTTTTGCCTGATTTTTGACATTGTTGAAACATTCTTCCCACATTTTGTCTTTGCTCCCTCCTTCCATAGGTTCCCACTCCCCTGGCATATTAGTTTAAACCCTCCCCAACTGCTCTAGCAAACACTCCCCCTAAGACATCAGTCCCAGTCCTGCCCAAGTGTAACCCATCCAATTTGTACAGGTCTCACCTCCCCCAGAACCGGTCCCAATTCCCCAGGAATCTGAAACCCTCCCCCAACACCATCTCTTCAGCCACATATTTATCCGATATATCCTCTCATTTCTACTCTGACTAGCACGTGACACTGGTAGTAATCCTGAGATCACTACCTTTGAGGTCTGATTTCTTAACTTTCTTCCTAGCTCCCTGTATTCTGCTTTTAGGACCTCATCCCTTTTTCTCACCGATGTTGTTTGTACCAACATGTACTACGACCACTGGCTGCTTGGCCTCCCCTTCAGAATGTCCTGCATCCGCTCCAAGGCATCCTTGATCCTAGCACCAGGGGGGGCAACATACCACCCTGGAGTCTCGTTTGCAGCCACAGAAATGCCTGTCTATTCCCCTTACAATTGAATCCCTGTAACTATTGCACTGGCATAGTTTTTACCCCTCCCCTCTGCAGCAGAACCAATTATAATGCATCAAGTTTGGCAGCTGCTGCTTTGTCTAGAGAGGCCATTCTCCTCACAGTATCCAAAGCCGTATATCTGTTCTGCAGGGGAATGGTCACAGGGGATTCCTGCACTACCTGCCTATCTCTCTTGCTCTGTCTGGTGGTCACCCATTTTCATCTGCCTGAAGTCTGAACCTGCGGTGTGACCACCTCTCTATACTCCATGATACTCTGACTCCCGGATGCTCCATAGTGTCTCCAGCCGCCTCTCCAGCTCTGAAACTCGAGCTTCCAGGAGCTGGAGCTGGAGACACTTGCTGCACACATACTGACCCAGGGGACTGGAATTGTCCCCAGCCTGCTACTTGGAGCAAGAGGAGCAAACCATGGCTTGGAGTTCTCCTGTCATCTTACCCCCTTAAATTAAACTTTTGAAAGATGTTTTGTTTCAGATTATATCCAATTTTCTAGGGCCCTTCTCTCCTGCTCCTTGTTACTACCGAGTATAATCTTTTCAAAGAATAAACCATAGAAATTACACAGAAACACTATAGTAGTGTACAACAACTACAACGCCAAGAGCAAAAAGAAAAAATAACACTTACTGATTAATCAGCACTCTCGCTTGTAGCCTCTGCTGCCTGTTTCACCTGTTTTCATTCAACTCCAAAAGCGCTCCTCTCAGTCAAACAGTACTCACCGTGCAGTCACTCTGAGGTCTCTGTTCTTATAGGCACAACATACAAGGCCCTGGAACTGGTTTTAACTAGTTGTACAAACAACCAGCCAAGCTCAGTTGAGAACTGACTCGGCTGATTCCTTTTGCAGGAATGCACTTGTTTGGAAAGCTTTTAACTTCCCAGATGAGAACTAATTTAGCTCATCCTGAAAGCAAGTTTATTGACTACTTACCTCCTTTTAACTCCCTGTTTTCATCCAACTCCAAAAGCACTCCTCTCAGTCAAACAGTATTCACCATGCAGTCAAAAGCAGCACTCTGAGGTCTCAGTTTTTGTAAGCACAATGGTGGCTTGAGCTTCATTAAGAAGGAAATGGTTTGCTGCTGTGCATGAAGATTCCCCTAACCTGAAACTACTGCATATTTCTTCAGAGGGGTTCGGCACAGTGACTCTGAGGAGCTCCTTTGGAGTAGAGTTGGGGAAGAGAGAACCCACACCTGATTTACAACATTAGCTGCAATTGACTGGATTAATCAAATTGGCAAAGGCAGCCTCGAGGGAGATTTCATAGAGTGTATGAGAGATTGTTTCTTAGAACAACATGTTATGGAACAAACCAGAGAGCAGGCTATTTTAGATTCAGTATTATGTAATGAAGAAGCATTGATAAGTAATCTTGTTGTTAAAGATCCTCTTGGAAAGAGTGATCCCAGCATGCTAGAATTTCAGCTTCCGATTGAGCAAGAGAAAACAGAGAGCCAAACTCGAGTTTGAGTTGGGCAGAGGTAATTGTACAGGCCTGAGGAAAGAGTTGGCCCAAGTAAACTGGGCACAAATACTTGAGGGCTGAACAGTGGAGGAACAATGGCAGATGTCTAGGGAGAGATCGAACACCTCCCAATTAAACTATATTCCTGAGAGGAAAAAGAATTGTAAAAGAAAGAAAGATGTTCCATGGCTAGACAAGGATGTCAAAGAGAATATAAAGCAAAAACTTGGACATACCAACTGCAAAAGCTAATGGCAAGCTGGAGGATTGGGAGAACTTTTAAGATTCAGCAAAAGGCTACTAGAAGCAGAATGAAAAGAGCTAAAATGAGCCATGAAAGGAAACACAGATACCAAAAGCTTCTACAAGTCTATAAAAAGGAAGAGAATAGCTAAAGTAAATGTTGGCCTTTTAGAGGACAGTATTGGTGAGGTATTAATGGGGAACAGAGATGGCAGAGGCACTAAACCAATATTTTGCCTCCATGTTCATGGTAGAGAATAATGAAGATTTTCCAAGCAGCTGTAGTTAATGCAGAGGGATTTGGTGCAGTAACTATCACCAGGAAGAAGGTATTGAATAAACTAATGGGATTAAAGGCAGATAAGTCTCCAGGACATGATGGCCTGCACCCTAGGGAAGTGGAGGTGGCAGCAGAGATAGTGGATGCATTAAGTTGTGATATTTCAAAATTCCTCGCTCCCTGGTGAGGTCCCGGTGGATTGGAAACATGCTAATGTGACGCCCAAATTCAAAAAGGGAGAGAGGCAAAAAGTAGGAAACTATAGGCCGGTTAGCTTGGCCTTTGTGTTGGGGAAGTTGATGGACTCAATCATTAAGGAGGAAATGACTGAGCAATTGGAAAGATAAAACTCAATCCACCATTGTCAGCAGGGTTTGATGAAGGGAAAGTCATTCTTGACAAAGTTGCTTGAATTCTTTGAAGACATAACCAGCAAAGTGGATTGAGGGGAGCCTATGGATGTGGTATATCTAGGCTTTCAGTAGATGTTTGACAAGGGGCTGCATAAAAGACTGATATAAAAGATTCAACACTGAGATGAGGAGGAACTGTTTCTCGCAGAGGGTGGGGAGTTTGTGGAATTCGCTGCACCATAGTGCAGTGGCGGCTGAATTGTTGAATGGTTTCAAAGAGGAGATAGATATATTTCAAATAAAAAAAGAGATAAGGGGAGATGGGGAAGAGGTGGGGAGCTGGATTTGAGTCTGGGGAGAGAACAGCCATGATCTGATTGAACAGCGAAGCAGGCTCAAAGGGTTGAATTTGCCTCATTCTGCACCTAATTCCTATAAGGTCAGGTTTAAGTTCAACCTTTTAGTTCATTTTAGTTAATGGTGGAGTGAAAGGATAGGTTTGTAGGTGAATCAATGGTTAGTCAGGGACCTGGGGAGAGGTTGGGGGAGTCTTGGTTGTTGGGGGAGTGGTCGGGTGGTAGTCGTGTTGAGTTGAGGGGATTAGTCAGGGTTTGGATGATAGTTTGGGGCTGGTCATGTGGTTGGGGTCCAGTCAGATCTGGTTGAGTGGTGGGGGATTGGTGTCAGTCGGTAGAGTTGGTGAAAGTAGTGGGGTTGGGTTGACTTGGGAGTAATGAGGTTAGGTCAGAGATTGTTAGGTCACAGGTCAGGAGAGGTTGGGTCGAGTGTACTCAAGTTGGGAGGGTTTGTTACATTTGTTCAAGGGGATGGTTGGTGGGGAGGTAACGGGTTGGTGTGGTGGTTGGGGGACATTTGACATGAATCGGGGTGCCAGTAGTATTGTGGAAGACACAGTATGGTGGCCTTTATGGGGTGACTGGGGGACTCAGTTTTGGAGTTAGCCAGATAATAGACCAGGCTGTGCTTTCTAACATTACCTGAGTAACTATCAGTTAAGTTGTGTGGGTCCATCTGAACTCAGAATAAGAGATATGCACACAGGGACCTGGGCAGCAAGGAAGTTCCCAATGGAAATATAAACCTACGGGGCAATTCCCACGTAGGCCAATGTGTCAGGCTCTGATGAAGATATTCAGCCTGGTATCTGTACACTTGACAATCCAGCGACCAGAAGATTTGTCCCGTTAACTCCACTCTCCTGTTACTTACGTGTTGTTCAATCTATTTATTTCCTGTTTCATCTTTAATTTGTTTCAGCCTGAGGTTCAATCAGTTCAGTCCAAATGGAGAGAGACAATTGGAGTCACTGCAAGAATCCAGACCGGGACTGACTGTGGCGGTGTGAATATTGTAACTTATGATCATTTCTGCTCCCATTCTATGAACATTTGTGTCTGGTTTCCTGTCCCTCCCCCTTTAAGCGGCCGCGCCCCTATGGAAATCCTATTGGCTGTTTCCCGGTTTCCAGCTCGAGCTGAGTGTTATCTCCCATTGGACGTCAGAGGCCAAGCAACAGGGTCACGTGACTCGGCCGCCCGGCCCCACAGTGCTGCTTCTACAGGATATCTGGGGCTCAATGCTCCCCAATGGGACAGACAGGAAGGAGCCAGGGTGGGGATCAGTCTGGGCTACATTGGGACACTGACAATTGCACTCAGTATTCCTGGGTTTGAGAGTAAAGTACCCAGTGTTTCTGCTCAGTATCAGTGCCCAGTGACTCTGCTGGGAAATGAACCTGTGTGGAATCAGTATGGGGTTAGGGTCTGTTCATAGAGTCATATCTTCAGCTGGGATAGATCCCACCATCCAATAGGGACAAACGCCCACTGCATGGGGTGACCCAGGGAGAAAATCTTGTTGAGAAGGTTCCTGCAGGTTGTATAACTGGGGAATTGGACTGTAAGTGTCAGTGATTTTCTGCCTGCCCTCAGTAAGAAAACAATCTGGCCTATTGACATTGCTGTCATTTACACATTGAAGGGTGAATTTCTAAACAGCTGGAATGACACATGGGCCTGGAGTGTGTCAAATAAAGAAGTTGACCTGACCTGGTAAACTCTGTTGTATTGATACTATTTTCCAGATACTGATGGGCCTGCTGTACGTTACATCATTTCTTGTTCTATTTTACATTCCCCATCATATGTAGTTTGTTTATTTTACCCTGACTTTGGGGTGATAAAAACTGTATTCATCAGACTTCAAATATCAGCAAAACAGGAACCAACATACGCACCACCTACCGCTCACACAGAAAGATGGCCTGGTGTTAGATACCACCTGGAGCCACTGATCAAAGGATAGAGGGATTAGACTCTATGATTTAATGTAAAAGTCACAACTCAAAGGTCAGATTAATCACAGCATGGTAAAGAGGAATTTATACTATATTTTGGAAAGAATAGTGAACAGAAAGGTAAAAATATTCTAACAGTTTTCACATATTTTGCTGTCACTGGAACCCAATTAGTGGTCCTAACTTTCAAATGACAATGAAATAAATGGAGTAGATTTCAAGTCTCAGGGAGGAGAGTGCATTGATTATATTGCTGGACTAACAATCCAGAGATTATGGTAATAACCCAGACAACATGAGTTTAGATAGTTTTCTCTGGATGCTCTGGTTTCCTCCCACAGTCCAAAGATGTGAAGCCAAAAGAGAAAATGCTGGAAACTTTCAGCAGGTCTGGCAGCACCTGTAAGGAGAGAAAAGAGCTGAAGTTTCAAGTCCAGGTGACCCTTTGTCAAAGCTTGCCAAAGATGTGAAGGTTAGGTGGATTGGCTATGCTAAATTTCTCCTTAGTGTCCAAAGATGTATAGGTTGGGGGATTAGCGGGGTAAATGCATGGGGTTATGGGGATAAGATGGGGATGGGCCTGGCTAAGATGCTCTGTCGGAGAGTTGATGTAGACACAATGGGCTGAATGGCCTCCGTCTGCACTGTAGCGATTCTATGACAATTTGAGAATTTTAATCCAGTTTAATGGAAACTGGATTTTAGAAAGAAACTATTGTCGATGATCATTAATCTGTCTGAGATTTTGGAAAGGAAATGTGCTGTCCTTTCCTGGTGTGTTCTGTATCTGACTCCAGACCCTCTCCAATATGATTGACTGTTACGTTAGCTGCTTCTGAAGTGTCCTAGTATTCCACTTAATTTTATCAAATAGTCACATCAACAATTCAAAAAGACCCAGCCCAACAGCAACATCTCAGGGTAAGTTGAGCCAACAATTATAGTGACTTTAATAGTGAAATCCACAGCTGGGAAATGGATAGGAAAGAAACACGTCATTCTGGTGTAAAACTGGTGTTTCAAATCTTTGGAATGGAAATTGAAAGGTTTCTGTGAGGCTGCTGATTTCTAATGTCAGTTTCTCACCAGATCAGCGAATTGAAGGAAAAATATCTTTGCAGACACCGGGGAACTTTCCATATTTTCGTATTAGAGCAGTTGGGATCTGTTGTATCCACTTGAACAGACAGAGGGCGCCATAGATTAACATCTCATTGGTGAAAGCCACAGCCAATGGAAAAGAGAATTGGGCCAAGTACAAAAAGCACGGCCTATGTATTGTTCCCCAAAATCCCAAGACAATCAATAGTGTTGGATAGAAAGAATACTGAATGGATTAATTAAATTCCTAAATAATTGATACTAAATGAGTCTCCCTCCTCTGCAGTAATCTCAAACAATGATCTAAACTCTAATTTGAGAATCAGTGATCCAGGGAATGCTTTCTGATGGTGACAGGCTGAACAGACAACCTGAAATATTCATTATTTTCTTTATTCATTCATGGGATCTGAGCCATGCTTGGGTAAGATGCTCTTCTGGAGAGCCAGTGCAAACTCGATGGGCTGAATGGCCTCCTTCTGCACCCTAGCGATTCTGTGGTTCAGCTAGTGAGTTCCAAACACTCACTACCCTCTGGAAGGAAAGATCCATCCTCTTCTTCCCCTAATGTAGCTTTGTGAGCCAACAAGTGCAAGTTTCGTAGTCAAGGTAGCCAAGGGAACAGTAAAGAGAGAGAGAAGGCCTCGAGTTTACAATAGAACCATAGAACATTACAGCACAGAAACAGGCCTTTTGGCCCTTCTTGTCTGTGCTGAACCATTTTTCTGCCTAGTCCCAGTGACCTGCACCTGGACCATATCCCTCCATGTACCTCTTAAATGTTAAAAGTGAGCCCGCATTTACCACTTCATCTGGCAGCTCATTCCACACACCCACCAGTTTCTGTGTGAAGAAGCCCCCCACTAATATTCCCTTTAAACTTTTCCCCCTTCACCCTTAACCTATGTCCTCTAGTTTATTTCTCCCCTAGCCTCAGTGGAAAAAGCCTGCTTGCATTCACTCTATCTCTACCCATCATAATTTTATACACCTCTATCAAATCTCCCCTCATTCTCCAGGGAATAAAGTCCTAACCTATTCAACTTTTCTCTGTAACTCAGTTTCTCAAGTCCCAGCAACATCCTTGTAAAGCTTCTCTACACTCTTTCAACCTTATTAATATTCTTCCTGTAATTAGTTGACCAAAACTGCGCACAATAACTGCATTTATTTCAATGTACTTGAGGCTTAACAAGTAAAGCGGATAAGCTCAGAGCATTGATTGGCTCTGAGGACTGGGATATTATTGCCTGCTCCACCATTCAATGTTATCATGGCCGATCTCATCTTGACCTCAACTCCACCTTCCTGCTCGTTCCCAATAACTCTTTATCCCACTACTAACTAAAAACGTATCGAGCTTCTCTTTAATTTGTTAGTCCACTGGATTCTAGGGTAGAGAATTCCACAAAACTTTGAGTCATTTCTGTTTAAAATCTGCTACACGTTAGCCTAAAACTATGGCCTAGGAATGTCCAACAAGAGGAAACATTCAATCTACATCTACCCTGTCAATCCCCTTTGGCATCTTAGGTCTCCACTCATTCTTGTAAGCTCCAGCAAGCATAGGTCTAAACTACTCAATCTCTCAACATAAGACAAATTTTCATCCCTGGATTCATTCTAGTGAATCTTCTCTGAACTGCCTCTAATACATGTACATTCTTCCTCAAGTAAAGAGATTAAAACTGTACACAGTACTCCAGATGCAGTCTCATCAATGATCTATACAGTTGCAACAACACTTTCCTACATTTTTATTAATTTGTGGGACATGTTCAGAGGGCAGATGAGAGTCAACCACATTGCTGTAGTCCTGGAGTCATGTGTAGCCAGAACAGGTAAGGATGGCAGGTTTCCTTCCTTAACAACAGTGGTGAATCAAATGGGCTTTTCCGACAATTGACAATGATTTCATGATCAGCAATATCATAGAATCCCTGCATACATTTGGCCTATCGAGTCTGTACTAACCACAATCCCACCCAGGCTCTATTCCTGTAACCCCATACATTTACCCTGCTAATCCCCCTGACACTAGGGTCAATTTAGCAAGACGTCGACCTAACCCGCATATCTTTGGACTGTGGGAGGAAACTAGAGCACCCAGAGGAAAAACACGCAGACACAAAGAACACAGGACATTGAACATTACAGTGCAGTACAGGCCCTTCGGCCCTTGATGTTGCACCGACCAGTGGAACCAATCTAATGACCCTCTAACCTAAACTATTCCAATGTTATCCATATGCCTATCCACTGACCATTTGAACACCCTTAAAGTTGGCGAGTCCACGACTGCTGCAGGCAGGACATTCCATGACCTTACTACCCTCTGAGTAAAGAACCTACCTCTGACATCCGTCCTATAATTACCACCCCTTAATTTAAAGCTGTGTCCCCTTGTGTTAGCCATCACCTTCTGAGGAAAAAGGCTCTCACTGCCCACCCTATCCAATCCTTTGATCATCTTGTATGCCTCAATCAGGTCACCTCGTAACCTTCTTCTCTCCAATGAAAATAACCTGAAGTCCCTCAGCCTTTCCTCATAAGACCTTCCCACCATACCAGGCAACATCCTGGTAAACCTCCTCTGCACCCTTTCCAATGCCTCCACATCTTTCTTATAATGCGATGACCAGAACTGTACACAATACTCCAAGTGCGGCCGCACCAGAGTTTTGTACAGTTGTAACATGACCTCACGGCTCCGAAATTCAATCCCTCTACCAATAAAAGCTAACACACCGTACACCTTCGTAACAACCTTATCAACCTGGGTGCCAACTTTCAGGGATCTATGCACATGTACCCCGAGATCTCTCTGCTCGTCAACACTACTAAGAGTCCTTCCATTAGCCCTATATTCTGTACTCCTGTTATTCTTACCGAAGTGAATCACCTCACACTTTTCCGTATTAAACGCCATCTGCCACCTCTCAGCCCAGCTCTGCAGCTTATCTATGTCCCTCTGCGAACTGTAACATCCACCCTCACTGTCTACAACTCCTCCAACTTTGGTGCCGTCAGCAAATTTACTATTCCATCCTTCTACACCCTCATCTAGGTCATTTATAAAAATGACAAACAGCAGTGGCCCCAAAACAGATCCTTGAGGTACACCACTTGTAACTGACACAGGGAGAAAGTGCAAACTCCACACAGACAGTGACTGAGGCTGGGATTGAACCTGCGTCCCTGGTGCTGTGAGGCTGCAGTGCTATGCACTGTGCCACCAGTAGATTCTTGATTCCAGATTTTTTTTATTGAAATTCAAATTCCACCATCTGCCATGGCAGGATTCAAACCAAGGTACCCAGAACATAAGCTAAGTTTCTGGACTGATTGTCTGGTGGTAATATCGCTTGGCATCACCTCCCCAATTATGTTCAATTCCATTAGCAATAAATGCCAAAATTCCAGTTGCCTTCTTCACTACCTGCTGCAGCTATACACTAACTTTCTGTGATTCTTGCACAAAGATGCCCAGGTCCCTCTGCACCAAAGTGTTTTGAAGTTTCTTTCCATTTTGATAAGAAGTTGCCTGTTTATCCCACAGACCAAATGGATAAACTCATGTTATCCTTGTTAAATCTGCCAGATTTGGGCCCATTCGACTAACTTTCCTTATCTATTTTTAAATTTCTTATTCCTAATTGCAACTTCTTTTCCCACTTTTTTTTTGATTGCTGGGACCTGGGCATCGCTGGCTGGTCAGCATTCATTGCCCATCCCTAGTTGCCCTTGAGAAGTGGTGGTGAGCTGCCTCCTTGAAACGCTGCAGTCCATGTGCTATGGGAGTGACTGATGCAATCGAATGGCTTGCTTGGCCATTTAGGAGGGCAGATCAGAGTCAACCATGTTGTTATGGCTCTGGAGTCACATGTAGGCCAGACCAGGTAAGGACAGCAGATTTCTTTTCCTAAAAGGACATTAGTGAACATGGTTTAATGGTCATTGGTAGATTCTTAATTCCAGACCTTTTAGTGTCATGCAAATTGGGCTACAGTACATTCTATCCCTGCATCCAAATCACTAACATAGATGGATAGCCAAGAATTGACCTTTTTTATTTAAAATAGAACTATTATATCCACCAAGCTCAAACATAAGTTTGATAAGGTCCCCCATGCAAGACTTCTTGAGAAGGTGAGAGGGCATGGTATCCAAGGGGCTTTGGCCTTGTGGATCCAGAACTGGCTTGCCTGCAGAAGGCAGGTTCAGAGGAAGCACGCTGCTTCGCTCTAAGGAGATCAGCATAGATGGGATGCTGCAGAGTCAATGCTTCAACATGGAGCATGCACTGTTTGGACAGGCAGAGGGCCAGCTGCACATTCAATACTGACCGAGTGCTGCAAGCAGTTTTGGGAGTTTAGTACAGGGGGAATGCTACACTGTCAGAAGTTTGTTACTAGGGATAGATTCTCAATCAGAACAAAAGCTCTAGGGAGTATATTTAACTGTTGGAGACTCAGCACCGAGAGAACATTTGCATTGTTGGATGCTCAGCAATGAGAGAGCTGCATTTGGGTGGCACGGTGGCACAGTGGTTAGCACTACTACCTCACAGCACCAGGGACCCAGGTTTAATTCCGGCCTCAGGTGTCTGTCTGCATGGAGTTTGCATGTCCTCCTCGTGTTTCCTTCGGATGGTCCAGTTTCTTGCCACAGTCCAAAGATATGTGGGTTAGGCTGATTGGCCATGCTAAATTACCGCTGGGTGTCAGGGGGGCTGGCAAGATAAATTGAATTTGATGATCAGCCATGATCGTAATGAATGGTGGAGCAGACTCAAAGGGCTGAATGGCCTACTCCCGCTTCTAGTTTCTATGTTCCTATGTTTCAAAATATGTGGGGTTACAGGGGCAGGCCCAGAATGGGATTGTTGTTAGTGCAGTCTCGACGGTCACCTTCTGCATTCTAAGCTTTCTATGATTCTTGAGGGGCAGTGAACAAAGAACAACACAGCCTGGGAAACAGGCCCTTCGGCCCAACGAGCCCATGCCGCCATTTTAACATTGTGAGTGCCCTCCTCTACCCATGACCTTTGTCTACACCTATTGGGGAAGATTGAGGGAAGACTAATTTAGGGACAATTTGTTACACCAATCAACCTAAGAGCACGTTTTTCGGGATGTGGAAGGAAACCGGAGCACCCGGAGAAAACCCACGCAAGCACGGGGAGAATGTGCAAACTCCCGCAGACACCAGCCCAAATCCATGTATCTGCACAGCAAACAGTGATAGTCACTGAGCTGTCATGTTGCCTGTCAGATGGTCCAGTTTAAGTGTACACTAACGACGTGAAGCACTAGGCAACTCTCGAAGCAACACCCAAGAGCAGCCCTCGCACGACCCACCGCATGTATGCCCCTTGTTGGCCAACAAGACGGACCAAATCACCTGTGAATTAAAAGAAAACACATCAAAAAACATGCACAACTTAGACAGACATTGACGGAGAAAGCATTGTACACTTCGAGGGAATATTGAACAATTACAGCCCTGTTTGATAGCCAATAAAGTGCTGAGGCTGTAATGCAGCACTGATGGAGAGCTGCATTGTTTGACCAGTGATAGTAAGAGAGCGCAGCACTGCAGGAGGGTCGGTTCAGGTGGACGAATAGACTTCCAGGAGACTGTGTGTGTTAAAGGCATGCTTCGCTGTCGCAGAGTCTGCGTTTTGTTTGTGGATCCACACTAGTGGAAAACCAGTGCTGGCGAGTTCCAAATTATCTCTCAGCTCAGAATTTCAACAACTTCAATGCAGCATCTTGCTCTCATGCCCACATGCTCCTCAACAGTCTCCCGAGAAGTTAAGCACAAACTGGAGGAACAATATCTTCCAATTACATATGTTCCAGTCTTCTAGACTTTACAGATGCACGATAGAAAGCATTCTTTCTGGTTGTATCACTGGTATGGCTCCTGTTCTGCCAAAGACCACAAGAACCTACAAGGGGTCGTGAATATAGCCCAATCCATCGTGCAAACCCATCTCCCTTCCATTGACTCCGTCTACACTTCTCACTACCTTGGCAAAGCAGCCAACATAATTAAGGACCCTGCGCACCCCAGACTTTCTCTCTTCCACTTTCTTCTGGTGGGAAAAAGATACAAAAGTCTGAGGTCACATACCAACCGTCTCAAGAACAGCTTCTTCCCTGCTGCCATCAGATTGTTGAATGGACCTATCTCGCATTAAATTGATCTTTCTCTACACCCTAGCTATTACTGTAACACTACATTCTATGCTTTCCTTCTCTCTGAACAGTATGCTTTGTATGGCGCGCAAGAAACAATACTTTTCACTATATTAATACATGTGACAATAAAAAAATCAAGACATCGGTAAGGCCACACTTGGAATGCTGTGTGCAATTCTGGTCACCCTATTATAGAAAGGATATTATTAAACTAGAAAGAGTGCAGAAAAGATTTACTAGGATGCTACCGGGACTTGATGGATTGATTATAAGGAGAGGCTGGATAGACTGGGACTTTTTTCTCTGGAGCATAGAAGGCTGAGGGGTGATCTTATAGAGGTCTATAAAATAATGAGGGGCACAGATCAGCTAGATAGTCAATATCTTTTCCCAAAGGTAGGGGAGTCTAAAACTAGAGGGGATAGGTTTAAGGTGAGAGGGGAGAGATACAAAAGTGTCCAGAGGGGCAATTTTTTCACACAGAGGGTGGTGAGTGTCTGGAACAAGCTGCCAGAAGTAGTAATAGAGGCGAGTTTTTTTTGTCTTTTAAAAAGCATTTAGACAGTTACATGTGCATAACTGTCACATATGAACATAAGATGGGAACAGAAACTGTCAGGTATGGGCACAAATGAAAAGTGGAGCTTTTTCAAGGAACAAATACTGCGTGTTCTTGATAGGTATGTCCCTGTCAGGCAGGGAGGAAATGGCCGAGTGAGGGAACCATGGTTCACAAAGGAGGTTGAATGTCTTGTTAAGAGGAAAAAGGAAGGAAGAGTATGTAAGGATGAGAAAACAAGGTTCAGTTGGGTCGCTAGAAGGTTACAAGGTAGCTAGGAATGAGTTAAAGAAAGGGCTTAGGAGAGCTACGAGGGGGCATGAGAAGTCCTTGGTGGGTTGGATCAAAGAAAACCCCAAGGCTTTTTACCCTTATGTGAGAAATAAAAGAATGACCAGGGTGAGGTTAGGGCCAGTCAAGGATAGCAGTGGGAACTTGTGCATGGAGTCAGAAGTGATAGGTGAGGCATTGAATAAATACTTTTCTTCAGTGTTCACTAAGGAGAGGGGCCATGTTTTTGAGGAGGAGTGGGTGATACAGGCTGATAAGGATGGAGGAGATAGATGTTCTGAGGGAAGATGTATTAGCAATTTTGAAAAACCTGAGGGTCGATAAGTACCCTGGGCCAGATGGGATACATCCTAGGATACTTTGGGAGGCAAGGAATGAGACTGCAGAGCCTTTAGCTTTGATCTTTGGGTCCTCACTGTCCACAGGGATTGTGTCAGAGGACTGGAGAGTGGCGAATATTGTTCCCCACTTCAAGAAAGGAAATAGGAATGACCCTGGTAATTATAGGCCAGTTAGTCTTACTTTGGTGGTCGGTAAGTTAATGGAAAGGGTCCTGAGAGATAGGATTTATGACCATTTGGAAAGATAATCCAGGATAGTCAGCACGGTTTCATTAGGGGTAGGTCCTGCCTCACAAATTTAATTGAATTCTTTGAGGAGGTAACTAAGTGTGCGGATGAAGGTAGAGCAGTTGATGTGGTATACATGGATTTTAAAAAGGCGTTTGATAAGGTTCCGCATAGTAGGCTCATGAAGAACTTAAGGAGGTGTGGGATAGAAGGAAATTTGGCTGATTGGATAAGTAACTGGCTGTCTCTTAGAAGTCATGATGTGGGTATGCCGGCGTTGGACTGGCATAAACACAGTAAAAAGTCTGACAACACCAGGTTTTAATCCAACCGATTTATTTGATAGTAAACGCACAAGCTTTTGGGGTTAGTCCCTTCGTCAGGTGAATGGAGAACTCTCCGAAAGCTTGTGCGTTTACTATCAAATAAATCGGTTGGATTAAAACCTGGTGTTGTCAGACTTTTTACTGTGTCTCTTAGAAGACAGAGGGTGGTAGTGGAAGGAAAATTTTCAGACTGGAGGCCAGTTACCAGCGATGTACCACAGGGATCAGTGCTGGGTCCTCTGCTATTTGTGATTTTTATCAATGACTTGGAAGAAGGGGCAGAAGGGTGGGTTAGTAAATTTGCTGACGACACCAAGATTGGTGGAGTAGTGGATGAGGTGGAGGGCTGTTGTAGGCTGCAAAGAGACATTGATAGGATGCAGAGCTGAGCCAAAAAGTGGCAGATGGAGTTTAACCCTGATAAGTGCGAGGTGATTCATTTTGGTAGGACAAACTTAAATGTGGATTACAGGGTCAACGACAGGGTTCTGAGGAATGTGGAGGAACAGAGAGATCTTGGGGTTCATATCCACAGATCCCTGAAGGTTGCCACTCAAGTGGATAGAGCCATGAAGAAGGCTTATAGTGTGTTAGTGTTTACTAACAGGGGGTATGAGTTTAAGAGCCGTGGGGTTATGCTGCAACTGTACAGGACCTTGGTGAGACCACATTTGGAATATTGTGTTCAGTTCTGATCACCTCACTATAAGAAGGATGTGGAAGCATAGGAGAGAGTGCAGAGGAGATTTACCAGGATATTGCCTGTTTGGAGGGTAGGTCTTATGAGGAAAGGTTGAGGGAGCTGGGGCTTTTCTCTTTAGAGCGGAGGAGGATGAGAGGCAACTTAATAGAGGTTTATAAGATGATGAGGGAAATTGATAGAGTGGACGTTCAGAGACTATTTCTTCGGGTGGATGTGGCTGTTACTAGGGAGCATAACTATAAGGTTCACGGTGGGAGATATAGGAGGGATGTCCGAGGTAGATTCTTTACTCAGAGAGTGGTTGGGGTGTGGAATACACTGCCTGCTGTGATAGTGGAGTCGGACACTTTAGGAACTTTCAAGCGATTATTGGATAGACACATGGAGCACACCAGAATGATAGGGAATGGGGTAGCTTGATCTTGGTTTGGACATAAGAACATAAGAAATAGGAGCAGGAGTAGGCCATCTAGCCCTTCGAGCCTGCCCCGCCATTCAATAAGATCATGGCTGATCTGTCGTGGCTCAGTTCCACATTCCCGCCCTCTCCCCATAACCCTTAATCCCCTCTCTTATCAAAAACCCATCAACCCGCGTCTTAAAAATATTTAGCAAGGTAGCCTCCACCACTTCAACGGGCAGAGAATTCCAGAGATTCACCACCCTTTGAGTGAAGAAGTTCCTCCTCAACTCCGTTCTAAACTGCCCCCCCTTTATCTTGAGGCTGTGCCCCCTAGTCCTACTATCCTTTCTGAGCGGGAAGAGTCTCTCCACCTCTATCCTATCCATCCCATTCATCATCTTATACGTCTCAATGAGATCTCCCCTCATTCTTCTAAACTCTAACGAGTACAAGCCTAGTTTATTCAGCCTCTTCTCATAGCTCAAGCCCCTCAACTCCGGCATCAGCCTAGTAAACCTCCTCTGCACTCCCTCCAAGGCCAAAATGTCCTTGCATAAGTACGGCGCCCAAAACTGTACACAGTACTCCAGCTGCGGTCTCACCAATGCCCTATATAGCCGCAGCAAGACCTCCCTACTTTTATATTCAATCCCCCTCGCTATGAAGGCCAGCATCCCATTTGCCTTCCTGACCACCTGCTGTACCTGCAAGCTGGGTTTTTGCGACTCATGCACAAGGACCCCGAGGTCCCTCTGCATTGTCGCCTGCTGCAGTTTTTCTCCACGTAAGTAATAATCCTTCCTACCATTATTCCTACCAAAGTGGACCGCCTCGCACTTGCCAACATTAAATTCCATTTGCCAGTTCCTGGCCCATTCGCCCAGCCTATCTAGATCCTTCTGCAGACTCTCCACACCCTCAGTGCAATTTGCCGTTCCACCAATCTTGGTGTCATCAGCAAATTTCGACACCATACACTCGGTTCCCTCCTCCAGATCATCTATATAAATGGGAAATAGCTGAGGCCCCAGCACCGACCCCTGGGGCACTCCACTAGTCACCAACCGCCAATCCGAATAGCACCCATTGACCCCCACTCTCTGCCTCCTATTTGACAACCAGTCCTCTATCCACGCTAACACCCTACCCCCAACTCCATGTCCCCTGACCTTCTGCAATAACCTCTTGTGAGGTACCTTGTCAAACGCCTTCTGAAAATCAAGAAAGACCACATCCACCGGCTCTCCTCTATCCACTGCCCTAGACACATCCTCATAGAACTCCAGTAAATTTGTCAGACACGACTGCCCCTTAACGAAACCGTGCTGCGTCTGCTCTATCAAGCAATTCCCCTCAAGATGCCTCGCTATTTCCTCCTTGATGACGGATTCTAACATTTTACCTACAACAGACGTTAAACTAACCGGCCTATAATTCCCCGCCTTTTGCCTGGCACCCTTCTTAAACAATGGCGTAACATTAGCCGTTTTCCAATCTTCCGGCACTTGCCCGGAATCCAGCGACGTCTGGAAAATAACCACCAAGGCATCCACTATCACCTCCGCCATTTCTTTCAGAACCCTCGGATGCATTCCATCCGGTCCTGGGGACTTGTCCACAATCAGCCCCTCCAGTCTGTTGAGCACCGCCTCTCTAGTAACAGTAATGTCATTGAGACCCTCCAGTCCTACCACCTTTCCATCTCTAACACCCGGCAAATTATTCACGTCCTCCTCCGTGAAGACCGAAACAAAAAATTTATTCAAGACCTCAGCCATTTCCCCATCCCCTACCACTAAGTCCCCCTTCTCATCCTCTAAGGGTCCAACGTTCACCCTAGCCAGCCTCTTCCTTTTTATATATTTATAAAAACTCTTGCTATCCTTTTTTGTATTAAGCGCTAGCCCAGCTTCATAGTTTGGACATAGCTCGGCACAACACTGAAGGCCGAAGGGCCTGTACTGTGCTGTAATGTTCTGAAGCTGCTTTAAAGCAGAGGCCTTGAAATTTTACGTGTCAGAGAAAACAAGGTAAACTAACACGACCTGGTTCCTGGGAGAAAGGACTACAATTCCGAATATCAGCCAAATTGGAAACAAGGTAAACAGCAAGCACAGAAATTGGAAGAGAGAGTTCAACATGTTAGGCAAAGCTGGATAACATATGTGACAGCACACGGTACATAAAGGAAGAATTCAGAAGAACTGGAAATGCAAAATGAAAAAGTAGAAATTGCGAGAAGATTGATAAAAAGTGAACTAACATTAAAATATTATTTGTTTATGAATCATAGAATTTTTAGCACGGAGACAGGCCCTATGGCCCAAACTCGTCCATCCCGACCAAAAAGCCCATCTAAGCTGCCTGCCAGGGCAGCACGGTGGCACAGCAATTAACACTACTGCCTCAGAACACCAGAGACCTGTGTTCAATTCCTGGTGATTCCCTGTCTGTGTAGACTTTGCATGTTCTCCTATGTTTGCATGTGTTTCCTTCGGGTGCTTTGGTTTCCTTCCACAGTCTGAAAGATGTGCTGGTGAGGTGCATTGACCCAAATAGGTGCTGGAATATGGTGACTAGGTGAATTTCAAAGTAACTTCATTGCATGTAAGCCTTACATATGACTAATAAATAAACTTTTACTTTTACTTTACGTATCCCTTTAAATCTTTCCTATCCATGTACACCTTTTAAGTGTTGTCAATGTCCCTGCCTCAACCACTTACTCCAGCAGCTCATTCCACATACGCTCTCTGTGTAAAAAAAGTTGCTCCTGGGGTTCCCATTACATTTTGTTCCCCTCTTAAACCTATGTCCCCTAGTTCTCGATTCCTCAACCCTGGGGAAAAGACTGAGTACATTCACCCTATCCATGTCTCTCATGATCTTATGCATCTTTATAAGATCACCCCTCAGTGTCCTATGCTCCAGAGAAAAAAGTCCCAGCCTGTCCAATCTCCCGTTTATAAGTCAGTCCTATGAGTCCTGGCAACATTCTTATAAATCTCTTCTGCAGTGTCTCCAGTTTAATAACAACTTTCCTATAGCAAGGCATCCAGAACACATGCAGAAGCATCTTATTGGATTTGCTTTAGAATGCTAGACCTGATGATTTGTGTAATTTAACTGTTGCAGTCTAATACATTTCGTGTATGAAAATTTCTGGGTGCAGATAGACTATAAACTTAAACCCCATATTCATTCTTCTTTACAGTATTAAAATATTTTGGGATTGGCTTCCTTGTTAACTTTTTGTTCGATTTATAGATTCTGGCTGTCATTTCTCAGACATACAGATATTGACCAAACATCTACAAGTGGTAAAACATCTCGGTACGGTCCACTATAATCAACTCCCATCGTAGTCTCCATTTTGGCCAGCCCCCTTGTGAAAAGCTCCATCAATTTCCTGGAGGTACGGAACTTGTATTCTGAGACGTAGCGTTTATTCTGGTATTTGGCTATATATGTGCTGTGACATAAAATGCGTTTATATTCACCATTGTCAATGGTTAACATGACTTGTTTGTTCAGTGATGATAATCAATGTTTCTCTCCATGGATCACTCCCCTGTCACCTGAGAGTCCCACTCCCCTATTAATAAGGGCATCATTTCAGGGCCTCATTGCAGTGACAGAGCAAGCGCCGCGTCTGATCAAAAGAGGGACAGACTGCAAACATGGATGAGACTCTTCCATTAGATCACAAGATTGTAATTTTCCTCTTAGAAGTGCAAAAGGTTTACTATCCGATGCTCGCTCTTATTGGTATCCCTGGTAAGTCAGCAAGCATTTCTAAACAAAAATGTTCGTATTATTATGCTTCTTGGAGTTGGAGACCAAGTGTAGTGTGTCAAAATTCGCAGATGACACTCAGATGAGCGTCAGGGCAAAGTGTCCAGAGGATTATGATGTTCATGAGTGGCATGGACAGAGTGGATTGTCAGATGCTTGTTCCTAGGGTAGAAAAGTCACAAGGAGACATAAGTTTAAGGAGCGTGGAGAAAAGTTTAGAGGAGATGTGCGAGGCAAGTTTTTGGGTGGTAAATGCCTGGAACGCGCTGCGAGGGGAGATGGTGGGAGCAAGTATGATGGCGGCATTTACTAGATGAGTACATGAATAGGACGGATATGGAGGGATATGGACTCCGTAAATGCATAAGGTTTTAAATTAGGCAGGCATCATGATCAGTGCAGGCTTGGAGGGCTGAAGGGTCTGTTCCCGTGCTGTGTTGTTCTTTGCTCTTTGTGCATTGACACTAAAAGTCTGTAGAGGGAGATAGATAGTCTAAGTTAGTGGGCAAGGGTCTGGTAAATGAAATACAATGTTGATAAATGTGAGATCATCCATTTTGGTAGGAAAAACAGCAAAATGGACTATTGTTTAAATGATAAAACATTGCAGCATGCTTGCTGTGCAGAGAGACCTGGGTGTCCTTGTACATGAAGAATAAAAAGTTGGTTTGCAGATGCAACAAGTAATTAAGAAGGCAAATGGAACTTTGTCCTTCGTTGCGAGAGGGATGGAGTTTAAAAACATCAAGGTTATGTTGCAGCTGTGTCAGGTCCACACCTGGAGTACTGTGTACAGTTTTGGTTTCCTTACTGAAGAAATAATACTGGTGCTGGAGGGGGTACAGAGTAGATTTACTAGGTTGATTCCGGAGTTGAAAGAGTTGGCTTATGAAGAGAGGCTGAGTAAACTGAGACTATATGCATTGGAATTCAGAAGAATGAGGGGAGATCTTATTGAAACATACAAGATGATGAAGGGAGTCAACAAGATAGAAATACAGAGGTTGTTCCCACTGACAGGTGACACCAGAACTAGGCATCAGACTACGGGACAGCAGATTTAGGATTGAGCTGGGGAGAAACTTCTTCACCCAAAGGGTTGTGAATCTGTGGAATTCACTGTCCAGTGAAGCAGTTGAGAGTACCTGATTGAATATTTTTAAGGCAAGGATAGATAAATCTTTGAACAGTAAAGAAAACAGGCTGGCACGGTAGCACAGTGGTTAGCACCGCTGCTTCACAGCTCCAGGGACCTGCGTTCAATTCCTGGCTTGGACCACTGTCTGTGTGGAGTTTGCACATTCTCCTCATGTCTGCGTGGGTTTCCTCCCACAGTCCAAAGATGTGCAGGTTAGGTTGATTGGCCATGCTAAATTGACCGTAGATGCATAAGTTAGAGGATTAGTGGGTAAAATATGTATGCACATGGGGATAGGGCCTAGGTGGGATTGTGGTTGGTACAGACTTGATGGGCTGAATGGCCTCTTTCTGTACTGTAGGGTTTCTATGATTTCTATGAATTAAGAGTTATGGTGAGCAGGCTGGTAAGTGGAGCTGAATCCACAAAAGGATCAGTCATGATTTTATTGAATGGTGGAGCAGGCTTTAGGAACCAGATGACCTACTCCTGCTCTTAGTTATTATGTTTTCCCCATTTATTTATTTTTCTACTCATTCATGTTCCTGGCAAATCTCTGTACACAACTGCTAATGCTATCAGTTATGTGTCATCCTCTTCTTCCTTTTAATCAGCAATTTCAGCTGTTAATTCTACTCAGAAAATTTATTTTCTCTGCCTAAAATGTTGCTTCAATTTTACTTGAAATTATTATTCCAGGTTACCAGTACGAGCTGATTTCAGTATTTGCCATAATCTCACTTTCCCCATATTTTTAGCTAATATATTTCACATAGAATGACATAATTGCTTCGATTTAGAATTATAATTCCTCTTTGAGATTAGAATCCAGAAACTGTTCATTCAAGGTATTTTTTTAAACCAGCTTGGGCACTCAGATTTCGATATATTTTTCTCTCTCTGATTTTTTAAATCTGAATGATAGAGTTTCCTGCCCATCTGATAGATGGCATGGAGTTGAACGGTTGAAAACAATCTTGCCAGTTATGATCAGAAGCCAGATTAGGAGTGTATTCCACCGTTGTACATCAGACCAACGGGATTAGGACCAGGATTTGAACTAAAGATCGGTTACAATAATAGGGAAAATAAACATGATAACTCAACATCAAACATTGTCTGATTGCTTATAAACTACAGTTCCTAGGGTTTCTTTTACTCGCTGATATTGATTTCCTATTAATTATTGATTTCCCTGAATTGTAATCTTTCCCTGTAGCAGAACATCCCATGACAGTTGCAATCATGTTAGTACGTCACAGGAAACAGCACCATTTTTACTGCGTAGATAGCCAGAAAATCTGGTAAACTCCCTGCCAGTCTGACATATATTTTCTTACTTTGATGTGCTTCCTCACAGTTAACATCATGACGATTTTGATACTAATACGAGGAAAGTGCGACCTCTCGAAAAGTGTCACCCGCTACCTGGTGGCCATGGTATCAGCGGATTTATTGGTCATTATCATGGACCTTATACTGAGGCAGATTCCAATTCGCTATTGGACACATTTCACGTTCTTGTATTCCGTTCCTGTGTGCAATATCCACGCCGTTCTGCTTTACGTAGCCACCGATTGCTCTGTTTGGTTCACCGTCACCTTCACCTTTGATCGATTTGTGGCCATCTGTTGTCAAAAGTGGAAAAATAAATATTGCACGGAGCAAGTGGCGGTTATTGTTCTGGGAATGGTCAGTCTGCTGGGCTGTGTGAAAAATATCACCTGGTACTTTATGTTCACGGACCTGTATTGGCTTGTGAACCTCCCTTGGTTTTGTCAGGTCGCAATCAATGTTCGGGAATCACGTGTCTGGGCAGCAATCGAGTTCCTTCATTATATCCTAACCCCATGTATTCCATTTGTTCTGATTTTTTTGCTCAATGTTTTAACCGTCAGACATATTTTAGTGGCTAGCAGGGGCCGCAAGAGACTCCAGATGCACAGCAGTGGAGGGAGTCCTAGTGATCCAGAGATGCAGAATCGAAGGAAGTCCATCATTTTACTATTTCTTATCTCAGGAAATTTCATCCTGTTGTGGGCAATGTTTATGGTCTATTCTGTGTCAAATAGATTATGGTATGTTGGGTACAGGATAGTAATTCTACCATATTTTGTACAAGAAATGGGATTCATGCTCCAGCTCCTGAGTTGCTGCACAAATACTTGCATTTATGCTGTGTCACAGACTAAATTCAGAGAGCAGTTCAAGAATCTAGTGCAATTCCCCTTTACTTTAATGTTGACATTCATTAAATAATTGTAAGAAATGAACATTCTCCTAGTTCTAAACTCAGTATGTTTACATATTGAGTACATGTTGCTATCCCACGTGGGATCAAGTTTAGACATTAATATCAGTACACTTATTCCAGAGCCACACACTGGTCAATAAAACACTATGTATGCACTTTTAGAATTGAATCATAAAAACTTCACAATCTTCAGATTTAATGATAAATTGATCACTAATGTAGAACATGTATTCCTCAAAATGTTGTTGAGACAAGTTCAACTGAAATCCAGTGTGCTCTCTCAGCTGGGTTTAAAGTGCCCCTAAGCCCAAGGAGGTGGCAACGTTGGTTAGACCGCACTTGGAGTACTGCGTCCAGTTCTGGTCACCTTACTACCAGAAGGACGTGGAGACCCTGGAGAGAGTGCAGAGGAGGTTTACCAGGATGCTACCTGGTATGGAAGGACTGAGTTATGAGGAAAGATTGGATAAACTGGGGCTCTTTTCCTTAGAAAGACGGAGATTAAGGGGGGATTTGATAGAGGTGTATAAAATAATGAAGGGTATAGATAAACAGTGGCAGGCTTTTTTCTAGATTGGAGACGAATGTCACGAGGGGCCACGGGATTAAAGTGAGGGGGGAGGGGTATAATTTGGATGCTAGAGGGAGGTTTTTCACACAGAGAGTTGTGGGGGTATGGAATGCACTGCCAAGTAAGGTGGTGGAGGCAGGCATGCTGGACTTGTTTAAGGTTTACTTAGATAGACACATGAGCGAAACAGGGATGGAGGGTTATAGGAGACTGTTTTAAATAAGGATCAGAGCCTCGGGGCGTTCCTGGAAATCAACTGTTATATGTGTTGATGTTTTTCTCTTTTACTCCGCAGGTGCATCGGTCCACCTTGTTGTCTAATGAGGGGCATGCACGTGGTGGGTCGTGCGTGGGCTGCTCTTGGATGTTTCGAGAGTAGCCTAGTACTTTGCGTCGTGTGCGTGCTTAAACTGGGCCAGCAGATGGGCACCACAACAGCTCAGTGACTATCACTGTTTGCTGTGCAGATACATGGATTTGGGCCAGTGTCTGTGGGAGTTTGTGCATTCTCCCTGTGCTTGTGTGAGTTTCCTCTGGGTGCTCCGGTTTCCTCCCACACTCCAAAGATGTGCTCTTAGGCTGATTGGTGTAACAAATTGTCCCTAAATTATTCTCCCCTCAATCTGGTTTCCAATGTGCACAATAAGCATAGACATGGGTCAAGGGTGGAGGAGGAAAAACACATTGTTAAGATGGCGGCGTGGGCTCGTTGGGCCGAAGGGCCTGTTTCCCGTGCTGTGTTGTTCTTTGTTCTTTGTTCTTTTTCCTCAGAATATTGATTCATCTCCTTCTTGTGATGTTGCTAAACCAACAATGTGAAAACAAAATTGTCTCGCCATTATCCCACTACCGTTCATGTAATCTTGATTAAAATCTATGTTTATTCAAATTTCTACGTAGTCCTTTGATAGGCGTTGAGGATGTGTAGCAACAACCACAAAGAAATTGCAAGACTGAAGCAGGGTATTGTGATGCTGGGGTTGTGGGGTGTTGTGATGTCAGGGTTGGGGGTGTTGGGGTGTTGGGGTTACAGGGTGTTGTGGTGTTGGGATTGTGGGGTGTTGTGGTGTTGGGGTTGCAGGGTGTTGTGGTGTTGGTGTTGTTGGATGTTGGGGTGTCAGGGTTGTGGGGTGTTGTGGTGTTGGGATTGTGGGGTGTTGTGGTGTCGGGATTGTGGGGTGTTGTGGTGTTGGGATTGTGGGGTGTTTTGGTGTTGGGATTGTGGGGTGTTGTGGTGTTGGGATTGTGGGGTGTTGTGGTGTTGGGATTGTGGGGTGTTGTGGTGTTGGGGTAGCAGGGTGTTGTGGTGTTGGGGTTGCAGGGTGTTGTGGTGTTGGGATTGCGGGGTGTTGTGGTGTTGGGATTGTGGGGTGTTGTGGTGTTGGGATTGTGGGGTGTTGTGGTGTTGGGGTTGTGGGGTGTTGTGGTGTCGGGATTGTGGGGTGTTGTGGTGTCGGGATTGTGGGGTGTTGTGGTGTCGGGATTGTGGGGTGTTGTGGTGTTGGGATTGTGGGGTGTTGTGGTGTTGGGGTAGCAGGGTGTTGTGGTGTTGGGGTTGCGGGGTATTGTGGTGTTGGGGTAGCAGGGTGTTGTGGTGTTGGGATTGTGGGGTGTCGTGGTGTTGGGATTGTGGGGTGTTGTGGTGTTGGGGTTGCTGGGTGTTGTGGTGTTGGGATTGCGGGGTGTTGTGGTGCTGGGATTGTGGGGTGTTGTGGTGTTGGGGTTGAGGGGTGTTGTGGTGTTGGTGTTGTTGGGTGTTGGGGTGTCAGGGTTGTGGTGTGTTGGGGTGTCGGGGTTGCCAGGTATCAGGGTTGCAGGGTGTTGTGATGTTGGGGCTTTGCGGTGTTGGGTGTTGGGTTTGCGGAGTGTTGTGGTGTCGGGGTTGCGGGGTGTTGGGTGTTGGTGTTGCGAGGTGTTGTGGTGTGGGGTCATAGGGTGTTGTGGAGTCGAAGTTGCAGGGTGTTGGGGCGTCAGGGTTGGCAGGTGTTGTGGTTTGGGGTTGTGGGTGTTGTGGTTTTGGGGTGTTGTGGTGTCAGGGTTACAGGGTGTTGTGGTGTTGGGGTTACAGGGTGTTGTGGTGTTGGGGTTGCAGGGTGTTGTGGTGTCAGGATTGTGGGGTGTTGTGGTGTTGGGATTGTGGGGTGTTGTGGTGTTGGCGTAGCAGGGTGTTGTGGTGTTGGGGTAGCAGGGTGTTGTGGTGTTGGGGTTTCAGGGTGTTGTGGTGCTGGGTATTGTGGTGTTGGGATTGTGGGGTGTTGTGGTGTTGGAGTAGCAGGGTGTTGTGGTGTTGGAGTTGCAGGGTGTTGTGGTGTTGGGGTTGCGGGGTGTTGTGGTGTTGGAGTTGCGGGGTGTTGTGGTGTTGGAGTTGCAGGGTGTTGTGGTGTTGGAGTTGCAGGGTGCTGTGGTGTTGGGGTTGCGGGGTGTTGTGGTGTTGGAGTTGCAGGGTGTTGTGGTGTTGGGGTTGCGGGGTGTTGTGGTGTTGGAGTTGCGGGGTGTTGTGGTGTTGGAGTTGCGGGGTGTTGTGGTGTTGGAGTTGCAGGGTGCTGTGGTGTTGGGGTTGCGGGGTGTTGTGGTGTTGGAGTTGCGGGGTGTTGTGGTGTTGGGGTTGCGGTTTGTTGTGGTGTTGGGGTTGCGGCGTCTTGTGGTGTTGGGGTTGTGGGGTGTTGAGGTGTTGGGGTGTTGTGGTTTTGAGGTTGCAGGTGCTGGGGTTGCAGGGTGTTGGGGTTGCAGGGTGTTGGGGTGTTGGAGTTGCAGGGTGTTGGGGTGTTGGGGTTGCGGGGTGTTGTGGTGTTGGGGTTGCAGGGTGTTGGGGTGTTGGGGTGTTGGGGTTGCAGGGTTGGGGTGTTGGGGTTGCAGGGTGTTGGGGTTGCAGGGTTGGGGTGTTGGGGTTGCGGGGTGTTGTGCTATTGGGGTTGCAGGGTGTTGGGGTGTTGGGGTTGCAGGGTGTTGGGGTGTTGGGGTTGCAGGGTTGGGGTGTTGGGGTTGCAGGGTGTTGTGGTATTGGGGTTGCAGGGTGTTGGGGTGTTGGGGTTGCAGGGTGTTGGGGTGTTGGGGTTGCAGGGTGTTGGGGTGTTGGGGTTGCAGGGTGTTGGGGTTGCAGGGTGTTGGGGTGTTGGGGTTGCAGGGTTGGGGTGTTGGGGTTGCAGGGTGTTGTGGTGTTGGGGTTGCAGGGTTGGGGTGTTGGGGTTGCGGGGTGTTGGGGTTGCAGGGTTGGGGTGTTGGAGTTGTGGGGTGTTGTGGTGTTGGGGTTGCAGGACGTTGGGGTGTTGGGGTTGCAGGGTTGGGGTGTTGGGGTTGTGGGGTATTGTGGTGTTGGTGTTGCAGGGTATTGTGGTGTTGGTGTTGCAGGGTATTGTACTGTTGGGATTGTGGGGTGTTGGGGCTTTGGGGTGTTGGTGTTGAGGGCTGTTGTTGTGTCGGGGTTGTGGGCTGTTGTTGTGTTGGGGTTGCAGGGTGTTGGGGTTGCAGGGTGTTGGGGTTGCGGGGTGTTGTGGTGTTGGGGTTGCAGGGTACTGGGGTGTTGGGGTTACAGGGTGCTGGGGTGTTGGGCTTTTGGAGTGTTGGGTGTTAGGGTTGTGGCATGTTGGGGTGTCAGGGTTGTGGCGTGTTGGGATGTCAATGTTGCCAGGTGTTGTAGTGTCAGGGTTGCAGGGTGTTGGGTGTTGGGTGTTGGGGTTTTGGGGTGTTGTGGTTACGGGGTGTTGGGTTTGCGGGGTGTTGTGGTTGCGGGATTGTGAAGGTGGTGGCAGGACACTGGGGTGTTTAGGTGCTGGGGGACCAGGCACTGGGGTGGTTAAGTTGTGGAGTGTGTGAGGGTAGGATGAGGGGGTTGTAAGGAAGTTTGGTTAGAAGGGTGCTGGGGCTAAGGCAGATTGCTGGAGTTAAGGGAGGGTACTGGCGTTCTGGGGTTATGGCAGGATGCTGGGGCTAAGGCAGGGTGCTGGGGCTGTGGCAGGGTGCTGGGGCTAAGGCAGGGTGCTGGGGCTAAGGCAGGGTGCTGGGGTTATGGCAGGGTGCTGGGGTTATGGCAGGGTGCTGGGGTTAAGGCAGGGTGCTGGGGCTAAGGCAGGGTGCTGGGGCTAAGGCAGGGTGCTGGGGTTATGGCAGGGTGCTGGGGCTAAGGCAGGGTGCTGGGGTTATGGCAGGGTGCTGGGGCTAAGGCAGGGTGCTGGGGTTATGGCAGGGTGCTGGGGCTAAGGCAGGGTGCTGGGGTTATGGCAGGGTGCTGGGGCTAAGGCAGGGTGCTGGGGTTGTGGCAGGGTGCTGGGGCTAAGGCAGGGTGCTGGGGCTAAGGCAGGGTGCTGGGGCTAAGGGAGGGTGCTGGGGTTGTGGCAGGGTGCTGGGGCTAAGGCAGGGTGCTGGGGCTAAGGCAGGGTGCTGGGGTTATGGCAGGGTGCTGGGGTTATGGCAGGGTGCTGGGGTTATGGCAGGGTGCTGGGGTTATGGCAGGGTGCTGGGGCTAAGGCAGGGTGCTGGGGTTGTGGCAGGGTGCTGGGGCTAAGGCAGGGTGCTGGGGCTATGGCAGGGTGCTGGGGTTAAGGCAGGGTGCTGGGGCTAAGGCAGGGTGCTGGGGTTAAGGCAGGGTGCTGGGGTTATGGCAGGGTGCTGGGGCTAAGGCAGGGTGCTGGGGCTAAGGCAGGGTGCTGGGGTTATGGCAGGGTGCTGGGGCTAAGGCAGGGTGCTGGGGTTATGGCAGGGTGCTGGGGCTAAGGCAGGGTGCTGGGGCTAAGGCAGGGTGCTGGGGCTGTGGCAGGGTGCTGGGGCTAAGGCAGGGTGCTGGGGCTAAGGCAGGGTGCTGGGGTTAAGGCAGGGTGCTGGGGCTAAGGCAGGGTGCTGGGGTTGTGGCAGGGTGCTGGGGCTAAGGCAGGGTGCTGGGGTTGTGGCAGGGTGCTGGGGTTGTGGCAGGGTGCTGGGGCTAAGGCAGGGTGCTGGGGTTATGGCAGGGTGCTGGGGCTAAGGCAGGGTGCTGGGGTTAAGGCAGGGTGCTAGGGCTGTGGCAGGGTGCTGGGGCTATGGCAGGGTGCTGGGGTTAAGGCAGGGTGCTGGGGTTATGGCAGGGTGCTGGGGCTAAGGCAGGGTGCTGGGGTTATGGCAGGGTGCTGGGGTTGTGGCAGGGTGCTGGGGTTATGGCAGGGTGCTGGGGTTAAGGCAGGGTGCTGGGGTTATGGCAGGGTGCTGGGGCTAAGGCAGGGTGCTGGGGCTAAGGCAGGGTGCTGGGGTTATGGCAGGGTGCTGGGGTTGTGGCAGGGTGCTGGGGTTATGGCAGGGTGCTGGGGCTATGGCAGGGTGCTGGGGTTAAGGCAGGGTGCTGGGGTTATGGCAGGGTGCTGGGGCTAAGGCAGGGTGCTGGGGCTAAGGCAGGGTGCTGGGGCTAAGGCAGGGTGCTGGGGTTATGGGAGGGTGCTGGGGTTGTGGCAGGGTGCTGGGGTTATGGCAGGGTGCTGGGGTTATGGCAGGGTGCTGGGGTTAAGGCAGGGTGCTGGGGCTAAGGCAGGGTGCTGGGGTTATGGCAGGGTGCTGGGGCTAAGGCAGGGTGCTGGGGTTGTGGCAGGGTGCTGGGGTTATGGCAGGGTGCTGGTGTTAAGGGAGTGTGCTTGGGCTGTGGCAGGTTGGTCCTACTTTGGGATATGGTGATGACGGGGATGTTCCTGGGAGGCTGATAGGGGATTTGGGGATATTTCGGGCTGTGATGTTGGGAATTTGGGGATATTTTGGTAAGGGATGGTGGGGATTTGGGGATATTTTGGTAAGAGATGGTGGGGATTTGGGGATATTTTGTGAAGAGGATGGTGGGGATTGGTGGATATCTCGGGAAGGGGATGAGGGGGATTGCAGATATTTCAGGGAGGAGAATGGTGGGGATTTGAGGATATTTTAGGAAGGGGATGGCAGAGGTTTGGGAATATTTTAGGAAAGGGATGGTGGAGAATTGGGGAAATTTTGAGGTGGTGGTTGGCAGGGTGTTGGAGGCTGTTCTGCAGGGACCTTGAATGTATTATCTTAAAGGGAGGAATGTGCAGAGTTACAGGGAGAAAGCAGGAGACTGGCACTAACTAACATGGTTACTCAGGAGGCAGTGCAGACATATGGGCTGGAATGCTCCCCTTCATTTTGGAAATTCTAACAATCCTTATTCTGCGATTCTGAGAAATCATATATCTTTCGGATATCCAATCATTTGTTGGAGCACACTTTTCTCTTTGTAAAGCAGTCTGATAATTGATAAGTTTCTTTAACCCATTGTAGCAAGAACAGTAATAAGATACCTCCTGACGTATCTGGTCTGCCGATGATGTTCCAAAATAATGATACGGATGAGCAGGAGGAGGAGGATTGGCAGAATCGACCCAGTGACCTGCTAGAACCACCACCCCAACCGTTGTATCCATCTTTGCCAACTCAAACCCTTCCCCAGCCTCAACCTCAGCCTCAGACAACTCTCACCCTAAGATATTAAGACTCAACAGCCAGATTCCCCCCCACACTTCCGCCACCCTATTCCCCTCAGACCACTGCCCCTGCTCAGACGCAGACATCTACCGAGCTGACTCTGACCCCACCTGTATTCACACCGCAACAGTCCCCTGTTGAACCCGAAAACTGTCCTCCCAATGAAGACCCTGCCCCGGAACCATATACTAGTCCAACAGCCGGGAGAACTAGATCTAAAGATAAGAAGGGAAAGAAACAGGCTGTTAGTAGACCAGGGAGAGAGGAACAGAGTCCTTTTAAAACCCATAGGGGAAACCAGAAAAAAACCCCAAGTGACTTTCCCTCGTGGCTCTGAGAGCTGTGAGGATTATGAAAGTCCTGATTCACAGGAAGAAGGGAGTGAGGGCGATACGATGGACAAAAGTTCCCCTAGCCCTCCCTGCCACCGAAAGAGGATTACAGGAAAGGGCCCCCACAAAAAGTGTCACTGCCAATTCCCCAACCGCATGGTCCCTAATCCAAATCCAGGGGAAGGTGGATCACCAGGCTGATACCGGAGATGAGGGGGTTAGACTATGAGGAGAGATTGGAATAGACTGGGTCTGTACTCGTTGGAGTTTAGAAGGATGAGAGGGGATCTTATAGAGACTTATAAGATAATGAAGGGGATGGATAGGGTAGAGGTAGAGAGATTCTTCCTGCTTAGAAAGGAAACCAGAACTAGAGGGCACAGCCTCAAAATAAGGCGGGGGGGGGGGGGGCGGGTGGGGGGGACAGTTTAGAACATAGTAGAGGAAGAACTTCTTCTCTCAGAGGGTAGTGAATCTCTGGAATTCTCTGCCCGTTGAAGTGGTGGAGGCTGCCTCGCTAAATATATTTAAGTCACGGGTAGATAGGTTTTTGACAGACAAGGGAATTAAGGGTTATGGGGAGAAAGTGGGAAAGTGGAACTGATCCACTTCAGATCAGCCATGATCTTATTGAATGGCGGAGCAGGCTCGAGGGGCTAGATGGCCTACTCCTGCTCCTATTTCTTATGTTCTTAAAATACTGTGCAGGTCTATACCCCTTGGAAACCACAGGAAATGTGTCTGATTATGTCACGAGCCCCTAACCGAAAAACCAACCCAGAAGACTTTATAGACTTTATCATAGGCACCATCCAAATGTATCAGGCCACCCCTCAGGATCTTTTTAGATTGTGCTGTATGGCTCTTACTCCCAGAGAGTGTTCCAGATGGAAAGGCCACTTAAATCAACTAGTGCCCCAGGACTGGGTGGCTGTTTCTGTGACCGTGGGCCAGGCACAGCAATAAATTCAGACCATTAAAGAAATACTCCAGTGAACATTACAACAGCCAGTAGATGTCACCAAAGTGTTAGCATGTAAGCCTAAAGCAGGAGAGGATGGTTCAGATTGCTGGGATCACTTCTGTTCTATATATGTCACCTATGCTGGCGATACTGCTTACATTGCAGGGAACCCCTCACCCCTGTTCAATGCTCTTTTGCTGCAATGCTGAGGCTAAGGCAACTTCCATCCATACTAATAACATGGATTGGCCAGTAATACTCCCCCCCCGAGATGAGAAGGGCCTGAACGTATTACTGGAACGAGTCCAAACCGACCAAGGTTACATACAAAATGGTGCAGCGCCCCCCACACCAACCCCAATCCAGTAACCCAGCCCTTCCAGTGTCGGACCCCGAACTAGCAAGGGTGTATCAAATGGAACCCCGATATTGTGTCCCTGGATGCATTGATAATTATGGCAACGGGTATATCACTCACTGAATGGTTCTACTGTTCCCCAGCACGCACCATTGTAACCACCCGTTCCTTGGACAAAGCCCTCCCTTGTCACGGGGTGGACCACCCCGTCCTGCACAAGGATGTTTTAGTTGCGGCAGTTGAGACCGCTGGAAACAGGACTGCCGTCAAAACCATCCTCAGGGGAGACCCCAAGGCAGGAGGCAACCTTTTCCACTAACATAGAACATAGAACATTACAGCGCAGAACAGGCCCTTCGGCCCACGATGTTGCGCTGACCAGTTAAAAAGCAATGACCCTCTAACCTAAACCAAACCCTTTCCATCCATAAACCTATCCACGGATCTCTTAAACACCCCCAAACTAGGCGCATTTACAACTCCTCCATACCAGGCAACATCCTGGTAAACTTCCTCTGCACCCTCTCCAAAGCCTCCACATCCTTCCTATAATGTGGGGACCAGAACTGCACACAATACTCCAAGTGCGGCCGCACCAGAGTCTTGTACAGTTGCAATATGACGCTGCGGCTCTTAAGTTCAATCCCCCTATCAATAAACGCCAAGACACCGTATGCCTTCCTAACAACCCTATCTACTTGATTCCCAACTTTCATGGATCTATGTACACATACACCTAGATCCCTCTGTTCATCCACACTATTCAGAGTCCTACCGTTAGCCCTATACTCGACACATCTGTTATTCCTGCCAAAGTGAATTACCTCACACTTTTCCACATTAAACTCCATCCGCCACCTCTCGGCCCAGCTCTGCAACTTGTCCAAGACCCCCTGTAAACTAAGACACCCTTCCTCACTATCTACCACACCTCCGACTTTGGTGTCATTAGCAAATTTACTAACCCACCCAACAACCCCTTTTCGGCCTGACTCCCCTTGCCAATTGTTGATTTAATTATTCAGGGTGTAGGAATTCCCTTTATGATTAACACTGGGGCCACTGGGGCCACAGCATCTACAATAAACGCCTCATGTGTACATCAACATGGGTTTAAGCTCTCACGCACCTCAGTTAGTCTTAGCGGGTTACCGGATAGGAAAGTGCCTACTTTTAACAGAACCGTTGACAGTCCAACTTGGCCCTCAAACTTGTGTTATTCAATTTGCCCAGACCCTCAATTTGGGAGTTAATTTAGCAGGAAGTGATTTATTGTGCCTTCTTCAAATTGAAATTCTCTGTCTCAATGAGGGCATTAGCATAAAAAGTGATCCGATTAAGTGACAGTTTTGGGTTCACCGATCCCCACAATGATGGACAATTGACCAATCTCCTCAGGATTTAACCCCTCCTCACTACAGATCCCTAGCCCCAATGTTACCCTGTGCTATGACTCTACAGGCGCCTCCTTGGAATTGGCTGCTATCTACGCCCCTTATATATGATCATGTTTATCTGTCACTGTTACAGGGTTTATTGAAGGAAAGGAAGGATCAGTGTTTCTGGTGAAGGGGCCGCCCCACCGGGTCTTGTGTCCCCTCACCTCACTCTGACTGTAAATACCGGTTATAAGGCCAAATCCTTGGGATTTTTGGCACACCGCTTGATCCAGCAGTCAGACCCTAATACGAAAGGTTTCTCACAGCAACTGGCTGATGGTCTCATTATATACTATTGTGATCCTTTTATTGTGTCTGGGCCATTAAGTCACCACCACCCTCACCATAGCCCCTCTGAGGAGCCCTCTCCAACCCCATGGTCTATTTCCAAACATGAGGTGGGATATACTCCTGTTACCCCCATAAAAATACAGGTCATCCTTGAAGCACTTTACCCTCGATACCTCAGTACCCCCTCAAAACCGAGGCAGTGGAAGGAATTATCTCCTTGATAGATTCATTCCTCTGACAAGGCATATTGCCCCTTGCCAATCACCTTGTAGCACTCCTATTCTGCCCGTCCCTAAACCCGGCTGCCAGGAATGCAGATTGGTCCAGGATCTCAGAGAGATAAATAAGGCAGTCCAACCTTTACATCTGATTGTCCCTAATCCTGCCTCTATCTTTTGTGGTGTGGCGATGCCGGCGTTGGACGGGGGTAAACACAGTAAGAAGTCTGACAACACCAGGTTTAAGTCCAACCAATTTATTTGATAGTAAACTCACTAGCTTTCGAGGTTTCCCTCTTCATCAGTTGACAGATTTCTTACTGTGTCTATCCTTTGTAACATCCCTTCGGATGCAACTGTCTTCACTCTTGTTGATTTGCAACATGCATTCTTTGCTATTCCCTTAGATAATGAGTCTCAGCATCTGTTTGCCTTTACTTTTAGGTGCCAGCAGTTTACCTGGACTCATCTCCCTCAAGGGTTTGTTCACTCGCCTACCTATTCTCCCAGGTCTTGCACCGCTAGCTCCAAGACCTCCAACTCTTGAATGGCTCCACAGTTATCCAATATATTGATGATCTGTTTTTAGCAAGTCCATCAGAATCTGCTAATGTTGCAGATACTAACTGATTTTTGAACACTCTCCACTCTTGGGGATATGTCGTGCTTGCTGCAAAGGTTAAGCGTACATAACAGCAGGTCCAATTCCTAGGAATTCTACTCAGTGCCTCAGAGCGAGCACTCACCCCTATCCTTATGACCCCCTTGCCCGCTACCCCCAAACAAATGAGGTCCTTTTTAAGGTTGGTCAATTATTGCCGACAATGGCTGCCTAATGTAACTTTACTCACTAAACTACTGACCCCTTTGGCTTCTTGTAAAGTCCCAGAAACCTTCACCCTCTCTGAAGAACAAAAGTCAGCCTTTACAGATTAAAAGCGGCCCTTGCTGCAGCCCCGGCTTTGCGAAGACCTTTATATGATAGGCCTTTCCAGCTGTATGTTAACGTTTTGGATGAATGTGCAACTGGAGTCCTGACACAGACTCATGGCGATCGCAAATGACTGGTTGCCTACTACTCTACCTGCCTGGACCCTGTAGCTCTGGGACTACCCCCTTGTTATCAGATTCTCCCTGCAATTTACTCTTTAGTCACTGCTGCCTCCAACATTACTCTCCATCAAGCCCTTACTGTCTATACCTCACATGCCATTGTAGCTCTCCTCACCTCCCACCAGACTCAGCACCTTACCCAGGCACGTTTAAGCCGCTATGAAATAGCAGTCCTTAACATTCCCCTCTTGACGTTCTCCTTCTGCTCCGCCATTAACCCAGCCACATTCTTGAGTGCCCCTCCAGATGAGTTCTTAGAACTCCCACATGACTGCTTACTAAGAACCAATTCCTGGAATCTGCCCGTTGAAGTGGTGGAGGCTGCCTCGCTAAATATTTTGAAGACGCGGGTTGATGGGTTTTTGATAAGCGAGGGGATTAAGGGTTATGGGGAGAGGGCGGGAATGTGGAACTGAGCCACGACAGATCAGCCATGATCTTATTGAATGGCGGGGCAGGCTCGAAGGGCTAGGTGGCCTACTCCTGCTCCTATTTCTTATGTTCTTATGTTCTAACCTCTCCCCACTCAGACCTTACTGACGTCACGCTCCCTTCTCCAGACCTTATCTTATTTGTTGACGGCAGCTCGTCTATGCCCACCTTGGGTATCCCCCCTCTCCAAAAACGTGATTGTCAACGCCACTTCCACGTTAGAATCAGTGGCGTTTGACCCCCCCCAGTGTCTGCTCAGAAAGCAGAGCATTTTAGAACCATACAACCATAGAAAATTACAAGCTCAGAAACAGGCCTTTTGGCCCTTCTTGTCTGTGCCGAACCATTTTTTGCCCAGTCCCACTGACCTGCACTTGGACCATATACCTCCTCACCCCTCTCATCCATGTACCCGTCCAAGTTTTTCTTAAATGTTAAAAGTGACCCCTTTACCACTTCATCCAGCAGCTCATTCCACACTCCCACCACTGTCTGTGTGAAGAAGCCCCCCCTAATATTCCCTTTAAACTTTCCTCCTTTCACCCTGAACCCATGCCCTCTGGTTTTTTTCTCCCCTAGCCTCAGTGGAAAAAGCCTGCTTGCATTCACTCTATCTATACCCATATTTTGCCCTCACCCGTGCTTATATTCTAGCCTCAGGAACATCAGCAAGTATTTACACTGACTGTTGGTATGCCTTTGGCGTTAGCCATGACTTTGGCTAGCTATGGTCTCAGCGTGGGTTTTTAACGTCCTCGGGCACATCCATCCAGAATTCTTTGTATGTTCAAAACCTTCTCCAGGTGATCCTCCTCCCTAAACTATTGGCTATTATCAAATGCGCTGCCCATGCCTCCGGTGACTCTGCAGTTACTCAGGGCAACGCTCGGGCTGATCAGGCTGCCAAACAGGCTGCCGCAGATCAAACTTCTATTTATGATCAAGCAGGCGATAAATTGCTCGCCTTCTTCGAACACGACGGGCATGCCAGGTATTGTCACTGTCCAGGGCTTGCAGGGGGACGCTCCTGCCTCTGAAAGGGACATTTGGAAAGCGCATGGATGTTCGCATTCTGCGTCATCAGGCCTTTGGATTAGTCCAATCGGCCAAGTGTGTATACCTGATGCTTTGTTGCCTTTGTTCATTGATGGTCTTCATTCTGATACCCACCTTGGCAAGGAGGGAATGAGTGGTCTTATGCTCCATACCTGGTGGCACCCCCGACTAGCTGAGGCAGCCCAGTCTCGTATAGCGTCATGTTTGACATGCCAGTAAAACAATGTTGGTCAAGGGGTGAGATGATCACCAGAAAGAACACCCTTGCCAGGTGGACCGTTTGAATGTATTCAGCTAGATTTTATCGAATTACCCTGTGTGCAGTGTTATAAGTATTGTCTTGTAATTGTTGATGTGTTTAGTAGATGGATGGAGGCTTTTCCAATTACAAATAACAAGGCCTCAACAGTAGTAAAGTTGTTATTGACAGAAATAATACCAAGATTTGGGGTATCCCAACAGATTACCTCAGACAATGTCCCCCATTTTGTAGGGAAAATTAATAAGGAACAATGTGACCTATTACACATTCAGCAGCAGTTCCACTGTGCCTACCACCCCCAGGCAGCAGGGATAGTGGAAAGAGCTAATGGGGCCCTAAAAGTTAAGCCAGCCGAACTAACGTCTGAAACCAGTCTAAATTGGTTAAAAATCTTACCCTTAGCCCTCTATCACATGAGAATAATACCCCACTCTACCACTAGACTATCAGTTGTGGAGATAATTTACAGCCGACCTTGCAATGCAAATACAAGCCCGCCCACCCAGATAGATTTACATATTATGGGAGATGAAATGCAGAAGTACTTCCGACAGCTAAAATCGTTTTTAAATTTTCTTCATTCACAAGCCTTTGGATCAACTCCACGGACACTGGATCAAGATTCTGATCCACAGGACTACTTCCCTGGACCACAGATAGGAGACTTTGTGCTAATAAAGAACTGGGATCGACCCAAACTTGGGCCCCGGTGGAAAGGACCGTTCCAAATTCTCCTCCAGACTCCAAGTGCAATCAAGGCTCAAGGATAACCTCGCTGCATACACCTGAGTGACTGTAAATGGTGGACACCAATATCTGCTAGTAAATCACGAGGATCATCTTCACCACCTTCAGCCTTTCAGCTATTTTCCTGGCACCATGAGAACCGGATCAATGGAAAGGAAGCCTGAAAGATGGACTGACTGATGGACAATTCCACTTTATCACCCTTATGTACATGTCTTATGAGTATGCTGTAAAGTTTAATGTAAACAGGTGTTGGGTCTGCTCCCACATACCACCACAGGCCAAAGAGGGGATCCCTCTGTTCCCTATTCCTCTCAAAACCAAGGAAATGTTAGAGTGGATTTTGTATCAAAATGGAACTAAGGACGGAACAAGAAAAGGGGCTCGGACCACGGGAGGAAATTGGCTAAATGACATCAGCAGTGATGTCTCTACAGTGAAGAAGGGAGGGTGCACGCTATCAACTTTTAAGAAACAATACCAGCCCAACTATAATAGGTCTGACTCTCCACCCCACTTCATCATAAACAATCAACAAAGGGGATCTATCTGCCTGATAAGAAATGGAATCAAACCTATGTGGCCATAGCTACCACATTCAGCAGTTTAATATCACCCGTCCCAGTAGTAGTATGGTGAAGCTAAGGCCTAAAGTCCATTGCCCTACAGCCAAATCATTTTGCATTACTGTGGGAGCTCCATTCAGTCTCGACCCAGTTCTATTGAATGACATGGTAGCGTACAATGGCATCTATTTTGTCTGTGGAGATAATGCCTATCCTTGGCCTCCCTGAGACTGGTCTGGATCTTGCTATCTAACATACACAGTCCCCCATGTCCGGCATTATGACTTCCTGCATCTCTACCCCAAGATACACCTGTTGAGATCTAAGTGGGCCATCACGGAAGCTGAGCGATTTTGGATGATAGTCTTTCCTGTCTATGGGACAGCAAAGGCGGCTCGAGAGCTGATCAATATGGAATCAGCTCTTGAGAAAATAGCTAATGATACTGCGGACAGATTAGAGGACGTGAGCACCGCTATCTCTGAAGTTTCAGCTGAAAACGGATGGTGGCACTCCAAAATCGAATGGCTTTAGATTACTTCTTGGCAGCTATCGGAGGTACCTGCACGCTAATAGGCTCTGAGTGCTGTATATACATTCCAGACTCCTCCGGCAATATCACTGATTTAGCTGAGCCTATTAAAAAGACGGCTGACAAAATTAGAACCGAGGGGCAGAACTTTAAGGACTACAATCCCCCTGGCTGGTGGCCCTTTGGTAACCTCTTTGGGGACTGGGGAAGAGTAATAATGCATTTGGGACTCACTATTCTGGTGGTTTACTTATTACTGTTCTTGCTGCAATGTGTTTGTTGATGCCTGGCCAGTAACAGAGCCCAAACTCCTCTCTAAATTTTTAATTTTTAATTTACTTTTTAATTGGTCGGCACAACATCGTGGGCCGAAGGGCCTGTTCTGCGCTGTAGTGTTCTATGTTCTATATAAAGTTAAAGTTATCATGAAATGATAAAAGGAGGGAATGAGGTATTAAGGGGTTAACATCGCATGCAACTAAGAACTTTTGAGTTGATTTCAAAATGACAAGCTTAAGACATCTGTGATTAATGAATTTACCCTTTAAGAGTTCTCTTTCTTCCTTTCAACATAACGATATTATGACCTTAGAAATGATTAATGTGACTAGAACAAAGAGTGTCTTGTGATTAGCTATATCGTATCAGATCGCACGTGATCTGAAGGATTGTAAAAGCTACATAAAGGAGGACTGTCTGATTGTTCAGCGCAACTCTGTTACCTGATTCCCTGCACCGAGTGGAAGTTACATAGCAAAGGTTTGCTAGCTTATACATGTAAGAAGAATAAAGAACTTTTGAATCGAACAGCAGTTGGTGTTTGCCTTTGTATCAAGGATGGAAGAGTCTCGCGAAAATGAACTTAACACTGACGCCTGTCTGGGTCAATGCACCTAACTGGCACATCTTTCAGAATGTGGATGGAAATTGGAGCACCCGGAGGAAACCCTCACAGACACAGGGTGAATGTGCAAACTCCACATAGAAGTGACTCAAATTGGGAATCGAATCCAGGTCCCTGGCGCTGTGAGGCAGCAGTGTTAACCACTGTGCCACTGTGACCACTTTGTGGAACATCATCGCTGTGTCCGGAACATGACCCCAAGCTTCCAGTTGTGTGCGATTTCAACTCTGCTTCTTTCTCTTGTGCCCACATGTCCATCCTCGGCCTGCATCAATGCTCCGGTGTAGCCTAACGCAAACTGGAAGAACAACACCTCAACTTCCAATTAGGAATGTTACAGCCTTCTTGACTCAACATTGATTACAACAACTTTTACCCTTCAAATCGTCCCCACCATTTGTTTTTGCTTGCCCTAGTTTTGTCCAATACAAGCCCATCCCTCCCCCACTTGGTTACCTGTCCCATATTTTTCAGTCTTGCTCCCAATGAGCACTAACCTTTTTTTTCCATCTCAACACATTCTGCTATTATACTTTAATGCCACTATCGCACTTCTTCAGTGCTTAATTGTGCAACATTTTCACTTTGTATTTCAGAGTTCCAGCATCCACAATATCTTGTTTATTTTAACTCACATTTGGTTTGGTCAATTCAGAATTCAGGAAGTATTTCAACAATCATGTTGGGTTTTGTTTTGTGAAACCTGTTGCTGAATGGGGAGTATTCCATCACACTCCTGACTTGTGCCTTGTAGGTGGTGGGTAGGCTTTGGGGAGTTAGGAGGTGAGTTACACACCTCTGAACCTGCTCTTGTAGCCACTGTATTTAATTGGTGAGTCCAGTTGAGCTTCTGGTCAATGGTAACCCCAAGGATGTTGACAGTGGGGGATTCAGTGATGATAACACCATTGAATGTCAAGGGGTGGTGGTTACAATATTTCTTATTGGTGATGATTGGTGTTGTGCGAATGTTACCTGCCACTTGTCAGCCCAAGCCTAAATATTGTCCAGAGCTTGTTGCATTTGAGCATGGACTGCTTCAGTATCTGAGGAGTCGTGAATGGTGCTGAACATTGTGCGATCATTGGTGAACATCCCCACATCTCACCTTATGACGGAGAGAAGGTCATTGATGAACAACTGAAGATTGTTGGGCCTAGGACATTACCCTGAGGGACTCCTGCAGAGATGCCCTGGAGATGAGATGAATGACCCTCCACAACCACAACTATCTTCCTTTGTGCTAGGTATGACTCCAATCAGCGGAGTGTTTGCCCCCGATACCAGTTTGGCTAGGGCTCCTTAATGCCACACTTGGTCAAATGTGGCCTTGATGTCAAGAGCTGTCACTCTCACCTCACCATTGAATTCAGCTCTTTCGTCTATGTTTGAACCAAGGCTGTAATGAGGTCAGGAGATGAGTGGCCCTGACGAAACACAAATTGGGTGTTGTAGGTAAAATAATACCTCCGAGACTGTTAGTGAGTCAAAATATAGTGGTTTTTATTTCAAAGCTCTGGCGTTTATTCCAGAAATTTGGGAGAATCTGGTTCTAACCAGGACTATCAGATTTCTCAGGAAACACAAACACGAGTGGACATTTATACATCATGAGTCTTAGTGTCAATGACGGCACAAATTTCCCATTCTGGCCAGAGCTCCGGGTCTTCCTTCCTTGGTCGTGATACAGCCCCAGATTTAATCACGATTCACAGTCCAGCTGGCAGTTGCTGTCATGTTACAGGCTTAATCCGTTCACGATTCGAAACCCTTCTGCAGCAGTACCGGCATCCCTGTCTTTGAAGTTAGTTGTGTGATTGCGGCTGTCCCAGCCGGACTGTTCCTGTTAAAAGCCGGTATCGTGATCTGCCATCAGCAGCTGTCAGAAGTCGGTATCGTAAACTACCATCTGTGTAACAATGTCCAACTAACACAAATAGGTAAGATTTACAAAGTCTACAAAATAACAGCCACATTAAACTATCTGTCTTTATAAAAATGAGAGTTAAAGCATGTAAGACATGAACAAATGACTTATATTAATGCCAGGAGCAGTATAAGCTAAAGGAGACCAGTCATGATGTTTGTGACATATTCTAGATACAAAATCTACTAACCCTTTCCCTGCTTCACTGGGCGTATTCTTCAAATAAACAAAAGCAAGGATGACAAAAACAAGTTAGTGGATTTGATATGGCACTGTCTCAGCTAACAAGTGCCAGCATGCCAACCTATCAGCACCCCTTTTCTAATGCGTTATAATACGTGTTGTCTCCTCCGAAATGTGTCATTATTGCGTCTGCCCTGATGCCTTCAAATCCAAATGTTTTGGCAGCATGTCTTTTATTTTCAGCAGTGATCAAAGTCAGTACTAGTAAGCGACTACTTACAAAAGAGGCACTAATATTTCCAGTCAACAATTCAGGAGTTATTACCATACCAGAGAATCCTGAGAATGAGGTGCTTGCCACCACTCTGAGCGATTGAGTCAAACACCTCAGATCCATTCATAGAGCATGATAAACATGCAAGTGATATTTTAAAAGGGTGAGATGAAATGCTCTTTGGGTGTGGGTTGGGCATTTGGTCCTTGTGCAGAGCAGAGGCATGGGATATTCCACAGAAGTATCTAAGTCTAAGGACTAGACTGGATGTATTTATATGTGAAATTCTCCTGGACACCCTGAACTGATGAAATATGCTGTAATTAACTGGGAAGCCATTTCAGTCGCCATTCAAGAGTTTGACGTGCATCCGGTGAAGGATCCTCGAGGGGAGAGTGATCATTGTATGGTGGAGTTTCTGGTGCAGATGGAGGAGGAGAAAGTGGGTTCCCGGACACGCGTCCTTCGTTTGAACAGAGGGGAGTACGGTAGGATGAGAGAAGAATTGGCGAATGTGGACTGGGGGAGCACATTGGAAGGAAGGTCTGCTGAGGAGCAGTGGAGGATCTTTAAGGAGATCTTTCTTGGTGCTCAGCAGAAATTTATTCCGATGGTCAAAAAGGACAGTAGGAGGAGAGGTAATAAGCCGTGGATAACGAAGGAGGTGAAGGAAAGTGTTAAATTAAAAGCGGAGGCGTTTAGAGTAGCTAAGAGTAGTGGGCGAGAAGAGGATTGGGAGAGGTTTAAATGTCGACAAAGATTGACAAAGAAATTGATAAAGAAGGGTAGGAGAAACTATGAAGCTGGGCTAGTGCTTAATATAAAAAAGGATAGCAAGAGTTTTTATAAATATATAAAAAGGAAGAGGCTGGCTAGGGTGAACGTTGGTCCCTTAGAGGATGAGAAGGGGGACTTAGTGGTAGGGGATGGGGATATGGCTGAGGTCTTGAATAACTTTTTTGTTTCTGTCTTCACAGAGGAGGACATGAATAATTTGCTGGGTGTTAGAGATGGAAAGGTGGTAGGACTGGAGGGTCTCAATGACATTATTGTTACTAGAGAGGTGGTGCTCGACAAACTGGAGGGGCTGATTGTGGACAAGTCCCCAGGACCGGATGGAATGCATCCGAGGGTTCTGAAAGAAATGGCGGAGGTGATAGTGGATGCCTTGGTGGTTATTTTCCAGACGTCGCTGGATTCCGGGGAAGTGCCGGAAGATTGGAAAACGGCTAATGTTACTCCGTTGTTTAAGAAGGGTGCCAGGCAAAAGGCGGGGAATAATAGGCCGGTTAGTTTAACGTCTTTTGTAGGTAAAATGTTAGAATCCGTCATCAAGGAGGAAATAGTGAGGCACCTTGAGGGGAATTGCTTGATAGAGCAGACGCAGCACGGTTTCGTTAAGGGGAAGTCGTGTCTGACAAATTTACTTGAGTTCTATGAGGATGTGTCTAGGGTGGTGGATAGAGGAGAGCCGGTGGATGTGGTCTTTCTTGATTTTCAGAAGGCGTTTGACAAGGTACCTCACAAGAGGTTATTGCAGAAGGTCAGGGGACATGGAGTTGGGGGTAGGGTGTTAGCGTGGATAGAGGACTGGTTGTCAAATAGGAGGCAGAGAGTGGGGGTCAATGGGTGCTATTCGGATTGGCGGTTGGTGACTAGTGGAGTGCCTCAGGGGTCGGTGCTGGGGCCTCAGCTATTTCCCATTTATATAGATGATCTGGAGGAGGGAACCGAGTGTATGGTGTCGAAATTTGCTGATGACACCAAGATTGGTGGAACGGCAAATTGCGCGGAGAGTGTGGAGAGTCTGCAGAAGGATCTAGACAGGCTGGGCGAATGGGCCAGGAACTGGCAAATGGAATTTAATGTTGGCAAGTGCAAGGTGGTACACTTTGGTAGGAATAATGGTAGGAAGGACTATTACTTACGTGGTGAAAAACTGCAGCAGGCGACGGTGCAGAGGGACCTCGGGGTCCTTGTGCATGAGTCGCAAAAACCCAGCCTGCAGGTGCAGCAGGTGGTCAGGAAGGCGAATGGGATGCTGGCCTTCATAGCGAGGGGGATTGAATATAAAAGTAGGGAGGTCTTGCTGCAGCTGTATAGGGCATTGGTGAGGCCGCAGCTGGAGTACTGTGTGCAGTTTTGGGCGCCGTACTTACGCAATGATATTTTGGCCTTGGAGGGAGTGCAGAGGAGGTTTACTAAGCTGATGCCGGAGTTGAGGGGGTTGAGCTATGAGGAGAGGCTGAATAAACTAGGCTTGTACTCGTTAGAGTTTAGAAGAATGAGGGGAGATCTCATTGAGACGTATAAGATGATGAATGGGATGGATAGGATAGAGGTGGAGAGACTCTTCCTGCTCAGAAAGGACAGTAGGACTAGGGGGCACAGCCTCAAGATAAAGGGGGGGCGGTTTAGAACGGAGTTGAGGAGGAACTTCTTCACTCAAAGGGTGGTGAATCTCTGGAATTCTCTGCCCGTTGAAGTGGTGGAGGCTACCTCGCTAAATATTTTTAAGACGCGGGTTGATGGGTTTTTGATAAGTGAGGGGATTAAGCGTTATGGGGAGAGGGCGGGAATGTGGAACTGAGCCACGACAGATCAGCCATGATCTTATTGAATGGCGGGGCAGGCTCGAAGGGCTAGATGGCCTACTCCTGCTCCTATTTCTTATGTTCTTATGTTCACCCACTTGAGCCAAAAGCCCTGGTCACTCCTCCCTAATACCCGACTGAAAACTTAAAACTTAGATCAAGCTTTTAGTAGGCTGTTTATTTATGATCACATTTAACTCAGTATTAGATATTTGACTATTTGAGAGCATTGGGACACTCTGCAGCATCTTCGGCACTATGTGGATTAAAGTTAACTTACAGACTTAAGAATTATGAGCAGTTGTAGGGCATTGTGGTCCAAAGATGTTAGGTTGATTGGCAATGCTGAAATTGCCCCTTAATGTCCAGGGATGTGTAGGTTAGAGGGATTAGTGGATATAATATGTAGGGATGTGGGAGCAGGGCCTGGGTGGGGTTGTGGTTGGTGCAGACTTGATGGGCCGAAGGGCCTCTTTCTGCACTGTAGGGTTCTATGTTCTATGTTATTTAACCCCTTGCGTCTGGTCTGAATTCACTAAATCACAACTGTTTTTCTAATTTAGTTAAACTTCCCCATACTATCTGAATGCTATCTTAAAAATCTAATTGATCCCATTCACAAACATTGTCATGTAATGAATATCCACAGTACTCTGGGTAGAAAACTCTCAAAAAAAATCACAACTATCTGAGTGAAAACCTTTATCCACATCTCAGCATGAAATGACCAACATCTTAGACTGAGAAGCTGAGATTTTTGCCAGCCAGGGGAATGTAACTTCTACCTACTCAAAGCATCAAATAAGTACATATGTTTCAGTTAGATCAGAACGTACTCCTCTGCACGTCAAAGAGTGTAGGCTTGTTCTACTCAACCACTCCTCTCAGGGCCCTTTTGGCTGTTGTTGGATTTGCTTTTCTGACACCTGCCCTAATGAGTACAAGAAATGATGTGGAGATGCTGCTGTTGGACTGGGGTAAACACAGTAAGAAGTCCCGCAACACCAGGAACAGGTTTAAGTCCAATGTGTTTATTTGGTAGCAAACGTAGTGTTTGCTACCAAATAAACCTGCTGGACTTTAACCTGGTGTTGTGAGACTTCTTACTGTGAGTACAAGAAAATCAACTTCAGCAGCATGTGTCTTTTTCCAGCAATATTCACGAACAAGTGAAATAGTCACTAATAGTTCCAATTGGGAATTCAGATGATAGTTCTTTACCCAAAGAATTCTGAGATGTGGACACAGCAAGTGGATGAGTCAAATATCTCAGAAGCATTCAAGAGGAAATAAGATAAAGGCATGAATATTTTAATATAAACCATATCTTAGAACCAAAAAGCACCACTTAGTAAGGCCACACTGGATAAAGTTCTGGTCACCCTATTATAGAAAAGATATTACTAAACTAGAAAGAATGCAGGAAAGATTTATTAGATTGCTGTTGGAACTTGATGGTTTGAGTTATAAGGAGAGGCTGGATAGACTGGGACTTTTTTCTCTGGAGCATAGAAGGCTGAGGGGTAATCTTATAGAGGTCTATAAAACAATGAGGGGCACAGATCAGCTAGATAGTCAATATCTTTTCCCAAAGGTAGAGGAATCTAAAACTAGAGGGTCTACATTTAAGGTGAGAGGGGAGAGATACAAAAGGGTCAGAGGGGCAATTTTTTCATGCAGAGGGAGGTGAGTGTCTGGAACAAGCTGCCAGAGGTAGTAGTAGAGGCGGCTACAATTTTGTGTTTTAAAAGCATTTAGGCAGTTACATGGGTAAGATGGGTATAGAGGGATATGGGCCAATCGTGGGCAATGGGGATTAGTGTAGAGGTTTAAGAAAAAGGTTGGAGTGGACAAGTTGGGTTGAAGGACCTGTTTCCATGCTGCAAATCTCTATGACTCTATGAGGGAGAATTGAATATCAGGATAATTTAACAGGGTGAGCTGCAAAGTGCTGTGAGATTCCTTCTGTTGAGAGAGATAAATAAACACAGGCATTGCCCCCCCTTGCCCCACTGCCGAGCTAAGTGGTGCTTCTGTAACCATGATTTGGATCTTTAAAATATTCAGGGCTTATTTAGTTAATATTTATGCCACCAAATTACTGTAACCCACAGTAAACCTTTAGCTTTTTGAGTTTGACAGAGTTATAAACATTATATAAGGATTCAGGCATTGAATTAGCAATTATATCAACTTTTATTTATTGTATTTAAGTAAAATAAAGCAGCATCACAATTGTCAAACAGTCAAAGGTTTATCAATCAACTATTACACATTGATCAGTAACCTCACTGAGTGAACAAAAACATTTCCACAAACGAATAAGAGAAAATGAAAGCAAAATGATGTTTCTTATCGTTGTCACACTTTCAAATGGATCATCAATTCTAAAAGCGGAAAACAAATGACAAAAGGATTGATGAGAAGGAAATAACTAGAGTGCAGGCAAAAGCCAGCTCGTAATGCTGCACTTAGGTAGAGGTGTAATGCTGCATTTAGGTTGAGGGGGTTAAGTTTAATTTTATGGATATTGTTAGTCATCAGGTTGCAGCTTAATTTAGTTTGCTAAAGATTAAAGCATAACCGAGAGAGACATGCACACAGAATGAGACAGAGTCTGAGAGATAGAGAGAGCTTGGTCACTGAAGTAGTTTTTCAGGAGTTCCTGATGGGTCTGAAACAAAAATAGGAATAAATAAAGTTGTGTTCCTTTACTCGGAGCCAGTGTAAAGAAGCAGGAACAGTTTTGACTAGTGAATAGATTTGATGTGAGCAAGGGCATGGCCAATATCTTTATGGAGGACAGAATATGGCAGCTTTTCAGGAGGGTTGGATTAAACATGTGCAACTTTTGGAAATACATCCAGTGGATATGCTGAGGAAGGTGCAAATGCAGCTGATGTGACAGGTGGGGTTGGCCATAGGCATTTATCATTTTGCAGGATAAGCGATGCAGAATTAGTCATGAGATCAAATATAAGGAAAGCGTTTGGTGAAAGGCTATTTCATTCTCGGACACTTGGGCAGATGAACGTTTTGTCTAGATAGATTTTGTGGTGTGGACAAAGATGAGACCTTCCATTTTACCAGGATGCTGCCTGGTATGGAAGGCCTTAGCTATGAGGGGAGATTGGGCAAATTGGGGCTGTTCTCCTTGGAAAGACGGAGAAAGAGGGGAGATCTAATAGATGTGTATAAGATTATGAAGGGCATAGATAGAGTGAACAGTGGGAAGCTTTTTCCCTGGTTGGACACAGAAATCACGAGGGGCCATGGGCTTAGGGTGAGAGGGGCGAGGTATAATTCGGATGTCACAGGGAGGTTTTTCACGCAGAGGGTTGTGGGGGCCTGGAATGCACTGCCAAGTAGGGTGGTGGAGGCAGGCACGCTAGAGTTGTTTAAGGCTTACCTAGATAGGCACATGAGTGGACTAGAGATGGAGGGATACAAAAGACTGTTCTAAATAAGGATGAAGAGCCTCAGGACATTCCTGGGAATCAATAGATTCCTATGGGCTTTCCAACATATTTTATGGCTCACCTGTCTTAGGGATTCCGTGAATGTCTGTATAAGCTGTGTATGTTTATCCATGTCTTTTTTTCACATCCACAGGGGATTCGGTCCACCTTGTTGGCCAACAAGGGGCACATGTGCAGTGGGTCATGCGAGGGCTGCTCTTGGATGTTGCTTCGAGAGTTGCCTAGTGCTTCACGTCGTTAGTGTACGCTTAAACTGGACCATCTGACGGGCAACACGACAGCTCAGTGAGTATCACTGTTTGCTATGCAGATACATGGACCTAGGTCGGATCTCCGACTTGGGCCAGTGTCTGCGGGAGTTTGCACATTCTCCCCGTGCTTGCGTGGGTTTTCTCCGGGTGCTCCGGTTTCCTCCCACATCCCAAAAACGTGCTCTTAGGCTGATTGGTGTTAACAAATTGTCCCTAAATTAGACCTCCCTCAATCTGGCACGCATATAATTCTCTAAATTTGCATACCTTTATTGTGGAGTCCAAGAGGCGTAGGCAAAAGTTATAGGCAGAAGGAGGATTGGAATGAGTGTTAAAATGGTGGCGCGGGCTTGTTGGGCCGAAGGGCCTGTTTCCTGTGCTGTGTTGTTCTTTGTTTGTTCTTTGTTATTTCAATTATTTGATTGCAGGAGGTTTAATCGCAGATGTCAGGCAAAACGCCTCTTTGTTCAGAGAGTGGAGGAGCTGAGGGTGAGTTACCGCTAGCTGTAGCCAGTCAACGTGTGCAATGGCCTCACCCAACTCAAGACCGGAAAATCCTGTCCAAGGTCAACAGACTTTCCCATTGTCCGCCCCTCACCCGCTCCGATTGCCGTGGTGGGCAGGGCAGTAGAATTCCCACAGTGAAGTTTAAAGTTTTGTGGATACTGACAGCAAGAGAAAGCAAGCAGATTCAAAATTGGAGATGGGAAAAAGATTGTTGTTGGGATGTGAAGTGTTCCATTGGTTAACTTTCAGGTGCCAGCTACGCATTTGCAAGACCGGAAATAACTGTGATAAGAAATGATTTAGACAATTACCGTCCCTGTGCAGATGCATTGAAGAAGGGTGGTTTAGTCAACTGTGTGAAATTCTGCAAAATGGGTGAAAGGGATGAGAGAGAAATTTGACCTTTCAGATATGTCTTGTGTGACTAAACAGATTTGGTATTGGGGAAGGGGCCGAAACATCACTGGAGTGAGAGTGGGAGAGAGAGAGAAAGGGGGAGATAGAAAGAGGAGAGGAGGGAGAGAAATAGATAGAGAGAGGGAGAGAGAGCGGGAACAAAGAACAAAGAGCAAAGAAAATTACAGCGCAAGAACAGGCCCTTTGGCCCTCCAATCCTGCACCAACCATGCTACCTGACTTCACTAAAACCCTCTACCTTCTGGGGATCATATCCCTCTATTTCCATCCTATTCATGTATTTGTCAAGATGCCCCTTAAAAGTCACTACCGCATCCGCTTCCACTACCTCCCCTGGCAACAAGTTCCAGGCACCCCCCACTCTCTGTGTAAAATATTTGCCTCATACATCTTCTTTAAATCTTGCCCCTTGCACCTTAAACCTATGCCCCCGAGTAATTGACTTTTCCACCCTGGGAGAAAGCTTCTGAATATCTACTCTGTCCATGCCTCTCATAACCTTATAGATTTCTATCAGGTCTCCTCTCAATCTCCATTGCTCCAGTGAGAACAAACCAAGTTTCTCCAACCTCTCCTCATAGCTAATGCCCTCCATACCTGGCAACATTCTGGTAAGTCTTTTCTGTACCCTCTCCAAAGCCGCCACATCCTTCTGGCAGTGTGGCGACCAGAATTGAACACCAAATTCCAAGCACGGCCTAACTAGAACCTAACTAAAGTTCTATAAAGCAGCAACATGACTTGCCAATTTTTAAACTCAATATCTTGGCTGATGAAGGCAAGCATGCCGTATGCCTTCTTGACTAACTTCTCCACCTGCATTACCACTTTCAGTGACTTGTGTACCTGTACACCCAGATCCCTTTGCCCATTAATACTTTAAGGGTTCTGCCATTTACTGTATATTTCCTATCTGCATTAGACCTTTCAAAATGCATTACCTCACATTTGTCTGGATTAAATTCCATCTGCCATCTCTCCACCCGTCTCCAACTGATCTATATTCTGCTGTATCCTCTGATGGTCCTCATCGCTGTCCGCAAAGCCACCAACCTTTGTGTCGTCTGCAAACTTACTAATCAATCCAGTTACATTTTCCTCCAAATCATTCATATATATTACAAACAGTAAAGATCCCAGCACTGATCCCTGAGGAACACCACTTATGATGTGGAGATGCCAGTGTTGGACTGGGATAAACACAGTAAAAAGTCTCACAACACCAGGTTAAAGTCCAACAGGTTTATTTGGCTTTTGCTACCAAATAAACCTGATGGACTTTAACCTGGTGTTGTGAGACTTCTTACTGTGAACACCACTTATCACAGCCCTCCATTCAGAAACGCATCCTTCCACTGCTACCCTCTGTCTTCTTTGACCGAGCCAGTTTTGTATCCACCTTGCCAGCTCACCTCTGATCCCATGTGACTTCATCTTCTGCATCAATCTGCCTTGAGGGAGCTTATCAAAGGCCTTACTGAAGTCCATGTAGAAAACATCCACTGCCCTACCCTCATCAATCATCTTCGTCACTTCTTTGAAAAAATCGATCAAGTTCGTGACACGACCTCCCCTTCACAAAACCACATCACCTCTCACTAATACATCCACTTATTTCCAAGTGGGAATCAATCCTGTCTCGAAGAATCTTCTCTAATAATTTCCATACTACTGATGTAAGGCTCACCGGCCTGTGATTAGCTAGATTATTCTTGCTACTCTTCTTAAACAAAGGAACAACGTTGGCTATCCTCCAATCTTCTGGGACCTCCTCTGTAGCCAGTGAGAACACAAAGATTTCTCACAAGGCCCTAGGAAGGAGGGAGAGAAAAAGGGAGTGGGTGATAATGAGGAGCAAAAGAGCGGGAGCTGGAGGAACAGAGTAATGCAGATTTCGGGAAAGTGTGTCCAAAAATAATGGAAGCTAACAATCTATTGACACGAGGGATAGCTGAGGTGAAACCGAGCCACTGTAAGTAGCTGGGACAGTTGAATATTTCTCCCCATGTTCTGCCAAGCCCGCCATTTCTCTCCTCCAAGTAACTTTACCTCCAGTCATACGAAGGTTACCTTTTGTCTTGACCCATGGCAGTGTTATGTATATCTGTCTTTCTGGAATTTCTGGTCCTGCAGATGCATAGTTGGCAATTCCTTCCAGCCCTACAACATTACCAACACCTTAATTAAAAGCAAAATATTGCAGACACTGGAAATATGAAATAAAAACCATATGCATTCAAAGCATCAACTCTGTTTCTCTCAGCTCAGATGCTGACAAATCTGCTGAGTTTTTGCAGAGTGTCCTCTGTTTTTTTTATCATTCTCCACACCTTGTTTATTGCACTCTATCCTATTGTCTTCCTTATTTCTCCCGCCCTTTCCCTATCACCCTCCAAATTTGGGATTCAATTATGGACTGTCTTGATGTCATTTGTCTGTATCTTTGCCAGTAGCATGCCCCAAATCCAATGGCTTCCCCAACACCCACAATTCAAATGCTACCATAGATATTACTAGATCACCGCTGGTTTTTAGTGTCATATAGCTTGTAGAACTATTGAGATAAATACTATTTTAATTGATTGTAAACATTTTGAACTAAATCAGTATTGTTGTTAGTTTTTGTGTTTCTGAATTAATTGAATGATTGATGCAAATGGGTATTTCACCGCATGTTTGACCTGCTCTCTGAACTTGGACTGAGTCGCCCCATAAATAAATGTATTTGTGCAGCAATTTAAATTCACCAGTAGTTCTCCAACATCTTGAAAAACATAAAACAAATCATTGTCAAAGTAGAATGCCACATTTAGGCGATATAAAACATTTACCAACCACAGAAGAAAGAAGCTGCCGGATATGGTGAAAAGTAAAATCATAGACTTCCTCCTGCTTTCCATCTCTGGATCACTGCAATTATCCTGCTTGGGCTGACTCCTCAGCCCCTTCCGCACCCGGCTTCTCACCAAAACATATCTGACTGTCAGAGCATTCAACAACAGAGTTAAAAAGAATGGGAGTAGTGGGGTTAAAATACAATCAACCCAATCAAATCCCACCCATACAGGTTCTGTATAGTAGCTTGGTTTTCGAACACACAACCATGGTATGTTATTGACTATATCTTTAGGTTCAAGTGTAAAATAGAATGGGACATTTTTTAAACAAAACAGAATGCAGGCTGTTGCTAGAACCAGGGCGGCAGTTTGCTTGGTGCAATATCTATTTTTAATCGGCTGGCAACAAATGGCGACAAATCGATCAAAGGTAAAAGCGATGGTGAACCAGACAGAGCAGTCTCTTGATGCGCGAGTGAGGACAAGAGAAATGCTACACACAGGGGTGATGTCCAGGAAACACAATGGCAAATAATACCAACTGATCTTATTCATTATTATCTCAGTGATCACAACGAAGAGATCTGCTACTGCCATGGCTACAAGGTAACGAGTGGTGCAAGTCGACAGGCCATACTTTCCCCTGGACAAGATCACGATCGCCACAAAATTAACTGCAAGAGACAGAACAGAATATAGAATGGAAATGATTGAATATGCATGCTTTGAGACTGAGCCCAGGCAGAGTGGGCCAACAATCTAGGACCACAAACAGTTGCATAGGATAGATGAGAGGATAACAAATCTTAAACTTGATCTCAACACACCCCAAACCGCAGACTTTGAGTTTAACAGAGGCAGGACAGGGGCAAGCATCAGACTGCACCCAAAATTAAAGTCACAAGTAGGCTTACATTCACACTGTAATGAAGTTAATGTATGAAATCCCCTAGTTGCCACACTCCGGTGCCTATTCTGGTACACTGAGGGAAAATTTAGCATGGCCAAAGCACTTCACCCACACATCTTTGGACTGTAGGAGGAAACCGGAGCACCCGGAGGAAACATACGCAGACACAGGGAGAATGTGCAAACTCCACACAGACAGTGACCCAAACTGGGAATCGAACCCAGATCCCTGGAACTGTGAGGCATCGGTGCTAACCACTGTGCCATCCTGCCACCCCAAGTCACAGGACAGCAGTTTTTTTAGTGAGTCCAGCGGAATGTGATTTAACATGTGTGATACGCTGGTTTGTGAGCTATCACACTGCGCTTACAAATAAAATGCAAAGCTCCTCTAATCATTTCTTTTATTCACTCATGGGACATGGGCATTGCCCATCCCTAATTGCCCTTCAAGGCAGTTGAGAGTCAACCACATTGCTGTGGCTCTGGAGTCACATGTGGGCCAGGATGGTAGGTTTCCTTGCCTTAGTGAAGCAGATGGGTTTTTCCTGACAATCGACATGGTCATCAGTAGACTCTCAATTCCAGATATTTTTTATCTAATTCAAATTCGACCATCTGCCATGGCAGGATTTGAACCTGTTTCCCCAGAACATTAGCTGAGTTTCTGGATTAATAGTTTAGCGGTAATACCACCAGGCCACTACCTCCTCAGATTTACCAGGTTAACTAAATCTACAGGACTCCTCTACATTTGCAGAGGTAACATGTTGATTTGAATTGTTCTCCTCTCTGGTATGATGCCATCCCAGACTCTGGATAATCTCTGGGCTATAAGAACAATCCCTGGAAAATGATGCGAAGGGATGGATGCTCTAGTATTGGTAAATTATCTGTGCCATGAAATGTGCCTCTGGGATCTGACCACTACACAGGGTAAGGGAATTGCAACTCAAACTGGGATAGGACGGCTCAGAGTCTGAACCCTCAACAGGATAAGGAATATATCTGCCACAGGAACAGTCCAGACAACAGGAATCCCCCATGGAAATGGATTACTGCTCATGCCCAGACAAGTCTCAGGAGTTACCATATACTATCCTTGATTTAAAATGACCTCTGATTCAGAAACACTGGGAATCTCTGGGGACAGTAAAAAGTCTGACAACACCAGGTTTTAGTCCAACCGATTTATTTGATGATAGACTCACAAGCTTTCGAGGTTTCCCTCTTCGTCAGGTGAATGGAGAGTTCTGGCCTCAGACAGAGCATATAAAGCACAGACAGTTTAGAGATTACTGATTAGAATGCGAATCCTTACACCCACAGCAACCTCTGCAAGACATGCCGGATCATCGACATGGATACCATCATCACACGTGAGAATACCATCCACCAGGCACATGGTAAATGCTGTTGCAACTCAGCCAACATTGTCTACCTGATACGTTGCAAGAAGGGATGTCCCGAAGCATGGTACATTGAGGACACCATGCAGACGCCACGACTACAATCTCTGGGGATACAGCCCTAGAATTCTTCCAATTCCACTGGGTTGGAGACCCGTAAGAGTTTGGTCATTCCCAGGACAGGAGAGTCTTGGACATTTAAGTTCCTCAAGAAAAGGATGTTCCGTGATATAGATGACTCCACATGATTGGAGAAATGCACATACCTTTACCATTCCCAGTGCACATATACCCTACCAAGGGAGGGAGAGGTGCGACCGCAGAATTGTAGATCCATCCTTGTTTGATAAAGCTCCCAGAGTCAAAATATGAGCCAGGGTTCGAGACCAAGCACACTTAGACCACTGCCGGGAATGTGTACTCTCTGACATACCAGTCACCAGTCAAGGGTTATGTTGGATTACACCAAATTAAGTTCAAATTTAAGTTTATTTACTAGTGTCAGAAATAGGCTTACATTAACACTGCAATGAAGTTATTGTGAAACTCCTTTAGTTGCCACACTCTGGCGCCTGTTGGGGTTCACTGAGGAAATGTTTAGCATGGCTAATGCACCTAACCAGCATGTCTTTCAGACTGTGGGAGGAAACCGGAGCACTTGGAGGAAATCCCCGCAGACGTGGGGAAAACATGGAAACTTCACCCAAACAGTGACCCAAGCCAGGAATTGAACCTGGGTCCCTGGTACTCTGAGGCAGCTGTGCTAAGATTACCACCACTTTAACACCACTCCTCAGCATGCTAGATACCTCCAGGCTAGACCGCTCCAGGGCAGACCAGCCTCCCGGAATTAGACCTCTTTCTGAAAAAGGGGAGTCACACTACCTCGATTATTTCTGATGAGGACAAGAAGTAAACACTGAGAGGCAGGACAACACCGCAGCCGTTCCCTCCCTGGATGGGTTCACCTACAATTTGGACTACTTCATATCATAGAAGAATGTCACATCATCCTGGTGCACTAGCTGGGGGTTGAAAACTCAATTCTCAAACCCATCATGGCATGGGCGAGGTGAAATCCAGTCTGACTACTCGGCTTCAATACTGAATCTAAATGATATCCGAGGATAGAAAACCTGAGCAGGATCGGAGAATGCACTTAACTGTTGGGTTGGGAGGTTAATCAGAATCTCGCCAGTTGCTGTTAAAGGAGACTATTCATGGGCAGGATTTTCTGGCCACGCTTGCTCCAAGACCAGAAATTGCTGCCCAATGGACCTTCGAATGGTCCAACCCCACCCCCTACAGTTCCCGTGATGGGTGGGTCTGGAAAACCTTGTCCTGTAATAACATTGCAGGTTTTCTGAGCCTCGCAAAATAACAGGTTTGGCCTTCCATGCTTTTCGAATCTATGTGCGAATTATTATGATTGACATATCTGTAGTCTATGCCTGTTTGATGCTAGGCATGCACCTTCAAAGTAATATACCTCCTCAACTGAATTTCCAAAATATAGTGGTCTAAAGTTAAATTTATTTATTAGTCACTTACATTAACACTGCAATGAAGTTACTGTGAAATTTCCCTAGTTGCCACAATCTGGTGCCTGTTTGAGTCAATGGCCCTAATGCTGTAACATGCGTCTACTGTTTCCGCAAGAACAATTTTCTGATGTGTTTTCTAATGTGTTGCAATATTGCCAACCTCAACATTGAATAGTTGCTGCCCCACCCACAACCCTCTTACCCACCCCCACCCATGGATCTGGGGCCTTACGATAATTTAGAATACGTTGCTGTGATTATAAAGTTCCAAACACAATTGCTTCTGCAGTGACCCTAGTTGTATTCTGTAAGATGTGTCTGCTAATCCAAGAACTACACTTTGGTCATCGACTTTTTCTTCTGCTTGAAGCAACTCTTTATGTCTCCTGCCTCCAAAGTATTTGACCACAGGAACTAACATCACATAGGGTAACCTTTCACATGCCTTTTCAAAATTCAGATCAATTTCAGCATTACCATTGTCCAATACCTTTATAATATCCTGAAAATAGTCAACAAGTTTGGTAAAGCAGGATCGCCCCAATTAAACAGCTTACATTTCTCATATTTACACGTGGCTCTATTCTCTCCTCTATAAGAGGTTATTCTCTACAATTAATATTAGGCTTACTGGCCAACATTCTGGGGGTCTGTTTACTCATCTCTTCAATATGAAATGTATCTTAACTTTCCTCCAGTCATCTGATATGTCATTTTTTGTTTTGAAAAAATTATTAACTATAAATAGTAGTTTGTCAAACTCTTGCCATCCATTTTGTGAAGTAAAAAAAGCGGAAAAACACTTTACTTGGTTTCATATTCATTGGAAAAGCAAAATTTACATGTTCCTAAACCTATTCCCCAATAACAGTGTCACTAAGTGTCTGTTTATATTTGCTGAGGAACCATAGAATCCCCATAGACTATTTGACCCATCGAATCTGCACTGATCACAATCCCACCCTGTCCCCATAACCCCCCCATATTTATCCTGCTAATCCCCTAACATTATGGGTCAATTTAGCATGATCAATCAACTTAATCATCTATGGTATTTCCTCCACCTTATGTTAAGTGAATAAAATGAAACGATTGCCCTTTCTCCTGGAGTAAAACTTAGCAATGAATATCCACAAAATAAGTTGAAAAACAAAATGGGTTCCAATATTCTATACAAAGCATTAGAACATAAGAACCAGGAGGAGGAGGGGCCAGATGGCCTACTCGAGCCTACTCCGTCATTCAATAAGATCATGGCTGATCTTTTAGTGGACTCAGCTCCACTTACCCACCCGCTCACCATAACCCTTAATTCTTTTACTATTCAAAAATTTATCTATCTTTGCCTTAAAAACATTCAAGCAGGTAGCCTCAACTGCTTCACTGGGCAGGGAATTCCACAGATTCACAACCCTTTGTGTGAAGAAGTTCCTCCTCAACTCAGTTCTAAATCTGCTTCCCCTTATTTTGAGGCCATGTCCCTAATTCTTGTTTCATCCGCCAGCGAAAACAACTTTACTGCTTCTATCTTATCTATCCCCTTCATAATCTTATATGTTTCTATAAGATCTCCCCTCATTCTTCTGAATTCCAATGAGTTTAGCCCCAGTCTACTCAGTCTCTCCTCATAAGCCAAGGCTCTCAACTCTGGAATCAACCCAGTGAATCTCCTCTGCACTCACTCCAGTGCCAGTATATCCTTTCTCAACTAAGGAGACCAAAACTGTACACAGTACTCCAGGTGTGGCCTCACCAGCACCTTATACAGCTGCAACATAACCTCACTGTTTTTAAACTCCATCCCTCTAGCAATGAAGGACAAAATTCCATTTGCCTTCTTAATTACCTGCTGCACCTGTAAACCACATTTTTGTGATTCATGCACAAGGATACCCAGGTCCCTCTGCACAGCAGCATGCTGCAATTTTTTACCATTTAAATAATAGTCCATTTTGCTGTTATTTCCACCAAAATGGATGACCTCACATATACCAACATTGTACTCCATCTGCCAGACCCTCACCCACTTACTTAGATTATCTATATCCCTTTGCAGACTTTCAATGTCTTCTGCACACTTTGCTCTTCCACCCATCTTAGTGTCATCTGCGAATTTTGATACACTATACTTGGTCCCCAACTCCAAATCATCTATCTAACTCGTAAACAATTGCGGTCCCAACGCTGATCCCTGAGGCACAGCACTAGTCACTGATCGCCAACCAGAAAAATACCATTTACCCCCACTCTTTGCTTTCTGTTAGTTAACAAATCCTCTATCCATGCTAATACATTACCTGTAACACAGTGCACTTTTATCTTTCATGCGGCACCTTGTCAAATGTCTTCTGGAATTACTTCCATTTACCTCTATTAATTCATTGGCAAAAACACATTTCTTTTGTGAAACAAGCAGACAGTTGAGAGGTTGCATCAACTTATTTGTTCCTGGAGATTTCCTTTCACTGTGACATGTACATTTAGTAGGCAAAGTTTCACCATATCCAATAAGGAACAGTTTCTATGTAATATTGGATGGGAGAATGTTCGTCGGTACGTCCCTTTCCCCATAAACATTTTACAAATAGAATCTCATGTCCATTGCTTCTACTGGAAACAATGTTTGTGAATCTAAAATATTTTTAAAAACCGTTTTTATTTTCATAGAATCATAGAATCTTTACAATGCCGAAGAGGCCATTCAGCCTATGAGTTTGAATATTTTACCCAAGCTCTCTTCCCTGCCATATCCTTGTAGCCCCACACATTCATCATGGCTAATCCATCTAATCTACACATCCTGCCACACTGAGGGGCAATTTAATTTGGCCAATCCACCTAACCAGCACATCTTTAGATTTTCCACATTTTCTTGGGCTCCAGTGGCTAAAAGTCAGACATCTTCCACTTTCATCCACCATAAATATTATGACAAACGCCCATGAGGATGATTACAATTGCCAGTATAAAAGGTTCATGTCTTTCTGGGGAGTGAGGAATGGGCATTCGCAGTGGGGCCAGGGCACGCCGGAACAGAGTACGAGGCAGTAGAATCGGGGCCCATTGGTGTCCAAATGAGTGACTGGAGGCTGTCTGAGTGATAGCGTATGTGAAGGGGATACCACTCTTGAGACTTTTTCAAAAATCATCTCTCTCACGCAACTTTCATTATGTTTTCTATTAATTCCCTCATCTAGGCACTGCTGACTGCCTGTCTTTGGATCCTTCTCTCACCCTCCAGGTACTGCCGGCAGTCTGTCCCAAGGTTTTGCTCACACGCTATCCTATAGTTGCTACTGACAGACTGTCTCATGGTCATCCTCTCACCCTATAGATGCTGTTGGCAGCCTGTCCTAGAGTGCTTCTCTCGCTCTTTTCTCTAGGTACTGTTCTCTCACACAGCCGATCCACTTAACTGAAGTACTTCATCCCTGGAACTATTTCCATAGAAATAGTGCTTGCAACATGCCTTAAGCATTAATAACCTTCCCCAAGTGTGACATCCAGAACTGAACATAATACTCAATTTGAGGAGGAACTGATGCATAACAAAGGGTTAGCATATTTTCCTTGTCTTGATAAACTAAGCCTCTATTTAGGAAGCCTGGCATCACTACATTCACAACCTGCTCTTCTGCCTTGCACTATTTTAGACATTTGAACATTCCAGATGTGTCTATTTCTGACCCGCTTTAGAATTTTACCACTTTGTCTTTGATTGTCTCTCCTTGTTCTTCTTTTAAATCTTTCTCTATATCCAATTTCATCTGCCATATAACCACTCCCGCCAACCAACCCCCCACCTCTCCCCAACCACCACCATGACCGCTTCTTCGCCGAGGTTTTTGATGTCTTCTTGAAGTCGATTGGAATCTGGTTAATTGTCTCTGTGTTGCAGCTGTTCCATTCACATCTAGTCCTAAGTTATTAATATGTAAGAAAAATAAGTTATATTTCTACAGAGAATCCCAATTTTCCTCTAGTCCAGTCAGAGAAGTGGAAATGTCAAAACTAGCTCTCCAGCTCTTCATGTGATAGAAATATTTGAGCACTGGTGACCCAAACATTCCCGGAAGCTTGCTAAGAGAATGTGATTAGTATTCACCAGGAATTGTGTACCCTAACCATCTTTACGTAAGAGGGAGTCAGAGTAGAGAAGATTTGAATAATATAAGTATAACTCTATTGCTATAAGAACAGACAACAATCAGGAAATAGGGTACAACCAAAAATGCATCCCTACTGGGATAAGCTGTTCAACTCAACTCAACTCAATTTAGCAATCCATAATCTTCATTGATAGTAATAACCTCACAGATGTAGCTGCATTGCAGTATGATGCATCCACCAACGGCATAGTTTGACAATTCAGTGAGACAGTGTTACAAACAAAAAATAACTTTCACTTGAGGTCATGAAATAAAATCATAGAGAGAATTCTGAAACAATGAATCATGTAACATTTCCAGTCAGAGATCGCAAGCAGGGCTTAGTTTACGCACGGATTGACATTGCTATATTAATTCCAGCACTTACCAGGAACACCAATGGTAGCAAGGATGGTGTAACATATTTTATTGGCCACTTGTCTTGGAAGATGCATTTTACCTGTTCCTTCGAGCTGCACACAATCTCACCGATCTCTGAAATGATGCATGCTCTTAAATGCTACGAAATCTCAGTGGGGTTATTGAAGTTGCAACACCTGTTTTTCTTTATATTTTGAACAACTAGATTATGACGGTTGAGTTAATTCCCTGTGGCGATAGAGCATATTTAGTGTTGAGATTCAATTGCGAAACCACAAATACTGGAACATGTAGGGTTACATTAACTAAGTAACAACAACTGGAAGTTTCATTCACACAATGATCTTCAAACACAAGTGCCCCCCGCTTCCCCGCCCCATCTTGGCTGAACAAATATATGACTCTCCTCTTTTAACTCTTGAATTCAAAGTAATACAATCCCTCAAAACAAATACTGGGCGGCAATCAAATACAACCGCTCAAATTGATGTGAATTGTATTATCTGAAACTTCAAAAAGCTAATCAAATTAATTGAGCAGTTCAAACTCATTCAGCAATTCAGGCCGATGGAAACTAATACTTTCCATAAAACTCATCCAGTACTGCAAGCTGAAACAGGTTGTTACACTCATCGCTCAGTATAAACGATGTAGATAGCACAATGTAATATAACCCCAGAAAATAATACTGTTCACCAAATGATAGTCTCACGGCAGGAGTGGGAGACAGGGAGAGAGGGGGAGTCAGAAAACAATCCAAACCTATTGAGTCTCTACTTATATCTCAACATAAAAATTATTTATTAGTCTCATAAATGTTTATATTAACACCGTAATGAAGCTACTGCGAAAATTGCTTAGTTGCCACACTCCGGCACCTGTTCGGGTACAGCGAGGGAGAATTCAGCATGGACAATGCACCTAACCAGCATGTCTTTCAAACTATGGGAGGACGGCCTCAACTGGGATCTTGGGTTCATGTCACACTATCTGTAATCCCCATGACTTGCCTGGGCTTGCAACATCTCACTTACTGTCCTGTCTGGAGACAGTACACATCTCTTTAACCTATGCTTAATGCTATCTCCATTCACATTGTCTGCACCTTTAAGACTTGATTAGCTGTAAAGACTCGCATTCTAATCAGTATTCTGCAAACTGAGTGTGCCTTTATATGACCTGTTTGTGATCAGAACTCCCACTCACCTGACAAAGGGGCAAACCCCGAAAGCTAGTGGCCTTTACTACCAAATAAACCTGTTGGACTTTAACCTAGTGCTGTAAGACTTCTTACGGAGGAAACCTACACAGACACATGGAGAATGTGCAGACTCTGCACAGACAGTAGCCCAAACCAGGAATCAAACCCGGGTCCCTAGCACCGTGAGACAGCAGTGCTAACCACTGTGCCACCATGCTGCCCCAACATAGGAACATAGGAATTAGGAGTAGAAGTAAGCAATTCAGCCCTTTGAGCCTGTTCTGTCATTCAATTAGATTCTCCCTGATCTCTCCCTGGTCTCAAATCCACCTTCCCACCTGTTCCCCATGACCCATTTTTAAAAATATGTCTATCTCCTCCTTGAAATCATTTAATAATTCAGACTCCACCGCACTATGGGGCAGTGGGTTCCACAAATTCACCACCCTCTGTGAGAAGTAGTTCCTTTGGACCCTTAGAGGATGAGAGGGGGGACTTAGTGGTAGGGGATGGGGAAATGGCTGAGGTCTTGAATAACTTTTTTGTTTCGGTCTTCACGGAGGAGGATATGAATAATTTGCTGGGTGTTAGCGATGGAAAGGTGGTAGGACTGGAGGGTCTCAATGACATTATTGTTACTAGAGAGGCGGTGCTCGACAGACTGGAGGGACTGATTGTGGACAAGTCCCCAGGACCGGACGGAATGCATCCGAGGGTTCTGAAAGAAATGGCGGAGGTGATAGTGGATGCCTTGGTGATTATTTTCCAAACGTCGCTGGGTTCCGGGGAAGTGCTGGAAGATTGGAAAACGGCTAATGTTAAGCCATTGTTTAAGAAGGGTGGCAGGCAAAAGGCGGGGAATAATAGGCCGGTTAGTTTAACGTCTGTTGTAGGTAAAATGTTAGAATCCGTCATCAAGGAGGAAATAGCGAGGCATCTTGAGGGGAATTGCTTGATAGAGCAGATGCAGCACGGTTTCGTTAAGGGGAAGTCGTGTCTGACAAATTTATTGGAGTTCTATGAGGATGTGTCTAGGGCGGTGGATAGAGGAGAGCCGGTGGATGTGGTCTTTCTTGATTTTCAGAAGGCGTTTGACAAGGTACCTCACAAGAGGTTATTGCAGAAGGTAAGGGGGCATGGAGTTGGGGGTAGGGTGTTAGCGTGGATAGAGGATTGTTTGTCAAATAGGAGGCAGAGAGTGGGGGTTAATGGGTGCTATTCGGATTGGCGGTTGGTGACTAGTGGAGTGCCCCAGAGGTCGGTGCTGGGGCCTCAGCTATTTACCATTTATATAGATGATCTGGAGGAGGGAACCGAGTGTATGGTGTCGAAATTTGCTGATGACACCAAGATTGGGGGAACGGCAAATTGCGCGGAGGGTGTGGAGAGTCTGCAGAAGGATCTAGACAGGCTGGGCAAATGAATTTAATGTTGGCAAGTGCGAGGTGGTCCACTTTGGTAGGAATAATGGTAGGAAGGACTATTACTTATGTGGCGAAAAACTGCAGCAGGCGACGGTGCAGAGGGACCTCGGGGTCCTTGTGCATGAGTCGCAAAAACCCAGCCTGCAGGTGCAGCAGGTGGTCAGGAAGGCGAATGGGATGCTGGCCTTCATAGCGAGGGGGATTGAATATAAAAGTAGGGAGGTCTTGCTGCAGCTGTATAGGGCATTGGTGAGGCCGTAGCTGGAGTACTGTGTGCAGTTTTGGTCGCCGCACTTACGCAAGGATATTTTGGCCTTGGATGGAGTGTAGAGGAGGTTTACTAGGCTGATGCCAGAGTTGAAGGGGTTGAGCTATGAGGAGAGGCTGAATAAACTAGACTTGTACTCGTTAGAGTTTAGAAGAATGAGGGGAGATCTCATTGAGACGTATAAGATGATGAATGGGATGGATAGGATAGAGGTGGAGAGACTCTTCCCGCTCAGAAAGGACTAGGGGGCACAGCCTCAAGATAAAGGGGGGGCGGTTTAGAACGGAGTTGAGGAGGAACTTCTTCACTCAAAGGGTGGTGAATCTCTGGAATTCTCTGCCCGTAGAGGTGGTGGAGGCTGCCTCGCTAAATATTTTTAAGACGCGGGTTGATGGGTTTTTGATAAGCGAGGGGATTAAGGGTTATGGGGAGAGGACGGGAATGTGGAACTGAGCCACGACAGATCAGCCATGATCTTATTGAATGGCGGGGCAGGCTCGAAGGGCTAGATGGCCTACTCCTGCTCCTAATTCTTATGTTCTTATGTTCCTCATCTCAGTTTTAAATCTACTGCCTCTCAACCTACACATGTCATCCCTTGTTCTTGATCGTCAGAAAACAATGAAAGGTTGAGACAGCGAGGAAGAGAGATGGTGAGAGGGAAGAGAGAGAGAGAGACAATGAGAGGGCAGAGAGAGAGAGACAGTAAGAGGGCAGAGAGAGAGGGGGACGGCGAGAGGGAAGAGAGAGATATACAGGGATGCAGGGAGTGGGGTACTGGATGTGGTGTGTGGAGGGAGTGATGGGAGGGGGTGATGGGAGGGGGTAATGGGGGAGGGAGGGCAACAGGGAGATGGGGAGATAGGGAGAGGGAGAAACAGGGAGATGGGGAAATTGGGAGAGTGGGGAGAGAGGGAGACAGAAAACAATCCAAGCCTATTGAGTCTCTCCTTATATCTCAAATGCCCCATCCCAGGTGATGCAACATCCTGGTGAACCTCCTTGTACTGCAGTTAGTGTAATCACTTTCTTCCCACCGTGAAGTGACCAGCACCCTAGCTGTGACCTAACCAATGCTTTGTACAACATTACCTCCTTGCTCATATATTCTACGAAACAGCTGATAAAAGCAAGTGTTCCATATGCTTTCAATCACTCTGAGACACAGAATCATAAAATCCCTACAGTGCAGAAGGAGGCCATTTGACCCATTGGGTCTGCATTGACCCTCCAAAAGAACATCTCCCCAGGCTCTATTCTCATAATGCCATGATTTTACCCCACTAATCCTCCTAACATACTCATCTTGAGACAATAAGGGGTAATTTAGCATGGCCAATCCACCTAACCCGCATATCTTTGGACTTCAGGAGGAATGATGTGGGTATGCCGGCGTTGGACTGGCGTAAACACAGTGAAAAGTCTGACAACACCAGGTTTTAGTCCAACCTACTTATTTGATAATATACTCACAAGTTTTCGGGTTAGTCCCTTCGTCAGGTGAATGGAGAGTTCTGGCCTCAGACAGAGCATATAAAGCACAGACACTTTAGAGATTACTGATTAGAATGCGAATCCTTACACCTAACCTGCTGTTCAAGACCTTATCAGCCACTTCAGGTCTTGAACAGCAGGTTAGGTGTAAGGATTCGCATTCTAATCAGTAATCTCTAAAGTGTCTGTGCTTTATATGCTCTGTCTGAGGCCAGAACTCTCCATTCACCTGACGAAGGGACTAACCCGAAAACTTGTGAGTATATAATCAAATAAATAGGTTGGACTAAAACCTGGTGTTGTCAGACTTTTCACTGTCTTCAGGAGGAAACCAGAGCACCTGAAAGAAAGCCACACAGACATGGGGAAAATGTGCAAACTTCACACAGTCACCCAAGGCGGGAACTGAACCCGGGTCACTGCCGCTGTGAGGCAACAATAAAAACACTGCACTATCCTTAACCTTAGCACCAGGGAAGGAACATACCATCCTGTGGCTTCTTTTGTGACCACAGGAACATCTATCTATTTGTTCCAGAGCTGAATATCCTATGACTAAAGCGTTTCTATGCCTTTTGCTCCTTCCCTGTACAGCAGAGCTAGCTGTGATGCTACAAATTTGGCTGTTGCTGTTATCCCCTATTGGGGGCTGTTACAATAGATTTCTTGTTGTAGTTAAGACTATCACTCCCCTCAAGTTGACAAAGTAACAGAGTGGTTTCAAGATGAGCTTTACTACAGCAATAGCACCCAGAATGGCAGAACACTGAGTGAAAAAATCAGAAATACATAGGCAATTAAAATCTCAGCTTCGATAACAAGTAATTAGCATATATCACTAGACATATAGGAGTTGCCTCTATCCAATCATAGTTAAGGTTACAACATGCATCCAAAAGGGTATAATGTCCAATTAAAACTTGTGCATGTTATATCTTCAAGAAATGATAGCTATATCTCTGACCATAGAGTCATAGAGGTTTACAGCATGGAAACAGGCCCTTCGGCCCAAATTGTCCATGCCGCCCTTTTTTTAAAACCCCTAAGCTAATCTCAATTGCCCACATTTGGCCCATATCCCTCTATACCCATTGTACCCACGTAACTATATAAATGCTTTTTAAAAGACAAAATTGTACCTGCCTATACTATTATCTCTGGCAGCTTGCTCCAGACACTCACCACCCTCTGTGTGAAAAAATTGTCCCTCTGGACACTTCTGTATCTCTCCCCTCTCACCTTAAACCTATGCCCTCTAGTTTTAGATTTCCCTACCTTTGGGAAAAGATATTGACCATCTAACTGTTCTGTCCCCCTCATTATTTTATAAACCTCTATAAGATCACCCCTCAGCCTTCTACATTCCAGGGAAAAAAGTCCCAGTCTATTCAGCCTCTCCTTATAACTCAATCCATCAAGTCTCGGTGGCATCCTAGTAGATCTTTTCTGCACTCTAGTTTAATAATATCCCTTCTATAGTAGGGTGACCAGAATTGCACACAGTATTCCAAGTGTGGCCTTACCAATGTCTTGTGCAACTTCAACAAGACATTCCAACTCCTGTGTACCAATGATATCCCAACATCTCTTTCTATTATTCCTTGTTCTAATGAGCAGACATGAACTGCAGCTGCATACCATTCAAGTAAATAGTCCCTTGACCCTTAACTGGGCTTACTTTAATCAAAATCTGGCATTTCCACATAGCTTTCCCTGTGTGACTGAAGTTCAGCTTGCAGCTTATATGATTTTTAAACTTGTGTGATTATTTACCCTTTCATTCCCTGAGAGGACATTCTCCTCAACAGTATCCAAAATGATATATCTGCTTTGCTGAGGAATAGCCACAGGAGATTTCTGCACTATCTGCCTATCCCTCTTACTCTGGTCACCCATTCTCTTCCTGCCTGTGGAGCAACCACCTCTCTATATGGGCTATCCACAATACTCTCCATCTCATGGTCGTTCCACAATTTCCCCAGGTGCTGCTCCAATTCTGAAACTCAGGCTTCCAGGAGCTGCAGATGGAGACACTTAGGAACTGGAAACTTTCCTGGTTTCCCTCATTGAGCAAGAAGAGCAGACCACGGCTTGGAGCTCTCCTACCATGTCTTACCACTTTAAGTTAAATTAAGCCCTCTTAATATCAAACAATATCAACTAGGACCCTTCTTCTCCACTCTATTATAGAATATATTTCTTGCGTACAATGAATTACAGAATATCTTAACAGTTATAACCAATAGTAGCAGTAAGTACCTACCCAACTGTACTTACCCAAACAGTTATTTAGATTTTCTCAGGAGATATAATCTTGCACTGCACTCTTTCTTACAGACTTTTAACCACCTGGTTCTTCTCTTAGATTCACTTGTTCTTTACTCCTTTATCCTCCTAACTTTGTTCCTAACTGTTATCTTGTTTAGTTATTTAAGTTTCAGCTACTATGGGTGGCATGGTGGCATAGTGGTTAGCGCCAGGAACTTGGGTTCAATTCCAGCCTCAGATCACTGTCTGTGTGGAGTTTGCATGTTCTACCCGTGTCTGCATGGGTTTCCTTCGCGTGCTCCAGTTTCCTCCCACTGTCCAAAGATGTGCGGGTTAGGTGGATTGGCCATGCTAAATTGCCCCTTAGTGTCAGGGTGACTAGCAGGGTAAATATATGGGGTTACAGGGAGAGGGCCAGGTGGTCAGTGCAGACTTGATGGGCCAAATGGTCTCCTTCTGCACTGAAGGGATTCAATGAATCTATTTAAACATGGTCCGTAATATTAGTTAATTACCAATCAATTAGATTACTGCTTTCCTGTGACGTCACTCTTGGATTTTTCAAACTGAGCCCTCACAGGTCTGGTGTTCTCTGTTCCCTGAACATATGTGAGCCCCGAGCCTTTTGCCCCCATTATCCTCCACTCCAGAAAAGAGCCCCTCACAGGACCGGTGCTCTCCGCTCCCCAAATATATGTGAGATCCCTGAGCCTTTCATTCCCATCGTCCTCCACTCCCAGAAAAGAGCACAGGATCAATTGACAGTAAGGAGGGATACCAGCAAGAGGGGGAATGATAGCAAGAGGGGGAAATGATAGTGAGAGGGTGAAACAACAGTGGGAAGTGGGGATGACAATGAGGGGGCGAATGCCAGCAAAAGGGGGTCGACAGCGAGATAGGGTCGATAGAGAGGGGGGAAGCAACAGCGAGGGGGCAGATGACACTGAGGATGGGGCAACAGCGAGAAGGGGATGACTGTGAGAGGGGGACTGACAGTGAGAGGGGATGCCAGCAAGAGGGGTGGTCAACAGAGAGAGGAGGCAACGACAGCGAGGAGGGTCGACAATGAGAAGGGGAGACGGCAACGAGAGGGGGAGAGGGTGAATCAGCATTTGAACAATTAAGTCAAGTGAAATAAATGTTTTAAGTTCTAAAGGAATGTGTATTTATATGTCTGAACAGCGTTCAGAATATCCCAAAGTGCTTCACAATTAATACATTTTTCTGAAACATGGTAAATGATAACAAAAATGTAATTCCTGTGTAAATCCATAAAAATACAATGAATTATTTCAGCTATTAATTGTTCATAAAGAAGTACTAATTTTCCCATCTTAATTTTTAAATTTACAATTCAAATTAACATGCCTTAAAATCATGCTCTGTAAGCAGTCTATTACCCTTAATTGAACTTAATTCCAATTATCTACTAATTGGAATTGAATTTGTGGAAAAACTGCCTCCTTTGTTATTTAGTTAAATTGCCTAATTTGAATTACTGGGTAATTTACATTTTTAAAGCAAAACCCACTTCAAATTAACATAACGAGGCTGTGTTAGCAACAAACATATTTGCATGGAATTTTTTCATCTCATTTCTGTGATAGCAGTCTTAGCATTGTCATGTTGTTTTTTAAAAAAGTGAACTGCTTTGACTCAAACTCGTGTTTACTAGGCAACATATTTCCCATCCAGTAGCTTTCAAGTGTGAGACAATTCCCTTCTTCAAAAATGTAATCTGAATATTGCTGGTGACGTAAATTGTTATGCAGATAAGGAGTAAGCAGTACATGCTACAATTGCATATCCCTACCCATAGACATCTCTTACTAAATGCCTAAACAAGTCTAAGCAAAAGTAGGGAAACGAAATAATTTTGCAGACTGCAAAGTCAGGCACAGAGCTTATACTCTCAACTAACCACTCCCTTATATACTGGTTGTCTTTGTGCTGTTATGTCACTCACTATAGGGAGAACAGACAATATTCTAAGCTGGGTCTTCAGAACTAAACATGAAAGACAAAGGGTGAGATTTTCCCAGAAATCAGCAAAGGCAGATGTTAGGCTGGAAAAGCAGCACTTGGGCCACTGACAGCAATGACAGCTTTTTTTTTACCATATAGTGCCAGACTTTGAAGAAAAAACTTAAAGGTTGAATCCCCCTATGTATTGCTGGAGTGGGGGGATTCACCCTTTAATTTGCCTGCCTCATCAGCAACTTAGTCATTCAAGGATCAGGCCCCAGTGCAAAGGAGTTCATCCCGGCCAAAGAATAATAGAATCAGAAAAAGGAGTGGAAAGGAGTCGACAAGTGCAAAGAAAATGGAAAGAAAGAAGCATCAAATAAATCAATTACATGATTGAAACAAAGGACATGTGATGACTCAATGTAATGGCAACTCTGTTTAAGAAATAAAGATAGAATGCAAGGATATCAGGACAGAAATTAAAATAGAAGACCAAAACAGCACACTAGTCTTGTCTGTTTGTGTTTGAAAGCCCCAAAATTCAGTTGCTTTCCTTTCCCTCTCTCTCGGAGAGTACTATACCCACCCCTCCCATGGCAAGAAATTGGCAGACTTGCAGTGCTCCATTCGCAGAGTTTGGGAGAAAGAGCAGAGGGTATGAATAATTGGATAGCCCTTTTCAAGAAATGGCGTCAATAGGTTAAATAGCTTCCTTCTACGCTGTAAGATTCGAAGTTGTCAAGGTCTAAAGTTACCAAAATCTATGTTCATGACAGAGGGCTACAGAGTTCCAGGAAGAAAGATTAAACACTGAACTTGGAATTTATGTTGAGCTCCATGAATTCATATCATTTAACATGGAGGGGTCAATGACAATGGAAAAGACAGTTGAAATAGTGAGAAACAGAGAGTTTAGAGTCACATCTGAAAACAAAACAGAAGTGCTCAGCAAAGCAAGAACCCCATCCATATTTGTACAGAGAAGTTACATCATAGTTCCAAGCCAATGGTCTTAGTGCACATTGGGACAAATAACATAGGTTAAAAAGGAGATGAGATCCTAAAAGCAGAATATAGGGAGTAATTTTGGGATCACTATCGGAGTCATGTGCTAGTCAGAGCAGGAATAGCAGGACATATCAAATGAATATGTAGATGATGTGAGGAAGAGGGTTTCAGACTCCTGGGACATTGAGACCGTTCTGGGGGAGGTGAGGCCAGCACAAACTGGACAGGTTATACCTGAGCAGGACCAGGACAGATCTCCTAAACTGACTATATTCACTGGAGTTCAGAAGAATGAGGTGGGAGCTCATAGTAACCTATAAAATTCTAACAGAGCTAGACAGGGTATATGCAGAAAGGATGGGGATGTAGAGAACCAGGAGTAATACTCTGAGGGTATGGGGTAGACTGTTTTAGCACAGAGATGAGGAGAGATTTCTTCACCCAGAGTGATAAGTCTGCAGAATTTGCTACCACAGAAAGCAGTTAAGGCCAAAATATTGTATGTTTTCCAGAAGGAGTTAGATATAGCTTTTGGGGCGAAGGAGATGAAAGGATATGGGGGGAGGGTGGGGGGAGGTGGGATCAGGCAATTGAGTTGGATGATCAGCCATGATCATAATGAATAGCAGAGCAGGCTCAAAAGGCCGAATGGACTATTCCTGCTCCTATTTTTTGTTTCTATGAGCAATGAATACCTATAACAAATCAGAAGACATTGATGAAAACAATTCGTGATTCAGTGGAAGAAGCAGCGTGTTGGGCTCTGGGCAATGGTGCAAGAACATGTGAATTAATAAGTTTCCGTCTCCTTTCAGTGCATGGAAAAGTGCTGGGGTAAGCAGCTGAAAATTGAAGTGATGACAGAATGAGCCAAAGTGTTCCTAAAGCCCAAAAGGAATATGTGTCTGAGGAGCATTTAAACTAGAATGGCAGGGGATAGGAACCTAAGCAGGGTGACAAGTGATGTAGAAACAAGGACAATAATAAAAGTAAGAACAATAAAAGTAAAATGCAAAACGCCAGATAGGGTAGTCAAGGGAGAGAGGCAACTAGATCCACTGTACAAAGAAAAAGTAGAATGATTAAAAATGGGAAAAAAGCAAGCCTAAAGCTTTCTACCTTAATGCACAAAGCATTCAGAATAAAGTAGACAAATTGATGGCGCAATTTGAGCTAAATGGATATGATGTCTTAGCCATTATGGAGACATGGTTAAAAGCAGATCAAAACTGGGAACTTAATACTCAAGGACATTTGATCTTTCGGAAAGGCAGGATGAGAAGAAAAGGTGGTAGGTAGCACTCTTAATAAGAGATGGAATGAGGTCAGTTGTGGCAGATGATCTAGGCTCAGATGATGTAGAGTCCATTTGGTTGGAGGTAAAAAAAAGCAAGGGAAAGAAGACATACTGGGAGTAGTGAATTGACCCCTAAACAGTAGCCACACTATAGGAAAGGGTATCAATTAAAGGGTATCACTATAGGAAAGGGGTGGCATGGTAGCACAGTGGTTAGCACTGCTGCTTCACAGCTCTAGGGTCCTGAGTTCGATTCCCATCTTGGGCCACTGTCTGTGTGGAGTTTGCACATTCTCCTCATGTCTGTGTGGGTTTCCTCCGGGTGCTCTGGTTTCCTCCAAAAATGTGCGGGTTAGGTTGATTGGCCATGCTAAAAATTGCCCTTAGTGTCCTCAGATGTATAGGTTAGAGGGATTAGTGGGTAAATACATAGGAATATGGGGGTAGGGCCTGGGTGGGTCTGTGCAGACTCGATGGGCCGAATGGCCTCTTTCTGTACTGTAGAGATTCTAAGTCAATTAGCAAATAATCGAGCAATAATATGAGTAACTTCAATCTTCACGTTGATTGGGTTAATCAGGAAAGGATAGCTATAACAACAAATTCATAGAGTGCATTAGAGCAACTTTCCTAGAGCAATATGTCATGGATTCAACTAGGGAACAAGACATTTTGGATCTGATAATGGGTAATGAGATAGGTTTGATAAGTGACCTCCGAGTAAAAGATCCCCTTGGAAGTAGTGATCATAACATGACAGAATTTAATATGAATTTGAGAGTGAGAAACCCGGGTTGGAAACCACTAATGAGAATTACAGTGAAATGAGGATAGACTTTCAAAAGCTTTTGGGAGAAACCTGGCCCCTAACAGTGGTTTACCAGGCTTCTCGCTGAACACAAATACAAGTGGGTATTTATACATCATAATTCTTAGCACCAGTCACAACGCAAACACTGATATCAGTTCGGACTCGCAACATTTCTGCTTCCAGCCAGAATGCAGCCCCCGGCTTCAGCCAGGACTCACATCCTGTCTGGCAGCTTCAATCACGATGCAGGTATCGGCACCGTCACAATTCACAGCCTCTCCGCCGGCTTCAGCAGCTTCTCCATTGAAGTTACTCGGGCGGTCGCAGCTGTCCCAGCAGGACTCCTCCTGAGAAAAAGGCAGTATCACAATCTCCCAGCTGCAGCTGTTTAACCAAGTTCAGTTAGCAGAAACAGGTAATGTCTGCAAAATAACATTCACATTTGACTATCTGTCTCTATGGAAATGAAAGTTACAGAATGAAAAACATGAACAAGTAAGGCAAACATGAATAAATAATTTATATCGATGCCAGGAGCAGTATAAGCTTGAGAAGGTCAGCCAGGAGAAAGGGTTATGTTTGTGATATATGCTGGGTACAAAATGCATTAAATTCATTAATCCTTAGCTTTTGAAATAAAAGCTGCTGTATTTTGACTCACTAACAGTCTTGGAGGTGTCTTTTACCTACAACAATCGACAATGGTTTCATGCTCTTAATTCCAGATTTTTTTAATTCAAATTCCACCAGCTATTGTGGCGGGATTTGAACCCAGGTCCCCAGAACATTATCTGGGTTTCTGGATTAATAGTCGAGCGACAATACCACTAAGCGATTGCCTCCCCATTTCATTGAATGTTCATTTGTCAGGTATTTTTGTTAGTTAACCACTAAACGTTACTGAAAAACATTTCACACCTTCCCATGCACTTTTAACAAATTACAGGTGAGGTATTCCTCTGTGGGGTCACGTCTCAAAAGAGAGACAATCTCTGCACTGTAACATTATCTTAATGAATTGGATGAGAACTTATGGGGCATGGTTAGTAAGTTTGCAGCTGACACCAAGTGGCATAGTGGACAGCAAAGAAGGTTATTTAGGATTGCAACAGGATCTTGATCAATTGGGCCAGTGGGCTGATGAATGGTAGAGAGCTTAATTTAGATAAATGTGAGGTGATGCATTTCAACAGATCGAATTGAAGAGGACCTACTCAGTTAATGGTAGGGCACTGGGGACAGTTATAGAACAAAGACATGGAGGGGTACAGGTTCATATTTCCTTGAAAGTGGAGTAAAAGGTGGACAGAGTGGTGAAGAATGCTTGGTTTCATTGGTCAGAACATTAACGGCAGGAGTTGGAATGTCTTGTTGAAGTTGTACAAGACATTGGTAAGGCCATACTTGGAATGTTGTGGACAGTTCTGATCATATATTATAGAAAGGATATTATTAAACTGGAAAGCGTGCAGAAAAGATTTACTAGGATGCTGCCAGGACTTGATGGTTTGCGTTATAGAGAGGTTGGATAGACTGGGACTTTTTTTCCTGGAGCATAGGAAGCTCAGAGGTGATCTTCTAGGGGCCTATAAAATAATGAGGGACATAGATAACATCTTTTCCCAAAGGTAGGGATTCTAAAGCTAGCAGGCATAGGTTTGAGGTGAGAGGGGAGAGATAAAAAAGTGTTCAGAGGGGCAATTTTTTCAGAGTGTCTGGAACAAGCTGCCAGAGGCAGTAGTAGAGATGGGTACAATTTTGTCTTTTAAAAAGTGTTTAGACAGTTGCATGGGTAAGGTGCGTATAGAGGGATATGGGCCAAATGTGGGCAATTGGGACTACCTAGTGGTAAAAACATATGGCATGGACAAGTTGGGCCCAAAGGCCTGTCTCCATGCTATAAACCTCTTTGACTCATTTTTCCTATGACAAATGTTAAGTTAACAGTCCTTTATTTTCCCACTTTCTGCCTTCCTCCTACCTTGCTAATTTCCAATCGAAGTGTCGTAAGTAAAATAATACCTCTGAGATTGTTAGTGAGTCAAAATACAGTGGCTTTTATTTCAAAACCCTGGCTTTTATTCCAGAGCTTTGAGAGAACTGGTTCCTAACAATGGATTGCCAGACTTCTCATGGAACACAAATACAAGCGGATAATTATACATCATGAGTCTTACTAACAAGTATGACATAAACTTCCAATTCCAGGCAGGGTCTCTGATCTTGCTTCTCCAATACCATGCCTGCGACTGTTTCGGCATCTCTATCCTTGAAGTTACTTGCGTGATCGCGGCTTCCCAACAGCAGCTGTTTAACAATGTTCAATTAACATAAACAGGTAAAGCTTGCTGTGTCTGCAAGGTAACATTCAGACCTGACCATCTATCTTTATATTCACATCTGACCATCTATACTCACATCTGACCACTTGTCTTTATGAGAGTTAAAGAGTGAAAGACATGAACAAGTAATTTACATTAACACCAGAAGCAATATAAGCCTGGGAAGATCAGCCATGATGAAGGATTATGTTTGTGACATATTCTAGATACAAAATCCATTAACCCTTTCCCTTCTTCAAGGTACAAAATGCACCTTCTCCCTACTTCACTCCTCCCTTTTGGTCCAGGGGCCAGGCCCAAACATGGCCCCATGACCAAACCAAAGCCAAATGTTACCAGCATATGGGCCCACCCCCAGTTAAAAAAGACAAAGGACAACTTGGGTTTTTTTTGTGCCCACACAATCAATAAGCACCCACTCAACAAACAATAAGTTATCTTACAGGAAAATACCAAAGTTCAGTCCAATACAAGACCTTGACTTAATCTTGCATGACCGTCAAGCGCCCAAGCAAACACTGGCCTTTTTCCGTGCATCAGTCTCGGTTGTCCTCTGCCTTTGGTCTGGCCTGGCACTCAGGCTTTGGTTTTTCTTCCGTCTTTCTCGGGTGTGGTGGCTCTCCAACTGCTGGTCATTGCTGGTGATGGTCAGCATCGCTGTAACTCATTCCTGGTTGAGTTTCACGCCCTTTTTGGTCATTGTCACTCAATCGATTAGGACTTGATCCCCCTTATCGATAAGGGTCCAGTAAGATGCTGCCACACCGATCTCTGGGTATGTCTCCAACGGCCATGTCAGTATGCGTCGGAGGCACATAGGTCACATATCTCCCTTCAATCCTGAACGCAAAGCACGATGGATCACAAACTCAGGACCAGTGTCTGTCAGGAATTCCCCAGTTGCTCAACAGTCAAGCAAGGCCCAGACATTGACATACACAGTAATAATACATCCCCACAACATATTGATATTCCAGAAGCTACAGACAACAATACACTACAAATACAAATATTCACATATTCTAAACAGCATTTTAGGTTCAGACTTATGCACAGGAGAATAATAAATCATTGATACAAATGCAAAGGGAAATAACATTCAAATTTGGATCTTGGAGGGTCATGCACCCAAAAAGTGCTGAAGAGGTAGGTTTAACTCTCCAAAGTATTTGTTATTTAAAAATAATCTGAATTTGCATAATAAACACTCTTTTGTCACAGTTACCATTTTAGATTTAAACTTCCACAGTCAGACCTCAAAGTCTATCACCTTCTGGCATACACATACTATGTTCTTTAACACAATGTAACCAAAGCACAAGCTAAAAGTAATTCAAATGTTTTCCTACCAGTTTAACAAATTATAGAGGAATCTCCTTCATCATTCTGTCCACTTTACCATTTATGAAAAACATAACTTGCACAAATGGCTTATTTGTTCCCCCTTAAGCATTTCAACTCCTGTAACTTCAAATAAGTAAGTACTAAAAAAATCCTGTCATCTGTTGTAAAGTCATTGACACTCTCCAGAGCCCTCAGCTTTTCAGAAAAATTAACTCCTAACTTGGATGTTTTCTACATGGACTTCAGTAAAGTCTTTGACAAGCTCCCTCATGGCAGACTGGTGCAGAAGGTGAAGTTGCATGGGATCAGAGGCGAGCTGGCAAGGTGGATACAAAACTGATTCGGTCAAAGAAGACAGAGGGTATCAGAGGAAGGTACATTTCTGAATGGAGGGCTGTGACAAGTGGTGTTCCTCAGGGATCAGTGCTGGGATCTTTGCTGTTTGTAATATATATAAATGATTTGGAGGAAAATATAACTGGATCGATTACTAAGTTTTCGGATGATACAAAGGTTGGTGGATTTGTGGATAGCGATGAAGACCATATACAATAAATGGCAGAAGAGTATTGATAGGCAAAGAGATCTGGGTGCTCAGGTAAACAGGTCACTGAAAGTGGCAATGCAGGTGGAGAAGGTAGTCAAGAAAGCACGTGACATGCTTGCCTTCTTTGGCCTGAGTTTAAAAATTGGCAAGTCATGTTGCAGATTTACAGAACCTTAGTTAGACTGCACTTGGCATATAGTGTTCAATTCTGGTTGCCACAGTACCAGAAGGATGTGGAGGCTTTGAAGAGGGTAGAGAAAAGATTTACTAGGATGTTGCCTGATATGGAGTGCATTAGCTATGAAGAGAGGTTGGAGAAACTTGGTTTATTCTCACTGGAATGACGGAGGTTGAAAGGAGACCTGATAGAAGTCTAAAAGGTTATGAGAGGCATGGACAGAGTGGATAGTCAGAAGCTTTTTCCCAGGGTGGAAGTGTCAATTACTAGGGGGCATAGGGTTAAGATGCAAGGTTTAAAGGAGATGTATGAGGCAGATTTTTTACACCGAGAGCAGTGGGTGCCTGGAAGCAGTGGAAGCAGATACAACAGTGACTTTTAAGGGGCATCTTGACAAGTACATGAATAGGATGGAAATAGATAGATATGGTCCCTGGAAAGGTAGGGGGTTTTAGTTAAGTCGGGCAGAATGGTCGGTACAGGCGTGGAGGGCCAAAGGGCCTGTTCCTGTGCTGTAATTTTCTTTGTTCTTTGTTTGGGAATAGCAAACTTAATCTGTTGCAGTCCATAAGTAATTCTGCAGGCACCATATCCATAGTGGCACGTGGGGATAGGCCAATAATCAAATAACCAAAGGGAGAGATTGGTGTCCATTTTTTGCTGCTGGCTGTTTTTAAAACCTGCTTTTAAAATCTGGACTGCTCTTTCCACAAGGTTGTTCAACGCTGTCCTGTCATGTCGAATCCCATTCGTCTCATGAACCAGGTGAAATCCTGGCTGGTGAAAGCCGGTCCATTGTCAGAGACGAGCACCTCTGGGACCCCATGCATCGCAAATGAGGAACGGAGTTTCTCTACTGTTATCATTGTGTTGGCAGAATCCACCCTATGGACATCCAACTACTTTAAATGGGCATTCACTATGACCAAGAACATTAAGCCCATGAGTGGGGCTGCATAATCCATGTACAGCTGAGTCCACAGTCTGCCTGGCTATCCCCATGGGTGTAGGGGACTTGCTGGTGACAACTTTTGTCCTTGCTGGCATTCCTGGCACCGACCCATGAGTGCCACCATGTCTGTGTGTATTCTGAGCCACCCAACATAGCTCCTGGCCAGCATCTTCATTTTGGACACGTCTGGGTGGCCGTGATGTAGTTCAGCCAGTATGGCATGGTGACCCTGACTCGGAACTACCACTAGTGCCCCCAATAGCAGTATTCCGCCTTCCACTGTGATTGGAACCTCTATACTGTGACAGTATACTGCCTTCTACTCCAATAAGGATGGAATCGAGGTTGGACTGGACTTACTGGTTCAGTACTACGTGTTTCACTTTTGCGAGGACAGAGTCCTTTTGCGTCCAAAGACGTATGTTATGTGCATCCAGAAAGTTCATAGTTCTTACTGTCTCTTCTATTTTGGGTATATTTGGTGGGGTGTCTGCTAGGTGTACCCTACTTGGGGCATTTTCCATTTGACTTCCTGGCTGGTGCTCCAACCGATAGTTGCAGGTGGCCAATAATAATGCCCAGCACTGGATCTGAGCTGATGCTATTGGTGGTACCATTCTGTCCTCTCTTAACAGTCCCAGTAGTGGCTTGTGATTGGTGACAATCACAAATTTACACCTATAAAGGTTTTGGTGAAATTCTTTCACTCCAAACATTACCTTCTTTTTCAATCTGGGCATACTTTCTTTCCGTGATAGCCAAGATCTTGGAGGCGTGTGCCATTCTTCTATCTATGTGCTAAAACTGCCCCGATGCTGTACGGAGACACGTCGCAGATGAGCACTAACTTTTTTCTGGGGTTGTGATGTACTAAGACATTCACTCTTAACAGCTATTGTTTTATTTTAAAAGTAAGGCCTTGACGGGCAGACTATTCCCAAGCTTGATCCTTTTTTAGCAGTTGATGTAGGGGAAGCCAAGATAGAAGACTGGTTTGGTATGAATTTCCTGTACTACGTCACCAGTCCTAAAAATGACTGTAACTCCTGGATTGAGATGGGGACCAGAATGTACACTGGGGTAAATTTTGCAATATGTTCTCCATTGTCCTCTGGAAGATAGAGGAAGCTGACGATACCTTATTCATAAAGGCCCCCTAGAGCATTGAGCTGCTCACCCAGCCTCATCCAGCTGCAACTGCAAATAAGCATGACTCATATCTAATTTTGAGAATAAGAGACCCCATATAAACCTTGATACAGGGAATCGGGTACTTGTCCTGTTGTGAATAGCGGTTTATTGTTTGCTTGAAGTCCACACAAAGATGGACTGAACCATATGGCTTCATAATAGGCACCACCAGTGTTGCCCATTCCGCAAACTGGGCAGGTTTTATAATACCTTCTCATTCCAATCTTCTAATTTCTGTCTCCACTTCTTCCCTTAAAGTAAATGGAACCAAGTGGGTCTTGTAAAATCACGAGACTGCGTCTGGATCACCATTTTATTGTTTGTAGCCTTTCTCAGAAAACCTTTGGGTATTTGAGCAGAACTTCACTCAAACGGCCATTCTCCAACTGGAAAATGTTTACCCAATCCACTTGGATTTCTCTCAGCCAGTTTCGTCCCATTAATCTTGTGGCCCAATGGGCTACCTAAAATGGTAATTCACAGAGCACATTGGGATAATTGGACAAGCACAGAAACAGCCAGGCTGCACCTACAAAAGAAATTGGACAGAGATAAACAGGCTGCTGCTGCAGGAGCAGGATACAGGCCGTCTCCAGGATACTTACAGATCAAACTGGTTTACTAGACATAGGGGTGCCTTAACCCCTTATTTGGGAGGGAGATATGTGACCTACGAGCCTCCAGCACCTACAGGCATGGCTGCACTTGATTGGACCCTATCGATCAGAGTAATCTAGTCCTGGTCAATTGATTGGTAATGGCCAAAATGGGTGCAAAACCAAGGAGGAATAAAAGGTGCCGCACAACAGAAGACTCTCTCCCTCTCTCTCTCCCAACAACCAGCACGAGGAGAGCCACCATACCCAAGAAGGAAGGAAGGCCAGAGCCAGAGTATCAGAACAGGCCGAAGGACCAGACTACGCAGAGGACAATGGAGACCAACACGTGGATAAAGGCCAATATCTGCCTGGGTACTTGCCAGTCACGCAACTGTTACGTCAAGGTCTAATATTGGACTTGAACATTAGTATTCTGTAAGATAACTTATTATTGGTTAGGTGGGTGATTAATAATTGTATGTGAATAAACATCATTGTACAAAAAGTCTACTGGCAATTCTTTGTCCACCGTATAAGGGTTGAAACAGACTGTGCAACAGGTGTAGCAACAATCTTGCCTCCGAATGCTCCACTACCATTGATGGTAGCCTAACCAGTTGCTTTTCATAAGAAACAGGACAAAAGATTGTACACACAACTCTCACTGGTTCCCCTGTATAAGTCCTCAGTCCTGCTGAAGTTTTGACTAAGGATAGGGTTGGAGTCCGGTGCAAACTTTGCTGAACACTGCTTCCCTGGTCATGGATATGGCCGGCCGCGCCTGTGTCGATCTCCATTAATACTGGTCGTCCATTTAGTCTTATTTTAATAGGTTCTGGTTTGGTTATTGTTATGCAGTTTAATTGATCCTTGTCAGATGTAGGTGGAGCTTCTTGAGCATGCATTTTCCTGGTCATCTGCCTATGTGTCATTCTAGGTTTTGAGACTGTCTTTTGCTGCTCTGACTCCGAATACTAGCATCAATTATGTCTTACCGGGTGGGATTCTGAAGGGACTGTTGATTGTTTGGTCCAAATTTGGCCTTGTTTGGTGGTCCCAACAAAGAACAAAGAAAAGTACAGCACAAAAACAGGCCTTTTGGCCCTCCAAGCCTGTGCCGATCATGATGCTCTAACTAAATTTGGAAAGAAGGTAAATTCACATGGGACACAGAGTAATTTGATAAAGTGGATTCAAAATTGGCTCAGTTGCAGCAGACAGAGTGTGATGGCGGAAGGCTGCTTTAATGACTGAAAACCAGTGTCCAGTGGCGTACCACAAGTATCTGAGTCGGGCCCTCTATTATTCGTCATTTATATAAATGATGACTATGTGCAAGTTCTGAGTGTAGGATTAGTAAGTTTGCGGATGATACAAAGATTGGCCGGGTGGGTGGTTAACACTGAGACTGAGTGCCTTGGGCTACAGGAAGATAAAGACGGAATGGTCAAATGGGCAAATAAGTGGCAGATGGAATTTAATCTTGAAAAATGTGAGGTGATACACTTTAGAAGGAGTAATTTGACAAGAAAGTATTCAATGGATGGTAAGACGTTAGGAAGTTCTGTAGAACTTGTCCATAGATCTCTAAGCAGAAGGGCATGACAGCAGGGTTGTGAAAAAGGCATATAGGACACTTGCCTTTATCAATCAAGGCACAGATTACTAAAGCAGGGAAGCCATGTTGGAGTTGTATAGAACTTTTGTGAGGCCAGAGCTAGAGTACTGTGTACAGTTCTGGTCACCACATTATTGGAAGGATATGATTGCACTGGAAGGGGTGGAGAGGAGATTCACCAGGATGCTGCCTGGGATGGAACATCTAAGTTACGAAGAGAGGCTGGATAGAAACCCTACAGTGCAGAAGGAGGCCTTTTGGCCCATTGAATCTGCACCAGCAACAATTCCACCCAGGTCTATCCCTGTAATCCCACATATTTACCCAACTAATGCCTCTAATTTATGGATTTCAGGGCACTAATGGGGAAATCTTGCATGGCCAATGGACCTAACCCTAACATCTTCGGCTTGGTTATTTTTGTTAGATCAGAGAAGACTGAAGGCAACCTGATTGAGGTGTACAAGATTATGAGAGACACGGACAGAGTGGATAAAGAGCAACTGTTCCCCTTTGCTGCAGGGTCAGTCACGACAAGATATCACGTTCTTCTGCCTGTTCATCCTCCTGCCCCTCACGTTCAAGGTGAGGGGCAGGAGGATGCGATAAAAAAAGGGCTGAAGTTGCCATGGATAGTATTTCTGAGTGAAGCTTTGTTCAGCGAGATTACGGTGCAGAGTTACTTCTTTCCAAAGAATGAGGTCACCTTGGGCCTCTAATATTATGTGAGACTGAGCTATCATGTCTTTCCTCCTCTCATGGTACAACATGAATAAATACTGGGGAGAAGCTAGAATGAAGAAATTGGGCACAGAGACAGACAGTAAACTAAATTCCAATTCCAAAACGATGCAACAGCAGATCCTTGGTATGTTTGCTTCTTAACTTGGTAAAATTCACTGCCAAATGTGTTGAATGTGAAGCGTGTTTAAATTGAAAAAATGTATTCTTCCAAAAATATTTTAAAACAAATAAACCTGAAATGAAATGATTGGAATCTGTGTTTTGACAACATGTGGTCATGGTTGCAATAACCCTGCTCCAATCCTCATCAAGGTGTATTATTGACCCATAATTCACATTTTAATTTGATGTTTTAAGTTTCCTTTCCTCTTTGCTTTCTGTTTCAGGCGGTTTCCCCTTCTTATGGGAGCTGCCCCTTTTAGTTAATCTGGTTTAGTTTAATTGTTTTTAGCCAAAAGATTGAAAGGGGGAGGGGGTAGCAGGAAAGATTAGAATGAGACACTCGGGGGGAGGGATTAGAGTGAGAGATGAGATACTCAAGGAGGAGGGATTAGAACCATAGAACATTACAGCACAGAAACAGGCCTTTTGGCCCTTCTTGGCTGTGCTGAACCATTTTTCTGCCTAGTCCCACCGACTTGCACCTGGACCATATCCCTCCACACACCTCCCATCCATGCAGAGGGACCTCGGGGTCCTTGTGCATGAGTTGCAAAAACCCAGCCTGCAGGTGCAGCAGGTGGTCAGGAAGGCGAATGGGATGCTGGCCTTCATCGCGAGGGGGATTGAATATAAAAGTAGGGAGGTCTTGCTGCGGCTGTATAGGGCATTGGTGAGGCCGCAGCTGGAGTACTGTGTGCAGATTTGGGCGCCGTACTTACGCAAGGATATTTTGGCCTTGGAGGGAGTGCAGAGGAGGTTTACTAGGCTGATGCCAGAGTTGAGGGGGTTGAGCTATGAGGAGAGGCTGAATAAATTAGGCTTGTACTCGTTAGAGTTTAGAAGAATGAGGGGAGATCTCATTGAGACGTATAAGATGATGGATGGGATGGATAGGATAGAGGTGGAGAGACTCTTCCCACTCAGAAAGGATAGCAGGACTAGGGGGCACAGCCTCAAGATGAAGGGGGGGCGGTTTAGAACAGAGTTGAGGAGGAACTTCTTCACTCAAAGGGTGGTGAATCTCTGGAATTCTCTGCCTGTTGAAGTGGTGGAGGCTACCTCGCTAAATATTTTTAAGAGGCGGGTTGATGGGTTTTTGATAAGAGAGGGGATTAAGGGTTATGGGGAGAGGGCGGGAATGTGGAACTGAGCCACGACAGATCAGCCATGATCTTATTGAATGGCGGGGCAGGCTCGAAGGGCTAGTTGGCCTACTCCTGCTCCTATTTCTTATGTTCTTATGTTCTCTCCAAGTTTTTTTTAAATGTTAAAAGTGAGCCCGCATTTACCACTTCATCTGGCAGCTCATTCCATCCTCCCACCATTCTGTATGTGAAGAACCCTCCCCTAATATTCCCTTTAAACTTTTCTCCTTTCACCCTTAACCCATGTCCTCTAGTTTTTTTCTCCCCTGGCCTCAGTGGAAAAAGCCTGCTTGCATTCACTCTATCTATACCCATCATAATTTTATACACCTCTATCAAATCTCCCCTCATTCTTCTATGTTCCAGGGAATAAAGTTCTAACCTATTCAACCTTTCTCTGTAATCAGTTTCTCAACTCCCGGCAACATCCTTGTAAACCTTCTCTGTACTCTTTCAACCTTATTAATATCCTTCCTGTAATTAGGTGACCAAAACTGCACACAATACTCTAAATTCAGCCTCACTAATGTCTTATACAACCTCGCCATAACATTCCAACTCTTATACTCAATACTTTGATTTATAAAGATCAATGTACCAAAAGCACTCTTTACGACCCTATCTAACTGTGATGCCACTTTTAGGGAATTATGTATCTGTATTCCCAGATCTCTCTGTTCTACTGCACTCTTCAGTGTCCTACCATTTACTTGTATGTTCTACCTTGGTTTGTCCTTCCAAAGTGCAATACCTCACACTTGTCTGAATAAAACTCCATCTGCCATTTTTTCAGCCCAATTTTCTAGTGGTCCAAATCCCTCTGCAAGCTTTGAAAACCTTCCTCACTGTCCAGTATATCTCCAATCTTTGCATCATCAGCAAATTTACCACAATATACCACATTATCATCCAGAGCATTGATATAGACGACAAACAATAATGGGGCCAGCACTGACTCCTGTGGCACACCACTAGTCACAGGGCTCCACTCAGAGAAGAAATCCTCCACTACCATTCACTGGCTTCTTCCATTGAGCCAATGTCTAATCCAGTTTACTACCTCTACATGTATACCTAGCGACTGTAGCTTCCTAACTAACCTCCCATGCAGGACCTTGTCAAAGGCCTTACTGAAGTCCATGTAGACAACATCCACTGCCTTCCCTTCATCCACTTTCCTGGTAACCTCCTCAAAAAACTTTAATAGATTTGTTAAACATGACCTACCAAGCACAAAGCCATGTTGACTCTCCCTAATAAGTCCCCATCCATTCAAGTATTTGTAGATCCTATCTCTTAATACTCCTTCCAATAATTTACCTACTACTGATGTCAAACTTACTGGCCTATAATTTTCCGGATTACTTTTACAGCCTTTTTTAAAACAATGCAACAACATGAGCTATCCTCCAATCATCCAGCACTTCACCCGTGGATACTGACATTTTAAATATATCTGCCAGGGGCCCTGCAATCTCAACACTAGTCTCCTTCAAGGTCCGAGGAAATACCCTGTCCGATCCTGGGGATTTATCTACTCTGATTTGCCTCAAGACAGCCAGCACCTCCTCCTCTTTAATCTGTATAGGTTCCATGACCTCCCTACTTGTTTGCCAAATTTTTGTAGACTCCATGCCAATTTCCTTAGTAAATATGGATGCAAAAAAACCATTTAATATCTCCCCTATTTCTTTTGGTTCTGCGGCACGGTAGCACGGTGGTTAGCACTGCTGTTTCACAGCTCCAGGGACCTGGGTTCAATTCCTGGCTCGGGTCACTGACTGTCTGGAGTCTGCACATTCTCCTTGTGTCTGTGTGGGTTTCCTCCGGGTGCTCCAGTTTCCTCCTACAGTCCAAAGATGTGCAGGTTAGGTTGATTGGCCATGCTAAAAATTGTCCTTAGTGTCCTGAGATGTGTAGGTTAGAGGGATTAGTGGGTATAATATATAGAGATATGGGGGTAGGGCCTGGGTGGTATTGTGGTCAGTGCAGATTCGATGGGCCAAATGGCCTCTTTCTGTACTGTAAAGTTTCTATGATTTCTATACAAAGCCGACCACTCTGATCTTCAAGAGAACCAATTTTATCCCTTACTAGCCTTTTGCTCTTAATATACTTGTAGAAGCTCTTAGGATTGCCCTTCACCTTGACTGCCAAGGCAACCTCATATCTTCTTTTAGCCCTCCTGATTTCCTTAAGTAGTTTCTTGCACTGTTTATACTCCTCAAGCATCTTATTTGTTCCCTATTGCCTATACATGTCATACATCTCTCTCTTTATCAGAGTTGCAATATCCCTCGAAAACCAAGGTTTTTTATTCTTATTCACAATTAGTGTGACACTCGGGGGAGGGATTAGAGTGAGACACTCGGGGGAGGGATTAAAGTGAGACACTCGGGGGAGGGATTAGAGTGAGACACGGGGAAGGATTAGAATGAGATACTCGGGGGAGGGATAGAGTGAGACACTCGGGGGAGGGATTAAAGTGAGACACTCGGGGGAGGGATTAGAGTGAGACACTCGGGGGAGGGATTAGAGTGAGACACTCGGTGGCGGAATTAGTGAGACACTCGGGGGTTAGAGTGAGAAGACTCGGGGATACATTAGAGTGAGACACTTCTGGTGACGCTCTTTCCGGTTATGCGCCGTCGGAAAATGGAGTCTGAGCGAGCCGAGGATGAGAAGTGGAAGAGAAATGGGGACAGAGGGGTGAGAGAGACAGCGAGGAGGGTCGGCAGGCGGGTCGGGGTGGGGAGTCATATAATCCCTTCAGTACAGAAGGAGACCATTCGATCCATCGAACCTCCACTGACAGAAATCCCATCCAGGCCCTATCCCTGTAACCACACATGCAAATCTCCCTGACACTAAGAGGCAATTTAGAATGGCCAGTCAACCTAACCCGCACACGTGGGAGGAAACCAGAGCATCCAGAGGAAACCCAGAGGCAAGCACGGGGAGAATGTCCAAAATCCAGACAGACAGTGACCTGAGGCCAGAATTGATCCTGGATCACTGGTACTGATAGGCAGCAGTGATACTCACTGTGTGAGTGGGACGGCCAGTGGGATGGAGGGAGAAGCTGCGATTGGAACTAATAGGGGAGAAATAATAAGGAGAATCAATATGGTAGGACGGGCAGTATAGAAGAGACAGATGGACAGCTGGTTGGTGTGTTCTCTAATTCTTCTTTCTTTGCAGCTGGAAGCATTGATATCACAGCGAGGGAATGTGTTGAAACGGAAAATCTCACGTAGGTCTTGATTGAGAGGCTTAATGTGTCTGTGATCCTGTGGGATTAAACTGGGACATTGATTCCATGAGTATGTGTGGGGGAGTGTGTGTAAAGCCTTAGCCCCCAGCTTTAGCCTTTCTGGCTTTAGCCTCACTGATTTTGATGTTTACAGCATGGACCAACTTGTCCATTAAACTGGTCCCAATTGCACACATGTCCCTTTATACCCATCTTACCCATGTAACTGTCTAAATGCTTTTTTAAAAGACAAAATTGTACCTGCCTCTACTACTGCCTCTGGCAGTTTGTTCCAGACACTTACCACCCCTCTTGACTCTTCTGTATCTCTTCCACCTCACCTTAAACTTATGCCTTCTTGTTTTAGATTTCCCTACCATTGCAAGAAGATCTCATCTGTGCCCCTTGTTATTATATAGTTCTCTATAAGATCACCCCTCAGCCTCCTACATTGCAGAGAAAGAAGTCCCAGTCTATCTCACTTGTCTTTATAACTCAAACCATTGGGTCCTGGTAGCACCCTAGTAATTCTTTTCTGCAATCTTTCTAGTTTAAGAATGCCCTTTCTATAATAGGGTGACCAGAACTGTACACAATATTCCAAGTATGGCCTTACCAACGTCTTGTACAACTTCAACAAGTCATCCCAACTCCTGTATTAAATGTCCTGACCGATGAAACCAAGCATACCAAATGCCTCCTTCAGCACCTTGTCCAGCTTTGACACCACTTTCAAAGAGTAATGAATCTACACCCCTAGACTTCTTTGTTCTATAATTGTCCCCAATGCCCTACCATTAACTGAGTAGGTCCTAACCCAATTCGATCAATCAAAATGCATCACTTCACATTCGTTTAAATTAAACTCCATCTGCCATCCATTGGCCCACTGGCCCAATTGATCAAGATCCTGTTGCAATCCTAGATCATCTTTCTCGCCATCAACCTTGGTGACATCTGCAAACTTACTAACCATACCCCATAAATTCTCATCCAATCATTAATAACCAGCACCAATCCCTGAACCATGCCGCTGGCCACAGGCCTCTAGTTTGGAAAACAACCCTCTATAACCACTCTCAGTCTTCTGTCGTCAAGCCAAGTTTGTATCCAATTGGCTACCTCACCTTGGATCCCATGAGATTTAATCTTATGCAACAACCTACTGTGCAGTACCTTGTCAAAGGCCTTGCTAAAGTCCATGTAGACAACATCGATTGCACTGCACTGATCTACCTTCTTGGTTACCCTTTCAAAAGACTCTGTCAAGTTTGTGAGACATGATTTTCCACTCAGAAAGAGGCGAGGACTGTACTCAGTCCTCGCCTCTCTAAATGCCTGTAGATACCTTCTAACAACTTACCCACCACAGATGTTAGGCTCACCAGCCTGTAGTTCCCAGGCTTTTCCCTGCAATCCTTTTCAAACAAAAGCGCAACATTTGCCACCCTCCAGTCTTCAGGCACCTCACCCATGTCTGTCGATGATTCAAGTACCTCTGCCCAGGGACCCACATTTCCTCCCTAGCCTCCCACAGTGTCCTAGGATACACTTGCTTAGGATCCGGGGATTTAGCTACCTTGATGCGCTTTTGACTTCCAGCACTACATCTTCTGTAATATGTTAACTGCTCAAGCCATCACTGTTTATTTCCCCAAGTTCCCTAACATGCATGCCTTTCTCAACAGTAAATACTGATGAGAAATATTCATTTAGGATCTGCACATAGATGATGTTGTTGATCTTTAAGAGGGCATACTCTCCCCCTAGTTACTCTTCTACTGTTTATGTATTTGTAAAAGCATTTGGAATCATAGAATTCCTACATTGCACAAGGAGGCCATTTGGCCCATCGAATCTGCTCCAACAACAATCCCACCATGCCCTATCCCCATAACCCCACATATTTACCTCACTAATGCCTCTAACTTATGCATCCCGGGACACTAAGGGCAATTTTAGCATGGCCAATCCACCTAACCCGCGCATCTTTGCACTGTGGAAGGAAACCTGAGCATCTGGAGGAAATCTGCGCAGATATGGGGAGAACATGTAAACTCCACACAGGTAGTGACACAAGTTAGTAATCAAGCCCAGGTCCTTGGAGCTGTGAGGCAGCAGTGCTAACCACTGTGTCACCATGCTGCCCAGAGAGGCCCATATTATAGGCTTATAAACGACTTCTACCAGTGCTTTCTGACTCTTGCTATTCCATATTTCCATAATCTTCTACAGCTAGATCATTTATCACTGAATTCCCTATGTCAGCCTTTACTATCAGGGTTATCCCTCCTCCTTTTCAATTCACTCTGCCTTTCTGGAAGCGCTGTGTATCCTGGAATGTTTATTCTTATTCATAGTATTCATTAGCGTCTATATTCATTCTGTGTTGCCTTATCTGCAAAAGCAATCTCATGTCCCATTTTTGCCCCCCTGATTTCTCTCCCAACTCTACTTCGACAACCTCTATACTCTTCAAGGGGTTCACTTGATCCCAGATGCCTATGCATGTCATTTGCCTCCTCCTTTTTGACCAGGGCCTCAATATCCCGAGTCATCTAGGATTCCCTACTTCTACTAGCCTTGCCCTTCACTCTAAATGGAATGTGCTTACCCTGAATCCCGGTAGCACACCTTTGAAAGCCTCCCACTTACCAGACATCCCTTTGCCTTCCCACAGACTTCCCCAGTCAACTTTTGAAAGTTCCTATCTAATACCATCAAAATTGGCCGTCCCCCAATTTAGAATTTTAACTTTCAGGCTAGACCTTTAATTTTCCATAGCTTTCTTTAAACTACTAGTATTATGGTCAAGGTCCCAAAGTGATGCCACACTAATGCTTCTGGTCACCTTCCTTATTTCGCAAGAGGAGGTCAAGTTTTGTCCCCTCTCTGTTCAGGCCATCGACATACTGAATGAGAAGTTCCTCCTGAATACACTCAACAAATGTCCCTCCATCAAGTCACTAATACTACAGCTGTCCCAGTCAATGTTGGGAAAGTCCCCCACTATTACCACCCTATTTTTCTTGGCGCTATCTGTACTCTCCTTATGTGTGGGTTAGGTTGATTGGCCATGCTAAGAAATTGCCCCTTAATGTCCAGGGATGCGTAAATTAGAGGGATTAGTGGGTATGATATGGGGGTAGGGCCTGGGTGGGATTGTGTTCGGTGCAGATTCGATGGGTCAAAGGGCCTCTTTCTGCACTGTAGGGTTCTATGATTCTATGATGTACTTCTCAATTTCTGTTTGGGGGCCTGTAATACAATCCTATCGAAGTGATCGCTCCCTTATTATTTCTTAGTTCTACCCATGTAGGCTCAGTGGGTGAACCCTTGGATGTATCCCCTCTCAGTACTGCTGTGATGTTCTCCCTGATCAAAAACACAATCCCCCTCCTTTCTTACCTCCTATTCTATAGCACCAGCACCCTGGAACATTGAACTGCCAGTCCTGTCCCTTCCTTAGCCATATTCAGTAATAGCTATAATATCCAGCCCCATGTCCCCATCCATGCCCTGAGTTCATCTGCCTTGCCCATCAGGCCTCTTGCATTGCAATAAATGCAGTTTAATCTAGATTTCCCTTGTTCTCTGCCCTGCTTTCTCAGACTGTCAGTCCTGTCGCGTTTTGTACGCTGTCCTTATTTTTTTATTTCTCTTAGCCTTCCTGGACCCATTCTTTGAGTTCTCCATATTCTCTGTGCTGTGGCCCTTTTTGATTTTTGTCTTTGGTTTCTCTGCTTTCTAGTTTTCCCTTTTTTTTGTTCCTATCCCCAGTTTACTTCCCTCTGACTTCCTGCATTGGTTCCTGTCCCTCTGCCGCATTAGTTTAAATCCTCCCCAGTAGCACTTGCAAGCACTTCTCCTGGGACACTGGTTCCTAATAATAGTAGGAGGAATTATTATTTAAAAGGTGAAAAGCTGCAGCATGCTACGGTGCAGAGGGACCTGGGGGTCCTTGTGCACGAGTCGCAAAAACCCAGTCTGCAGGTGCAGCAGGTGATCAAGAAGGCGAATGGAATGTTGGCCTTTATAGCGAGGGGGATAGAATATAAAAGCAGGGAGGTCTTGCTGCAACTGTGCAGGGCACTGGTGAGGCCGCAGCTGGAGTACTGTGTGCAGTTTTGATCGCCGCACTTGCTCAAGGATATGTTGGTGTTGGAGGGAGTGCAGAGGAGGTTCACTAGGCTGATACCGGAGATGAGGGGGTTGGACTGTGAAGAGAAGCTAAATAGACTAGGTCTGTACTCGTTGGAGTTTAGAAGGATGAGGGGGGATTTTATAGAGACGTATAAGATAATGAAGTGGATGGATAGGGTAGAGGTAGAGAGATCCTTCCTGCTTAGAAAGGATAGCAGGACTAGAGGGCACAGCCTCAAGATAAGAGGAGGGCAGTTTAGATCGGAGTTGAGGAGGAACTTCTTCACTCAAAGGGTGGTGAATCTCTGGAATTCTCTGCCCGTTGGAGTGGTTGAGGCTACCTCGCTAAATATATTTAAGTCACGGGTAGATAGGTTTTTGATAGACGAGGGAATTGAGGGTTATGGGGAGAAAGTGGGAAAGTGGAACTGATCCACTTCAGATCAGCCATGATCTTATTGAATGGCGGGGCAGGCTCGAAGGGCTAGATGGCCTACTCCTGCTCCTATTTCAGGACTCCTGTCCAGATGTAAACTGTCCGACCTGTACTGGACCATCTCCCTCAGAACTAATTCCAATATCCCAAGAATTTAAATCCCTCCCTCTTGCACCATCTCTCAAGCCATGTTCTTATGAATGTCAGGATAACTAAGAAATAGGAGCAGGAGTAGGCCATCTAGCCCTTTGAGCCTGTCCCGCCATTCAATAAGATCATGGCTGATCTGCAGTGGATTAGTTCCACCTACCCGCCTGCTCCCCATAACCTTAATTCCCTTAATGATCAGAAATCTATTTACCTGTGACTTAAATATATTCAACGAGGTAGCCCCCACCACTTCAATGGGCAGAGAATTCCAGAGATTCACCACCCTCTGAGAGAAGAAGTTCCTCCTCAACTCTGTTCTAAACTGCCCCCCCCCCTTATTTTGAGGCTGTGCCCTCTAGTTCTGTTTTCCTTTCTAAGTGGAAAGAATCTCTTTACCTCTACCCTATCTAGCCCCTTCGTTATTTTGTAAGTCTCTATAAGATTCCCCCCTCAGCCTTCTAAACTCCAATGAGTACAAGCCCAGTCTATTTAATCTCTCCTCATAAACTAATCCCCTCATCTCCAGTATCAGCCTGGTGAATCTTCTCTGTGTTCCCTCCAAGGCCAATATATCCTTTCGCAAATAAGGGGATCAAAACTGCACACAGTACTCCAGTTGCGGCCTCACCAGTGCCCTGTACAGTTGCAGCAAGACCTCCCTGCTTTTATATTCTATCCCCCTCGCTATGAAGGCCAACATTCCATTCGCCTTCTTGATCACCTGCTGCACCTGCAGACTGGGCTTTCGAGGTTCGTGCACAAGGACCTCCCAGGTCCCTCTGCACAGTAGCATGCTGTAACTTTTCACCCTTTAAATGATACTCCATCCTACTATTATTTCTTCCAAAAGTGCATAACCCCACATTTGCTAATGTTATACTCCATCTGCCAGGTCCTCGCCCACTCACTCAGCCTTTCCAGACCTCTCTGCAGACTTTCCGCGTCCTCCATGCAATTCGCTGTTCCACTCATCTTTGTGTCATCTTGTTACCCTACACTCAGCCCCCTCCTCCAGATCGTCTATGTATATGGTAAACAGTTGAGGCCCCAGCACCGATCCCTGTGGCACTCCACTAGTCACCAACTGCCAACCAGAAAAGCATCCATTTATTCCAACTCTCTGCTTCCTGTTAGATCATCAATCCACAATCCACGCTAACACTTTACCCCCAACTCCGTGTATCCTAATCTTCTGCAACAACCTTTTGTGAGGCACCTTATCAAACACCTTCTGGAAATCTAAAAACACCGCATCCACAGGTTCCCCTCTGTCTACCGCACTTGTCACATCTTCACAAGAATCCAGTAAATTCATCAAACAAAACTTCCCCTTCATGAATCCATGCTGTTGTCTGCTTGATCGCACTGTTCTTTTCTAGGCGTTCTGCTATTCCTACTCTGACCTGCATGTGGCGCTGATAGCAATGCTGAGATTACTAACTTTGAGGTTCTACTTTTTAGTTTAACTTCTGACTCCCTAAGTTCAGCTTGTAGGACCTCATCCCATTTTTTTTGCCTATATTGTTGGTGCCTAGCTGCTGGCTGTTCATCTTCCCCCTCCAGAATGCCCTGCTGCAGCTCCAAGACATCCTTGACCTTTGCACATGGAGGCACCATACCACCCTGGAGGTTCATTTGCATCCACTGAAATGCTTGTCTATTCCCCTTACAATCAAGACCCCTATCATTATTAGCTCTGCCATTTTTTTTCTGCCCTCCTGCACAGCAGAGCCAGCCACAGTGCTGTAACTTGGCACTTAGTGAACATCTCCTCCAAAAGTATCCAAAATGGTATATCTGTTTTTGAAGGAGATGACCGCAGGGGAGCTCTGCACTGCCTTCCTCTGTCTGGTAGTTACCAATTCCCTATCTCCCTCAGTAATTTTTATCTGTGCTGTGACCAACCCACTGAACGTGCTACCCACAACTTCCTCAGCATTGTGGATGCTCTAAAGTGAATCCATCCACAGCCCCAGAGCCGTCAAGTGGTCTAACAGGAGCCACAGCTGGACACACTTCCTGCAAGTGAAGGTGTCAGGGACAGTGGAAGGATCTGTGAATTCCCACGTTTCACAAGAGGAATGTGATGCGGGTCTAGGATCTCCTGCCATGACTTGACCTTTAAGTTAACTTATAACAACAACTACAATGCCACGATTAAAAAAAGAAACACGCAATTGGCTGGTGACTAGGATGTAGTCTGTGTGTGTGTGTGTGTGTGTGTGTGTGTGTGTGTGTCGGGGAGGGGCGTGTGCACTCGTGTTTCAAGGGGGCATGTGCGTGTTCGTGTGTTGGGGGTCTGTGTGTGTGTGTGTACGTGTGTCGGGGACATGTGTATATGTGTTTGGGGGGGGGGGGTGTATGTGTTTGTGTGTGTGAAATTCGGCGAGTGTGTGTTCTGTCTCCCTGTCAGGCACGTGTTGAGTGTATTGATTGTTGTGATGACCTCATGTTCTACATTTCCACTTCTAGAGCTGACTGAGGAGCAGCAGCTTGCACTGGCTGTTAGAATGAGTGAAAGAGATGCTGATGAGAAATGTACCAAAGATCAGAATGACGAAGAACTGTTGAAGAAAGCCCTTCAGGAGAGCCTGCAGGTAGTGAGCTTTTGAGAATAAGAACAGGCACTGGAATGTGTTTTTCTAACCAGCTGTTTGGACGTTCTGCTACTGAAATGCTGGGCGGCAGGCACTGTGTGTGGCCGTGGGGGTGCTGAATGTGGCTCGGGGTGGGGGAGGTGTGTGCATGCTGCGCCGTGCGTGGCTTGGGGTGGGGGCGGTTTTGGCGCTGCACCGGGGGCATTGTGAGGTGTAAATTTTGTATCTCAGTCATTCTGCAAAGTTATAGGAATAAGGCGGGGCAGTGGCACCAGGTGAAATACTCTTTGAGAGAGCCAACCAGATTTTATGGTCTACTGGACTGTAACAGCTTTGATTCTGTTTCAGATGCACAGTCCAGACGAGAGCAACATTGGTGGTGAGTTGACACAGACTGTGACTGGTAATAAGGGAGATTGTGGGAAATGCAGTAAGCATGCCCCTGGTGACGTCTTGCCTCCGGAGAGGCAACAGAAGTTGGAGTCCCTCTGTTCACACGTGTTGACAAAGTCAGATAGGAGGGAGCATGTCCTTAGCCCTCTGGTGGTTTTAGAACAGTTAAGTGAAGAGGTTGTCCGTTGTTCACAGGAGTCCAGCATCACACTTTCTTCAGAGAAAGAACTGTCTCCCAGCCCCCAATTTCCTGTGAGAAACCTTAAAATTCACAATAATCATTTTCCTTCACTAAGTGTCTCACCGTGTCACTGTGTGGGCAGTTCCAGAGGCTTCAAGGAGCAGTCTTTCAATGAGATGGAGAAGGATGTGCGATTGGTAACAAGTCAGCAGTGTGACCCGAAGTGCAAGTCAGGCATGCAATCAGGATTAATCCAAGAAAAAGCACAGCACATCAGCAATCCTGAGACTAAGCTGTTGGAGATGCAGGAGCGAAGAGATTGCAGTGGGTTTCATCACTCTGATGTAGAGAACATTCAACTTGCATTGCCTGCAGTGAATGACTGGGGAAGGACGTCTGAGCGGCAGTGTGTACAGAGTGAATGTCCCGGATCAGCACCCTCCAAGGCCCACACTCTCGGGGGACACTTGACAAATGGTAGTGGGTTGGTTCATTATTTCTGGGGCATTCCATTCTGTCCCAGAAGGTTGGACCCAGATGAATACACAAGTGTTATTCTATGTCAGCTGGAGACATATGAGAAATGTTTGAAACAAGCACAAAGTCAGCTCTTAAAGAAGTTAGAGTTTGGGCCACCAGTGCTGCCAGCACCTGTGTCCCGGGAGACTGAACGGCAACGGCGGAATCAGCATACACCAGAGGAGCCAATCACCACGCCAAACCAAGAGTTAGACCGAGAGGACAAGCAGGAAAGAGAAGAGGAGCAAGATTCCCAAGAACAGGCAGCAGATAGTGATAAATCTACTGAGGATACGCAAATTGACAATGACGAGGTGGAGAGATTAGATGGAAACAGTCAGGAAAAGGTAACTGATGAAGAATGACTGCTGTCACTCACATTCTTGTTTATTTGTTTTCCTCTATCCCCCTGCCACCCTCCCTGCCCTCCTTCATAGAATCCCAACAGTGCAGACTGAGGCCCCGGATACCCCTTGCTCAGCCCCGGGCCGCCCCCCTGCCAAAATAATGAGGGGCATAGACAAGGTAGATAGTCAATTTTTTTTTCCAAAGCTAGGTGGCATAGGTTTAAGGTGAGAGGGGAGAAATACAAAAGTGTCCGGGGGCAATTTTTTCACACAGGGTGGTGAGTGTCTGGAACAAGGTGCCAAAGGTGGTAGTCAGGTACAATTTTATCTTTTAAAAAGCATTTAGGTAGTCACAAGGGTACAATCGGTGTAGTGGGAGATGGGCCAAATGTGGTCAATTGGGATTAGCTTAGGGGTATTAAAAAAGAGGGGGGGGGGGCATGGAGAATTTGGGCCAATTTCGATGCTGTAAACCTCTGACTCTTCCCCGCCCCCTTCTGCTTCCCCGCCGCTCTCTTCCCCCACCGGGCTAAGTCACCCCCTTCCCCTGCCATCTCTTTGTAGTTTACATTGACCCTGCCTCTTTTTCTCTTTCCAGTCACCTGATTTATTTGCTGAAGAAACTCCAGAGGAGGACATGAATGGCAGAAGGTGCAGAAATCTACCATCACGTGCATGCTGTCTGAGATCTGAAACCTAAATTATTTTTTCACACGTGTCTGTGTGCATTTGGGTGCCTGTTGGGAGGGGAGAATGTACCATGAGGTTTGGGTATTTAGGGTGGGGAGAGTGCGTGCATGCGTGAGTGTGTGTGCGTGCGCGCGCGCGCAACCGCATCGGAAGGGGAGACAGTACCTGGTTGCTTTTTGTATCTATCTGCATGTAGCTATGTGCATGCCTTGTGTATGAACCTGTCTTGTGTGTGCATGCATGAATTTGTGTTTCTGCCTGTAGGTGGGGTGAGTATGTTTGTGTGCATGCGCCCCAGGTGAGCCATGGTGTTGGGCAGTGCTGTGTCGGGGGCGGGGGGGGGGGGCGGAGGTGGCGGGAGGTGGTGCTGTGTTTGCATGCCTGTGTGGTGCACCAGATGGAAGGTGATACTGGGTGTTGTGTATACCAAGTGGGAGATTGTGCTGGGCACTGTGCGCTGGGTGGGAGGTGGTGGTATGTACCTGGTGGGTTGATGGTGCTTGTGTGTGCAGGGTGGCCAATGCTTTTTATTTCTCTCTCTGCACTTTTTCTTTACTTGCCCCAGTGATCGAGTGGCATCCGAGGACAACAGAGATATTGAATCCTGTGCAGGTGACACTCAGCCAGAGGATGATGTGTTGTTTGTTTGCGCTGGTGAGTTACGAATATATTAGTTTGGGTGTGTGTCCAGTTTTTATGGTGTGGAGTACTTGCTCTGCATCTGCCCTGTGAGGAGGTTATGGTGATCTAACCATTTTTACTGAATATCAGGTGTCTGAGATGTTATGGACAAGGAGAAAGATGGCTTGCAAAATTCGGCTTTGAATTGGGAGATGATAGATTTGATTAAAATACGGCAGGATCTGAGTTGACTGGTCACAATTCCTTGCGGGTAGATCTACAGCAGAGCAGTGGGGGAATTCAAAAAGATTTCTGGTGCTGTCCTCATAAAACAACTCACCCATTCCAGGTATTGGTCTAGTAAACTTTTTCTAAATGCTCTCAATGTACTTACATCCTTCCTTCAATAAACAAGATGACCGGTATTCCAGATGTGTCTGGCCGATGAATGCCCAGTTGCACTGAAGCACAACCTTTCTACTTTTGTGTTCAATTTCACTCTCAAACTACAATTTTCTATTAGCTTTCCTAATTAGTTGTTGTATCTGCAAACTAGCCTTTTGCCATTGTACTAGGACTCCCAGGTCCCATTGCATCGCAGAGCTCTGCAATCTCTCCACCATTTAGATAATATGCTTTTTTGTTCTTCCTGCTGGCACAGTGGTTAGGATTGCTGGCTCCCAGGGACCCAGGTTTGATTCCAACGTTGGATGACTGTCTGTGTGGAGTTTGCACATTCTCCCGGAGTCTCTGGGTTTCCTCCAGTGCTCTGTTTCCAATTAGATAGCCAAACTTCTACCCATTTGTTAATCCCCACAGCATGAACACCACATCCACTGATTCCTCATTGTCCACAGCGGATTTTCCTTTCGCAGAGATCTTTCATGAAATCATGTTAACTCAGCCTGAGTAGCTTGAATTTATCTCAGTGCCCTGCTATAACATCTTTCGTAACAGCTTCAAACATTTTCCCAATGACAGATGTTAAGCTAACTCGTCTGTAGTTTCCTGCTTTCTGTCTCCCTCACCTTTTGAACAAAGGAGTTACATTAGTTATTTTCCAATCTAATAAATTTTGGAAAATTAAAACCAACACAGCTATTTCAAAAGCTGAAAATGTGGTCATTTGCTTTTATTTTTGAGTCAACCGTTTAACTAGCCACTTCTTTCAACATGCAAGACTGAAGTCTATCTGGATCCAGGGATTTGTCAGCCCACAATTCCAACAGTTTGCTCAGTACCGCTTCCCTGATTATTGTAATTTTCCGGAGTCCCGCCATCCCTTCCATTTCTTGACTTAACAGCTGATTCTGGGATGTTATTTGTATTCTCTACAGTGAAGTCTGATGCAAAATTCATCTGCCACATCCTTATTTTCCATTACTGATTCCCCAGGCACTCTTCTTTTTTAAATATCCATAGAAACTCTTACTGTCTGTCTTTATATTTCTAATTAGCTCTCTCTTTTACTGTTAATTTTTTCCTCATTAATATTTTAGTCACTCATTGGGCAGCATACGAAAAACAGCAATCTTCTGGTCTATTACCCACCTTTGTGAAATGATGTGCTTTTAGTTTAAATTGAATAATATCTCTTTTTTTAGTTAAGCAAAGAGATGAGTCATACAATCATAGAATCCCTGCAGTTCAGAAGGAGGCCATTTGACCCATCAAGTCTGCATCAGCTATTCAAAAGAGCATCACACCCCATTCCTCGTAACCCCACACCTTTATCTGGCTAATCTCCCTAACCTAGTCCTCCCCCTGGAATTTTTTCTTCTTGTTGGAATGTATTCTGTGTATTCTGAAATATCCCCATAAGTATCAGGCACATCAGTGGTAGGGAAATTATTGAATAGGATTTTCGAGACAGGATTTATTCCCACTTGGAAATAAGTGGATGTATTAGAAAGAGACTCCATGGTGTTGTCAAGGGAAGGTCGTGTCTCATTAACTTGGAAGTGACCAGGTGAATGAGGGTGGGGCAGTGGATGTTGTCTATATCAACTTCAGTAAGGCCTTTGACAGGTCCCTGATGACAGACTGGTACAGAAGATGAAGTCACAAGGAATGACAGGTGAGCTGATAAGATGGATACAGAACTGGCTCAGCTATAGTAGACAGATGGTGGCAGTGGGAGGGTGCATTTATGAATGGAGGGCTGTGACTTGTGGCGTTCCTCAGGGATCAATGCTGGAACCTTTGCTATTTATACTATACAAAAATGATTTGGAGGAAAATGTAGCTGGTTTGATTAGGAAGTTTGTGGATGACACAATGGTTGGTGGAATTGCAGATAACGATGAGGACTTGGAGATACAGCAGGATACAGATTGATTGAAGACTTGGGCGGAGAGATGGCGAATACAGTCTAATCCGGACAAATGTGAGATAATGTGTTTTGGAAGATCTAATTCAGATGGAAAATGTACAGTAAATGGCAGCACCCTTGAGAGTATTGATAGGCAGAGGGATCTGTATGTACAGGTACACAGGTCACTGAAAATGACAGTGCAGGTGATGATGGTCATCGAGAAGGCATAGGGCATGCTTGCCTTCATCGGCCGGGGCATTGAGTTTAAAAATTGGCAAGTCATGTTGCAGCTTTATAGAATCTTAGTTAGGCTGCGCTTGGAATATAGTGTTCAATTCTGGTTGCCACACTACCAGAAGGATGTGGAGGCTTTAGAGTGGGTACAGAAAAAATTACCACAATATTGCCTGGCATGGAGAGAATTATCTAAGAGGAAAGGTTGGAGAAAGTTGCTTTATTCCCATTGGAACGATGGAAGTTGAGGGGCAACCTGATAGAAGTCTACAGGATTATGAGGGGCATGGACAGAGTGAATAGTCAGAAGCTTTCTCCCAGGGCGGTAGAGTCCATTACAAGGGGGCATAGGTTTAAAGGAGATGCATGAGGCAAGTTTTTTTTTAAGTGTGGAACTCTGGAGGTAGTGGAAACAGATACGATAGTGACTTTTAAGAAACATCTGGACAAGTACATGAATAAGATGGGAATAGAGAGATATGGTCCCCAGAAGGGTGGGGGTCTTTAGTTCACATGGGCAGCATGGTCGGCGCAGGCTTGGAGGGCTGAAGGGCTTGTTCCTGTGCTGTAATTTTCTTTGTTATTTATCACTGCATCTATATTGATCTAAGCTTTTTAACATAATTTGTCAATTCTCTTTGGCTAACTTTGCTTTCACACCCTTATACTTGCCCTTATTCAAGTTTAAAATACTATATTTAGACTCCATCTTCTTTCCCTCCAAACTGAATGTACAATTCAACATTTTATGATCTCTGGTACCTATGAGGTCATTAACAACTTATCTCTTTGCCCAATACCAGCACTAGTATAGCCTGCTCTCTGGTTGCCTCAAATTCCAGTTCTAAGCTGAAAATATTCAAAGGCTCATAGAATTCCTACAGTGCAGAAGGAGGCCATTTGGCCCACTGAGTCTGCACCAATCACAATCACACCCTTGCCGTATCCCTATAACCTCACTTACTTAGTTTGCTAATCCCCCTGACACTAAGGGTCAATTTATCATGGTCAATCAACCTAATCCACACATCTTTGGAGAAAACCCATGCAGAGACAGGGAGAATGTGCAGACTTCACAAGGCAGGAATTGAACCCAGTCCCTGGCATTGTGAGTTAGCAGTGCTAACCATGGTGTCACTCATATTCTATGAATATTCTTCATCTGAGCTCCTTTTGCCCATCTGATTTTTCCAGTTTATATGTAGATTAAAATCTCCTGTGATAATCGCTGTACCTTTCTGATGAGCTCCAGTTATTTCTTCTTTGATAGCCCATCCTGCCAATTGATCAGTGTTGTGTGAGTGGTATACAGGCTCCCAAAGTGACTTCTTGCCTTCATGCACATCTCTATCCAAGCCGCTTTTATATCATGGTTTCCTGAAGTTGAGGCAAATCTCTCTATTGTGCTCATACCATCATTAATTAACAGAGCACCCCCCGCCCCACTTTTCTTAACTTTCTGTCTTTCCTACATGTCACATACCCTTCAATATTCATGTTCCCCTTCAATATTCATGTTCCCCTTCAGAGAGGCCAACTCTCCAAAAACCATCCACTACAGACCACACCCCCTCCACCCCATCCTATCCCCGTAACCACACAAATTTACTATTGCTAATCCACCAAACCTGCACATCTTTGGACTGTGGAAGGAAACTGGAGCAGCTTGGTGCAACCCACATGGACGTGGAAGACGTCCATATCCATACAGTCACCCAAGATGAGAATGGAACTCTGGACTCCGGCGCTATGAAGTAGCAGTGCTAACCACTTTAAGAACAAAGGACAGTGCATCACAGGAACAGGCCCTTCGGCCCTCCAAGCCTGCACTAATCATGATGCCTGCCTAAACTAAAACAGTACGCACTTAAGAAATCCATATCCCTTTAGTGATGTTCTTTCATTGTTTTTGTAACCTCTGGCCTTAAAAGTATAGTGATTTACTTTTACTTTTAGCTTTGGACTCATTGCCCCTTCCTGTCACTGTCTATTTATTATTTTGCATGTTAATGCCTTTCGCTTTTGCCTTGTCCCTGCTCTTTGATTTACCACATCTTCCCATATTTGATCTCTTGCCCCCACTATTTGCCTTAAAATACTTCCTACTTATGTGACTTGCTGGAACCCTGGTCTCAGCATGATTCCTCTGGCCAGCAGGGGGCTTGTCAACAGCATGGTTACTGGAGAACGAGCAGGCCATTCCTGATCTCAACCTTAACACCAACTCATCATGCAACATGTATCCTTGATAAATTAACCCAGTAATCAGTTGCGGATCACAGTCTTAAAAATGTCACTTCACCTAGCATCCACTGTCTACGGAGCAAGATAGAGGGAGCTGTACCTGTCCTGGGAATGTTTGATGAGCGTGATGTAGAGATGCCGGCATTAGACTGGAGTAAACACAGTTAAAAAGTCTCACAACACCAGGTTAAAGTCCAACCTCATACTTGATGGGGACGGTATAGAGGGAGCTTTACTTTGTATCTAACTCAGTGTCCTGGGAGGGTTTAATGGTGATAGTGTAGAAGGAGCTTTATTCTGTATCTAACCTTGTGCTATACATGTCCTGTGAGTATTTGTTTGGGACTGTGTAGAGGGAGTTTTAATCCCGTGTGCTACCTCTCCTGTGAATGTTTGATATGGATGGTGCAGTGAGCACTATAGAACATAGAACACTACAGCACAAACAGGCCCTTCGGCCCACGAGTTGCGCCGAACACATCAACACCTACCAATCTATAGACCTGTCTATAACCCCCAATCCCATTAAACCCCATATACTCATCCAGAAGTCTTTTAAAAGACCCCAGCGAGTTCGCCTCCACCACCACTGATGGCAGCCGATTCCATTCACTCACCACCCTCTGAGTGAAAAACTTACCCCTAACATCACTTCTGTACTTTCCTCCCTACACCTTAAATCTGTGTCCTCTCGTAGCGACCATTTCAACCCGGGGAAATAGCCTCTGAGAATCCACCCTATCTATTCCTCTCAATATTTTATAAACTTCTATCAGGTCGCCTCTCAACCTTCGTCTCTCCAGGGAAAAGAGTCCCAGCTTTGTATCCAACTCCATGCTGTCCAGATGGGCTCACTGTTGAGGAAGTTTTACTCTGTACCTAACCCCATACTGTTCCTGTATCGAATCACAATCATAGAAACCCTACAATGCAGAAAGGGGCCATTTGGCCCATCAAGTCTGCAGCGACCACAATCCCACCCAGGCCCTACCCCCATATCCCTACACGTTTACCCACTAATCCCTCTAACCTATGCATCTCAAGACACTAAGGGGCAGTTTTAGCATGGCCAATCAACCTAACCCACACAACTTTGGACAGTGGGAGGAAACCGGAGGAAACCCACTCAGTCGCGAGAAGAATGTGCAAACTCCACACAGACAGTGACCCAAGCTGGGAATCGAACCCAGGTCCTTGGAGCTGTGAAGCAGCAGTGCTAACCATTGTGCTACCGTGCCACCCCATGTTTGATTGATGGAAACAGTGTAGAGGGAAGCTTTACTCTGTAGCTAACCCCATGGTGTACGTTTCCTGAGAGTGTTTGATGAGGACAGTGTAGAGGAAGCATGCCGAATGCCTTCTCACCACTCTGTCCACCTATGACTCCACTTTCAAGGAGCTATGAACCTGTACCCCTGAATCTGTTTGTTCTGTAACTCTCCCCAGTGCCCTACCATTAACTGAGTAAGTCCTACCCTGGTTCAGTCTACCAAAATGCATCATCTCGCATTTGTCTAAATTAAACTCCATCTGGCATTCATCAAGATCGCATTGCAATCGGAGATAACTTTCTTCATGGTCCACTATGCCACCAATCTTGCTGTCATCTGCGAACTTTCTGACTATGCCTTCTTTATTCTCATCCAAATCATTAATATAAATGACAAAACAGTTCATATAAATGACAAATAATACTAAACCCCCATGCAGGGCCCCTAGGACAGATGGAGGGAGGGAATCGCTCATGGGTTGTGGGGATACCAGCTGACACCTTGCCTCCAGCAGGCTGCCATGTGCCAGAGGCCTTGGATGTTCCCTTCATCTGGTGTACACCAGCATATGTATCGTGTGTCCCAGATGCTCTCCACTAACAACCCACCAATGTGATAGTCTCTGGGGTAGTGAATTGCGAGGCGGAAGCTGACAGTCCCTTTTATCAGCTTCTCCAAGGAGTCTCCTGAACTATCAGGGGGTAGGATGGTTGGGAGTGGTAGTGGACAATGCAATGCCAAATGGTCCAGTGTGTCAGGGTCCCTTCCTGCAACACAGGATACAGGGTTAAGTTCTTTCTTTGTTCTTTGGATTTTTAGTTCAGTCAGGTAGCTTGGTTGGTGCATGTTTGGAGGGCTGAAGGGCCTATTCCTGTGCTATAATTTTCTTTATTCTTTGCAAGGGAGAGGGAGGAATCTGAGCTGCATGCAACTTTCTTGAGAGAGCTCCAACAAGTGGAGGATTAGCAGGTGCTCACTTCTACGCACCATACTGTCGTTGATGGTCTGCATCCCACCCTCCAGTGCCCACTCCTCAAAGGGAGTGAGGACCCGAATCTTGAGCACATCACTCCTTGTCTTCACCCTCTCCCAGAGATTGTGGGCATTCTTCTCCTGTGGGGACATGTAAAATCAGTTGGCACGAATCAGGGGATGGCCCTCAGAGAACAAGGATTGTGATACTGTTGGTAAGTGGGAGGAGGAAGGAGGTGCTTGAGGGGTCAGGGGCTGGAAGTATGCTGGGGGTGAGGGGATCTGGAGGTCATTTGGGGGAAGATGCTAGAAGAGGTTAAACACTCATCTCTGCTGCCCGAATTAGGTCATTCAGTTTTTGCAGCCGTACTTCCCAGTTTTCCTGGTCAGTGCCCTGGCATTAATGCTTGCTGCCACCACCTCCCAGGCGGTGCGTTTCCATCCCTTCCCCGGGACAGCATCCTGCTGGGGAGAAGAGGGTGCCCTGCCCTCCCTCCCTCCTCGTCCAGAAGCCTGGCCAGATCTGTATCAGAAAAATTGGGAGCTGTCTTCCTGGAGGCCATTTCTTCCTGCATTGCCTGTCCATCCTTGGGGGTTTTATGGAGCTCTGCCTTGTTAGGACAAATCAGCTAGAAATAGTTTGTGCTAATCAGCTGACTGTTAGAGCATTCTAGCAAGTTTAATGCAGTTTGCCTCATTACCACGGAGGGGAGATCAAGTCTGCACTTGCAGGTGTGTTGATAGTGGGGGTGTGGGGTTGTGTCTCTGTGATGATTGGGGGCAGGGGAGAGAGAGGGTCATGTCAGTCAGCCATCGAGAAGGGGTCAGTAATGTTGTGGGGAGGGGGGTGGTCTCTGTGTGTGGAACATAGATCATAGAACCCAACAGTGCAGAAAGAGGCCCTTCGGCCCATCGAGTTTGCACCAAACACAATCCCACCCAGGCCCTACCCCCATATCCCGATATATTATACCCACTAATCCCTCTAACCTACGCATCCCTGGACACTAAGGGGCAATTTCTTAGCATAGCCAATCAACCTAACCCACACATCTTTGGACTGAGAGGAAACCGGAGCACCTGGAGGAAACCCACGCAGACACGAGGAGAATGTGCAAACTCCATGCAGACAGTGACCTGAACCAGGAATTGACCCAGGACCCTGGAGCTGTGAAGCAGCAGTGCTAACCACTGTGCTACCATGCTGTGTGGGGGGCCATATCTGGCCAGGGGACGTTCTATCAAGAGAGCTGCTATTTTTTTTTAGCTTTTTCTGTGCATGCGTGGTTTGTGGCTCCGTGCTGGGCTACTGGCTGTCTGACTAATTAGGGCTCCGCCTACTGCCCCTAGTGGGTAGAAATGGTCTGGCCCAAACTTTCAAAGATTTGGCATGAAAACTCACCCAAAAAACAGATTAGAAACTCTCCCATTTTCACACTGGCTGGTCACTTAGGAAAAATCTATTAAAATTCCACCCTCTGGGTTGAAGTCTGATTGGGACTGTCATTGCAAACATTGCAGGATGAAATGGTGTAATATCTATGGTGTTGATGGTAAGAACTCTGGGCCAATGTACAAAATTTTCACTTGTCATCTTACAGAGACGCAGCAGAGCTGCTCTGAAGATGTGCAGACCGAGAGCAAAACCACACTGGGATCCGATATGGTCACAGCTCAGGTGAGTTGAAAGATCGAGCTCAGGGTATTGAGTTTTTTGATTCAATATCCTTTGTTAACCTTTTCTCTGTTGTGCTTCTTTGACTTTGCACTCTGACATTATTGGGATCACAGTATATAGTGAGCTGTTAACCCAACTAGCATAACAATTAATCAACTAAGATTTATATAAATAAGGAATCATTTAAGAATAATATCATAGAATAGAATCCCTACAATGCAGAAAGAAGCCATTCAGCCCATCAAATTTGCACCGACTCTTTGACAGAATGTTTTACTTGGGCCCCCTCCCTTGCCCTATTCCATAATCTCTCTCATGTCCCATGGCCAATTCATCTCATCTACACATCTTGAGACACTAAGGGCCAATTTAGTGTGGTCAATCCAGGTAACCTCCACATCTTTGGACCATGGGAGGCACCAGAGAAACTCAGCAGACACGGGGAGAATGTGCAAACTTCACACAGTCACCCAAGGCTGGAATTGAACCCAGATCCCTGGCACTGCAAGGCAGCAGTGCTAACCTTTGTGCCATCGTGCTACCCACAGAGAAGTGAGAATGTTACACCCTTTGTCCCTTTAACTCAAAGAACTGACTAAGCATATCCAGATTTAAGGGAAAGGTTTATGCATACATAGAACATAGAACATTACAGCGCAGAACAGGCCCTTCGGCCCACGATGTTGCGCCGACCAGTTACAAAAACAATGACCCACTAGCCTATACCAATCCCTTTTCGTCCATAAACCTATCCAGAGATCTCTTAAACGCCCCCAAACTAGACGCATTTACAACTGCAGCAGGCAGGGCATTCCAATCCCTCACCACCCGCTGGGTAAAGAACCTACCCCTGACATCCGTCCTGTAGCTACCCCCCCTTAATTTAAAGCCATGCCCCCTCGTGCTAGCTTTCTCCATCCGAGGAAAAAGGCTATCACTATCCACCCTATCTAAACCTCTAATCATCTTATATGTTTCAATAAGATCCCCTCTTAGCCGCCTTCTTTCCAACGAAAACAACCCTAGATCCCTCAGTCTCTCCTCATAGGACCTCCCCACCATACCAGGCAACATCCTAGTAAACCTCCTCTGCACCCTCTCCAACGCCTCCACATCCTTCTTGTAATGCGGGGACCAGAACTGCACACAGTACTCCAAGTGCGGCCGCACTAGAGTAGTGTACAGTTGCAACATTACACTGCGACTCCTAAATTCAATCCCCCTACCAATAAACGCCAAGACACCGTACGCCTTCTTGACAACCTTATCTACTTGATTCCCAACTTTCAGGGATCTATGTACACACACACCTAGATCCCTCTGTTCATCCACACTATTCAAAGTCCTCCCGTTAGCCCTATACTCGACACATCTGTTGCTCCTACCAAAGTGAATTACCTCACACTTCTCCGCATTAAATTCCATCCGCCACCTCTCGGCCCAGCTCTGCAACCTATCTAAGTCTCCCTGCAGACTATGACACCCTTCCTCACAATCTACCACACCTCCAACTTTGGTGTCATCAGCAAATTTACTAATCCACCCAACTATACCCTCATCCAGATCATTAATAAAAATTACAAACAACAGTGGCCCCAAAACAGATCCCTGAGGCACACCACTCGTAACTGCACTCCATGATGAATATTTACCATCCACCACCACCCTCTGTCTCCTATCTGATAGCCAATTCCTGATCCAACTTCCTAGATTACCCACAATCCCATACATCTGCATTTTCTGCAGAAGCCTACCATGGTGAACCTTATCGAACGCCTTACTAAAATCCATGTATACCACGTCAACTGCCTTACCCCCATCCACCTCTTTGGTCACCTTCTCAAAAAACTCAATAAGGTTAGTAAGGCACGACCTACCTGCTACAAAACCATGCTGACTATTTCTAATCAATTCATTACACTCCAAATAACTATAAATCCTATCCCTAATAATTTTTTCTAAAACCTTGCCCACAACAGAAGTAAGACTCACCGGTCTATAATTCCCGGCAAAGTCTCTGTTCCCCTTCTTAAACAATGGGACAACATTCGCTATCCTCCAATCCTCCGGGACTACACCAGAGACCAATGACGACCTGAAGATCTGAGCCAGAGGCTCTGCAATCACCTCTCTAGCCTCCCAGAGAATCCTAGGGTAGATCCCATCATACAGGAGGAAAGAGGAAATTATCGAGGAAAGAGAAGAAGTCATTGTAGTGGGAAGAATTAGAAACACTGACACAGACCAGCTAGGCCAACAGCCTATTCCAAATTGGCTAATTGGATAGCCAGCACAGTACGGTGGGTACGGTACTTGTCTCGTGCTGCTCACTGTGGCAATATTGTCTCACTGTTCCTTAGAATGTTGCACCCTGTTTTACTTCTCACTGTCACCTTCAGGAACCTGCAGATGTGGTGTTGATAGAAGATGATTTTGAGGAACTTCGTCCTGTGGTATCTAAGAAAACTTGTGTTGAGTGTCCACTTTGTGGGCAGCGCTTCTCCTTGGAAAGGATCGAGGTGCATGCAGCCGATTGTAATGGTACCAGTGAACGAGATGGAGTGTGGCAAGGTAAGAAAATAACCCCTATGTCTTTGCAGAAAGACAGTGCTTCTCTGGAGACACTGCACCGCTACTGTGCTCTGCCGGAGGCACTGCATAGGGACAGTGCTCTGCCGGAGACGCTGGATAGAGCTGTGTCCCAGCATCCGGGTGGGTTGTCTGGGCTGTCCCAGTGTCTGGGCGTTTTGTATAGGTGGGGTGTTTACACCAATCCTTGGATTCCGTTGAATTCCCCTTTGGCTTTGTGCACCTCTGTTAGATTACTGCTTCATCTCCTGTACAAACATATGTAACCTGTGTACATGCTTTTAGCTTTTGCATCATTCTGTTGAATTTTTCAGAACACATTCCAGCCGACAGTAACTAGAGTTTTATATAACTGTAACATTACTGCTGGAGATAGAGACCAACGTTCCATCAGATTTTTAAATGATTGTTGTTGTTAACTGTTTAAATAAACAATAAATGTATTTGAATAATTGGAAGTTTAGGTCCTATCCCGACCGACTCTTGTCTCCTCTACTCACAGTGCGGACTCGCAACAAACCACGCAGAGCTGGCAAGCAGAATGGCACCGAATGACACCCATTGACGTTGAATCAGTGAGTTCTGGAGCAGTTCAGCGAACCTTAGAGTGTGTGGGGCAACATCAGTGGATATATCTGTTGCAATATTTTAAAATTCATTTGTGGGACGTGGGCGCTGCTGGCTGGCCAGCATTTATTGCCTGTTCCTATTTGCTGTTTGAACTAAATGGCTTGCTAGGTCATTTCGGAGAGCAATTGAGCATCAACCTCGTTGCTGTCATTGAGTCGGACGTAGGCTAGACCAGGTAAGGACAGCAGACTTCCTTCCCTAAAGGGCATCAGATGGGTTTTTCTGACAATCATTAATGCTTTCATGGTCATCAGTCGATCCTGAATTCCAGATATTTCTATTTAATTCACATTCCAGCATCTGTCTTGGCGGGATTTGAATCTGGATCTCCTGAGCATTAACTGGTTTCTGGATTAATAGTCCAGCGATAATATCACTAGGCCATCACCCCCCCTCCGAGGACGGGCACATGACCCTGAAGGCGCACTTGTGTGTCAGACTATGTTCCCGACGGGGTATGTGCATGTATACGAGCAGTATGAGTATGTGGGTATGTATCCATGCAATGTTTTGAGTTTGTATCCACACTTCCCCATTGAAAGTGGGTGGGTGTGTGTGTGTGTTGGTGCCTGTCTCCGAGGGTGTGTGTCTGTGACTCCACGAGGGCATGCAAATGCACCATCCCATATCCGAGTGCATCCCCAAGTGCACGTGTCTGATTGCGCCCTGAGTGTGCACATGTCAGAATACATGACTGCATGCATCCCCGAGCATATGCACGTCCCTGAGTTTGTGCGAGTGTCTATGTCCCTGGTTGCGCATACGTGTGTCCATCCCAGAATGTGCATGTCTGTATGTGTCCCCGAGTGCGTGCGTGTCCAAATGTGTCCCCAAGTCCGCGCAGGTGACCATGTGTGTCTGTGTCCATGAGTGTGCGGGTGTCCCCGAGTGCATGCATGTCTGATTGTTTCCTTGAGTATGCATGTGTCCCCGAGTGCGTGCCTGTGTTTCCATGTGCGTCCCCGAGTGCGTGCCTGTGTTTCCATGTGTGTCCCCGAGTACGCTTGTGTCCATGTTTGTGTCCAAGTGCACCGGGTGTGTCTGCAGCAGACATTCCCCAGCTTAACACAAAGCAAATAGTGGTTTGCAGTTGACTGCTTTACTTCTAAAGGGAACATACATAATTGGATGGCAAATAATGTAAGTTTACTTGTAAAATATAGTACCCATAAAGTAGAAAAAGGGGTAATCAACTCAGGGAAAAGAAACTTCTGAAGGAATGTCGAGTGCAAGATGAAAGGGGTAAAATAGAGTTAGTGAAACATTGAAGACTGTTTTGGTGTGTAGTGGCTGTGAGATCTGGAGGACAAGAGTGTGGTAAGGTTATTGGAATTTTGTGGATTAGAAAGTCTGTAAGGACTGTTACCATCAAAAAAACGGTTTAGCTCCGAGTTTACTTCAGCCAAGATCTTTTAGGAAATATTCGAAAACTACTGTTAACTATGTAAAGGTGTCAGTGTGTTCTATGTGTTATTTTCTGTCTATTTTATTTTAATAAATATATGACTAATATAAGTTTATGTTTATTTAATAGTGTCACAAGTAGGCCTGCATTACCACTTCATCGAAGTTACAGTGAAAATCTCCTAGTCATCACTTCACCTGTTCGGGTACGCTGAGGGAGAATTTTTGGATGGCCAATGCATTTAACCAGCACGTCCTTTGGACTGTTGCAGGAAATTCACGCAGACACAAGGAGAATGTGCAGACTCGGCATAGACAGTGATCCAAGTCGGGAATCGAACCCGGGTCTCTGGTGCTGTGAGGCAGCAGTGCTGACAGCTGTGCCACCATACTGGTCACAAATCATCACAAATGGCCTGAGAGTTCCTTATCTTAACTTCAAAACACCTTCTCATAATACATAAATTGCAAAATTGTTCTGGCAGCTGCTTCATGTTTTTATTTAGAATTTGGGCAGCCTCGTTCATAGCGAGGGGGATTGAATATAAAAGTAGGGAGGTCTTGCTGCAGCTGTATAGGGCATTGGTGAGGCTGCAGCTGGAGTACTGTGTGCAGTTTTGGTCGCCGCACTTACGCAAGGATATTTTGGCCTTGGAGGGAGTGCAGAGGAGGTTTACTAGGCTGATTCCGGAGTTGAGGGGGTTGAACTATGAGGAGAGGCTGAATAAACTGGGCTTGTACTCGTTGGAATTTAGAAGAATGAGGGGAGATCTCATTGAGACGTATAAGATGTTGAATGGGATGGATAGGACAGAGGTGGAGAGGCTCTCCCCGCTCAGAAAGGACAGTGGGACTAGAGGGCACAGCCTCAGGATAAAGGGGGGGTGGTTTGGAACGGAGTTGAGGAGGAACTTCTTCACTCAAAGGGTGGTGAATCTCTGGAATTCTCTGCCCGTTGAAGTGGTGGAGGCTGCCTCACTCAATATTTTTAAGATGCGGGTTGATAGGTTTTTGATAGGCAGGGGGATTAAGGGTTATGGGGAGAGGGCGGGAATGTGGAACTGAGCCACGACAGATCAGCCATGATCTTATTGAATGGCGGGGCGGGCTCGAGGGGCTAGATGGCCTACTCCTGCTCCTATTTCTTATGTTCTTACCACTGAGCACCTGCAATGGTATGACACCTTCATTATCCCAATCGATATTTGGGCCACTAAAGGCCTTGTGGATTTTGGGCCACTAGGGCCACGCTTGCCCTGGAACCGAAAAATCCCACCCAAGGTTAATGAACCTTTCCATGGTCTGTCCCTCGTCCGCTACAATTCCTGTGGTGGGCAGATTGGGAAAATTCATCCCCACTTCTCTGATTCCCTTTCAGATTTGGTGCTTGATTTCTCTCAATTTGAAGACCTTTATTGCTTTTCACCTTTATCCAAATTGATTCCATCTTCGCTCCATCAGAGTCATTCTGTATTTCGAACACTGCAGTATCTTCTCTAATCAATATTTTCGCCACACCTCGCTTTTCTCTTTCCTATCCTTTTTGAACACTGTATCTGTGAATAATCAGCAAGTCATTTTAAATCATGTTTCTGTTATTGCTGCTACATCATCTTCCCAAACGGTGATTTGTGCTTCTAGCTCACCAACTTATTCACTACACTCTGTGCTTTGACATCGAGGCACTGTAAACCTGTCTTTCTGTTCTTCATGAGTCTGCTCCTATCCTTTTGGAATTACTCTCTTTACTTCTGTCCGACACTATCACTTTATTCATCTTTTCTTCTTCGATATACTGGTGCCCATCTTCCAGCAAATTTAGTTTAAACCCTACCAACCCACACTAGTGAACTAGCCTGTGACGTCATTATTTCCATCTTGTTGAGATGCAACCGTTACTTCTGAATCAGTGCTTTCTACCCAAAACTGGCCCAAATTCCACAAGAAAGGCATGAGGCCCACTCTCCTGCCCATGCTTCAAATGTACAAGCAAGGAGCAAGAGTAGAATCCTCAGCTCCTCAAGCCTGTTGCGTCATTTAATATCGATAATAACCTTGAATCTGCCTCCCACCAATCACCCCCTTGCTTACCAAGAATCTATCCACCTCTGCCTTAATAATATTCAAAGACACTGCATCCACCAGCTTTTCAGGAAAAGTTTTCTAAAGATTCTCAACTCTCAGAAAAAAATTCACCTCATCTCCATTTTAAGTGGGCAACCCTTATTTGTAAACAGTGTAAATCTAGTTCTAGATTATCACAAGAGGAAACATTCTCTCCATGTCCACCTTCTCAAAACCCCTCAAGCTTCAATCAAGTTGCCTCTTAGTCTTAACTCCATGGGAGAATAAAGGGGGGGCTTGGGCAAGGGGTTCCTTGGTGACTGGGGTGGGGGGGGCTTGTGGGGGAACCGTTAAGTCGTCATGTTGGGATGGGAGAAGCACTTCCATGCCTTGTTCTGGATGTCAGTGACTAATTACTACGCAACAATGATGTTTATGTTTGCCACATTCATATTCCCACAGGTAGCGGGAAATGCATGTGTGCATCTTATGCACTTGTCTCCAATATGAGAGCTTTAACATGGCTGATGGATCCTGTCTCTGCAATGATCACAACCCAGCAATATTCACTACTTAATCCTCTCACTGAGTGACCCTGTCTCCTGGACCACCACAGCCCGGAGACCATCACAGTCCAAGGCAAAGTTCCATATGTAAATAGTCTTCCATTAAAATTGTCTCTTGCACTGCAATTTGATGCCCATTTTGTTTTACAGAATTATAGGGGACTTAACATTAGTTCCTCATTTGGTTCCAGAATACTGTCTGGCTGGGTCTGTGCATTGGACACAGTCTGGTTAGGTCTGTGTATGAGCTGCTCTTTGAGGTCTGTTTGCAGTTCCAATTTTTGGGTAATGTCTGGAACAAACCCAAATAAAAAAATTGCAACATAATTCCACTTTTTGTAGCTTTTACTTTAACATAACTCAGAGCTATTGCTAATTAAACATGAATTATCAGGCAAACTATAGTTCAAATAAAAAAGGCACACTTCACTATAAATAAACAATATAACAAAGGTATACCTTACACAACCACAAGGATTCCCCTTCATGTATTGCATTAAGTAGCTATAACAGTTCCATATTATGCTATTCTTTATTCACACAGGAGTTCTATCCAACAAGTTTCACAGATACGATTACCATCAGCTCAGCACACTTTTCTCAAATCCCTCTCTCCTGTGGATCACAGTGCTGATAGTGAAACAATCCAGACTTCCTTTGCAGCTGACTAACCAATAAAATCCCAGCAATAACACTCAACTCTATAGTATTTCCAAGCTATTCACTGTTTTCCAAGTTTTAGATCGTTTTAGAGTGTATCTCAGAGAGCTCCTGTCTCTTTTTCTGCCAAGTAGAAAAACTGACCTCTTCCAGAAAGCAATTTGCTTCTTCTCAGAAGAATTTGACGTGTTTTACTTTTCTTTCTGTCTGTGTCCTTCTCTTTGTATCTTGTTATGATCCCAGCTGATCTTACCTTGGGCAGTCAGTGCCAGAATGGAACCCTGGCCCGATTTATCTCATCTAAAGACATAGATGAATAATTATAAGACAGCCAATCAAGTCTCAACAAAAGTAAACATATATATTCAACAAGAAAAGATTAGTTGTGATATTCCTTCACTCCACTTATATCTTTACAGATGTACCCAGATTTATAAGGATTACACAAGTTACCAAATAGATCTTATTTTTATTCACGGGATGTCAGCGTTGCTGCCTGGGCCAGCATTTATTACCCATCCCTAACTGTCCTCCATCTCAGAGGGCATTTGAGTGTCAACCACATTGCTGTGAATCTAGAGTCACATGTTGGCCAGACCAGCTAAGAACAGCAGATTTCTTTCCCTAAAGGACATTAATGAACTCTAATGTTTTCTGTAAGTACACAGTACATCTAAACCAACAAGTGAAATGCAGTCAAACACACCACGCTCTGAAACCAAGTTGTTACCTCCCAATGCAACTCTTCCATCCCTATCCCAGCCCCAGCCTTGCCACACTGTAAGCCAATTTCTCAGGTACCCAGCTTACATCTATTGCTTCAAAGGCTGCATTAAGATGTCACCAAACTTCTGTTTTACTTTGGATTTCTGGCTTCTCACCCTTAAATATCACTGAAACGTACTTTTAAATCTTGCAACTGTCTCTTTAAGTCAGGTCAGTTCCTCTGCTTTTTGCTTTAACTGCATCCATCAGGCCTTGTTCAAATTCTTGTTCTTTGTTCTGTTTACTTAACTGTCTTCCTGCTTTCACAGCATACACACAGTAACCCAGTAAGACAGACACACAGTCCAGTCTGTGTCACAGTAACTACAGACACACACTCCAGTCAGTGTCACACAGTATCCCAGTAACACAGACACATTCCAGTCAGTGTCACACAATATGAATAACATTGGAATAGTTTAGGCTAGAGGGTCATTAGATTCGTTCCACTGGTCAGCGCAACATCGAGGGCCAAAGGGCCTGTACTGCGCTGTAATGTTCTGTGTTCTAAAACAGAAATTGCTGGAAAGACTTCTGCTCCAGACTCAATGGTGGTTCCATACTCTCTCTACAGATGCTGTCAGACCTGCTGGAGATTTTTTGTTTCGGATTCTACTATCTGCAGTATTTTGATTTTATTCCAGTCAGTGTAACCCTGACACACATACACATACATATGCACACATACACATTCCAGTTAGTATTGCTCAGTAACACACACACATTCCAGTCAATGTCACCCAGTAGCGCACACGTGTTCTAGACAGTATCACTCAGTAACACGCACACACGTTCTCGTCAATGTCACACAGTAATCCAGTAACATGGACATACACATTGCAATCAGTGGTCATACAGTAACATGGACACACATGTTCCAGTCAGTGTCACACAGTAACCCAGCAACACAGACACTCATTCTTGTCAGTGTCACACAGTAACCCAATAACACAGTTACACATTCCAGTTAGTGTCACACAGTAACAAACCGACAGAGAGACAAATTCCAGTCAATGTCACACAGTAACACAAGCACACATTCCAGTCAGTGTCACAAAATTACCCTGAAACGCAGACACACATTCCAGTCAGTGTCACACAGTAAGGCAGACTCACATACTAGTCAGTGCCAAACAGTAACCCAGTAACACACACACACATTCCAGACCATGTTACAGAGTAACCCAGTATCACAGATACGCATTCCAGTCAATAACCCACACATCACACAGTAAACCCAAAACACAGGTGAACGTTCCAGTCAGTGTAAAAGAACACAGAAAGTTACAGCACAGGAACAGGCCCTTTGGCCCCCCAAGCCTGCACCGATTATACTGCCGGACGTAACTAAAACCCCCTACCCTTCCGAGGACCATATTCCCATCCTATTCATGTGTTTGTCAAGACAACCCTTATAAGTCACTACCGTAGCTGCTTCCACTACCTCCCCCAGCAATGAGTTCAAGGCACCCACCACCCTCTGTAAAAAAATCTGCCTTGTATATCTCCTTTAAAACTTGCCCCTCACACCTTAAACCTGTGTCCCCTTGTAATTGACTCTTCCACCTTGTTACAGATAAACCAGTCATGATGTGGAGATGCCAGCGTTGGACTGGGGTAAACACAGTAAGAAGTCTCACCAACACCAGGTTAAAGTCCAACAGGTTGATTTGGTAGCAAACACCACTAGCTTTCGGAGCTTTGCCCCATTGTCAACTGAGTGGGGAGTTCTGATCACAAACAGGGCATATAAAGGCACACACTCAGTTTACAGAATACTGATTAGAATGCGAGTCTTTACAGCTAATCAAGTCTTAAAGGTGCAGACAATGTGACTGGAGATAGCACTAAGCATCGGTTAAAGAGATGTGTAATGTCTCCAGACAGGACAGTAAGTGAGATGTTGCAAGCCCAGGCAATTCATGGGGATTACAAATAGAGTCATAGAGGTTTACAGCATGGAAACAGGCCCTTCGACCCAACTTGTCCATGCTGCCCTTTTTTAAGCCCCCCCAAAGCCAATCCCAATTGCCCACATTTGGCCCATATCCTCTACACCCATCATACCCATGCAACTGTCTTTTTAAAAGATAAAATTGTACCTGCATTTACTACTACCTCTGGCAGCTTGTTCCAGACACTCACCACCCTCTGTTTGAAAAAAATGCCCCTCTGGACACTTTTGTATCTCTCCCCTCTCACCTTAAACCTTTGCCCTCTATTTTTAGACTCCCCTACCTTTGGGAAAAGATATTGACTATCTAGCTGATCTGTGCCCCTCATTATTTTATAGACCTCTATAAGATCACTCCTCAGCCTTCTATGCTCCAGAGAAAAAAAGTCCCAGTCTATCCAGCCTCTCCTTATAACTCAGTCCATCAAGTCCCGGTAGCATCCTAGTCAATCTTTTCTGCACTCTTTCTAGTTTAATAATACCCTTTCTGTAATAGGATGACCAGAGCTGTACACTAGAGCTGTTCACACTATTCCAAGGCCTTACAATGCTTTGTACAACTTCAAGAGGTTACTAGAATATCAAACTCCCCCATCCCCTCGCACACCCCCAACACCCTGCCCCCAGCCCTGGAACCCGGAGGGAAATGATTAATATGTCATCAACGCCCTCACCCCTTCACCTTCACCCACCACCCCCACACCTCCCCCAGTCACGGAGAGATTGCAAAGAGAGGGAGAGGATTAATACAACAAAAACTCTCCCCACCCTCCCCCCACCCACCTCCATGTGTGCACTATGAGAGAGTATGTGCAATGTGTGTGTGTGTGTGTGAGAGAGAGAGAGAGTGTGACATGAACCCAAGATCCTGGCTGAGGCCGTCCTCATGTGTGCGGAACTTGGCTATCAGCAATTCTGCTCTGTCAAGTGTCGTGAAGGCTGTCTTGGAGAACATTTACCTGAAGATCAGAAGCCAAATGCCCGTGACTGCTGAAGTGTTCACCAAGAGGAAGAGAACAGTCTTGCCTGGTGATTGTCGAGTGATGTTCCATTCATTCCTTGTTGTAGCGTCCACGTGGTCTCCCCAATGTACCATGCCTCAGGACATCCTTTCCTGCAGTGTATCAGGTAGACAACATTGACCGAGTACCTGGTGGATGGTGTTCTCGTGAGATGATGGCATCTGTGTCGATGAACAGCATGTCTTGCAGAGGTTGCTGTGGCAGGGTTGTGTAGTGTCATGGTCACTGTTCTCCTGAAGGCTGGGTAGTTTGCTGCGGACAGTGGTCTGTTTGAGGTTGTGGAGTTGTTTGAAAGGAAGAAGTTGGGGTGTGGGGATGGCCCTGGCGAGATGTTCGTCTTCATCAATGATATGTTGAAGTCTCCGGAGAAGATGTCGTAGCTTCTCCGCTCCGGGGAAGTACTGGACGACGAAGGGTACTCTGACCACCACGTCCCGTGTTTGTCTTCTGAGGAGGTCGGTGCAGTTTTTCGCTGTGGCACATTAGAACTGTCAATCGATGAGTTGAGCGCCATATCCTGTTCTTATGAGGGCATCTTTCAGTGTCTGGAGGTGTCTGTTGTGATCTTCCTCATCTGAGCAGATCTCTTTCTGTTGGCGAACACTTCAGCAGTTGCGGGCATTCGGCCTCTGATCTTCAGGTAAATGTTCTCCAAGGCGGCCTTCATGACATAAGACAGTGCAGAGTTGCTGAGCAGAGACTCATAGCCAAGTTCTGCACACATGAAGACGGCCTCAACAAGGATCTTGGGTTCATGTCGCACTATTTGTAACCCCCATGACTTGCCTGGGCTTACAACATCTCACTAACTGTCCTGTCTGGAGACAATACACATCTCTTTAACCTATGTTTAATGCTATCTCCACTCACATTGTCTGCACCTTTAAGACTTGACTAGCTTAAAGACTCACATTCTAATTAATATTCTGTAAACTGTGTGTGTATCTTTATGTGCCCTCAGTGTGACACAGTAACCCAATAACACAGACACACAATCCAGTCAGTGTCACGTAGTAATCCAGTAACACAGACATACACTCCAGTCAGTGTCACAAAGTAACACAGGCACACATTCCAGTCAGTGTCACACAGTAACAAAGACAAACATTCCAGTCCACGTTACACCATAACACAGGCACACATTGCAGTCAGTCTCACACAGTAACCCAATAACAGTCACACATTCCAGTCAGTGTCACATAGTAACAGAGACACACATTCCAGGCAGTATCACCCAGTAACACAGGCACACACTCAAGTCAGCGTCACACAATAACCCATACACACAATCCAGTAATTGTCACACTGTAAGACAGACACAAATTCCAGTCAGTGTCTCACAGAAACACAGTCCTGCACACACACATGTTGCAGTCAGTGTCACCCAGTAACACAGACACACATTCCAAACACTGTCACACAGTGACCAAGTAACCCAGTAACACAGACAAACATTCCAGCCCATGTCACACCGTAACACAGACACACATTGCAGTTGGTCTCACACAGTAACCCAGTAACACAGACACAGGTTCCAGTCAGTGTCACACAGTAACCCAGTAACACGGACACACGTTCCACTCAGTGTCACACAGTAACCCAGTAACACGGACACACGTTCCACTCAGTGTCACACAGTAACCCAGTAACACGGACACACATTCCACTCAGTGTCACACAGTAACCCAGTAACACGGACACACATTCCACTCAGTGTCACACAGTAACCCAGTAACACGGACACACATTCCAGTCTCTAACCTAAGGGGAGGTGGGGTGATGAGGAATATCAGGCAAGATCGTTCTATTTATCTAAAGGGAATGGCAGGAAAGGCAGTGCAATGTTCCTCCTGCAGGATGTTTGAGGTGAGGGATGCTGTCAGTGTCCCTGCTGATTTCACTGTGGGAAGTGCACCCATCTCCAGCTCCTCAAAAACCGCGTTAGGGAACTGGAGCAGGAGCTGGATGAACTTCGGATCATTCGGGAGGCAGAGGTGATCATAGATAAAATCTTCAGGGATTTAGATACTCTGAAGAATGAAGATAGATGGGTGACAGTGAGAGGGGCTGGGAGGAAACAGCCAGTGTGGGGATCTCCTGTGGTTATTCCCCTCAGTAACAAGTATACCGTGTTAGATACTGTTGAGGGGGACAATCTACCAGTGGTAAACCAGAGTGACCGGATCTCCAGCACTGAGTCCGTCCCTGTGCCTCAGAAGGGAAGGGGAGAGAGCAGGAGAGCAATAGTTATTGGGGATGTGATGGTTAGAGGGACAGATAGGAGGTTCTGTGGCAGCAAAAGAGACTCATGGATCGTATGTTGCCTCCCGGGTGCCAGGGTCCGTGACGTCTCGGACTGTGTTTTCAGGATCCTTAAGGGGAATCTTTCGCAGGTCGTGGTACACATAGATACCAACAACATAGGTAGGAGAAGGGTAGGGATTTAAAACAGAAATTTAGGGAGTTAGGATGGAAGCTGAGAGCCAGGACAAAGCATGTTGTCATCTCTGGTTTGTTGCCGGTGCCATGTGCTAGTGAGTTGAGGAACAGGGAGAGAGTGCAGATTAACATGTGGCTGCAGGGATGGTGTAGGAGAGAGGGTTTCATTTACATGGATAATTGGAGCACATTCTGGGGAAGGTGGGACCTGTACAAACAGGACGGGTTGCACCAGAACCAGAGGGGCACTAATATCCTGGGAGGGAAATTTGCTACGGCTCTTCAAGGGGGGTTTAAATTAATTTGTCAGGGGGATGGGAAAACGAGCCAGAAGCCAGTGTTGAGAGTAGTGAGGTACTGAGGAAAATATCAAGGTCGCAGGAGTATACAGGCAGACAGGATGATGGGTTGAAGTGTATCTACTTCAATCAAGGAGCATCAGGGATAAGGTAGGTGAACTTGGAGCATGGATTTGTACTTGAGACTACAATGTTGTGGCCATTACATAGACATGGTTAGAACACAGACAGGAATGGTTGTTGGCAGTTCCGGGGTGTAGATGTTTCAGTAAGAGTAGGGAAGGTGGTGAAAGAGGTGGAGGAGTAGCATTGTAAATCAAGAATACTTTAACGGCTGCTGAAAGGCATTTCGAGGGTGATCTGCCGACTGAGGTAATATGGGCTGAAGTTAGAAATAGGAAAGGAGCGGTCATGTTGTTAGGGGTTTTCTATAGGCCCCCAAATAGTAATAGAGATGTGGAGGAGGAAATGGCAAAGCAGATTATGGATAGGTGTGGAGGTCACAGGGTAGTTATCATGGGTGATTTTAACTTTCCAAATATTGATTGGAATCTTTATATGTTGAATAGTTCGGATGGGACAGTTTTTGTACAGTGTGTGCAGGAAGGTTTCCTGACTCAATATGTGGATAAGCCAACAAGAGGTGGGGCCACATTGGACTTTGTATTGGGTAATGAACCGGGCCAAGTATTAGATTTGTTTGTGGGAGTGCACTTTGGAGATAGTGACCACAATTTGGTGACTTTCATTATTGCAATGGGATAGGATCACGTGGCAGGGCAATGTTTACAATTAGGGCAGGGCTAATTATGATACGATTAGGCAAGAATTAAGGAGCATAAGATGGGAACAGAAACTGTCAGGTATGGGCACAGACGAAAAGTGGAGCTTGTTCAAGGAACAAATACTGCGTGTTCTTGATAGGTATGTCCCTGTCAGGCAGGGATGAAATGGCCAAGTGAGGGAACCGTGGTTCACAAAGGAGATTGAATATTTTGTTAAGAGGAAAAAGGAAGTGTATGTAAGTATGAAAAAACAAGGTTCAGTTGGGTTGCTTGAGGGTTAAAAGGTAGCTAGGAATGAGTTAAAAAAAAGGACTTAGGAAAGCTAGGAGGAGGCATGAGAAGTCCTTGGTGGCTCAGATCAAGGAAAACCCCAAGACTTTTTAACTCTTATGTAAGAAGTAAAAGAATGACCAGGGTGAGGTTAGTAGTGGGAACTTGTGCATGGAGTCAGAAGGGATAGGTGAGCCATTGAATGAATACTTTTCTTCAGTGTTCACTAAGGAGAGGGGCCATGTTTTTGAGGATGAGTGGGTGATACAGGCTGATAGGCTAGAGGAGGTAGATGTTCTGAGGGAAGATATATTAGCAATTTTGAAAAAAACTGAGGGCGGATAAGTCCCCTGGGCCGGATGGGATACATCCTAGGATACCTTGGAAGGCAAGGGATGAGATTGCAGAGCTTTTAGCTTTGATCTTTGGGTCCTCACTGTCCATGGGAATTGTGCCAGAGGACTGGAGAGTGGCGAATGTCATTCCTCTCTTCAAGAAAGGAAGTAGGAATGACCTGGTAATTATAAGCCGGTTAGTCTCACTTCAGTGGTCAGTAAGTTAATGGAAAGGGTCCTGAGGGTTAGGATTTATGATCATTTGGTAAAATGCAGTTTAATCCGGGACAGTCAGCACGGATTCATGAGGGATAAATCTTGCCTCACAAATTCGATTGAATTCTTTGAGGAGGTAACTAAGTGTGTGGACGAAGGTAGAGCAGTTGATGTCGTATACATGGATTTTAAAAGGCGTTTGATAAGGTTCCTCATGGTAGGCTCATGAAGAAAGTAAGGAGGTGTGGGATAGAAGGAAATTTGGCCGATTGGATAAGTAACTGGCTGTCTCATAGAAAAAGTCTGACAACACCAGGTTTTAGTCCAACCTATTTATTTGATAATATACTCGCAAGCTTTCGAGGGGTTACCCCTCGAAAGCTTGCGAGTATATTATCAAATAAATAGGTTGGACTAAAACCTGGTGTTGTCAGACTTTTTACTGTGTTTACGCCAGTCCAACGCCGGCATACCCACATCATGTCTCATAGAAGACAGAGGGGGGTAGTGGAAGGAAAATTTTCGGACTGGAGGCCGGTTTCCAGCGATGTACCACAGGGATCAGTGCTGGGTCCTCTGCTATTTGTGATTTTATCAATGAGTTGGAAGAGGGGGCTGAAGATTGGTGGAGTATTGGATGAGGTGGAGGGCTGTTGAAGGCTGCAAAGAGACATTGATAGGATGCAGAGCTGGGCCAAAAAGTTGCAGATGGAATTTAACCCTGATAAGTGCGAGGTGAATCATTTTGGTAGGACAAACTTGAATGCGGATTACAGGGTCAACGGCAGGGTTCTGAGGAATGTGGAGGAACAGAGAGATCTTGGGGTTCATATCCACAGATCTCTGAACATTGCCACTCTATGCCACTCACAGTTAGAGCCGTGAAGAAACATAGGAACGTCAGCACAGGACAGGGCCTTTGGCGTCAATGTTGTGCCAAGCTACGTCCAATCCCAAGGTCAAGCTATCCCCTCCCTATAATTCTGGAGAAGGCTTATAGTGTGTTAGTTTTTATTAACAGGAGGTTTGAGTTTAAGAGTCGTGGGGTTATGCTGCAACTGTACAGGACCTTGGTGAGACCACATTTGGAATATTGTGTTCAGTTCTGATCACCTCACTATAAGAAGGATGTGGAAGCATAGGAGAGAGTGCAGAGGAGAGTTACCAGGATGCTGCCTGGTTTGGAGGGTAGGTCTTATGAGGAAAGATTGAGGGAGCTGGGGCTTTTCTCTTTAGAGCGGAGGAGGATGAGAGGCAACTTAATAGAGGTTTATAAGATGATGAGGGGGATAGATAGAGTGGATGTTCAGAGACTATTTCCTCGGGTGGATGTAGTCGTTACTAGGGGGCATAACTATAAGGGTCATGGTGGGAGATATAAGAGGGATGTCCGAGGTAGGTTCTTTACTCAGAGAGTGGTTGGGGTGTGGAATGCACTGCCTGCTGTGATAGTGGAGTCGGACACTTTAGGAACTTTCAAGCGATTATTGGATAGGCAAATGGAGCACACCAGAATGACAGGGAATGGGATAGCTTGATCTTGGGTTTGGACATAGCTCGGCGCAACATCGAGGGCTGAAGGGCCTGTACTGTGCTGTACTGTTCTATGTTTCTATGTTATGTATGTTTCTATGTCACACTGTAAACCAGTCATACACACACACACACACACACACACACATTCCAGGCAGTGTCACCCAGTAACATAGACACATACCTTCCAATCAGTATCACACAGTAATCCAGTAACGTGCACACATTCCGGTTAGTGTCACATGGTAACCCAGTAACACACACACATTCCAGTCAGTGTCACACAATAACCCAGTAAGACAGACACACATTCCAGTCAGTGTCTCACAGCAACCCAGTAACACACACACACATTCCGGTTAGTGTCACACGGTAACCCAGTAACACACACACATTCCAGTCAGTGTCACACAATAACCCAGTAAGACAGACACACATTCCAGTCAGTGTCTCACAGCAACCCAGTAACACACACACACATTCCGGTTAGTGTCACACGGTAACCCAGTAACACACACACATTCCAGTCAGTGTCACACAATAACCCAGTAACACAGGCACACATTCCAGTCCTTATCACACAATAACCTAGTAAGACAGACACACATTCCAGTCAGTGTCACACAGTAACCCAGGAACATGGACACACACATTCCAGTCAGTGTCACACAATAACCCAGTAATACCAACAACATTCCAGTCACTGTTACGTAGTAATCCAGTATAACAGACACACATTTCAGTCAGTGTGACACAGTAACCCAGGAACATGGACACACACATTCCAGTCAGTGTCACACAATAACCCAGTAATACCAACAACATTCCAGTCACTGTTACGTAGTAATCCAGTATAACAGGCACACATTTCAGTCAGTGTGACACAGTAACCCAGTAACACAGACATACATTCCAATCCTTGTCACACAGTAACCCAATAACACAGAACACATTCCAGTCAGTGTCACATAGTAACACAGGCACACATTCCAGTCAGTGTCACATAGTAACACAGGTACACATTCCAGTCAGTGTCACACAGTAAGACAGACACATTCAAGCGGCACGGTAGCACAGTGGTTAGCACTGCTGCTTCACAGCTCCAGGGACCTGGGTTCGATTCCTGGCTTGGGTCACTGTCTGTGCGGAGTTTGCACATTCTCCTCGTGTCTGCGTGGGTTTCCTCCCACAGTCCAAAGATGTGCAGGTTAGGTTGATAGGCCATATTAAGAAATTGCCCCTTAGTGTCCAGGGATGTGTAGGTTAGAGGGATTATGTGGGTATAATGTGTGGTAATACGGGGGTGGGGCCTGGTTGGGATTGTGTTTGGTGCAGACTCGAGGGGCCTCTCTCTGCACTGTAGGGTTCTATGATTCTATGAAGTATTTCAGTCAGTGTCACACAGTAACCCAGTAACACAGACATGCATTCCAATCAGTGTCACACAAAAACAGAAAATGCTGGGAAGATCCTTCGCTCCAGACTCAATGGTGGCTTCATCCTCTCTCTACAGATGCTTCAGACCTGCTGAAATTTTCCAGCATTTTCTATTGTTTTTGTTTCGGGTTCTAGCATCCATACTATTTTGCTTTTATTCCAGTCTGTGTAACACTCACACACACACATTCCAGTCAGTGTCACACAGTAACACAGGCACACATTCCAGTCAGTGTCACACAGTAACACAGGCACACATTCCAGGCAGTGTCACACAGTAACACAGGCACACATTCCAGGCAGTGTCACACAGTAACACAGGCACACATTCCAGGCAGTGTCACACAGTAACACAGGCACACATTCCAGGCAGTGTCACACAGTAACACAGGCACACATTCCAGTCAGTGTCACACAGTAACACAGGCACCCATTCCAGCCAGTGTCACACAGTAACACAGGCACACATTCCAGGCAGTGTCACACAGTGACACAGGCACACATTCCAGTCAGTGTCACACAGTAGCACAGGCACACATTCCAGTCAGTGTCACACAGTAGCCTAGTAAAACAGACACACAGTACTGGATGAGGAAGCTTTGAAGGGGTTTCAAGTGGAACATGAGCACTGCCATGGGTTGGTTTAGACTGAATGGCCTCTGTATGCATATTTAATATAATTATTATTGGCACATCACAGAAACACTGGGGGTCAGAGGTCTTATCTCAAGCTCAGATATAGAGGCTGAGATACAGAGCAATAAAGCAATCATATCATGGGATGAATAAGAGCATTCTGATCAAGGACAGTTTCAGCTCATAAAGTTAATATGACTCAGTGATGAGAGTAGTTATAGTGTAATAAATATAAGATACAGTCAATAAATCCGCTCAAAGTGTGTTCCAATAATCAACTGGCTGACAACCAATTATGATGACATGGAGAGGTTCAGCAGTGTCTGTACAAGGGAATCTCTATTGTCTGTTTTACACTCCAATATCCTGTACACTTTGATACTCTGGGCTAGAGTTTCTATTATTTGATCTCTACTTTGTTTTCCAATAACTTTTTTTCCAATCATTCATGAGACGTGGGCGTTCCTGGCTGGCCAGCATTTATTGCCCATCTGAGAGCAGTTATGAGTCAACCACACTGCTGTGGTTCTGGAGTCACATGTCGGCCAGACCAGGTAAGGTTGGCAGATTTCCTTCTCTGAAGGGCATTAGTGAATCAAATGGGTTTTTCCGACAATCAGCAATGGTCTTATGGTCATCAATAGATTCTTAATTCCAGATATGGGGAAGTTATATGATTAAGGGTAAGCCCGTAAGGAGTATAGAGTCACAGCGAGACCTGGGGGTGCAAGTGCACAAGTCTCTGAAGATGGCAGTGCAAGTGGAGAGTGTGGTGAAGAAAGCCTATGGTATGTTAGCCTTTATAGGAAGGGGTATAGAATATAAGAGCTGGAGCCTAATGTTGCAGTTGTACAGAACATTGGTTAGGCCGCATTTGGAGTACTGCGTCCAGTTCTGGTCGCCTTACTACCGGAAGGACGTGGAGACTCTGGAGAGAGTGCAGAGGAGGTTTACCAGGATGTTGCCTGGTATGGAAGGACTGGGGTATGAGGAAAGATTGAAGAAATTGGGGCTCTTTTCCCTTGAAAGACGCCGACTGAGGGGGGATCTAATAGAGGTATATAAGATTATGAAGGGTATAGATAGAGTAAACAGAGGTAAGCTATTTCCTATAATAGAGACACGTAGGACAAGGGACCATGGACTTAAGGTGAGGGGGGAGAGGTACAACACAGATATTAGAGGGAGGTTTTTCACACAGAGGGTAGTGGGGGTATTGAATGCTCTGCCAAGTAAGGTGGTGGAGGCAAACACGCTAGAGTCATTTAAGAGTAACTTAGACAGGCACATGACTGAGTTGGAGATGGGTGGATATAGGAGATCCTTTTAAATAAGAAGCATTGGGGCGTCCCTGGTAATGTAAATGGGTATAGTATGATAATAATGTTTTTTCTCTTTTCATTCACAGGTTTTAAGTCAGTCCACCTCGTGTCCAACGAGGGGCATACACGCGATGGGTCGTACTGGGGCTGCTCTTGGTTGTTCGAGATTGGCCTAGTGCTTCATGTCATTAGTGTGTGCCTAAACTGGACAAGATACTGGGCATGACGACAGCTCAGTGACTATCGCTGATTGCTGTGCAGACACATGGATTTGGGCCGGTGTCTATGGGAGTTTGCGCATTCTCCCCGTGCTTGCGTGGGCTTTCTCCGGGTGGTCCGGTTTCCTCCCACACCCCAAAGATGTGCTGTTAGGCTGATTGGCAGTAATAAATTGTCCATAAATTAGTTCCCCTCGATGTGGAATGCCATAAAACATTATGTGGATGTGCCGGCGTTGGACTGGGGTAAACACAGTAAAAAGCCTGACAACATCAGGGTTTAGTCCAACTGATTTATTTGATAGTAAACTCACAAGCTTTCGAGAGGACTCCCTCTTCGTCAGGTGAATGGAGAGTTCTGGCCTCGGACAAAGCATATAAAGCACAGACAGTTTAGAGATTAGTGATTAGAATGCGAATCTTTACACCTAACCTGCTGTTCAAGTCCCAAAGTGGCCGACAATGTGTGTGGAAGGAGCACTGATCACAGGTTACAGAGATGTGTATTGTCTCCAGACAGCACAGTGAGTGAGGTTTTGCAAACCCAGGCAAGTCACGGGGGTTACAGATAGTGCGACATGAACCCAAGATCCCTGTTGAGACCGTCCTCATATGTGTGGAACTTGGCTATCAGTCTCTGCTCAGCGACTCTGCGCTGTCGTGTGCCTCACACATGAGGATGGTCTCAACAGGGATCTTGGGTTCATGTCGCACTATCTGTAACCCCCGTGACTTGCCTGGGTTTGCAAAACCTCACTCACTGTGCTGTCTGGAGACAATACACATCTCTTTAACCTGTGATCAGTGCTCCTTCCACACACATTGTCGGCCACTTTGGGACTTGAACAGCAGGTTAGGTGTAAGGATTCGCATTCTTATCAGTAATCTCTAAACTGTCTGTGCTTTATATGCTCTGTCCGAGGCCAGAACTCTCCATTCACCTGACGAAGAGGGAGTCCCCTCAAAAGCTTGTGAGTTTACCAGCAAATAAATCGGTTGGACTAAACCCTGGTGTTGTCAGACTTTTTACTGCATAAAACATTAGACAGGGGTCGTGGGTAGAGAGGTGGACTGGTGGTGTTGAGTTGGCGGCATGGGCTCGTTGGGCCGAAGGGCCTGTTTCCCGGGCTGATTTTGTTCTTTGTTCAGATATTTTTTATTGAATTCAAATTCTACCATCTGCTGTGGCAGGATTTGACCCTGAGTCCCCAGAACATTAGCTGAGTTTCTGGATTAATATTCTAGCGATAATACCACCAGGCCATCACTTCTCTCTTAAAGGCCCACCCTTAGCGAAAAGTACCAGAAGAGAGTAGGTTTGACACATTACAGCTGCTAAACTCTGCAGAAAACCTGCAGGAATATAAAAAGTGCAGGAGTGAAATTAAAAAGGGGGTTTGGAAAGCAACAAAAGAACATTAAAAGATATTAGCCAATGAAATCAAAGGAAAGGTCATCCATTTTGGTAGAAATAACAGCAAAATGGACTATATTTAAATGGTAAAAAATTGCAGCATGCTGCTGCGCTGAGGGATCTCAGTGCCTTTGTGCATGAGTCACAAGGAGTTCATAAGAACATAAGAACATAAGAAATAGGAGCAGGAGTAGGCCATCTAGCCCTTCGAGCCTGCCCCGCCATTCAATAAGATCATGGCTGATCTGTCGTGGCTCAGTTCCACATTCCCGCCCTCTCCCCATAACCCTTAATCCCCTCTCTTATCAAGAACCCATCAACCCGCTTCTTAAAAATATTTAGCGAGGCAGCCTCCACCACTTCAACGGGCAGAGAATTCCAGAGATTCACCACCCTTTGAGTGAAGAAGTTCCTCCTCAACTCCGTTCTAAACCGCCTCCCCTTTATCTTGAGGCTGTGCCCCCTAGTCCTACTGTCTTTTTTGAGCGGGAAGAGTCTCTCCACCTCTATCCTATCCATCCCATTCATCATCTTATACGTCTCAATGAGATCTCCCCTCATTCTTCTAAACTCTAACGAGTACAAGCCTAGTTTATTCAGCCTCTCCTCATAGCTCAATCCCCTTAACTCCGGTATCAGCCTAGTAAACCTCCTCTGCTCTCCCTCCAGGGCCAAAATATCCTTGCGCAGGTGCGGCGCAGGTTCGTTTGTAGGTGCAGCAGGTAATTAAGAAGGCAAATAGAATTTTGGCCTTCATTGCTAGAGGGATGGAGTTTAAAAATAGTGAGGTTATGTTGCAGCTGTATAAGGTGGTGGTGAGGCCACACCTGGAGTACTGTATACAGTTTTGGTTTCCTTACTTGAGAAAGGATATACTGACACTGGAAGGGGTACAGAGAAGATTCACTAAGTTGATTTCAGAGTTGAGAAGGTTGGCCTATGAGGAGAAACTTAGTAGACTGGGGCTATACTCATTGGAATTCAGAAGAATGAGGGGAAAGCTTGTAGAAACATAGAAGATTATGAAGGGAATAGATAAGATAGAAGCAGGGAAGTTGTTTCCACTGATGGGTAGGCCCAGAACTAGGGAGCATGGCCTCAAAATAAGGGGGAGCAGATTTAGAACTGAGTTGAGATGAACTTCTTCACCCAAAGGATTGTGAACCTGTAGAATTCCCTGTCCATTGAAGCAGCTGAGGCTACCTCATTGAATGTCTTTAAGGCAAGGATAGATAAATCCTTGAACAGTAAAGGAATTAAGGATAAGAGTGAGCAGGCAGGTAAGTGGAGCTGAGTCCACAAAAAGATCAGCCACGATCTTATTGAATGGTGGAGCAGGCTTGAGGGGCCAGATGGCCTACTCCTGCCATTTATGAAACCTAAATGGTCTATAAAAATATTAAAATGAATGAGGATAACTATGGTAAGCGTTGGATCGAAAAAGACTAATATTTATTTGGAGGTGGTAGACAAGAGAAGCTTAATCTTCACGGAAAGAGAGGGGTGATGCAGATAGTGTAGGTAAGGAGAAAGATTGTGAAATTTTGGTTGGGATAAACATATTGATATTTATTTCTCAATTCCCCCAAGCTGCAGACTAGGGGGAATTGACAAATAGGGGCGGCGTGGTGGCACAGTGGTTAGCACTGTTGCCTCACAGTGCCAGGGACCCGGGTTCGATTCCTGGCTTGGGTCACTGTCTGTGTGGAATTGCACATTCTCCCCATGTCTGCGTGGGTTTCCTCCGCGTGGTCTGGTTTCCCCCCACAATCTAAAGATGTGCGGGTTAGGTTGATTGGTCATGCTTAATTAACCCTAGTGTCAGGGAAATTAGAAGGGTAAATATGTGGGGTTACGGGAATAGGGTATTGTGGTCAGTGCAGACTCGATGGGCCAAATGGTCTCCTTCTACACTGTAGGGATTCTATATCAATGATCAGACGTAGTACTGCAGGAGTGAGTGATATTATCACTAGACTATTCATCCAGAAGGTCAGTTAATGTTCCACTTATTAGTCATAAATAAGGCTTACATTAATGTTGCAATGAAGCTACTGTGAAAATCCCCGAGTCGCCACACTCCAGTGTCTGTTGAGGTCAATACACATAACCAGCAGGTCCTTTGGACTGTGGGTGGAAACCAGAGCATCTGGAGGAAACCCATGCAGACACGGGGAGAAGGTGCAAACTCCACACAGACAGTGACCCAAGCTGGGAATCGAACCTGGGTCCCTGGTGCTGTGAGGCAGCAGTGCTAACCACTTTACCATCGAACCACCTGTGTTCTGGGGACCCAGGTTCAAATCCCACCACGCTGATGGTGGAATTTGAATTCAATTTTTAAAAATCTGGAATTAAGAATCTACTGATGACCATAAAACCATTGTCAATTGTCAGAAAAACTCATTTGATTCACTGATGTTCTTTAGGGAAGGAAATCTGCCATCCATAACCAGGCCGGCCTACATGTGACTCTCAGTTACTTAGTCATGTGACATTTCATCATGGTTACCCCAGCATCAGGTATTTCTGATGTTAATCCTGGACATCTCCCGCTTGCCCTTAAGTCTTTATGCTAATGATATGCGTCCTCTTACGTCTCCCGGAAATGCTCTGAATTCAGAGGGTTAGTCTTTTTTGTGAAGATTTGTGAACATTTTTTGAAGATGTGACTAAACACATTGACGAAGGAAGAGCGGTAGATGTAGTTTATGTGGACCTCAGTAGGGCGTTCGATAAGGTGCCCCATGCAAGCCTTATTGAGAAAGTGAGGGGGCATGGGATCCAAGGGGCTGTTGCCTTGTGGATCCAGAACTGGCTTGCCCACAGAAGGCAGAGAGTGGTTGTAGATGGGTCTTTTTCTGCATGGAGGTCGGTCACCAGTGGAGTGCCCCAGGGATCTGTTCTGGGACCCTTGCTCTTTGTGATTCTTATAAATGACCTGGATGAGGAAGTGGAGGGATGGGTTGGTAAGTTTGCCAATGACACAAAGGTTGGAGGTGTTGTGGATAGTTTGGAGGGATGTCAGAAGTTGCAACGAGACATAGTTAGGATGCAGGACTGGGTGGAGAAGTGGCAGATGGACTTCAACCCGGATAAGTGTTTGGTGGTTCATTTTGGCGGGTCAAATAGGGTGAAGGAATATAATATTAAGGGTAAGACTCTTAGCAGTGTGGGAGATCAGAAGGATCTTGGGGTCCGGGTTCATAGGATGCTGAAATCGCAGGTCGAGGATATGGTTAAGAAGGCGTATGGTGTACTAGCCTTCAATAATTAAGGGATTGTGTTTAGGAGTCAGGAGGTAATGTTGCAGCTAAATAGGACCCTGGTCAGACCCCACTTGGAGTACTGTGCTCAGTTCTGGTCGCCTCATTACAGGGAGGATGTGGAAGCCATGGGAAGGTTGCAGAGGAGATTTACAAGGATGATGCCTGGATTAGGTCCCATGCCTTATGAGGATAGATTGAGGGAGCTTGGTCTTTTCTCCTTAGAGAGACGAAGGATGAGAGGTGACCTGATAGAGGTGTATAACATGTTGAGAGGTATTGATCGAGTGGATTCTTAAAGGCTTTTTCCCAGGGCTGAAATGGCTGCCACAAGAGGACACAGGTTCAGGGTGCTGGGGAGTAGGTACAGAGGAGATGTCAGGGGTAAGTTTTTCATTCAGAGGGCAGTGGGTGCGTGAAATTGGCTGCCAGAGGTGGTGGTGGAGGTGGATTTGATAGGGTCTTTTAAGAGACTTTTGAATAAGTACATGGGACTATGTAAGATAGAGGGTTATAGATAAGCCTAGTAGGTAGGGATATGATCGGCGCAACTTGTGGGCCGAAGGGCCTGTTTGCACTATAATTTTTCAATGTACTATGTTCTATGTCTCTGAGGTATTTGTTTGTAATATATAAATGATTTGGAGGAAAATGTAACTGGTTTGATTCATAAGTTTGTGGACGACACAAATGTTGGTGGATTTGTGCATAGCGATGAGGACCATCAGAAGATACAGCAGGATATAGATCATTTGGAGACTTGGGCTGAGAGATGGCAGATGGACTTTAATCTGGACAAATGTAAAGTAATGCATTTTGGAAGGCCTAATACAGATAGGAAATATACAGTAAATGGCAGGACCCTTAAGAGTATTGATAGGCAAAGGGATCTGGGTGTACAGGTACACAGGTTACTGAAAGTGGCAATTCAGGTGGAGAAGGTAGTCAAGAATGCATACGGCATGCTTGTCTTCATCGGCCAGGGTATTGAGTTTAAAAATTGGCAAGTCATGTTGCAGCGTTACAGAGCCTTAGTTAGACTGCATTTGGAATATAGTGTTCAATTCTGGTTGCCACACTACCAGAAGGATGTGGAAGCTTTGGAGACAGGGTACAGAAAAGATTTACCAGAATATTGCCTGATATGGAGGGCATTAGCTGTGAGGAGAGGTTGGAGAAACTTGGTTGTTTTCACTGGAATGACGGAGGTTGATAGAAATCTACAAAATTATGAGGAGCATGGATAGAGTGGATAGTCAGAAGCTTTTTCCCATGATGGAAGAGTCAATTACTACGGAGCGTAGGTTTAAGGTGTGAGGGGCAAGGTTTAAAGGAGATGTATGAGGCAGGTTTTCTAAAACAGAGGATGGTGGGTGCCTGGAATTCGCTGTCCAGGGAGGTAGTGGAAGCAGATATGAAAGTGACTTTTGATTATTGATCTTTTGATTATTATGCTCGAACTCCACTCTTCCCTCATGGTGCCAAGTACGAGTATGTTGTCCACGTGGTATATAACTCCTTCCATGACTACTAGGGTTTAAGATGTTCTTCTCGGGAATATTTCTGGAGATGGTGGAGGAGTCCAGAACCAGGATGTCATAGTCTAAGGATATGGGATAAACCTTTTTAGAGATGACAAGAAATTTCTTCACCCAGAGAGTGGTGAGCCTGTAGACTTCACTACCACAGAAAGCAGTTGAGGCCAAAACGTATGTTTTCAAGAAGGAGTTAGATATAGCTCTTGGGGCTAAAGGGATCAAGGGACACTGGGGGGAGGGGGACAGACTCCTGAGTTGGATGATCAGCCATGATCTTAATAAATGGTGGAACACGTTTGAAGTGCCGAATGGCCTACTTCTGCTTCTATTTTATATGTTTCTAATCTATTAAAGCAATAATGATCAAATGGTGATATAAAAGTGATCAGTAGTCTAGATTCTTTGTCCAAAGGTAACTGCCAAATCCGCTTTTTGCATTTAATTTAGTAACTTAATCTTCTGAGACCATCAGATGCATCTCACATTCCACTGTTTTTTTCAGTTGAGTCAAGTCCATGCAGATTCTAATTGAATCATTTGGTTTTGGGAACATGACCATTCCAGAACAGTGCTTTGTTAGTATGGTTACTCTGGCATGTGCTCAATGTCACCCTGACTTTGTCCAAGAGTAGATAAAGGAACTTTCCTCAGTGTGAAGATTGGTTTAGCACCAACCTGTAAATAATCTTGGAAATTAATTCCTGAATGTGCTACCAACTGCTCACCAACAACCTCATCAAGTTCATAGAACAGGCTCCATTGTAAGCAAGCATTCCTGCTTAATAAAGATGATTTTTAGTTCTATATTGTATTCAGAGATTCAATAATTTCTCTATTTTTGCACTTTAATTTGTCCAGTTATTAGCCTATGACTTTCAGTGTAGTCCCACTTGGAACTTCTAATTTGATGGATGATCATAGAATCATAGAAACCCTACAGTGCAGAAAGAAGCCATTTGGCCCATCGAGTCTGCACCGACCACAATCCCACCAAGCCCCTATCCCCATATCCCTACATATTTACCAGCTAATCCCTTTAACCTACGCATCTCAGGACACTAAGGGGCAATGTTAGCATGACCAATCAACCTAACCTGCACATCTTTGGACTGTGGGAGGAAACCGGAGTACCCGGAGGAAACCCACGCAGACACGAGGAGAATGTGCAAACTCCACACAGACAGTGACCCAAGCCAGGAATCGAACCCAGGTCCCTGGAGCAGAGAAGCAGCAGTGCTAACCACTTTGCTACTGTGCCACCCACCATTGTGCTACTGTGATGGCTGTGTCACAAGTAGGCTTACATTAACACTGCAATGATATTACTGTGAAAATCCCCTAGTCACCACATTCTGGTGCCAATTCAGGTACATTGAGGGAGAATTTAGCGTGGCTAATCCATCTAACCAACACGTTTCTTTGGACTGTGGGAGGAAACCGGCACACCCGGACAAAACTACGCAGATGTGGGGAGATTGTGCAGATTCCACACAGACAGTCACCTAAGCCGGGAATCGAACCTGGTCCCTGGTACTGTGAGGCAGCAGTGCTAACCACTGTGCCGCCCTGTGTCTAATTTTAAATAATGTGGCATGTTTATCCACTTTGTGTTTAATGCTTCAGGATTTATTGTCTGTTTCATTCATTTCCCTGAGGAAAATTATTTCCTTTTTCTGTTGTTCTTCTATTTCTTGTAAGTGGTTTGGGTTCAACAGTTTTCCCTCCTTTTTGCTGCCTGTGCTTTAGATCGGCAGATAATTTTTAAGAAGTTCTTAATTTGCTGTGACACTCAGCTGCCCCTGTTGGGCATTATTTCTGTTTGTACAGGTTTCCCACCACAACTAGAGCATTTCAAGATGTGGTTGGCATGCTTTTTCCCGTTTTTGTAGCTTCTTCTTTGGTGCACTTTCCCTCTTCTGGCCTATATATTGAACAGCCTCACTCATTCCTTACCAAGGGACATCACTTTCCCCATGAATAAACATTCTTAATTTGTTTTCTGAGCTCTGTTTGGCTTGCAATTTGCACTGCCTTGACTAGAGCTAAATCTTCTCTCATTTGCAAAAGACCTGATAGAGCTTTATCTAGGACTCCAAGTATTATGCAATCATGAACCAATCCATCCCTTGATTTTCATTGTCACAATTCCCCGTCACCCTGTGTAGATTGTTGATGAATCATGCTTTCATCTTTGGCCTTCGCTTTCAAATGTGAAATGTTCTCTTTTTATAATTAAGTTATTTCAAACACTGAAAAATGAATGCTTGATGGACTTCCAACTGCATATAGTAATGTGCTCTTTGATTTTTTTTCTGCTATAGAAAACCGGAAGCGCCTCAATATCTGGAAAACATCTTTCTCCAGCTATCACAGTTTTGAGCCTGTTGTGAGCCTTCAGTGCTACGGAATAGTTCTGGGAGTGGTAGCAGGAATTCCATACTTGTACCAACCCCTGGAATTGTTGATGCTGCACTAGTGTTGCTGGTTGATTCTGGTTTGTGCTCATTGCTGTCTGGACTCCAGGCCTGTGCTTCAGCTTTCATCTACCGCGCCCACAATGCTCTGACTTTTTAAATTCCCCTGCTCATCAATCAGTGGGAGGTTTGCAGTATTGATAAAGGAGATAATTGGTGTCCTGGAGAACAAGGATTCTCACAACACCAGGTTAAAGTCCAACAGGTTTATTTGGTAGCAAAAGCCACTAGCTTTCGGAGTGTTGCTCCTTCGTCAGGTGAGTGGGAGTTCTGTTCACGAATAGGGCATATAAAGACACAAACTCAATTTACTCAATAATGATTGGAATGCGAGTCTTTACAGCTAATCAAGTCTTAAAGATACAGATAATGTGAGTGGGGAGAGAGTTAAGCACAGGTTAAAGAGATGTGTGTTGTCTCCAGACAGGACAATTAGTGAGATTTTGCAAGTCCAGGCAAGTTGTGGGGGTTACAGATAGTGTGACATGAACCCGAGATCCCAGTTGAGGCTATCCTCATGTGTAGCTATGAGGAGAGATTGGAGAGGTTGGGGTTGTTTTCCTTGGAACAGAGAAGGCTGAGGGCTGACATGACAGATGTACACAAAATTGCAAGAGATATGGAGAGACAGGAGGAACCGGTTTCCCTAGATTCAAGCTAAGTGGCAGAAGGATTAGAGGCGGACATGAAGAAAAACATTTTCAGGAAGACTGTGTGTGGCGGGAGATTGGAGAGAGTTGGAGAGGGTGAGAGAGGAAGATTGGAGAGATTTGGAAAAGATGGGAGTGAGAGATTGAAGAGAGTCTGAGAGGATGTGAGAGAGAGTTTGGAGACAGAGTGAGAGTGTAACATAGGAGAGAGTTTGAGAGGGTGAGAGTGAGAGATTGGAGAGAGTTGGACAGGGTGAGAGTGGAAGATTGGAGAGATTTGGAAAAGGTGAGCCTGGGAGATTGGAAAGGGTAGAGTAGGAGATTAGAGAGACTGGGACAGGGTGACAATGGGAGATTGGAGAGAGTTGGACAGGGTGGGAGAGGAAGATTGGAGAGATTTGGAAAAAGGTGAGCGTGTGAGATTAGAGAGAGTAGGAGATTAGAGAGAGAGATTAGAGGCAGGGTGGGAGATTGGAAAGAGGTGGAGAGAGTGAGTGTGAGATTGGAGAGTCAGAGAGTGTTGTGTAAGGTGGTTGCGTGAGGCTGGGCGGAGAGATAGTTGAATATTGAGGACATTGCTGTTTACTGGGAGGGGCAGGATCGAAGTGAAAGCTGATAATCGATGAAGGAAGAGAATGTGATGAGACGGCTGAGTGTGGAGACTGGGATTACTAACAGGCTGCACTGAAGGAGAATTTAACTACAATCACTCAGTTTCCAAATTCCCCTCTGCCTAGCATTTCTCGCTCATCGCGAAAATTTTATCACCAAATTTCATCACAAGGTAAGACTGCCATTCCTATAGCTCTCACACATCCGTCAGATATAGAAACCGCTCGAAAACAGAGCGGCTCTCCCTTAGTACTGACCATCTGTCTCTCCAGCAATCCCCCAATGCTCCTAATCTGTGTATCCAGCGATCCCCAGTGCTCCTAATCTGTCGATGCAGCGATCCCCAGTGCTGCTATTCTCTCCAGTGCTTCTAATCTATCCAGCGATCCCCGAGTGCGGTTACTCTATCCAGCGATACGTGCTTCTATTTTGTCTCTTCAGTGATTCCCCCAGTGTTGCTACTTTGTCTGTCCAGTGATTCCCCCAGTGCTGCTACTCTAACCAGCGATCGCCTAATGCTGCTACTCTGTCTCTCTAGCCATCCTAGTAAAAAGTCTGACAACACCAGGTTTAAGTCCAACCGATTATTTGACTATCAAATAAATCGGTTGGACTTAAACCTGGTGTTGTCAGACTTTTTACTGTGTTTACCCCAGTCCAACGCCAGCATATCCACATCATCTCTAGCCATCCCCCAGCGCTGCTACTCTCTCTCTAGCGATCCCCCAGTGCTATTACTCTATCCAGTGATCGCCCAGTGCTCCTACTCTGTCGAACCAGTGATCCCCCAATGCTGCTACTCTCTCTCCAGTGATCTCGCAGTGCTGCTACTCTCTCTCCAGCGATCTCCCAGTGCTCCTACTCTCTCTCTCCAGTGATTTCCTCAGTGCTGCTACTCTGTCTATCCAGCGATCCCCTAGTGCTGGAACTCTGTCTATCCAGTGATCTCCCAGTGCTGCTACTCTCTCTCCAGCGATCCCCCAGTGCTCCTACTCTGTCTATCCAGTGATCTCCCAGTGCTGCTATTCTGTCTCTCCAGTGATTTCCCCAGCGCTGCTACTCTGTCTATCCAGCGATCCTTTAGTGCTGTTACTCTAGCCAGCGTCCGTCCAGTGCTCCAACTCCATCTAACCGGCAATCGCTCAGTGCTGCTACTACGTCTCTCTAGCAATCCACCAGTACTAACCCTCTCTCTTGCGAATGCTCCCTCAGTACTGTTCTGTGTTATTTCACTGCGAGTGGATATGCTAGCATCATCCCAAGGCTCTGCTGGACAATCAAAAATATTTATTAGCTTCAAACTGCTAATGGTTAAAAAGTGTAATTACCAAATTCTCAGCAATGACGTCCTTCACCAAGTTTTTAAACGTATGTGTACAAAGAAAAATTACTACTAAAAATTGGTCAAACCATTTAACCCATGATGCTATTTTGCTATTGGTGGAAGGATTGAGAACCAGGGACTTTTGATTAAAAGTGATTATCTAAAGCAGAAAGAGCAATATAGGAAAAAGGCATTTTTACACAGTGAGTGGTTAGCCTGACTCTGCGGTCCAGGCAGGTTCAATACAGTTACTCACTCAAAAGAGAACTGGATCATAATCCTAAGGAGAAAATATTACAGGTTAATGGGGGAAACAAAGAACAAGGAGTGGGATCTCCTTGTCAGAAGTATGACAGACTGAGCAACCTCTGATTTTATACATTTATGACAATATATGAATAATGGGGGATTTTCACAGTAACTTGATTGTGGTGTTAATGTACACCTACTGTGATACTAATAAATAAAATTTAAAACTTTAAACTTGCAGAATAGACATATTCTGTAAGTAAGAATTGAAATCTTGGATCAAAGTAATTGTGGAATACAGATCTATAAAGAAACACAAGTCACAGTGGGGCTAATAAGACTGTAAGGGGGCTAAAAAAGGACTAAGTTTTATTTCCAAAGGAATACATTTCCTCATGACATTTAAGAAGCAATTAAATGAGCACATGAAATGCCATAGTATACAAGGCTATGAACCAAGTGCTAGAAAATGTGATTAGAATAAATAGGTGCTTGATGGCCAGTGCAGACGAGTTGGGCTGAAGGGCCTCTTCATGTGCTATACAACTCAATGGACTGTGATTAGAATTGAATTGTAAAGTTTTGTTAAACCTGTAATGAACCTCAGTTAGACCATCCTTATAGTTGTTGCGTTCAGCTTTCGTCATTGCATTTTAAAATGTAGAAAAAAATGCAAAAAGATTGGAAGATAACAAATGTAATTCCATTATTCAAAGAGGGAGGCATGATGTGGCGATGCTGTCATTGGACTAGGGTAGGCAAAGTAAGAAGCCTCATAAGACCAGGTTAAAGTCCAACAGGTTTATTTGGAACCATGAGCTTTTGGAGTGCTGCTCCTTCAGGTGAGTGACTCACCTGATGAAAGATCAGTGCTTTGAAAGTCCATGATTCCAAATAAACGTGTTGGACTTTAACCTGGTGTCAGAAAGGAGGAAGGCAGAAAGCAGGAGACGACAGGGAAGTTACCTGAATATCTGTTGCAGAGAAATTGTTAGAAACATTTATTAAATAAGTTAAATTGTTCAAGAGGGGAAGTAGAGACAATCCTGGTAATTGTAGACTAGTGAGCCTTAATTCTGTTGTGGGCAAAGCTTTGGAAATGATTATATGAGATAGGATTTATAATCATCTAGAGAGGAACAATTTGATTAGGGATAGTCAACACGGTTTTGTGAAGGGTAGGTCGTGCCTCACAAACTTTATTGAGTTCTTTGACAAGGTGACCAAAGAGGTGGATGAGGGTAAAGTAGTTGAGTGGTGTATATGGATTTCAGTAAAGCGTTTGATAAGGTTCCCATGGTAGGCTATTGCAGAAAATACAGAGGCATGGGATCGAGGGTGATTTTATGGTTTGGATCAGAAATTGGTTAACTGCAAGAAGACAGAGGGTGGAGGTTGATGGGAAATGTTCATCCTGGAGTTCAGTTACTAGTGGTGTACCGCAGGCATCTGTTTTGGGGCCACTGCTATTTGTCATTTTTATAACTGGCCTAGATACGGGTGTAGAAGGATAGATTAGTAAATTTGCGGATGACAGTAAAGTCAGTGGAGTTGTGGACAGTGTGGAAGAATGTTGCATGGTATGGTGGGAAGGTCTTATGAGGAAAGGTTGAGTGACTTGAGGCTGTTTTCATTAGAGAGAGAAAGGTTAATAGAGGCATACAAGATGATCAGAGGATTAGATAGGGTGGACAGTGTGAACCTTTTTCCTCGAATGCTGATGGCTAGTATGAGGGGACATAACTTTAAATTGAGGGGTTATAGATATAGGACAGATGTCAGAGGTAAATTCTTTACTCAGAGAGTAGTAAGGACGTGGAATGTCCTTCCTGCAATAGTAGTGGACTCGCCAACGTTAAGGGCATTTAAAGGATCATTGGATAAGCACATGGTTTATACTGGAATAGTGTAGGTTAGATGGACTTTAGATTTGTTTTACAGGTTGGCACAATATCAAGGGCCGAAGAGCCTGCACAGCGGTGTAATGTTCTATGTTCTATGTTAACATAGAATCCCTACCTTGCAGAAGGAGTCTGTTCAGCCCATCAAGCCTGCACCAACAGCAATCCAACCCAGACCCCATCCCTGTAACCCCATGTATTTACCCTGTTACTCCCCCGACCCTAAGGGTGTAACAGAGCACTTGGCTAAATTCAAGCTAATCAGGTAGGGTCAACGTGGCTTTGTGAAAGGGAAATCATATTTAACATAGAACATAGAACATTACAGCGCAGAACAGGCCCTTCGGCCCACGATGTTGCGCCGACCAGTTACAAAAACAATGACCCACTAGCCTATGCCAATCCCTTTTCGTCCATAAACCTATCCACAGATCTCTTAAACGCCCCCAAACTAGGCGCATTTACAACCGCAGCAGGCAGGGCATTCCAATCCCTCACCACCCGCTGGGTAAAGAACCTACCCCTGACATCCGTCCTGTAGCTACCCCCCCTTAATTTAAAGCCATGCCCCCTCGTGCTAGCATTCTCCATCCGAGGAAAAAGGCTATCACTATCCACCCTATCTAAACCTCTAATCATCTTATATGTTTCAATAAGATCCCCTCTTAGCCGCCTTCTTTCCAACGAAAACAACCCTAAATCCCTCAGTCTCTCCTTATAGGACCTCCCCTCCATACCAGGCAACATCCTAGTAAACCTCCTCTGCACCCTCTCCAAAGCCTCCACATCCTTCTTGTAATGCGGGGACCAGAACTGCACACAGTACTCCAAGTGCGGCCGCACCAGAGTTGTGTACAGTTGCAACATGACGCTGCGACTCCTAAATTCAATCCCCCTACCAATAAACGCCAAGACACCGTACGCCTTCTTAACAACCTTATCTACTTGATTCCCAACTTTCAGGGATCTATGTACACGTACACCTAGATCCCTCTGTTCATCCACACTATTCAAAGTCCTCCCGTTAGCCCTATACTCGACACATCTGTTGCTCCTACCAAAGTGAATTACCTCACACTTCTCTGCATTAAATTCCATCCGCCACCTCTCGGCCCAGCTCTGCAACCTATCTAAGTCTCCCTGCAGACTATGACACCCTTCCTCACAATCTACCACACCTCCGACTTTGGTGTCATCAGCAAATTTACTAATCCACCCAACTATACCCTCATCCAGATCATTAATAAAGATTACAAACAACAGTGGCCCCAAAACAGATCCCTGAGGCACACCACTCGTAACCGAACTCCATGATGAATATTTACCATCAACCACCACCCTCTGTCTCCTATCTGATAGCCAATTCCTGATCCAACTTCTTAGATTACCCACAATCCCATACATCTGCATTTTCTGCAGAAGCCTACCATGGTGAACCTTATCGAACGCCTTACTAAAATCCATATATACCACGTCAACTGCCTTGCCCCCATCCACCTCTTTGGTCACCTTCTCAAAAAACTCAATAAGGTTAGTAAGGCACGACCTACCCGCTACAAAACCATGCTGACTATTTCTAATCAATTCATTACACTCCAAATAACTATAAATCCTATCCCTAATAATTTTTTCTAAAACCTTGCCCACAACAGAAGTAAGACTCACCGGTCTATAATTCCCGGCAAAGTCTCTGTTCCCCTTCTTAAACAATGGGACAACATTCGCTATCCTCCAATCCTCCGGGACTACACCAGAGACCAATGATGACCTGAAGATCAGAGCCAGAGGCTCTGCAATCACCTCTCTAGCCTCCCAGAGAATCCTAGGGTAGATCCCATCCGGACCAGGGGACTTATCTATTTTCAGCCCCTCAAGAATATCCAGCATATCCCCCTTATCAACCGTAATACTGTCTATTTTACACCCCTGCAACCCAGTGTCCCAGTGCCTTAGGTTGAGAATAGGACCAATATATTGGTTTGAAGGAGTCACATGCGCTATTGATAAAGGAGAACCAGTAGATGTATTTGCTAAGGTGCTCAGGTTATTGCGTAAGATAAAAGCTCATGGTGTGGGGGGTAACATATTCACATGGATAGAAAATTGACTAGCTATCAAAAAACAGAGAGTAGGGTCTTTTTCAGGTTGACAAGATGTAACGAGTGGTGTACCACCGTGATGAGATCTCAACTGTTGTCAATTTATATATCTAGCTTGAATGAAGGGATTGTTGTCAAAATTGCTGACATCACAAAGATAGATAGGAGAATAAGTTGTGATGAGGACATAATGAGGCTAAAAAAGGTTAAATGAGTGGGCAAAGATGTGGAAAATGAAGTATAATATGGAAAAATGTAAAACTGTCCATTTTGGCAGCAAGAATGTAAGAGAAGAATTTTATGTAAACAGTGAGAGATTGCAGAGCTCTGAGGTGCAGAGGAATCTGGGTGTTCTAGTGCACAAATTATAAAAGACTAGTATGCAGCAGCAAGTAATTAGAAAAATAGAATGTTATAGTTTACTGCGAGGGAAATTGAATACAAAAGTAGAGAGTTATGCTTCCGTTTACAGGGCTCTTGTGAAACCACATTTGAAGTATTGCTCTCCCTATTTAAGTAAAAATGTAAATGTGTTAGAAGCAGCTCAAAGGACAAAGAACAGTTTAGCACAGAAACAGGCCCTTTGGCCCACCAAGTTTGTGCTAACATGAGCACCTCTTTAATCTAATATTTTCTTGCTTCTATGTGGTCCATATCCCTCTATTCCCTGCCTATTAGTGTATCTATTCAGATGCCTCTCGAACACTGTTACAGAATCTGCTTCCATTACCTCCTCCTGCAGTGCATTCCAGGTATTCACCACCTTCTATGTGAAAAACTTGCCCCTTGCATCTCTTTTAAACATTTGCCCTCTCATTTTCAATCTATCCCCCTGAGTAATTGATCCTTCAACCCTGGGAAAAAGCCTCTGACTATCCACTCTATTCAAGCCTGGCATAATCTTGTAAACTTCTATCAAGCCCCCCTCATTCTCTGACGCTCCAATGAAAACAAACCAAGTTTGTTCAACCTTTATTCATAATCCATGTCCTCCAAACCAGGCAACATCCTGGTAAATCTCTTTTGCACCCTTTCCAATGCATCAAAAGCCTTCCGGTAGTGTGGTGACCAGAATTGTACACAATACTCCAAATGCAGCGTAACCATAGTCTTATACAGCTGGAACATAATTTTCCAGTTCCTATACTCAATGCCCCAACTGATGAAGGTCAGCATGCCATATGCCTTCTTGACCACCTTGTCCACTTGTGTTGCCACCTTCCGTAAACTGTGGATCTGCACGCCTAGATCCCTCTGTGTGCTAATATTTCTAAGGGCTCTACCACTTACTGTGTAATTTTCTTCTGCAGTACATCTTCCAAATCGCATCACCTCACATTTGTCCTGGTTAAGCTCCATCTGCCATCTTTCAGCCCAGTCTCCTGATTTATATCCTGCTGTGTCCTCTGACATCCATCATCACTACCCGCTACTCCCTCAATTTTTGTACTATCTGCAAATTTACTAATCAGATCACTTACATTTTCCTCCAAATCATTTATATAGATTACAAACAACAGAGCCCCCAGCACTGATCTTCGTGGAACACAGCTTGTCACAGATCTTCAGTTAGAAAAGTATCCTTCCACTGCTACTCTCTGCTTTCTATGCCCAAGTCAGTTTTGTATCCATCTTATCAGCTCACCTCGAACCCCATATGACTCCCCCTGTCATGAGGAACCTAAAATCCATGTACACAACACCCACTGCCCTGCCCTGGTCAATTTTTTTTTGTCACTTCCTCAAAGAACTTAATCAAGTTTGTGAGACACGACCTCCCTTTCACAAAAGCATGCTGCCTATTGCTAATAACCCTATTCTTTTCCAAATGTGAATACATTCTGTCCCTAAGAAGCTTCTCCAATAATTTCTCCGCCATTGATGTCAGGCTTACAGGCTCACAATTTCCTGGATTGTCTCTTCTGCTCTTCTTAAACAGAATCCTCTGGTATCTCACCCATGGCTAAAAAAGAATCCAAAGATTTTGGCCAAGGCCTCAGGAATATTCTGTAAAGGGCCTTATCTGACCCTCTGGACTTGTCCATTTTAATGTTTTTCAAAACCTCTAAACACCTCCTCGCTTTTTATCTCAACATGTCCTAGCATGTCGACATCTTTCTTTCTACACTCCCCATCCGACACATCCTTCTCCTTTGTGAATACTGATGCAAAGTACTCATCAAGAACCTCACCCACCTCATCTAGCTCCACACACAAATCCCCTCCACTGTCCTTGAGTTGATCCACCCCTTCCTTAGCTACCTTCTTCCTACTTATATACGCATAAAAAACTTTAGGCTGACACTTAATCGTCTCTGCCCATTTTTGCCCTAAGTCCCTGTTTAATCTCTTTCCTGCTATCTTTGTATTCCTCAAGAGCCTTATCCATTTTCAATTTCCTGAAATTTATGTATGCCTGCTTCTTCTTTTTCACTAAGCTCACAATCTCTCTTGTCATCCAGGGTTCCCAAATCTTGCCATCTTTATCCTTCAGTTTTACAGGGATATACTTGTCCTAAATTGTTAACAACCGACTTTTAAAAGACTCCCACATATTGGATGTGGATTTATCCTCAAACAGCTGTGCCCCTCCCCCCTCTGGAGGGGGTGGGGGGATGTGGCAGAGGAGGGGGAGGTGGTGGGCTGGACCTTGCTTTCAGGCATCGTGAGTATTGCAGTGCTGCCCTCATCTATGAGTGGGACTGTTGTTCACAGGAAGGGGGCCTCAGATAGGCTGGAACCCCCAGAAACACCTGGTGGAAGGCCCTGGGTTGCACACCAGCTGATTCTTATCCTTATGGGTGCCCAGTGGGCCCCGTGGTCCTCCATGTGACAGAGGGGCAGCTAGAGTGAGGTCCAGAATCCCCACTGTCCTAGTGGATTCCATCCAGTGCCTGCACTATGCTGCTGAAACCCTCAGTCATGGAGGTCATGAGTTGAACCTTGATGTTGACATCTCCTGCAGACGCCGACCTTGCAAAATTGGCCACATTGTGGGAGTAATGGCACTATTTCCATCGACCATAAGGTGATGGGACTTCTCCAGTTCGCCTTGCAGTCCGGGGAAGGATGCCGCTCTCCATTCTTGATGCTGTTGACTCTGTCTTTGCATCATCAGCTCCAGGACAACCAAGACCAGGGGCACATCATCAAGCTGAGGCCCAAGCAGATCCCTGGCCTCGGGCATCCCTCCAAGTGTCAGTTCCCCAGGACATCCTTGCCTCCAACTGCAGTGAATTGTCAGCTGTGAGGTGTTCACTAGAGAGTGACCTGGAAGCCTGGTCCACTTTGGTAGGAATAATGGTAGGAAGGACTATTTCTTACGTGGCGAAAAAGTGCAGCAGGCGACGGTGCAGAAGGACCTCGGGGTCCTTGTGCATGAGTCGCAAAAACCCAGCCTGCAGGTGCAGCAGGTGGTCAGGAAGGCTAATGGGATGCTGGCCTTCATAGCGAGGGGGATTGAATATAAAAGTAGGGAGGTCTTGCTGCGGCTGTATAGGGCATTGGTGAGGCCGCAGCTGGAGTACTGTGTGCAGTTTTGGTCGCCGCACTTACGCAAGAATATTTTGGCCTTGGAGGGAGTGCAGAGGAGGTTTACTAGGCTGATACCGGAGTTGAGGGGGTTGAGCTATGAGGAGAGGCTGAATAAACTAGGCTTGTACTCGTTAGAGTTTAGAAGAATGAGGGGAGATCTCATTGAGACGTATAAGATGATGAATGGGATGGATAGGATAGAGGTGGAGAGACTCTTCCTGCTCAGAAAGGATAATAGGACTAGGGGGCACAGCCTCAAGATAAAGGGGGGGCGGTTTAGAATGGAGTTGAGGAGGAACTTCTTCACTCAAAGGGTGGTGAGTCTCTGGAATTCTCTGCCCGTTGAAGTGGTGGAGGCTGCCTTGCTAAATATTTTTAAGACGTGGGTTGATGGGTTTTTGATAAGAGAGGGGATTAAGGGTTATGGGGAGAGGGCGGGAATGTGGAACTGAGCCACGACAGATCAGCCATGATCTTATTGAATGGTGGGGCAGGCTCGAAGGGCTGGATGGCCTACTCCTGCTCCTATTTCTTATGTTCTTATGTAAGCCTGTCTATTTAGTGATGACACCGAGGTGTGAGTATCTACGCTACTTCCTGATGTGGGTGAAGCCGTGATGCCTCTTCAAGGAGCTCAAATGGGGAGTTAGGAGGGATGTAAGGGGCCATGAAATGTCCTTGGTCAACAGGGTTAAGAAGAGACCCAAGGCATTTTATACAGATATTAGGAGCAGGAGGATAGCTAAGGAAAGAGTAGGCCCTCTCAAGGATAAAGGAGGGAGGTTATGTGTGGAGACACAGGGAGTGGGTGAGATCCTCAATGAGTACTTTGCATTGAAGCACGAGGATGGTCCAGCCGGTTTGGCTGCTTTGTCTGTAAGAGAAGGGGGATGGCATTTGTGCATTACAGAAGATAAAGGAGAGAACATTGATTATTTACTTGGGACTTGAGGAATGACAGCATGTCTCGAGGGTTCTCAGGTTTGTCTGTTGCCTCTACTTCACTGTCAGCCTAGGTGTGCTCTTTCTCTCCACACCCCCCCAAACAACTTGAGGGCTCTCTCGTCAAATAGTGTGAGGATAATGGGGTCCGGCATTACTCCGACTGGGTGAGCTTGCTCACGCTTGTTGTGGTTGAGTTTGTCTTGCACTGACACACATACAGAGAATATAGGTGGCAATGTTGTCGTTGAAGATGGTGATGAGGTGTGACAGGCGTGGACTTTGTATGGGGGGTGGAGTGTGAGGAGAATGGCAGCAAATGGGGGAAATATGGTGAATGAGGGAGGGGAGAAGAGGTCCTCCTTACAGCTGTTGGTAAAGGCTGAAGTCGCTGGGTGAGAGATAAAAGTGTAGGTGGGAGGGCTGTGCGAAGGGATGCAGGGAAAGACTGCATAAGGCTCATTTACTCTGGCTGAATGCAGAAGATCTTTCATCCTCTTGCGACACTGCTGCCACGTCCTATTCTGCAGGGAATTTGCATTCAAAAATTGGTGGAGTTGTGGATAGTGAAGAGGATTGTCAGAGGATACAGAAAGATAGAGGCCGGCTGGAGACTTGGGCGGAGAAATGACAGATGGAGTTTAATCCGGATAAGTGTGAGATAATGAATTTTGGAAGGTCCAATGCATGTAGGGATTATACAGTAAATGGTAAACCCCTTAGCAGTATTGACAGGCAGAGAGATCTGAGCGTACATGTCCACCGATCACTGAAAGTGGCAACGCGGGTGGGTAAGGTAGTCAAGAAGGCATATGACATGCTTGTCTTTATCAGTCGGGGCATTGAGTATAAAAATTGGCAGGTCATGCTGCAGCTGAACAGAACCTTAGTTAGGCCTCATTTAAAATATTGTGTACAATTCTGGCCGCCACACTACCAGAAGGATGTGGAAAATTTGGACAGGGTACAGAAGAGTTGTACTAGGATGTTGCTTGGTCTAGTGGTTATTAACTATGAGCAGAGGTTGGGTAAACTCAGTTTGTTTTCATTGGAATGACAGAGGTTGAGGGGTGACCTTATAGAGGTCCACAAGATTATGAGTGGGGTGGACAGAGTGGGTAGTCAGATGCTCTTTCCTGGAGTAGAAAAGTCAATACTAGGGGACATAGGTTTAAGGGGAAAAGTTCAGAGGAGATGTGTGAGGCAAGCTTTTTACACAGAGGTTGGTAAATATCTGGAATGTGCTGCCTGGGGAGGTGGTGGAAACAGGTACCGTAGAAGCATTTAGGCAACAATGAATAAAATGGGAATGGAAGGATACAGACTCTGTAAGTGTATACAGTTTTAGGTTAGGCAGGCATCATTAACGGCGCAGGCTTGGAAGATTGAAGGGCCTGTTCCTGTGCTGCTGTCCTTTGTTCTTTGTTCACTAGGCCGCTACTGCATCTCAGGTTGGGGTAGTGACCTAGGTAGAAGGCCTTCTCTTGAAGCAGGGGTACAGTACCTCCCGCTTCTGCTTCACGCCATCAAGAAGTTTGGTCAGGTCTATCTCTGTGGGGGCAGGCTTCCTGGCTGCCATTCCCAATCCCCTGCAGTCGCTGTGGAACAAGTGCTGGGAGCCATTTAGAGTCATAGAGTCATCGAAGTTTACAGCATAGAAACAGGCCCTTTGGCCCAACTTGTCCATGACGCCTTTTTTTTAAAATCCCTAAGCTAACCCCAATTGCCCACATTTGGCCCATTTCCCTCTATACCCATCTTATCCATGTAACTATCTAAATGTTTTTTTAAGAGACAAAATTGTACCTGCCTCTACTACTACCTCTGGCCAGGCACTCACCATCCACTGTGTGAAAAAATTGCCCCTCTGGACATTTTTGTATCTCTCTCCTCTCACCTTAAACCTATGCCCTCTAGTTTTAGACTACCCTACCTTTGGGAAAAGATGTTGACTATCTACCTTATCTGTGCCCCTCATTATTTTATAGGCCTCTATAAGGTCACCCCGCAGCCTTCTACACTCCAGAGAAAAAAGTCCCAGTCTATCCAGCCTCTCCTTATAACTCAAACCATCAAGTCCTGGTAGCATCCTAGTAAATCTCTTCTGCACTCTTTCTAGTTTTCTTAATATCCTTTCTATAATAGGCTGACCAGAATTGCACACAGTATTTATAACTCCTGTATTCAATGTTCTGACCGATGAAACCAAGCATGCTGAATACCTTCTTCAGCACTCTCTCCACCTGTGACTCCACTTTCAAGGATCTATGAACATGTACCCCTAGATCTCTTTGTTCTGTAACTCTCCCCAGCACCCTACCATTAATTGAGTAAGTCCTGCTCTTGTTCAGTCTACCAAAATGCATCACCTCGCATTTGTCTAACTTGAATTCTATCTGCCATTCGTCAGCCCAATGGCCCAATTGGTCAAGATCCTGTTGTAATTGGAGATAACTTTCTTCACTGTCCACTATATCTACATGCAGCTCAAGTGACCTTGCAGCCTCTTAGCATCCTCTTCACCTAGTTTAGTGTCGTCTGCAAATTTGGACATATTGCGCTCAATTCTTTCATCCAAATCATAAATGTATATTGTGAATAGCTGGGGTCCCAGCACTGAACCCTGCAGTATCCTACTAGTTGCTGCCTGCCACTCTGAAAAGGACCCACTCTCTGACTTCTGTCTGCCAGCTAGTTCTCTATCCACGTCAATACATTACCCCCAGTACAATGAGCTTTAATTTTGCTCACTAATTTCTTCAATCATGTCAACTCCCATTCTTCTGAACTCCAAGGAGTACAGACACAACCTGTTCAATCTTTCCTCATATGGTAGTTCCTTCATACCTGGGATCATCCCAGTAAATCTCCTCTGCATTGCCTCCAATGATAATATATCTTTCCTTAAATAAGGGGACCAAAACTCTGCACAGTATTCTAAACATGGCCTCATTAGTACCTTGCAGTATTGCAGCAACAACTCGTTACTTTTATTCTCCAGCACTCTTGAAATAAAGTGTCATTCCATTTACCTGCTGCACCTGTATGCTAGCTTTCTGGGTTTCAAGGACCCCCAAGTCCTTTTGTGTTACAGCTTTCTGCAGTCTTTCTCTGTTTAAATAATAATCCACCTTCTCATCCTTTCTTCCAAAATGAACAATTTAACATTTTCCCACATTAAATTCCATTCACCAATTTTCTGCCAACTCACTTTATCTGTCAATATCTCTCTGTCAACTATTTATAACCTCCTCGCAATCTGTCTTCCCTTCCACCTTTATATCAGCCCCAAATTGGGCCACAGTACATCCTGTTCCTCTGCGGTCCCAGCATTGATCCCTGTGGCAATGCACAGGGATCTCCAACGTGAGAAAGAGCCTCTCATCAAATCACCTATGAATGCAGAGCAGGCTTAAGGGGCTGAATGGCCTACATCTTGTCCATATGTTTATATAAGGATGATGCCAGAAATGCAAATTCATGCTATCATAAATGGGTGTACAGACAAGGCTGAGGGGTTAACCTAACAGATTACCTTTAAAATTATGAAGGATTTGTGCAGTGACCTCAAGGAGGCCCATGAGGTTGGCCTCTTGGAGTATGAGCTCCCTGACTGAGGTAATGATTGCCTGCCCAATCAGGGAGTCTCACCTATACATATTTTATATATGAGAGAGAGAGAGAGGGCAGCTCTGGAGTACTGACACCCCAGATTCTGATTTTGTACTTGAAGCATTCTTCAGAGCGGAACTGTGTAAATAAAAATGAATCTGGGTGAAGGGACACAAGACACTAGGGAGTTATTTCAGTTTGGATACCAAAAGGGAGTGGTTGGGCTGAATGGTCTGTACGTGTATGTTTGATGTAATTATATATAACTGTCACATCATAGATACAGTCATGGTCTGAGTATCCTTCTTCCTATCTCAGATATATAGACTGAGTCTTAGAATGAAAATGTCATATCTTGACAGAACTCTGATCAAGGACAGCTTCAGCTCATAAAGTTAACATGATACAGTGATGACAACAGCTGTGGTGTAATAAGTATAAGATACTGTTGGTAAATCAGCTCAGAGTGTGTTCTAATAACCAACTGGCCGATAACCAGTTATAATGATATGGAGAGGTGCAGTAGTGTCTGTATGAGGAAATCTCTATTTCTGATCACCATTCCAACATCCTGTGCATGGTGGCACAGTGGTTAGCACTGCTGCCTCACAGCATCAGGGACCCAGGTTCAATTCCCGGCTTGGGTCACTATGCAGAGTCTACATATTTTCCTCATGTCTGTGCGGGTTTCTGCTGGGTGCTCCCACACTCCAAAAGGCGTGCTGGTTAGTGCATTGGCCATGCTAAATTCTCTCTCTGTGTACCCAAACAGGTGTCGGAGTGTGGAAATGTGGGGATTTTTACAGTAACTTCACTGAAGTGTTAATGTAAGACTGTGCTACTAATAAATAAACATTAAACACTCTGACACACGTTACTGAGCAAACTCACAATGCAGTGATCCAGCAAAGCACACATGAATCTCTTCACTATCAGGACTGAAGGGACCAGAATGAACGACAGTGACTTTGGGAAGCGATTTGAGAAAGGAAGTGGAATCTTTTCGAAGCTAGAGTTGAAATGAGCTCCATTCACTTTTCAGAGAATGTGTCTGTTAACTTAATCATTAACATCCCTGAGTTCAGAGAGTCCTCCCATTGTGGAAGAGAGTGGGAGATTGGAGAAAATTGGACAGGATGAGCATGTGAGATTGGAGAGAGTCAGACAGCGTGAGAGTGGGAGGATGGAGAGAGTTGGAGAGTGTGAGAGTGTTCCTGCTATTTGATTCCTTACCTCCAATAACTCCTCCTCCTCCAACAAGCTCACCCTTAGAGAAAAGACCAAAGAAAATTACAGCACAGGAACAGGCTCTTCAGCCCTCCAAGCCTGCACCGACTTAACGAAAACCCCCTATCATATCCCTCTATTCCCATCCTATTCATGTACTTGTCAAGATACCCCTTAAAAGTCACTACTGTACCTGCTTCCACTACCTCTCCTGGCAACGAGTTCCAGACACCCACTACTCTCTATGTAAAAAATCTGCCTCGTACATCTCCTTTAAACCTTGCCCCTTGCACCTTAAACCTATGCCCCCTAGTAACTGACTGTTCCACACTGGGAAAAAGCTTCTGACTATCCACTCTGTCCATGCCTCTCATAATCTTGTAGCCTTCCATCAGGTGTCCCCTCAACCTCCGTCGCTCCAGTGAGAACAAACCAAGTTTCTCCAACCTCTCCTCATGGCTAAAGTGCCGGAAGGGAATTGGTTTGAAAGATTTAGCGAAATTTTCAGGTGCTTTGATAAGTTTAATCAACTCTGATATCAGCAGTAATATTGAAGCAGCAATGGGATCATTACGTTCTTTCACTACTGCCTTTACATTGGGATATATTGAAAGCTACTGAGTGTGGCTCAGATACAAAGAGCAATGTCAGTGCTGTAGACAGAGTCAGACATTCTCTCCAATGTCACTGTCTCCTTGTGTTATTAACCCCTGTGACCGTGAGAACATTAAAGAACAATGTGACATTATAGCATCTTCGATGTGTTTGTCATTACTGAGCAAACTCACAATGCAGTGATCCAGCAAAGCACACGTGAATCTCTTCACTATCAGGACTGAAGGGACCAGAATGAACGACAGTGACTTTGGGAAGAGATTTGAGAAAAGAAGTGGAATCTTTCCAAAGTTAGAGCTGAAATGAGCTCCATTCACTTTTCAGAGAATGTGTCTGTTAACTTAATCATTAACATCCCTGAGTTCAGAGAGTCCGCCCATTGTGGAAGAGACTGGGAGATTGGAGAAAATTGGAGAGGGTGAGCATGTGAGATTGGAGAGAGTCAGAGAACGTGAGAGTGGGAGAATGGAGAGAGTTGGAGAGTGGGAGATTGGAGAGTTGGAGGGATAAGAGTGAGAGAGTTGAAGAGGGTGAGAATGTGAGCTTGGAGAGAGATGGAGAGGGTGAGCATGGGAGATTGGAGAGAGGTGGAGAGGGTAAAGTAGAGAGAGTCACAGAAATGAGAGTGGGATAGTGAAGAGAGTTGGAGACGATGAGAATGTGAGATTGGAGAGTGCGAGACCCATACCCAAGATCATCCTATTAAACCTCCTGCACTTCTGGATGAAGGTTGTAGCAAATTTTTCATCCTTGTCTTTTACACTGATGTGCTGGGCTGCTCTATCATTGAGGATGAGGATATTTATGGAGCCTCTGTAATGTCCTAACTATCTTTGGGATTGTGGGTTTTAACACAAAGAAAAATGATGTGGTTTGCACATGTACATTCAAAGTGAAACACAACAGGTTTATTGAAAAAAATGTTCTTTGTACAGAACAGAAAATTAAACTGAGACAGCAAGCATCCTGTGAAACACTCCAAATTATATGACCTTCCCTTAAAGCATCCTTGCAACCACTGAAATATATAACAGCCTCCTCCTCCAGAGAGTTGTTTAATTGTCCCCCACTATTCACAGCTGGATGTGGAACTTGGGTCTGGTGTGGATTGGTTGTGGAATTGCGAAGGTCCGTCTATTACTTGCTGCTTATGCTGTTTAGCATGTAAGTCCCCTTGTGTTGTGGCTTCACCAGGTTGCTACCTCATTTTTAGGTATGCCTGGTGTGCTGCTGGCATAGCCTCCTGCACTCTTCATTGAAGTAGCGTTGGTACTCTGGCTTAGTGGTAATGGTAGAGTGGGGCCATGAGGTTACATGTGATGGTTGAGTACAATTCTTCTGCTGATGCCTGGATGCCTGGTCTTGAGCTGCTAGGTCTGTTTGAAGTCCATCCTGTTTAGCACAGTGGCAGTGCCACACAACACATCCTCAATGTGAAGATGGGCAAGGACTGTATATTTGATTCTGAACTGCTCTATGAAAATGGCTGAGCACATCATTCAGATATATGAAGCCATTTACGAATCAAATGAGGATACAATGATCAGTCATACTTGAAACATACTTAAAACACTTGTTCCTGCTTCAGATTCGGAGACCCTGACAGTGTGAATACCATTGTCGTGGCAACGAACATGACCTCCCGAGTGGCCACTCTGAACCCTAAGGTTGAGCAAGTCCTCAAGTCATTTAAACTGAGCAGAGAAGAACTAATGTTGGTGATACGTAACATGAGGAAGGAGATGGAGATGGGGCTCAGCAGAAAAGGTCAAAAGGAAGCATCTGTCCGTATGCTACCCACATTTGTACGTTCTCGACCTAATGGTAAAGGTGGGTTAAAAAGCAGAACCGTGGAGACTCTGGAAACAATATTAATAAATGATTGATAATATTGATAAATGATTGACAATATTGATAAGCAATTGAAAATAACAATAAATGATTGTCTATGGATAAATGATTAAAAATATCAATAAATGATTGATAATGCTGATAAATGATTAACATTATCAATAATTGATTTGACAATAGACAATATTAATAAATTAAATGGGGGAGACGGTGGCACAGTGGTATTGTCACTGGATTAGTAATTCAAAGACTCAGGTTAATGCCCTGGGAACTCTGGTTCGTATCCCACAATGGCAGATGGTGTAATCTGAAATCAATAAAAATCTGGAATTAAAAATCTAATGATGGCTAGGAACTCACTATTGATTGTTGTAAAAACCCAGTTCAAAAATATCCTTCAGAGAAGGAAATCTGCCATTCCTCCCTAGCTGCATAATTAAAGATGGGCAAGTGAGAGGCATTGGCCAGGGGGGGTGCGTAAGTGGGGGTCAGTGGGAATGATGGCAAACCAAGAGGGCGGTCAGGGTTGGTGACAGGATTGGGGTCAGTGAGCGTGATGCGGATCAGTGAGGTTCATTGGGGTCAATGAGGGTGACAGGGTCATTGTAGTGTAGAATCATGGAACCATAGAATCATAAAATCCCTACAGCTAGAGGGAGGCCATTCGGCCAATCAAGTCTGTACCAACTCTCCAACAGAGCAGCTTACCCAGGCCCTATCCCTGTAACCCCACACATTTACCCTGCTCATTCCCCTAGCCTACTCAGGAGTAATTTATCATGGCCAATTCACCTAACCTTTACATCTTGGGACACTAAAAGGGCAATTTAGCATGGCCAGTCCACCTAACCTGCACGTATTTGGAGTGTGGGAGGAAACTCACACAGACACGGGAATAATATGCAAACTCCACACAGACAGTCACCCAAGGCTGGAATTGAACCCAGGTCCCTGGTGCTGTGAGGCAGCAGTGCTGACCAATGTGCTGCCTTGCTGTTTAGGGTCAGTGAGGGAATTGGGGGTCAGTTTGGGTAATGGGGGTCAGTGAGGGTGTTCCCGTCATGTGATTTTTGAGCTGGGTGTTGACCATGGATTCACTATATATGATTTGATTGGTGAGGATTCAGCGACCAGGTTGCTGTTGATTTAATACTTGACCTTTGATCACCAGAACAAGGGAGCTTTGTGGCCTTGGATCTTGGTGGCACAAATTTCCGTGTCTTGCTGGTGACGTTTTGCTCCCAGACTGAAGGTGGAATGAAGCTTGTTAATCAGACCTACAGCATCCCTCAGGAAGTGATGCAGGGGAGAGGAATTCAGGTAAAGTCACACATAAATGCATGAATGGTAGCTATGCAACCTTAGATCTTTACATTAAAACCCTGATCAACTATATCCAACTGGGAACAATTTATTGAACCAGCAATTTATTAAGAACATGATGAACTTATGAATGAGGAGCAAGACTGGCCTATTCCCAGTAATCAGTTAGTGAACCTTCTCAGAGTGAAGCTTCAATGCAAGTAGTACCTTAAGTAAGGAGACCATCTCATCCATAAACTGTGCCATTGGAGTAAGACTTCCCTAATTTATATTCCTTCCTTCTTGCAATAAAGGCCAACATTCTATTTCTTTTTAATTACTTGCTACATCTTCATGCAACGTTGTTGCGATTCATTTACAAGAATGCACAGATTCCTCTATACTACAGCATTCTGCAGTCTCTGTATTTAAATACACTACTTTTCCATTCTCCCTGTTGAAATGGACAAGTTCACACTTCTCACCTTATACACCATTTCCTTTACAGACACTTTGTATCCTCCTCACAACTTACTTTTCTACCTATCTTTATATTGTAAGAAGTCCCACCAACAGCAGGTTAATGTCCAACAGGTTTATCTGGAATCACGAGGTTTCAGAGCACTGCTCCTTCATCAGGTGAGTGCAGCGCTCCGAAAGCTCATGATTCCAACTCAACGTGCAGGACTTTAAGCTAGTGTTGTGTGACTTTTTACTGTGCCCACCCACTGCTGGCATCTCCACATCATATTTTTGTATCATCAGCAATTTGGCTACAGTACAGTCTTTCCCTTCATCCAAATCTCCGATATGTAGCATAAATAGTTGAGATCTCAGTGAGCTTAAAATGACCTATTTATCCTGAATTTTTTTTGCTGTTGGATAGCCAGTTTGTTAAGGACATAGCTGATGCTAAATGCCGAGTTGTGCAAATCCCAGAAGGGCAGCTTGAAACAATGACACTCACCTTCGTGTTTGGAATTTGTATAGTAAGTGGGGAGACTTTGGAAATCCAGAAGTGATATCTCCAACTACTTGCGATAATTTTATATTAAGATAAATGTATATTAAGATAAATATGGAATTATACTTAATACAATGATTGCTTTACACAGTATTAATGTTTAAAACAGTTCCATAATGGTTTAACAATTTTCAGAGCTAAACTAGCCCGTATATGTTCTGTAGCTCCTTATACATTTTGAAATCTATAAATGTCCAACAACCATTAACACACAGTGTCTTTAATGTTCTCTTCAGGCACCCTCTGGGGTTGTCAGCAGCTGGCTTTTCAACTCTGGCTTCATTCACATCTGTTGCTGGGAGTTTGACTGACAATCTCTGCTGAGATCTAAAATATTACTCTTCAAAGAACAAAGAAAAGTACAGCACAGGAACAGGCCCTTCAGCCCTCTAAGCCTGCACCAAACTTCAGTTTCAGTTTCAGTGTCATCTTAAATATATTCCTCCCCTTTGATCTCTCCATTGGTTCACTCAGTCTTTTTGGAGTTGCTCTCTCCCAGAACTGATTCATTGAATCTCTTTAGTTTTTCAGAATTTTAAAGAAAAGTAGACCCAAACTGTCATTACTTTACCTGTGACACTTTGCTTTCACACTTTGCACATTTTCTACTTTGAATGGGAGGATGCCTAAATGGTGAGTCCAATGGTGTTATCACTGGACTATTAATCCAGAAATTCAGCTAATATTCTGGGCATTGCATGACAGGTGATGGAATTTGAATTCAATAAAAAAAAAATCTGGGATTAAGCATCTATGGGGTGACCACGAAACCATTGTCGATTGTCAGGAAAATTCCATCTGGTTCACTAATGTTCTTTAGGAGAGGAAATCTCCCATCCTTGACTGGTCTGGCCTACATGTGACTCCAGATCCACAACAATGTGGTTGACTCTCAACTGTCCTTTGAAATAGCTAAGCAAGCTACTTAGTTCAAGGTCAACTTGAGATGGGCAATAAATGCTGGCCAGGCAGCGATGCTCATGTCCCACAGATGAATTAAAAAATGAAAAAAGATTTGTGGTTTACCAGTTCACTGTCGGACCTGTCTAGAATCAAAGGAATTTTGGAAGATTACAATCGATGTTTCCACTAACTCTGTACCCACTTCTTTAAGGCCGGGAGGGGGGACTGTGGGTAATCAGGTTTAGGGGACTAGTCTCTTTAGTTTTCCCTTTCCTTTTCTTCTAGTGATCATGATTGTATTATGTTTTCCCCAATCTTTTGCCTCTTTTTTGGGATGCTTGGTTTTCTTGGGATGCTTTCAGTGCCTTTATTGTGCAGACAGATGCATGGTGGCACAGTGGTTAGCACTGCTGCTCCACAGCTCCAGTTTACCAAAATTCACTGCACTCTGGGGTGATTCCTACAGATTGGAAAACATCAAATGTGATGCCATTGTTTAGAAAAGGAGGTAGATAAAAGGCAGGTAACTATAGGCCAGTTAGCTTAACTTCTATAATAGGGAAAATGCTTGAATCTATCATCAAGGAAGAAATAACGAGACTTCTGGGTATAAATTGTCTTGTTGGTAAAACGCAGCATGGATTCATGAAGGGCAGGCCATGTTTGACTAATCTGGTGGAATTCTTTGAGAACATTATATGTACAGTGGACAATTTACAGTGGGGTTCAGGTACTTGAGCAATTGGGGCTCGTTCTGGGGAAGGTGGGACCTCTATAAGAGTGATGGTCTACACCTGAATCAGAGGGGAACCAATATCCTGGGGGGTAAATTTGCAAAGGCTATGCAGGGAGGTTTAAACTGATTCGGACGGGGGGTGGGATCCTGAGTAGAGGGGGTGAAAGTGAGGGGGGCATAGATGGGGACTGCAATGCACGGCATCGTGGGGCTGGGGCGGAGCAGGGTTTGAAATGCGTATACTTTAATGCGAGGAGTATTCGCAATAAAGTGGTTGAACTTGCAGCGTGGATCAGTACCTGGGACTTTGATGTTGTGGCCATTTCAGAGACATGGATAGAGCAGGGACAGGAATGGTTGTTGCAGGTCCCGGGGTTCAAATGCTTTAGTCGGAGTAGAGAAGGAGGTAGAAGGGGGGGAGGGGTAGCATTATTGGTCAAGGACTGTATCACAGTGTCAGAGAGGAAGTTTGATGAGGACTTGTCTGTTGAGGTAGTATGGGCTGAGATTAGAAATAGGAGAGGAGAGGTCACCCTGTTGGGAGTCTTTTATAGACCTCCTAAAAGTTCTAGAGAGGTTGAGGAAAGGATTGCGGAGACGATCCTGGTTAGGAGTGAAAGTAATAGGGTAATTGTTATGGGGGACTTTAACTTTACTAATATTGATTGGAATTGCTATAGCTGTAGCTCATTAGAGGGGTCAGTTTTTGTACAAAGCGAGCAGGAGGGTTTTTTGAGTCAGTATGTAGATAAGCCAACTAGAGGTGAGGCTATATTGGATTTGGTGCTGGGAAATGAGCCAGACCAGGTGCTGGACTTGGAAGTTGGTGTGCATTTTGGTGAAAGTGACCACAATTCGGTTACGTTCACCTTAGTGATGGAAAGGGATAGGCATGAACCTCGGGCCAGTAGTTTTAGCTGGGGGAAGGGTAATTATGAGGCTATTAGGAGAGAATTAGGAAGCATAGGTTGGACTAGGAGATTACAGGGACTGGGAACGTCCGAAATGTGGAGTTTTTTCAAGGAGCAGCTACTGCGAGTCCGTGATAGGTATGAACCTGTCAGGCAAGGAGGAATTGGTAGGGCTAGGGAACCGTGGCGCACTAAAAAAGTTGATTCGTTGGTTAAAAAGAAAAAGGAGGCTTATGTTTGGATGAGACTTGAGGGCTCGGGTAGTGCACTAGAAAACTTTAGATTGGCTAGGAGGGAGTTGAAGAGTGAGTTAAGAAGGGCTAAAAGAGGACATAAGAAGACTTTGGCTGATAGGATTAAGGAGAATCCTAAGGTGTTCTATAGGTATGTCAAGAACAGAAGGTTGGTTAGGGCAAGATTAGGGCCAGTTATAGACTGCAGAGGGAAGTTATGTGTGGAACCGGAAGAGATTGGAGAGGCATTGAACCAATATTTCTCTTCGGTGTTCACGCAGGGGGACAAGAATATAGCTGAGGAGGACACTGGGTTGCAGGGGAATAGAATAGACAGTATTACAGTTGATAAGGAGGATGTGCTGGATATTCTTGAGGGATTGAAAATAGATAAGTCCCCTGGTCCAGATGGGATTTACCCTAGGATTCTCTGGGAGGCAAGAGAAGTGATTGCAGAGCCTCTGGCTCTGATCTTCAGGTCGTCGTTGGCCTCTGGTATAGTACCGGAAGATTGGAGGTTAGCGAATGTTGTCCCATTGTTTAAGAAGGGGAACAGAGACTTCCCCGGGAATTATAGACCGGTGAGTCTCACTTCTGTTGTGGGCAAGGTTTTAGAAAAAATTATTAGGGATAGGATTTATAGTTATTTGGAGAGTAATGAATTGATTGGCGATAGTCAGCATGGTTTTGTAGTGGGTAGGTCGTGCCTTACTAACTTTATTGAGTTTTTTGAGAAAGTGACCAAAGAGGTGGATGGGGGTAAGGCAGTTGACGTGGTATATATGGATTTTAGTAAGGCGTTTGATAAGGTTCACCATGGTAGGCTTCTGCAGAAAATGCATATGTATGGGATTGAGGGTAATCTAGGAAATTGGATCAGGAATTGGCTAGCAGATAGGAGACAGAGAGTGGTGGTTGATGGTAAATATTCGTCATGGAGTTCGGTTACGAGTGGTGTGCCTCAGGGATCTGTTTTGGGGCCACTGCTGTTTGTAATTTTTATTAATGATCTGGATGAGGGTATAGTTGGGTGGATTAGTAAATTTGCTGATGACACCAAAGTCGGAGGTGTGGTAGATTGTGAGGAAGGGTGTCATAGTTTGCAGGAAGACTTGGACAGGTTGCAGAGCTGGGCTGAGAGGTGGCGAATGGAGTTTAATGCGGAGAAGTGTGAGGTAATTCACTTTGGTAGGAATAACAGATGTGTTGAGTATAGGGCTAACGGGAGGACTTTGAATAGTGTGGATGAACAGAGGGATCTAGGTGTATGTGTACATAGATCCCTGAAAGTTGGGAATCAAGTAGATAGGGTTGTTAAGAAGGCATACGGTGTCTTGGCGTTTATTGGTAGGGGGATTGAATTTAGGAGTCGCAGTGTCATGTTGCAACTGTACACAACTCTGGTGCGGCCGCACTTGGAGTACTGTGTGCAGTTCTGGTCCCCACATTACAGGAAGGATGTGGAGGCTTTGGAGAGGGTGCAGAGGAGGTTTACCAGGATGTTGCCTGGTATGGAGGGGAGGTCCTATGAGGAGAGACTGAGGGATTTGGGGTTGTTTTCGCTGGAAAGAAGGCGGCTAAGAGGGGATCTTATTGAAACATATAAGATGATTAGAGGTTTAGATAGGGTGGACAGTGATAGCCTTTTTCCTCGGATGGAGAATGCTAGCACGAGGGGGCATGGCTTTAAATTAAGTGGGGGTAGTTGTAGGACAGATGTCAGGGGTAGGTTCTTTACCCAGAGGGTGGTGAGGGATTGGAATGCCCTGCCTGCTGCGGTTGTAAATGCGCCTAGTTTGGGGGCGTTTAAGAGATCCGTGGATAGGTTTATGGACGAAAAGGGATTGGTTTAGGTTAGAGGGTCATTGTTTTTTAACTGGTCGGCGCAACATCGTGGGCCGAAGGGCCTGTTCTGCGCTGTAATGTTCTATGTTCTATGTTCTAATGGGGAACCTGTGGATGTGACATATCTGGATTTCCAGAAGGCATTTGACAAAGTGCCGCACCAAAGACTGAGACATAAGATAAAGGTGCAGGGTGTTATGGGTAATGTATTAGCATGGATAGAGGATTGGTTAACTAACAGAAAGCAAAGAATGAGGGTAAATGGGTGTTTTTCAGGTTGGCAATCAGTAACTAGTGATGTGCCTCAGGGATCAGTGTTGGGGCCGCAATTGTTTACGATTTACATAGATGATTTGGAGTTGGGGACCAAGTGTAGTGTGTCAAAATTCGCAGATGACACTAAGATAGGTGGAAGAGCAAAGTGTGCAGAGGACGCTGAAAGTCTGCAAAGGGATATAGATAATCTACGTGAGTGGGGAAGGGTCTGGCAGGTGGAGTACAATTTTGGTAAATGTGAGGTCATCTATTTTGGTAGGAATAACAGCAAAATGGACCATTATTTAAATGGTAAAAAATTGCCGTGTGCTGCTGTGCAGAGGGACCTGGGTATCCTTGGGCAGGAATCTCAAGGAGTTGGTTTGCAGGTTCAGTAAGTAATTAAGGAGGCAAATGGAATTTTGTCTCTCATTGCTAGAGGGACGGAGTTTAAAAACAGCGAGGTTATGTTGCAGCTGTATAAGGTGCTGGTGAGGCCACACCTGGAGTACTGTGTCTCCTTACTTGAGAAAGGATATACTGGCACTGGAAGGGGATACAGAGAAGATTCACTAGGTTGATTCCGGGATTGAGAGGATTGGCTTATGAGGAGAGACTGAGTAGACTGGGGCTAAAGTCATTGGAATTCAGAAGAATGAGGGGAGATCTTATAGAAACATATATGATTATGAAAGGAATAGATAAGATAGAGGCAGGGAAGTTGTTTATGCTGGTGGGTGAAATTAGAACCGGGGGGGCGGGGGGGGGCGCATAGCCTCAAAGTAGGGGGAAGCAGGTTTAGAACCGAGTTGAGGAGAAACGTCTTCATTCAAAGGGTTGTGAGTGTGTGGAATTCCCCGCCCAGTGAAGCAGCTGAAGCTACCTCACTGAATGTTTTTTAAGTCAAGGATAGATAAATTTTTGAGCAGCAAAGGAATTAAGGATTACGGTGAGCGGGCAGGTAAGGGGAGCTGAGTCCACAGAAAGATCAGCCATGATCTTATTGAATAGCGGAACAGGCTCAAGGGGCCAGATGGCCTGCTCCTATCCTAGTTCTTATGTTCTTATGACAACCAAGGAAATTGTAATATTTTCTATAGGTGATATTCTTGTCATAATTTTTAAACTGTTGAGGATGGGTGAGTGGTGGAAGTGGTAATTAAAGCTGGGGTAACTGAATGAATCTAAGCTGTGGATTTGATATAGTAATAAGCCTAGAAATACATCAAACAGATGTTTAAATAAGATAATTTAGAAGGATGTTTACAGAACAGAAATAGATTTGAATAGGTTGTTCTGATTCATCTTGATATACAAGATGTAAAAGAAAGAAGTTATCGGTAAAGTATGGATAGAATGAGCTTACTTTTACTTTAGTAGAATTTAAAAACAGGAGATAAAGTCATTCAATTCTGGGAGACAGAGTTCTAAAAAGACTGGGTGAGACAATAGAGAGATCAATGGTTAAGAGCATATTTAAGATGTTGAAACGTATGTGGTGACTATTTTGGGTTTCAGCCGGCAACTGGTCAAACTCCAAGCAAGCAGTATCAACAAAGTCAGATCTGAAAGGTCAGCTTTTGTTAACCTCAGAGGGTCCCTCAAGAGAAATTAAAGGTATCTTGTGGTTAAAAAGTGCTGGAATTTTATAGATTTTAAAATCTATAAGGAGTTACCAAACAGATACAAGGAAGGTTAATTCTGAAGGTAGTTAAACGAAGATAGTTTTGAACTGTTTTAATGTGTGAAGGCATTGTTGTAATCAAGTGTAATTGTATTGTTTCTATTTCTTAATAAACATTTATTTCACTTTAACATTATCACAAGTAGTTGGGGACATCATTTCCAGATTTCCAAACCTCTCCTCACGCTACATAAATTAAAAATAAATAAATATGTGGGAAGTTGTATCAGGTTTCCCATTTGGGATTTGAACAGTTTGGCATTTACCATCAGCCATGCCCTTAACAACAAAACCAGACCCAGTATCTACTGATAGGAACTGGTGGGGGAAGGCGGGGGGGGCGGGGTGCGGTGTTGCTGGTGAGCTGTGTAGCTGCATTTGTCTCTTTAATCAGGGTCATTCTTAATCACCAATCTGAATATTATTTGTCTGGATTCATATTGAGGTGATTCGCTTTATTTGATACTTACTTCAGCGTGGTTTCTGGGAAAGGCTCTAACCTTTGCTCTTTTACAGCTCTTTGATCACATTGTGGACTGTGTTGCCAAATTTCTGTCAAATCAGAACATCACGGAACGCCTTCCTCTAGGATTCACCTTCTCCTTCCCTTGTAACCAGATCAGCCTGGACCAGGTGAGAACTCAGCTGGGATATTACTGCTTTGCTCCTGTTGCATCTCAGTCTCAGAGCACAATTCAACCGGCATCAATTTATATTATGAATTTTATACTTGTGATAATTGTAATGATTGGTGACCAGGTTAACAACAATTTTTGTACAGGGTGCTCCAATATACATCTTCTCCATTCAGCTCTAGGGTTGGTTCTGATGGTGAAAATCCCTGCTCGGCCTGGATTTGCTCGCTCCCTCCCCATTGGGCAATCAGGTCACATGACCCTCCAGACACTTGCCCTCCTAAAGGGGCTCGCTACCACATCCCTCTCCCTTTAAGTCCACCATTAACAAAAATAAATATTTTTAACACAGTTCATCAGAAACTCAGTCTGTCAATGAATTTTTGCTTTCTCAGATTGATGTAGCTCAGCTGGGTGAGATTCAACAGCAGTGGTAAATTGAGTTGTACTTTCTTGAGGCTGACTCTTTTCTTGTCCAGTTACATCACTTTCCATTATTTCCTGGGTTTCACTGAGATCAATACTTGGTTCCACAACAGTTGGACAGTTGTCTCATGAATTTGCTTGAGTTTTTTGAATGGGTAATCAAGAAGGTAGTTGAGGCAGTGCAGTCGATATTGTCTACATGGACTTTGACAAGGTGCAGCATGGTAGGTTGTTGCATAAGATTAAATCTCGAATCCAGGATGAGGTAGCTAACTGGATATAAAATTGGCTTGATGACAGAAGACAGAGGGTGGTTGTAGAGGGTTGTTTCTCAAACTGGAGGCCTGTGACCAGCAGTGTGCCTCAAGGATCGGTGCTGGGTCCACTGTTATTTGTCATTTATATCAATGATTTGGATGAAAATTTAGGAGGCATGGTTAGTAATAAGAACATAAGAACATAAGAAATAGGAGCAGGAGTAGGCCATCTAGCCCTTCAAGACTGCCCCGCCATTCAATAAGATCATGGCTGATCTGAAGTGGATCAGTTCCACCTAAGGGATTGGTTTAGGTTAGAGGGTCATTGCTTTTTCTTAATTGGTCGGCGCAACATCATGGGCCGAAGGGCCTGTTCTGTGCTGTAATGTTCTATGTTCTATGTTCTACCCGCTTGCTCCCTTAATTCCCTTATTGATGAGAAATCTATCTACCCATGACTTAAACATATTCAACAAGGTAGTCTCCACCACTTCAATGGGCACAGAATTCCAGAGATTCACTACCCTCTGAGTGAAGAAATTCCTCCTCAACTCCGTTCTAAACTGACCCCCACCCCGCCCCCCCCCAACTTATTTTGAGGCTGTGCCCTCTAGTTCTGGTTTCCTTTCTAAGTGGAAAGAATCTCTCTACCTCTATCCTATCTAGCCCCTTCATAATTTCATATGTCTCTATAAGATCACCCCTCAACCTTCTAAACTCCAACGAGTACAGGCCCAATCTACTCAACCTCTCCTCATAGGCTAACCCCCTCATCTCCGATATCAACCTGGTGAACCTTCTCTGTACTCCCTCCAAGGCCAATATATCCTTTCGCAAATAAGGGGACCAAAACTGCACATAGTACTCTAGTTGCAGCCTCACCAGTTACAGCAAGACCTCCCTGCCTTTATATTCTATCCCCCTCGCTATAAAGACCAGCATCCCATTCGCCTTCTTGATCACCTGCTGCACCTGCAGACTGGGTTTTTGCGATGCATGCACAAAGACCCCCAGGTCCCTCTGCACAGCAGCATGTTGTAATTTTTCACCATTTAAATAATATTCCATTTTACTATTATTTCTTCCAAAGTGGATAACCTCACATTTGCCAACGTTATACTCCATCTGCCAGATCTTTGACCACTCACTCAGCCTATCCAAATCTCTCTGCAGACTTTCTGCGCCCTCCACGCAACTTGCTTGCCCACTCATCTTCGTGTCGTCAGCAAACTTAGTTACCCTACACTCGGTCCCCTCCTCCAGATCGTCTATACATATGGTAAACAGTTAAGACCCCAGCACCGATCCCTGCGGCACGCCACTAGTTACCAACTGCCAACCAGAAAAGCACCCATTGATTCCAACTCTTTGCTTTCTGTTAAATAGCCAATCCTCAATCCACGCTAACACTTTACCCCCAACTCCGTGTACCCTAATCTTCTGCAGCAACCTTTTGTGAGGCACAGGTGAATGTCTATTTGGAGTTTACACATTCTCCCCATATCTGCTCTGGTTTCTTCCCATGGTCCGTAGGTGTGCAGGTTAGGTTAATTGGCCATGCTAAATTGCCCCTTAGTGTCAGGAGATTAGAAGGGTAAATACATGGGGTTACTGGGATGGGGCCTGAATGGGATTGTTGTCAGTGCTGGCTCAATGAGCCAAATGGCCTCCTTCTGTATTATAGAGATTCTATGATTCTATGTGGGTAGTCCTATAAGAAAGCAGGAACCTTGCTAACTTTGTTTCAAGGGATACTGATGATAATTTCTTCATGCCAGTTTTGAATGTTTGTGCTGTGCGTTCCACATAGAACACTACAGCACAAACAGGCCCTTCGGCCCACAAGTTGCGCCGACCACATCACCTACCAACCTACAGACCTATCTATAACCCTCAATCTCATTAAACCCCATATACTCATCCAGAAGTCTTTTAAAAGACCCCAGCGAGTTCGCCTCCACCACCACTGACGGCAGCCGATTCCATTCACTCACCACCCTCTGAGTGAAAAACTTACCCCTAACATCACTTCTGAACCTCCCTCCCCGCACCTTAAATCTGTGTCCTCTCGTAGCGACCATTTCAAACCGGGGAAATAGCCTCTGAGAGTCCACCCTATCTATTCCTCTCAACATTTTGTAAACTTCTATCAGGTCGCCTCTCAACCTTCGTTCCACAAGCCCATTTGATGAGGGGTGATATGACGCTGTTCGGATATGCTTAATTCCATTGGATGTTGTGAAGTTTTGCAACTCGGCACTTGTGAACGCCATTCCATTGTCTGAAACAGGTACTTCAAGTAATCTGTGAGTGGCAAAGCATTAGCACAGTTTCTCAATTGTTGCATAGGAAGTTGTGGATTTCATCTCGCACACTTACAGCCAATTCAAGTGGGCATCTGCCAGTAATAGGAATATTGTATCCATAAATGGGCCTATGAACATAGAACATAGAACATAGAACATTACAGCGCAGAACAGGCCCTTCGGCCCACAATGTTGCGCCGACCAGTTACAAAACAATGACCCACTAACCTAAACCAATCCCTTCTCGTCCATAAACCTATCCACGGATCTCTTAAACGCCCTCAAACTAGGCGCATTTACAACTGCAGCAGGCAGGGCATTCCAATCCCTCACCACCCTCTGGGTAAAGAACCTACCCCTGACATCCCTCCTATAACTACCACCCCTTAATTTAAAGCCATGCCCCCTCGTGCTAGATTTCTCCATCAGAGGAAAAAGGCTATTACTATCCACCCTATCTAAACCTCTAATCATCTTATATGTTTCAATAAGATCCCCTCTTAGCCGCCTTCTTTCCAGCGAAAACAACCCCAAATCCCTCAGCCTCTCCTCATAGGACCTCCCCTCCATACCAGGCAACATCCTGGTAAACCTCCTCTGCACCCTCTCCAAAGCCTCCACATCCTTCCTATAATGTGGGGACCAGAACTGCACACAGTACTCCAAGTGCGGCCGCACCAGAGTTGTGTACAGTTGCAACATGACGCTGCGACTCCTAAATTCAATCCCCCTACCAATAAACGCCAAGACACCATATGCCTTCTTAACAACCTTATCTACTTGACTCCCAACTTTCAGGGATCTATGTACACATACACCTAGATCCCTCTGCTCATCCACACTATTCAAAGTCCTCCCGTTAGCCCTATACTCAACACATCTGTTATTCCTACCAAAGTGAATTACCTCACACTTCTCCGCATGACTATGACGTCTACATGAACTTTCACCCATGGCAGACCTGGCCATTCCCAGGGCTATAAAGGGGCTGTTACAGGTAACTTCTGTTGTAGTTGGCACTGGTCACACTGTTGCACAATATTTTCAATGTCAGCATCTATGCCAGCCCACCAGACATAACTTCATCTTTGGCATCTTCATTTTTGACATGCCCAGATGGACATTTATGTAATTCTTCAAGCAATATCTTTCTTCCAGGTATAAGAATAACAGCTCACGGTCTCCACTGTCTGTACAGCACGCAAGAAACAATACTTTTTACTGTATACTAACACATGTGACAATATTAAATCAAATCACATGATGATACTATCCTCACAACTTAGTTCATCCTTTCTCATTTGATAAGGCTTCATCTGATCCCTAACTCTTTCCTTCCATTAACCATGCAGCATCATGTTTTTGATTCTTGAGAATAGCGGGTCTTGATTAGAATCATAGAATCCATACAGGACAGGATGAGGCCATTCAGCCCATCGAATCTGCACAGGCCTCAATCCCACCTAGGCCCTATCCCCATAAGCCCATGTATTTACTCTAGCTAGTCTGTCTGACAATTTAGCATGGTCAATCCAGCAAACCCACACATCTTTGGAGTGTGAGAGGAAACCGGAGCACCCAGAGGAAACCCACGCAGACACAGGGAGAATGTGTAAACTCCACACAGACAGTGACCCCTGGCCAGAATTGAACCTGGGTCTCTGGTGCTGAGAGGCAGAAATGCTAACCACTGTGCCACTGTATCGCCCTGTCCAGACCTTTATCTGTTGTGCCATCGCAGGCAATGTATCCAAAATGTTTAGGGCCATTACAATCTCTTGAGGTACTGGAGGGGGTGGTGTACTTTCTGGAAATGGGAGATGACTTAGAGTTATGGCCTATGTTCAATAGCGTACCCATAAGTCACTAATATCAATGCTCATCATTGTATTTCAGCAGATGCAATTGGGGGATTTGCTTTGTCTTCCTTAAAAAGCCCTAACAGAGCTTGGTTATGACAGTGAAATGTCTCCCACAGACACCATTGAATTCTTTTATTCCCGTAAATCACGGCTGAACGTTCCTTTTCAATTTGAGAATAACTTTTTTCAGGATTTGAAAGAGTTCTGGTGGATTTCTCTGACCCATCGTCCACCCTATGGGGTAGCACAGCTCACACCCCATACAGGGATGTATCACAAGTGAGAACCAACTTTTTAGTGGGGTCAAAATATTATCTCATCAAAATGTACTAATGGGCATGATGATTGAAGTGCTTGTTTGACTTGGTTGAAAGGCTTCTTTTGTGGTTTTCCAGCACCACCCCTCTCATTCTTCAATAGTCCATGCAAATTGATAGATTTGGGAGGAACTGCCCTTAGTCATTGACTTGCCCAAGGAAGGGCTTGAGTTGTGAGATATTCTTAAGGGCCAGTGCTTCTCTAATGCCTCCCACTTTGTCCTCCAAAGGATGTAACCCCTGTGCATCCACTCTATAACCCAGATCATCCACCTCATTTGTTTGGAAGGTGCACGCCTTCCTTTTCAAATCTCTTCAAGGCTTTGTCCCGATTGGCTAACTGTTCTTCCTCAGTGGATCCTGTTATCAGAACATTGTATAGATTACAGACAACTCTGGGTAAATCCTGCAGCAAATGCTCCATTGTACATTGAAAAATGGCACGACAAGACCCCAAATGGTAGACAAGTACCATCACCCTTGATGGTGACAATGTGTTGATCAGCTCCAATTGTTAGTAAGCGTGGAACAATTGATAGTGAAAACCCTGGGATTTGCATACTCACACCCAGCTGCATAACTGCTTCACATGATCCTCAGGGGACTCATTACAACAGCACTGAGATTCCAGATTAATAAATACCCTGTTCACCAATCCCAGTTCTATTCTGCCCTGCAGGCGATCCTGTTAAACTGGACTAAGGGATTCAATGTTCCAGACTGTGTTGGAAAGGATGTGGTACAGCTCCTGAGAGAAGCTATTCAGCGCCGAAAGGTAATGACTTCCTCCTGTTTCTTCAGCAGCCTCAGTGCATCACCTTTAAACTTCCAGCAGCTTGTCATTAATCACTGCCTACTGCACACATGCTCTCACTGACCCCGTTCACTCAACACGGCCGTAATTCACACTGGCTGCCACTTAAGTAGCAATTCAGTGTAATAGCGGGAGACCTATTGATCACAGGTGGGACTGGGAAACACGGTTGCTTCTGATTCAGTCCACCCAGTGTGCCTGGTGTACACAAAATTCTAGCCCAGGTAACAGGCTGACCTGCACCCCAAGTAACTATTTCCATAGTGAATGGTTGATTTGTTTCCTGTGTAATGGTTTTTCAGGACCTTGACCTGGAAGTGGTTGCTCTTACAAATGATACTGTTGGAACAATGATGTCAGTTGCTTACCAGGACCTAAAGTGTGAAATTGGTCTCATTGTAGGTAAGTCTTTCTTTCAATGTATCCCAGAGGGCAGGAAGCGATGGTACATACAGATAGGTCAATGTTCAGGGACATTGGACCATGGGTGCTGGCTGACACTGGGCTCTGGCTACTGGGTGAACTGGGCTCTGGCTAACATGGGCCACTGGGTGAAACCGAGCAGTGGGTGCTGGGTGACACTGCACTGTGGGTGCTACAAGACACTGGACTCTGGATGAGGCTGGGCAATGGGTGACATAGCGTACTGGATGCTGGGTGACGCTGGGCTCTGGCTACTGGGTGACATGAGGCGCTGGGTGACACTGAGCTGTGGGTGCTGGGTGACACTGCACTGAGGGTGCTATAAGGTACTGGATGCTAGGTGAGGCTAGGCCCTGGGTGACACGTGATGCTGGGCAATGGGTGACAGCGTACTGGATGCTGGGCTCTGGTTACTGGGTGACATGGGGTGCTGGGTGAAAATGCTACAGGTGCTGGGTGACACTGCACTGTGGGTGGCGGGTAATATTGTGTGTGACTCTCACTGTGTGTCTGTCCCGGTTAATGTGCAGGAACTGGCACCAATGCCTGTTACATGGAGCAGATGAAGAACATTGAGAAATTGGATGGTGATCTTGGAGAAATGTGCATCAATATGGAATGGGGAGCGTTTGGACAGGGTGAACAATATTCACTCGCCAAGATCGTAAATGAATTTGACAAACTAGTGGATCAACAATCTCTACACCCCGGAAAGCAGATGTAAGGGACTGAATATACAGATAGGGATTTGGAATGGTCCCAAAGTCACTGTCCACTCATCACTCAAATACATGCAATCCAACTGTAGAAACTCCTGTCTCCTTGTACACTCTGCTCGATCTGATCATTTAAACCAAGGGCAGTGAATATCAATATCACCATTTCATCATTACAGAGATGGCTTTCAGTATAGCAAACTCTTGTTCACATCATAGGATGAATGGCTTCAGCAGACCCACTCAAATGCTACTCACTCATGGACAGGAATGGCTCTGTCCATTCCTGTCCATGACCTTTGCTCCTTGCTTCCAGCTCACTGTTTGGTGATGTGCCCCTTTATTAGGAAGAGTGGGAGAGGAAGAGAGTGTGTTAGCAGGGCAGGATGACCCATTGGGCTGATTGAAGAGAGGTGATTGTTTGACAGATGGAGTCTGGGAGTTGTGGAGTTCAGAAACATCTGTCTTCCCTCAATAAAGCATTGGTTAGTTTATTTGTGGAGTTGGTCGACTTTACCTTGTAGCTATTATACCTGGCAACAAGGTAAATCTGAGCCCTTTCTGTCATCTACTACAAGGCAGGAGAGTGATCCTCACACTGAACACCTTTGAAAAACACTGATGCAACAAATTGTAAGTGCCAAAATGCTATTGATCGGGAAATGGGAATAATTCAAGCATGCACTAGAACAGTGGGTGCATTATGTCGAGTTACTCCGATTCTTTTTAAGGCCAATGAAATTGGGGGAAGCAAAGTAGAAAATCATTTTTCTAATAAGACTGAACCGCAAAGGTTACAATCTTATTCAAAGTCTGACATTTCCAGAGGACAAAAAACCTTCAAGCAGCCCATTGCCTTAGTCAAGGAATATTACAACCCAAAAGCATCAGTGATTACGCAGTCACACAAATTTAATTTGACAATGAGAAACCCAGCAGAGACAATCGCAATGTCAAGGCAGTTGGCTGAGCTGCATGAATTTGAATCAATGCACAGTGATATCATAGAAACCCTACAGTGTAGAAAGAGGCCATTTGGCCCATTGAGTGTGCATTGACCACAATCCCACCCAGGCCCTACCCTCATATTGCAACATATTTACCTGCTAATCCCTCTAACCTACACATTTCAGGACGCTCAGGGGCAATTTTTAGCTTAGCCAATCAAACTAACCTGCACATCTTTGGACCGTGGGAGGAAGCTAGAGCACCCGGAGGAAACCCACGCAGGCATGAGGAGAATGTGCAAACTCCACACAGACAGTGATCCAAGCTGGGAATCGAACTCAGGTCCCTGGAGCTGTGAAGCAGCAGTGCTAACCACTGTGCTACCGTGCCACCCATTTTCAGAGATAGTTTGTGGTGTGAATCACCTCAACATACTCAGAGGGGGGGTGGGATCCTGAGTAGCAGGGATGAAATTGAGGGGGTCATAGATGAGGACTGCAAAGCACAGCATCGTGGGGGTGGAGTAGAGCATGGTTTGAAATGCGTATACTTTAATGCAAGGAGTATTCACAATAAGATGGATGAACTTGCAGCGTGGATCAGTACCTGGAACTTCGATGTTGTGGCCATTTCAGAGACATGGATAGAGCAGGGACAGGAATGGTTGTTGCAGGTTCCGGGGTTCAAATGCTTCAGTCGGAGTAGAGAAGGAGGCGGGGGGCGGGGAGGAGTAGCTTTATTAGTCAAGGACTGTATCACAGTGACAGAAAAGAAGTTTGATGAGGACTTGTCTGTTGAGTTAGTATGGGCTGAGATTAGAAATAGGAGAGGAGAGGTCACCCTGTTGGGAGTCTTTTATAGACCTCCTAAAAGTTCTAGAGAGGTAGAGGAAAGGATTGCAGAGACGATCCTGGACAGGAGTGAAAGTAATACGGTAATTGTTATGGGAGACTTTAACTTTACTAATATTGATTGGAATAGCTATAGCTCTAGCTCGTTAGAGGGGTCAGTTTTTACACAAAGCGTACAGGAAGGTTTTTTGACTCAGTATGTAGATAGGCCAACTAGGGGTGAGGCTATATTGGATTTGGTGCTGGGAAATGAGCCAGACCAGGTGTTAGACTTGGAAGTTGGTGAGCATTTTGGTGATAGTGACCACAATTTGGTTACGTTCACCTTAGTGATGGAAAGGGATAGGCATGAACCTCGGAGCAGTAGTTATAGCTGGGGTAAGGGTAATTATGAGGCTATTAGGAGAGAATTAGGGAGCATAGGTTGGACTAGGAAACTACAGGGGCTGGGAACATCCGAAATGTGGAGTTTATTCAAGGAGCAGCTACTGCGAGTCCTTGATAAGTGTGTCCCTGTCAGGCAAGGAGGAAATGGTCGAGCAAGGGAACCATGGTGCACTAAAGTTGATTCGCTGGTTAAAAGGAAAAAGGAGGCTTATGTCAGGATGAGGCTTGAGGGCTCAGGTAGTGCACTGGAAAGCTATAGATTAGCCAGGAGGGAGTTAAAGAGTGAGTTAAGAAGGGCTAAAAGAGGACACAAGAAGACTTTGGCTGATAGGATTAAGGAGAATCCTAAGGCTTTCTTTAGATATGTTAAGAATAGAAGATTGGTTAGGGCAAGATTAGGGCCAGTCAGAGACAGCAGTGGGAAGTTATGCGTGGAACCAGAAGAGATTGGAGAGGCACTGAACAAATATTTCTCTTCGGTATTCACACAGGGAGATGTAAATGTAGCTGTGGAGAACACTGGGTTACAGGGTTGTAAACTGGATAGTATTGCAGTAGATAAGGAGGATGTGCTAGATATTCTTGAGGGTTTGAAAATAGATAAGTCCCCTGGGCCGGATGGGATTTACCCTAGGATTCTCTGGGAGGCAAGAGAGGCGATTGCAGAGCCTCTGGCTCTGATCTTCAGGTCGTCGTTGGTCACAGGTATAGTGCCAGAAGACTGGAGGATAGTGAATGTTGTCCCATTGTTTAAGAAGGGGAATAGAGACTTTCCTGGGAACTATAGACTGGTGAGTCTTACTTCTGTTGTGGGCAAAGTATTAGAAAAAATTATTAGGGATAGGATTTACAGTTATTTAGAGAGTAATGAATTGATTGGAGATAGTCAGCATGGTTTTGTGAAGGGTAGGTCGTGCCTTACTAACCTTATTGAGTTTTTTGAAAAAGTGACCAAAGAGGTGGATGGGGGTAAGGCAGTTGACGTGGTATATATGGACTTTAGTAAGGCGTTTGATAAGGTTCCCCATGGAAGGCTTCTGCAGAAAATGCAGATGTATGGGATTGAGGGTGATTTAGTTAATTGGATCAGGAATTGGCTAGCTGATAGAAGACAGAAGGTGGTGGTTGATGGAAAGTATTCGTCATGGAGTTCGGTTACAAGTGGTGTGCCTCAGGGATCTGTTTTGGGGCCACTGCTGTTCGTAATTTTTATAAATGATCTGGATAAGGGTATAGAAGGATGGATTAGTAAATTTGCTGATGACACCAAAGTCGGAGGAGTGGTAGATAGTGAAGAAGGGTGTCATAGTTTACAGAGAGACTTGGACAAGTTGCAGAGCTGGGCCGAGAGGTGGCCCAGGTGGAGTTTAATGCGGAGAAGTGTGAGGTAATTCACTTTGGCAGGAATAACAGATGTGTAGAGCATAGGGCTAACGGTAGGACTCTGAATAGTGTTGACGAACAGAGGGATCTAGGTGTATATGTGCTTAGATCCCTGAAAGTTGGAAATCAAGTCGATAAGGTTATTAGGAAGGCATACGGTGTCTTGGCGTTTATTGGTAGGGGGATTGAATTTAGGAGCCGCAACGTCATGTTGCAACTGTACAAAACTCTGGTGCGGCCGCACTTGGAGTATTGTGTACAGTTCTGGTCCCCACATTATAAGAAAGATGTGGAAGCATTGGAGAGGGTGCAGAGGAGGTTTACCAGGATGTTGCCTGGTATGGAGGGAAGGTCCTATGAGGAGAGGCTGAGGGATTTGAGGTTGTTTTCGTTAGAAAGAAGGTGGCTAAGAGGAGACCTTATTGAAACATACAAGATGATTAGAGGTTTAGATAGGGTGGACAGTGATAGCCTTTTTCCTTGGATGGAGAAAGCTAGCACGAGGGGACATAGCTTTAAATTAAGGGGTGGTAGTTATAGGAGGGATGTCAGAGGTAGGTTCTTTACCCAGAGGGTGGTGGGGGAATGGAATGCCCTGCCTGCTGCAGTTGTAGATGTGCCTAGTTTGGGGGCGTTTAAGAGGTCCGTGGATAAGTTTATGGATGGAAAGGGATTGGTTTAGTTTAGAGGGTCATTGCTTTTTTCTTAATTGGTCAGCGCAACATCGTGGGCCGAAGGGCCTGTTCTGCGCTGTAATGTTCTATGTTCTATACAAAAAAAGCTAACAGAGGCAGAAATTACCTTGACTAGAGCATTGGAAATTGCTGAGGCTACAGAAAGTGCCAGAAGAGTTGCATCAGGTTTGCATAGTGTGCTAGCAGATGAAGTAAACTAACTTGGGTGGAAAGTCGTTGGTTTTTGTGTTTCCAGTGATAAAGGCACAGAAAGCCACGAGCGGAAGAGTAATGAGCAAGGCAATGTGCAGAGATCAGGTCAGTAGATCAGGTCAGTAGACCAAGTGCTTAGAAGAATGCTACTACTATGGGGGAGGGCATCCCCGAAATGCAATGTATTTTGTCTGTAACAGAAAATGACATATCAAAATTCATTGCAGAACCAAACAAAGCTTACCAGGGATAAACAAAAAAACTCTTGATTCCATAGTTTAGGGAATGACTCCAAAGAAAAATCTGAAGTTTACAGATTGAACAATATTAAAACAAATAAGTCATCCGTAATCACAATAGTGTTAATAGTGAATAGCCAACCACTAAGTATAGAAGTGGATACAGGAACCTCTATCACTATTGTAGGAGATCAGACATTTGGTACTTGCAGGGTGAGATCCAGCCCTTGAAATTGAACAACACAACAGCCAGGCTGGCCACATACACTGAATAAGTCTTGAAACAGCCCCAGTAACATACCAACATCAGCCTAGTTACCAATCATCATGGTCAAGAACTAAGGAGCCAGTCTCAAGGGCCGAGTCTGGCTCTGTCAAATCAAACTAAACTGGTTAGAGATTTTCAACATTGATGAAGACAATTTTCATGTAATATTAAGTATTTTAGAATGAACTGGACAAGGTGCTGGGAATCAAGGAAAAGATGTACATTGATACTGAGGCAACACCCAAGTTCTACAGAATTCATCCAATGCCCTATGCTTTACATCAAAACGTCAAAGTTGAGCTGAAGTGGCTGGAGACTTGGGAATAATTAAGCTCATGCAGTTGTACCCCCATTGTACCCATTATGCCAGATAGGACTGTCAGAATCTGTGGTGGTTATAAGATGACAATCTGTTATGCTGCTACATTGGATCGGTAGCCAATATCTAGAATTAAAGACCTATATTCCAAATTAGCTAATGGCTTAACTGATACGAAATTTGACAAGAGTTATGCCTACCAGCAATTGGAGCTGGGCAAGGCATTGAGGGGAAGTCATGACTATTTAGATGATGTGTTAATTATGGGAGCTTCTGAGGAAGAAAAATTAGCAAATCTTGAGGAAGTCCTACAAAGGTTTTAAAATGCAGGAATTAGACTAAAAGAGAGAAAAATATTCCAAGCTCTCAAAGTTTTGTGATTCAAAGTCGATGCCCAGGGATTTCATCTTATGGAGAAGATTAAAGCAATCAAGGGAGCACCAGCCCCCAAAAATCAAAACAGACATTATCATGACCAATTCATCCTTAACCTTTTCGCATTGCTAGCACCTTTGCATTTTCTTTTTAGTACCAGAGCTGGTATTGGAATAAACTTCCAAAAAGAAACTTTTGAAGGAGTCAAACTGGTGTTGCAGTCAACAAACCTTCTGGTTCATTTTGATCTCTCGAAAGAAATAGTTCTGACTTGCAATGCTGCACCCTGCTGGATAGGAGCAGTATTGTCCCACAAAATAGAAGAAAGTGTGGAGTGACCTATTGCTTACGTTTCTAGCACACAGATGCCAAGACAGCCTATTCTCAAATAGAAAAGGAATGTTTGGCCATTATTTATGGTGTGAAAAAATGTCACCAATATGTCTATGGATGTTACTTTGCAGTAGTAAGTGACCATAAACCACTCATAGACTTATTCAGAAAGGACAAGGCCATTCCCTCATCACGTCAACTAGGGTCCAACGATTGGCTTTGCTGCTAGTAGCTTATAATTAAACATTGAAATATAAGCCTGGCACCCCTATTGCAAGGCAAGTTCCTATGCCACAGATTATTCCACTGCTATTGGTGCCACAAGAAATCATCCTTGCCCTCAACTTTTTGGACACAACGTGGAGATGTCGGCGTTGGACTAGGGTAGGCACAGTAAGAAGTCTCACAACACCAAGTTAAAGGTCCAACAGGATTATTTGGTAGCACGAGCTTTCGGAGCTCTGCTTCTTCATCAGGTGAGTGGAGAGTTGGGTTCACGAACAGGGCATATATATATATATATACAGAGACAGACTCAATTACAAGATAAGGTTGGAATGCGAGTCTTAACAGGTAATCAAGTCTTTACAGGCGCAGACAACGTGAGTGGAGAGAGGGTTAGGCACAGGTTAAAGAGATGTGAATTGTCTCCAGCCAGAACAGTTAATGAGATTTTTCAAATCCAGGCCAAATGGTTACAGTGTGACATGAACCCAAGATCCCGGTTGAGGTCATCCTCGTGTGCAGAATTTGGCTATCGGTTTCTGCTCGATGATGCGTTGTGTGTCTTGAAGGCTGCCTTGGAGAACGCTTACCCAAATATCAGAAACTGAATGCCATTGACTGCTGAAGTGTTTCCTGCAAGAAGGGAACACTCCTGCCTGGTGATTATCAAGCAGTGTCCATTCATCTGTTGTTGTAGCATCTGCATTGTCTCACTGATGTACAATGCCATGGGACATCCTTTCCTGAAGTGTTTGAGGTAGACAATGTTAGCCGAGTTGCAAGAGTATGTACTGTGTACCTGGTGGGTGGTGTTCTTACATGAGATGATGACATTTGTGTTGATAGTCCGGCACATCTTGCGACGGTTGTGGTGTCAGGGTTGCTGTTCTCTTGAAGGCTGGGTAGTTTACTGTGAGCAATGGTCTATTTGAGGTTGTGTGGTTGTTTGAAGGCAAGTAGTGGGGGGTGTGGGGATGGCCTTGGCGAGATATTTGTCTTCACCGATGACATGTTGAAGATGTTATAGCTTCTCTGCTCTGGGAAAGTACTGGACGACGAAGTGTACTCTGTCAACCAAGTCCCGTATTTGTCTTCTGAGGAGGTTGGTGCAGTTTTTGTTGGACACACTACTTGTGTTAGCACAAGTAAAGTATGGACCCAAAGAGACTACTTATCACTTAGGTCAAACGTATGGTCTTTCATGGGTGGCATCATAACAAGCCTGAGCAATTTTGAGCGTGTCTTCTCAGTTAAGTTGTGAGGATGGGGAATTGTTATGGGGAAGGAGAGTAGTTGTCCCTACTCCTGTGCAGAAAGTGTTTTTTCAAGAGTTGTACTGTGTGCACCTTGGAACAATGAAAATGAAAATGAAGTTCCATGTTGTGGCCCGGATCGACAAGGACATTGAAGACCTGGTCAAACATGGTAACCAACGTCAAGACAAAGTTTATAGATGGACACGTTGTTCCTGATCATTGTTGATACTCACTCTAAGTGGATCGCCATTTTTGACATGAAGACTCCAATCTCCCTGGCAACACTGGACAACCTGCAGCAAGCATTTGCCACCCATGGGTTACCCAAAATACTGGTCTTTCAATGGGACTGCATTGACTGGGGAGGAATTTCATCACTTAATGCAAACCAAAAGCATAAAGCATGTGTAAACAGCCCCTTAGCACCTGGCCTCAAATGGATTTGCTGAAAGCCTGTCCTAATGTTTAAGTTGGCTATTAAGGAACAATCATCTGCGTCTTTATGACTTTAGTGAGACGATTTCCTACTCACATACAGAACAACACCTCATGTATCTACAGGCGTGTTCCCCACTGAGTTGAAGACATCTTCGAACAAGACTTGATTTAATATTTCCAAATTTGGCAGGGACAGTTGAGGTAAAACAGAACGCACAGAAGTACTATGATATCAAACAATTTATTTTACATAAGTAATTTCAATTCTGGTCTGAATTGGGTCTTGAGGTAATTGTGGTTGACATAATTCAACTGTCATACATTGTTGATATACAAGTTGAAAGGTTGTTTATTAGTGTCACAAGTAGGCTTACATTAATACTGCAACGAATCCCCTAGTCACCACACTTTTTGAATATACTGAGGGAGAATTTTAGCATGGTCAATGCACCTAACCAGCACGTTTTTCAGATTGTGGGAGGAAACTGAAGCAGCCGGAGGAAACCCGTGGAGACTAAGGGAGAACGTATAGACACTGCATGGACAGTCGCCCAAGCTGGAAATCAAATCCAGGTCCCTGGCATTGTGAGGCAACAGTGCTGACCACTGTGCAGCCCCGAGGAGAGAATAAAGAAGCACATGGACACCTGAGGAGAAGAGAACAGAGCACAGTAGCAAGTGAACACCCTGTCCCTGCTACCTGTTTAGTGAGACTCCAGCAATTGTAAGTGGAAGTGAATCCAGTAAGCCTGAGGCAGGGTGGCGTAACATTCCAATGGGAATTGGAGAAGTTACCAGCATCAGAGCGCCTGTCCAAACTAGAAACTTTCCTGAGGGAACAACATTAACTGATGAAACATCAGTTAAAGAATTGTCACTCTCTCAATGAATTAGGAAGCCTCCAGATAGACTTACTTATGGAGAGACCGTGTGTAACTTTCCTCCTTTTTGCTCTGTAATGTTGTAAATAGTTTTGTTATTGTCAAACATTCATTTAAAAAGTGAAGGGGGAGGGAATGTGATGACATGCCCTTAGTTGGGGGAAAAAGCGGGGCCTTAGTGATTGTTTGACAGTTGGAAATAACAGATGGAGTCTGAAAGTCATGGAGTTTAGAAACATTCTTATCTCTGTCCTGCGTATAGTTGTTTCCCCCAATAAGCCACTTGTTAATTTATCTGCTGAGTTGGTCATTGTTACCTCACAGCTATTAAACACCACAAATCAATCCTAAGAGTTCCCATTGTTATGCTGTAGAGGTTGTTCCCCTTTTGAGATGTGAGGCCGAATCCCCCAAAGAGGAAAACCTCACCTCGTAATCTGTTAAAGTGTGTGGGAAGTTATGAACTGTTCTTCAGTAACGTTTAGTGGTTGATTAACAGAAATACCTGACACTCACTTTTAAATAAACAATTTATTTACTTAACTAACAGGGAACTTTGAGTAAACAAATAACATACCGAATAAAATAAGATTGTACTGGAATGCTGTTCAAATAAGTACCCTATCCATTCATTAACCAAAACAAACTAATAGAATTTAGCACTCAAAAAAAAAGTACAACCAAGTTTTGTATTTCAGAACCTTCCAGAGTTTCTTGGTTGATTTCTCTATCTAACAGTTCTTTCTGATTTGGTATCTTTTGCTGGTTAGATGGTACATTCTCTGAAGGGATATATAAAGCTGGCAGGGTGGACAACTGCTTTCTCCCTCTTGGGTCTTTGAGAAGTAGCAGTTTCTAGCTCCTGTTTTTTCTCTTGCACTCTCCTTTATACCTGTGATGACCTATCAATTTTCCTACAACATCATCAAATTCAAATCGTAGAAGTTCTTGGTAGCTGAGTGCCTACTTTAAATTGATTGGGCAAAATTCAAGCATTCAAATACCTGAAGCCTGTTACCAAGGCAACCTTGTTGTCTGGCCTTGGATACGAATGCTTGAATTTGGTAGGCACTTTGCATTTTAAATTTCTAAGCACTGAAATCAAAACCAGCTTTTACCCCCCCCTCGAGCATTTTTACATTCTTTACATCTTTACAGACTCAACTCTGCAACATCATGACAGCACACAGTGACATCAACTCTGACCACCACAAAATCTGCTCATAACACATCTTCCCCTCCCTTATCCACAGCTTTGAGAAGATGATTAGTGGGAAATTCCTCGGTGCAATTGTTCAAAATGTCCTCTTAAACCTCAAGGAGAAGGGATGTATCTTCCAGGGAATCCAGACTTCCAAACTGAAGCAACAAGATATCATCAAAACAAAGACCATGTCCCAGATTGAAAGGTAGGAAAATACTAACACTACGTCTCTCCTAGAATCGCGCCGCACCTTGTCTCTCCCAGAATCGCTATAGAACAATAGAAATGATACAGCATAAATGAGGGGGGTGGGGGGGGGGGGGGGGCGCTGTGCGACTTGGTCTAACTTCTCCATGCAAGACACCTAATGACACTGTACCCCGTATCTCAGATTCATACTGTACCTTGTATCTCAGATTCATACTGTACTTCAGTATCAATCTCAGATTGATACTGTACCTCATATCTCAGATGCATACTGTACCTTGTATCTCAGATTCATACTGTACCTTGTATCTCAGATTGATACTGTACCTCATATCACAGATGCATACTGTACCCTGTATCTCAGATTCACCATGTTGTTGAGAGATTTGGGAGGGTTTTTCTTTGATTGTTTTATCTTTTTTTCTTTGATTTTTCTTCTTCCTCTCATTTCTCTTCACCTATAAGTTTACTGCTGTACTGTGATCTGTTTCGTGGGCTGCTGTTCAGTGTGACTGTTGTTAAAAAAACTTAACAAACAGAAAGAAACTATTAAAACGTTATGAAAAATTCTCTTTTCCCCTCCCTCAGTGATAGTGGTGATCTGCTGGATGTTAAATCCATTCTGGAGGATCTGGGTCTGCCCTGTGGCATTGAGGACTGTACTGTGGTGCAGGCGGTTTGTCTGGCAGTGTCCCAGAGGGCAGCCCAGCTATGTGGGGCAGGACTTGCTGCTGTGCTCGAGAGAATGAGAGAAAACCGCGGAGTGGACCATATGAAGATAACGGTTGGAGTGGATGGGACCTTGTACAAGTCACATCCTCAGTAAGTCTCAACGTGGTACATTTCCATGAACCCTACCCATACACATTATCCCCATAATCAGCCCCTTGTTCTCACTCTGCTTTAAGAGGGGACTTTCTCAGGCTGCTTTCCTATTCCTCTTCTTGTCAAATCATAATGTATTTGTGAGACTCTAAAGCAGCTTAGACAATGGATGTGAATCTAAGAATAGATTCAGAAGGGATAGAGAATAAAAGCAGAAGATGAAAGCAGAGAGTGTGGGAGGCAATGGAAACAAAAGCTAGAAAAGAAAACAGGAATTATTTGGTGACTAATGGTCAATAGTTCAGGAATATGAGGCAAGTAAATTTACAGACGAGCTAATGGAGCAGCTACACACTGAGAAATATGGTATTATAGATTTCACTGAGAGATGAGTGAAAACAGGGGAGCAATGGCACTGCTCAATTTCACACTCAGTTCAAGCCACACTGTGCAAATCACACTCAGAATCCTGTATTCTGTCTACCTTAGCCTCAGAAGAGTTAGCTCTGTCACTGTTCCAGAATGTGGAGATGCCAGCATTGGACTGGGGTAAACACAGTAAGAAGTCTGACAACACCAGGTTTAAGTCCAACCGATTTATTTGATAGTAAACTCACAAGCTTTCGGGGTTTCTGCGTTTGTCAGGTGAATGGAGAGTTCTGACCTCAGAACTCTGTCTGAGGCCAGAACCCTCCATTCACCTGACGAAGGGAGAAACCCCGAAAGCTTGTGAGTTTACTATCAAATAAATCGGTTGGACTTAAACCTGGTGTTGTCAGACTTCTTACTGTTCCAGAAAGCAGATTGGACTAGTTAGCTAATTAGCACAGTATAGCTGCTCTTCAAGAGGGCAAGTTGATCCCTGCAAAAGGTAGGAACAGACTTACTGCACTTACACAGTTAATACCACATCAGGTTAAAGTCCAACAGGTTTATTTGGAATCATGAGCTTTTGGAGCGCTGCTCTTTCATCAGGTGAGGAATTAATCTGATGTTGAGGGACTTCTTACTGTGCCCACCCCAGTCCAGTGCCAGCATCTCCACATCATGGTTAATATCAGTTAAAAGCTTAATGCAGAGAATACTAGACTTTTAGAAAGAGATTGACCTCCAGGTTTCCCTGGAGATACCCTTCTCATCACGTCCTGCATTCATCTCTATACAAACCGCACTCATACCCCTGCATTTATATAACACAAATGTTCTCTGAAAAGGGAAAGTGTGCAGGGATATAGGGAGAAGCTGGCAGAATGGCAATAGTTGAATAGTCCCTTCGGAAAGGCACAGCAAAGATGGAACGGCCTCTCTCATTACTGTAAATAGCCTGTGATTCTCCCATTCTACCACTCTGACTCTGGTTTCTATTGATAGTTTCTCACAGATTCTCAAGGATACAGTGAAAGATTTGGCTGCGAAGTGTGAAGTCCATTTCCACCAATCAAAAGATAGCTCCGGGGTGGGAGCAGCTCTTGTTGCAGCCAGTACAAGGGGTAAGTACTAAATAAAAATGTAATATTCCAGTCTGTGTCACAGTAACCCAAACACACATTCCAGTCAGTGACACATTATAACAGTTAAACAGACACACATTCCAGTCAGCGTCACACAATAACACAGTAACACGGACACACATTCCAGTCAGCGTCACACAGTAACCCAGCAACAAAGTTCTTTGAGGAGGTAACAAGCAAGTTAGATAAAGGAGAACCAGTGGATGTGATTTACTTAGATTTCCAGAAGGCCTTTGACAAGGTGCCGCACAGGAGACTGTTAACTAAGTGAAGAGCCCATGGTATGAAGGGTAAGATCCTGACATGGATAGAGGATTGGCTGACTGGCAGAAGGTAGAGTACGATAAAAGGCTTTTTTTCAGGATGGCAGCCGGTGATTAGTGGTGTGCCTCAGGGGTTGGTGCTGGGACCACAACATTTCACAATATACATTAATGATTTGGAAGAAGGAATCAAAGGCACTGTTGTTAACTGTTGTTAAAGTTTGCAGATGGTACAAAGATATGCAAGAGGGACAGGTAGTATTGAGGAAGCGGGGGGCTGCAGAAGGACTTGGACCGATTAGGAGAGTGGGCAAAGCAGTAGCAGATGGAATACAATGTGGAAAAGTGTGAGGTTATGCACTTTGGAAGGAGGAATAGAGGCATAGACTATATTCTAAATGGGAAAATGCTTAGGAAATCAGAAACACAAAGGGACATGGGAGTCATTGTTCAAGATTCTCTTCAGGTTAATACGCAGGTTCGGTTGGCAGTTAGGAAGGCAAATGCAATGTTAGCATTCATGTTGAGAGGGCTAGAATACAAGAGCAGGGATGTACTTCTGAGGCTGGAAAAGGCTCTGGTCAGACCCCATTTGGAGTAATGTGAGCAGTTTTGGGTCCCGTATCTAAGGAAGGATGTGCTGGAAAGGGTCCAGAGGAAGTTCACAAGAATGATCCCTGAAATGAAGAGCTTGTCATATGAGGAACGGCTGAGGACTCTAGGTCTGTACTCGTTGAAATTTGGAAGGATGACGGAGAATCTTACTGAAAATTACAGCATACTGCAAGGCCTGGGTAGAGTGGATACATAAAGGATGTTTCCATTAGGAGGGAAAACTAGAACCAGAGGGCACAACCTTAGGTTAAAGGATGATCCTTTAAAACAGAGAGAAGGAGGAATTCTTCAACCAGAGAGTGGTGAATCTGTGGAAGGCCAGATCATTGAGTGTCTTTAAGACAGAGATAGATAGGTTCTTGATTAATAAGGGGATCAGATGTTATGGGGAAAAGGCAGGAGAACGGGGATGAGAAAAATATCAGCCATGATTGAATGGAGGAGCAGACTCAAAGAGTGATAGCTGTTTACAGCATGGAAACAGGGTCTTCAGCCCAACTCGTCCATACTGCTCCTTTGTTTTTAACCACTAAGCTAGTTCCAATTGTCCACATTTGCCCCATATCCCTCGATAGCCATCTTACCCATGTAACTGTCTAAGTGCTTTTAAAAGATAAAATTGTACCCGCCTCTACTACTACCTCTGGCAGCTTGTCCCAGCCACTTACCACCCTGTGTGTGAAAAAATTGCCCCTGTCACCTGAAACCTGTGCCCTCCAGTTTCAGACTTCGCAAAAGATACTGATGCTCTAGCTGATTTATACCCTTCATTATTTTATAGATCTCTATAAGATCACCCCTCAGCCTCCTACACTCCACAGGAATAAGTCCCAGTCTATCCAACCTCTCCTTATAACTCAGTCCTTCAAGTCCTGATAGCATCCTAGTAAATTTTTTCTGCATTCTTTCTAGTTTAATAATATCCTCTCTATTATTGGGTGACCAGAACAGTATTCCAAGTGTGGCCTTACCAATGTCTTGTACAACTTCAACAAGATGTACCAACTCCTGTATTCAATGTTCTGAATGATGAAACCAAGCATGCCAAATGCCTTCTTCACCACTCTGTCCACCTGTGACTCCACTTTCAAGGAGCTATGAACATGTACTCCTAGATCTCTTTCTTCTACAACACTCCCCAAAGTCCACCATAAATTGAGCAAGACTGCCCTGGTTCAATCGAACAAAATGCATCACCTCGCATTTATCGATGGCCAAGTGGCCTAATTCTGCTCCTATGTCTCATGGTCTTAGCCCAGGCACACATTCCAGTTGGTGAGACACAGTAACAGACACACAAATTCCAGTCAGTGTCACACAATAACCCAGTAACGCAGACACACATTCCAGTCAGTGACAGAGTATCCCAATAACGCAGACACGGATTTCAGTCAGTGCCGCACAGCAACAAAATAACAGCCACACACATTCCAGTCAGTGTCACACAGTAACCCAGTAACACAGACACACATTCCAGTCAGTCATAGAGGTTTACAGCATGGAAACAGGCCCTTCGGCCCAACTTCTCCATGCCGCCCTTATTTTTTTTAAACCCCTAAGCTAATCCCAGTTGCCCGCATTTGGCCCATATCCCTCTATACCCATCGTACCCATGTAACTATCTAAATGCTTTTTAAAAGATAAAACTGTACCCGCTTCTACTACTACCTTTGGCAGCTTGTTCAAGACACAGTGTCATACATTAAAACATAACAGACACATATTCCAGTCAGTAACCCAGTAATACAGACACAGATTCCAGGCAGTGTTGCACAGTAACACAGAAACACATATTCCAGTCAGTGTAACACAGTAACCCAGTAACACAGACACACATTCCAGTCAGTGTCAATTACTAACCCAGTAACACAGACGTACGTTACAGTGTCACACAGTAACGCAGTAACACAGACGCACGTTACAGTCAGTGTCACACAATAATCCAGTAACGCAGACATAATGTTCCAGTCAATATCACACAGTAACCAAGTAACACAGACAAACATTACAGTCAGTGTCACACAGATACACATTACACTGTGTCACACAGTAACACATTTCAGTCAATATCACACAGAGGCACATTCCAGGCAGTGTAACCCAGTAACACAGACACACATTCCCATCAGTGTGACACAGCAACTCATTAACATAAACATTACAGTCAGTGTCACATAGCAACCCAGTAACACAGACACACATTCCAATTAGTGTCATACAGTAACCCAGCAATACGGACATACATTCCAGTCAGTGACACACAGTAACCCAGCAACACAGACACACATTCTAGTCAGTGTCACCCAGTAACACAGACACACATGCTGCCCCCTGCACTGTAACAGCGCAGTGACTACTTCCTGATCACGTGTGGCAGGAAATTCTCAGCTGCTCGTACATCCTGCACTGACTCCAGAAACCGAACAGGAGTTTGAGTCCTACATGTCTTCATCCGGCAGATTCTAGAACATAAGAACATAAGAAATAGGAGCAGGAGTAGGCCATCTAGCCCTTCGAGCCTGCCCCGCCATTCAATAAGATCATGGCTGATCTGTCGTGGCTCAGTTCCACTTTCCCGCCCTCTCCCCATAACCCTTAATCCCCTCTCTTATCAAAAACCCATCAACCCGCGTCTTAAAAATATTTAGCGAGGCAGCCTCCACCACTTCAACGGGCAGAGAATTCCAGAGATTCACCACCCTTTGAGTGAAGAAGTTCCTCCTCAACTCCGTTCTAAACCGCCCCCCTTTTATCTTGAGGCTGTGCCCCCTAGTCCTACTGTCTTTTTTGAGCGGGAAGAGCCTCTCCACCTCTATCCTATCCATCCCATTCATCATCTTATACGTCTCAATGAGATCTCCCCTCATTCTTCTAAACTCTAACGAGTACAAGCCTAGTTTATTCAGCCTCTCCTCATAGCTCAACCCCCTCAACTCCAGTATCAGCCTAGTAAACCTCCTCTGCACTCCCTCCAAGGCCAAAATATCTTTGCGCAGGTGCGGCGCCCAAAACTGCACACAGTACACCAGCTGCGGCCTCTCCAATGCCCTATACAGCTGCAGCAAGACCTCCCTACTTTTATATTCAATCCCCCTCGCTATGAAGGCCAGCATCCCATTCGCCTTCCTGACCACCTGCTGCACCTGCAGGCTGGGTTTTTGCGACTCATGCACAAGGACCCCGAGGTCCCTCTGCACCATCGCCTGATGCAGTTTTTCGCCCCGTAAGTAATAGTCTTTCCTACCATTCTTCCTACCAAAGTGGACCACCTCACACTTGCCAACATTAAATTCCATTTGCCATTTCCTGGCCCATTCGCCCAGCCTATCTAGATCCTTCTACAGACTCTCCACACCCTCCGCACAATTTGCCGTTCCCCCAATCTTGGTGTCATCAGCAAATTTCGACACCCTACACTCGGTTCTCTCCTCCAGATCATCTATATAAATGGTAAAAAGCTGAGGCCCCAGCACCGACCCCTGGGGCACTCCACTAGTCACCATCCGCCAATCCGAATAGCACCCGTTGACCCCCACTCTCTGCCTCCTATTTGACAACCAATCCTCTATCCACGCTAACACCCTACCCCCAACTCCATGTCCCTCGACCTTCTGCAATAACCTCTTGTGAGGTACTTTGTCAAACGCCTTCTGAAAATCAAGAAAGACCACATCCACCGGCTCTCCTCTGTCCACCGCCCTAGACACATCCTCATAGAACTCCAGTAAATTTGTCAGACACGACTTCCCTTTAATGAAATCGTGCTGCGTCTGCTCTATCAAGCAATTCCCTTCAAGATGCTTTGCAATTTCCTCCTTAATGACAGATTCTAACATTTTACCTACAACAGACGTTAAACTAACCGGCCTATAATTCCCCGCATTTTGCCTGGCACCCTTCTTAAACAATGGCATAACATTAGTCGTTTTCCAATCATCTGGCACTTCCCCGGAATCCAGCGATGTCTGGAAAATAACCACCAAGGCATCCACTATCACCTCCGCCATTTCTTTCAGAACCCTCGGATGCATTCCATCCGGTCCTGGGGACTTGTCCACAATTAGCCCCTCCAGTCTGTCGAGCACCGCCTCTCTAGTAACAGTAATGTCATTGACACCCTCTAGTCCTACCACCTTTCCATCGCTAACACCCGGCAAATTATTCACGTCCTCCTCCGTGAAGACAGAAACAAAAAAGTTATTCAATACCTTAGCCATATCCCTATCCCCTACCACTAGGTCCCCTTTCTCATCCTCTAAAGGACCAACATTCACCCTAGCCAGCCTCTTCCTTTTTATATATTTATAAAAACTCTTGCTATCCTTTTTTATATTAAGCGCTAGCCCAGCTTATAGTTTCTCCTACCCTTCTTTATCAACTTCTTTGTCAATCTTTGTTGACATTTAAACCTCTCCCAATCCTCTTCTCGCCCACTACTCTTAGCTACTCTAAATTCCTCCGCTTTTAGTTTAATACTTTCCTTCACCTCCTTCGTTATCCACGGCTTATTACCTCTCCTCCTACTATCCTTTTTGACCATCGGAATAAATTTCCGCTGAGCACCAAGAAAGATCTCCTTAAAGATCCTCCACTGCTCCTCAGCAGACCCTCCCTCCAATGAGCTCCCCCAGTCCACATTCACCAATTCTTCTCTCATCCTACCGTACTCCCCTCTATTCAAACAAAGGACGCGTGTCCGGGAACCCACTTTCTCCTCCTCCATCTGCACCAGAAACTTCACCATACAATGATCACTCTCTCCAAGAGGATCCTTCACCACAGGGTCCCGAATTCTACCCACCTCATTACATAGCACCAGATCCAAGATAGCTCGCTCCCTCGTCGGCTCCAACACACACTGTTCGAGGAAACTATCCTGGCAGCATTCCAAGAACTCTTCCTCGAGCCCCCCGCATCCAACATGGGTCGACCAATCAATATGCAGATTGAAATCCCCCATAACTACGACCGTCCCATTCCTGCACGCCGCACTTATTTGCACGTTAACAGCCCGCCCCACCTCCAGATCATTATTCGGGGGCCTATAGACGACACCCACCAGCGTCTTCCTCCCTTTGCTGTTCCTAATCTCCACCCACAACGATTCCACGTTCTGCTCCTTGGCTCCAATATCATCCCTTGCTACCACCCTGATGCTATCCTTAATCAGCAGAGCTACGCCCCCCCTTTTCCCTCCTGCCTATCCTTCCTAAACACTTGATAGCCCTGTACATTCAGCTCCCAGTCCCTGTCACCCTGCAGCCACGTCTCTGTAATGGCCACCAGATCGTATCCATTTGTGTCGATCTGCGCCACCAGCTCATCCGCTTTATTCCGAATGCTTCGTGCATTCAGATAAAGTGCCTTCATCCCAGCCTTCACCTGGACCCTATTTGCCGTAACGCCACCAACCATACTCACGCCCCCTACTCCCTCTATTATTGGGACATCCTCGGCCTCTTCCCTTACCTGTACCCTCTCCTTAACTTTAGACCTCGTAACATCACCTACCCTCGCACCCTCCCCCCCCCCCCCCCAATTAGTTTAAAGCCCTGTCTACAGTCCTCTTTACTCGATTCGCCAGCACTCTGGTCCCAGCACGGTTCAGACCAACCCCATCCCGCCCGAACAGGTCCCACCTACCCCAATACTGGTGCCAATGCCCCATAAATTCAAACCCATTCCTCCCACACCAATCCCTGAGCCACCCATCCACTACCTTAATCCTATCAACCCTACGCCCGTCTGCACTCGGTTCAGGCAGTAGCCCAGAGATGACCACCTTGTCGGTTCTACTTTTTAATTCCATTCCCAGCTTTTCATACTCCCTCCCCATATCCTCAGTCCGCATTTTGCTTACGTCGCCAGCACCCACATGTACCACAACGACCGGATTCTCACCCTCCCACTCCAGGTTCCTCTGCAGCCCAGATGCGACATCCTGGACCCGAGCACCAGGCAGACAACACACCCTTCTGCGCACTTTGTCATTGTGACAAAGGACAGTGTCAATACCCTTCACCCCACTATCCCCAATCACTACTACGTTCCTTTTCCCCCTCTCTTTGCCTATGTCCTGCTGCAGCACTGTACCGTGTGCAGTTTGCTCACCGACCTCACCTCCCTCGTCCTCATCCAGACTGGAAGCCAGTCTGGGGGGGTGGATGTCACTTGCACCCCATTGACAATGGCACCCTCTCTCCCCTTGATGAGCCTCAGTGTCTGTAGCTCAGAGGCCAGCTCATCCACCTTGAGCTGGAGCTCCTCCAGCAACCTGCACTTACTGCAGATATGGTCACTGGGATTGACCCTGGGGTCCACCAGTTCCCACATCGTACAGAAACCACACATCACATGCCCCTCCATTATTCACTGTAGTAGTTTTGAAAAAAATTTTTTTTGTTTTTTTTTTCCTTGTTTTTCAAACAAACTCATCTGGCCTTTTTTCCTTCAAGCCCTTTTTGATATTAAGCCCTAATAGCTCACTCTGCTTCCCACTCACTCCACTGCCCGCTCAGACGCGCCCACTGTCTACACCAGGCCTCCTTTTAAACCTGGCGCTGATTTAAAGCTGATGGCCCACAACTGCCTGCTAACCACTCCCTCAGAATTCTTAAAGCAGTAAATACAATAAATAAATGCTTTAAACAGTTCTACAAAGAACAAAGTGCTTTAAACATATTTTAAACAGGTTTTTAACAGGTAAAATCTTAGCAATATCCAATATCCCACAGGGTTGCAGATCTTTACCGTCCTGCCACATTGCATTAAAACAATCCCTTGGTTCCAGTTCATTACGGAACATTTATATATACATTGTCAGCCCTTGGCTTAAATTATTAAACATCTCCTTTCCCCTCTGCTAAAATCACAAATTACTGTTGCTGCTCCAGTTTCAAATCACACAGCTCTTGGTGCCAGTGAGAATCTGGCTCATCGAGTTTGGATGAATTGACAGAAGGTGATGGTGAAATATGGAAATCTGGTGGAGATCATTGCAATGGTCATGTATAGAGGCAATAGAAGCATGGTTAAAAATTTTCACAACCAAAAAGTTGAAGCAGGGGAGAAAACAGATGAAGGTGGAAAAAGCCATCTTAGCGATAGAGTAAATACAGGGATGTAAGATGTCAGTGGATTTGATTTGATTTATTATTGTCACATGTATTAGTAGAGTGAAAAGTATTGTTTCTTGCACGCTACGCAGACAACGCATACCATAAGAACGAAACGAGAGAGTGCAGAATGTAGTGTTACAGTCTAGGGTGTAAAGAAAGGTCAACTTAATGCAAGGTAGGTCCATCCAAAAGTCTGATGGCAGCGGGGAAGAAGGTGGAAGAGAGAATGTCCAGGGTGCGTGGGGTCCTTAATTATGCGGTTGCCTTGCTGAGGTAGTAGGAAGTGTAGACAGAGTCAATGGATGGGAGGCTGGTTTGCATAATGGATTTTGCTACATTCCTTTTTTTAGTTCCTTATGGTCTTGGTCAGAGCAGAAGCCATACCAAGCTGTGATATAACCGGACAGAATGCTTGCTGTGGTGCATCAGTAAAAGTTGGTGAGAGCTGTAGCTGAGATGCCAAATTTCCTTAGTCTTCCAAGGAAATAGAGGCTTTGGTGGCTTTCTTAACTGTAGTTGATTTTGTTGAGGTGACTGCTTTAGTAACAGCAACAGCATGCGTTCAATTTCTGTACCCGCTGAGGTTAATCATGAAGGTTTTGCTCTACTCAACCTTGCCCCTTGCTCGAAGTGTGGTGATCCTCTGGTTAAATCACCACCAGTCAGTTTTACCCCTTGAGGAGGTCATCTGGAACTATGGCAACTTAACAATAAGGACAGATGGACACAGATAGCAGCAAGAATCTTTCCAATCACCAATAACATAGACTAATATTAAACAATAGCAAATCAGGAGTGAGATGGGGACTATTGGGTTGGAATGAGGGGGAGGTGAGGGGGTGGAGTGAGGTGGGATGTAGGTGCTTCAGAAACCAGTCACACAATAAATGGCAGCAAATAAAGTGGTTACCATGGAGGCTGCCAGTCTAGTAATGAGTGCAGTCCACATCAGCGAAAAAGCTCAGGAGGTTTCCTCCGGGTGCTCTGGTTTCCTCCCACACCCCAAAGATGTGCTCTTAGGCTGATTGGTGTAACAAATTGTCCCTAAATTATTCTCCCCTTAATCTGGTTTCCATGAGCATAGCCATGGGTCAAGGGTGGAGGAGGAAAAGCACATTGTTAAAATGGCGGCGCGGGCTCGTTGGGCCGAAGGGCCTGTTTCCCTTGCTGTGTTGTTCTTTGAGTGGGGTGACTACTCAAGCAGCCAGGACACTTGGGCATTTACAACAGTTAGGCAAAAAAAACCTCCAAAGAAAGTTAGAGGAATTTACCTTCCGTCCCCCACAGCCTCCTGATTGTTTCCTTGGGCTGCTCCTGAGAAGTTGGATAGGTGGATGGATGCAATGGATGAGAAGCGATTGTTTCTAAAGGGATTTGGCTCTGAGCAGAAAGTGCTCCTTCCTGCTGTATCGGAGTGGAGAGGTGGTGGAGAACGATAGCGTGGGGTCACCTGCATCACAGAGTATAAAACAATGAGATGGGACAGTTTACCAAGTTCACACACACAGACAATGTCAGTTGTAACCTTGAGATGCTGACACACTGATATGTTCACTATTCATCCACAGTCACAGGTTAATGCTCAGGGAAAACCAATTCAAATCCCATTATTGCAGCTGGTGGAATTTAAATTAATCAGTTGAATTAACAAACCTAGAATTGAGAGCTCAGCTCAGTGACGGTGACTATTAAACTATAAGCAATAATCATAAGAAGCCAACTGGCTCACTTTCAGAAATAAAATCTGCCATCCTTACCTGGTCTGGCGTACATGTGACTCCAGACCCACAGCAATGTGGTTGGCACTCAACTGCCCTCTGAAATGGCTTAGCAAGCCATTGAGTTCAAGGGTGATGAGGGATGGGCAATAAATGCTGGCCAGCCAGCGATGCCCACATCCCACAAATGAATTAAAAAAAACAGATTTGGGTGGTAATGTTCATTGAGCTCGGAGAGGGAATGGAGATTGGTGATCACAGGGCACCCATTACTCTTCTGTTGGGAGCACAAACGCAGTTTTTGAAATCTATCCTCGTCCTGTTAATCCAGCCCCATTCTGCTGAGTCTGTGTTACACCCTCTGAAGGACTAAGATATTCTTATTAGGATGGAGTCTGTTCTCCACCTGATATTGATCTGCATAGGAGCCTGTCAACTGCCTTGGTGACTGGTCTCTGAAGCACTATGCCCCACCTCACACCACCCCTGCACCTCCCCTTCACTCCAACCCAACAGTTCCCATCTCACTCCTGATGGGCTGTTGTTGAATATTAGTCCATGTTATTGGTGATTGGAAAGATTCTTGCTGCAATCTGTGTGCATCTGTCGCTATTGGTAAAGGTTAAGTTGCCATAGTTCCAGATGACCTCTTCAAGGGGTAGAGCTGACAGGTGGTGATTGAACCTGAGGATCACCACACTTCAGGCAAGGGGCAAGGTTGAGTAGAGCAGATTAATTTCAGCGGATACAGAAATGGAACCCATGCTGTTGGCGTTGCTCTGCATCACAAAACAGCCATCCAGCCAACTGAGCTAACCAAATCCCCATGTCCCTATCACGTGATAATTAACAAACTCAACTACAAAATCCCTCCACAGTAACAAATACCAGATTGAATGATGAGGGGTTAAAAGAACCTGCAAAAATCCAACCATCTGCCTTAGTGTTAATCCACAGTAATTACAACCAGGGAATGGTCAGGGAAGGTTCCATAGATTCCATATGCATTGCTAACTACCTCCTCAATATGCTCTGCCATGTTCAGAAATCAATGAATATACTCCCCCCACCCCCAGGTCCCTCTGTCCTTGCACACTTTAGAACTGTATGTATTTTTTGTCTCTTTCTATCCTGTCTGCCAAAATACATCACCTCACATCTCTCAGAATTAAATTCCACCTGAGACTTGTCTGCCCATCCTGCTAGCCTATCCAGGGGTGGCACAGTGGTTAGCAGTGCTGCCTCACAGCTCCAGGGACCTGGGTGGAGGGGCGGACTGGTAATGTTAAAATGGCGGCGCGGGCTCGTTGGGCCGAAGGGCCTGTTTCCCGGGCTGTTTTTGTTCTTTGTTGACCTGGGTTTGATTCCCGGTTTGGGTCACTGTCTGTGTGGAGTTTGCACATTCTCTCTGTGTCGATGTGGGTTTCCTCTGGGTGCTCCAGTTTTCTCCCACAATTTGAAAATGTGCTGGTTAAGTGCATTGGCTATGCTAATTGCTCCCCCATGTACCCGAACAGGTGCTGGAATATGGCAACTCGGGGATTTTCACAATAAATTCATTACAGTATAAATGTAAGCCTATTTGTGACTAATAAATAAAATTTCACTTTCCTTTTCTTGTAGTCTATTGGAATCACCTCCACTGTTTTCCACACTTCTAAGTTAGGTATCATCACAAAATTTAGGTTGTTTACTGTGATAGAATTCATGAATTAAAAAGCATTTTTTGAGTCAGACCTTAACTGAAAGGGAAATTGAAACTTTGCTTTCTGGGGAAATTGAGGCAGGTTGAAACAGATGAAAGGTACAGATCCATTTCTGCTCAGATCACCCAAGAGTGCAGGCAGATTGAGGAACATAAAGGTTGGATCCAGCAGCTGACAATAGAGAAAACCAGGGTTACTGGAACTATTTTCTGTTAGTTGATAGTAACTGACTGTCCAGATACACAATGTTGTTCACATAACGATGTTTTTGGTGGATCCACAGCATCATGAGCAGATCTGAGGAGGTTCTACTGAAGAGAACCAGTTTGGTGAAGACTGTGCCTGCGGAATTTGGATTGCTTGGGAGCTGTTGTCGAATGACCAAAACCTGGAACACCACCCGAGGAAGGACTCTGTGGCTGAAATTACTGATGTGGATGTGCCGGCGTTGGACTGGGGTAAACACAGTAAAAAGTCTGACAACACCAGGTTTTAGTCCAACCGATTTATTTGATAGTAAACTCACAAGCTTTCGGGTTAGTCCCTTCGTCAGGTGAATGGAGAGTTCTAGCCTCAGACAGAGCATATAAAGCATAGACTGTTTACAGATTACTGATTAGAATACGAATCTTTACACCTAACCTGCTGTTCAAGTCCTGAAGTGGCTGACAATGTGAGTGGAAGGAGTACTGATCACAGGTTAAAGAGATGTGTATTGTCTCCAGACAGTACAGTGAGTGAGGTTTTGCAAACCCAGGCAAGTGTTGGGGGTTACAGATAGTGCGACATGAACCCATCTGTAACCCCCAACACTTGCCTGGGTTTGCAAAACCTCACTTACTGTACTGTCTGGAGACAATACACATCTCTTTAACCTGTGATCAGTGCTCCTTCCACTCACATTATCAGCCACTTCAAGACTTGAACAGCAGGTTAGGTGTAAAGATTCACATTCTAATCAGTAATCTGTAAACAGTCTATGCTTCATATGCTCTGTCTGAGGTCAGAACTCTCCATTCACCTGACGAAGGGACTAACCCGAAAGCTTGTGAGTCTATTATCAAATAAATCGGTTGGACTAAAACCTGGTGTTATCAGACTTTTTGCTGAAATTACTGCCATATCTTCAGTAAATCCACGACTTTTAACATGTGATTTATACTTTATATTGACCACAATGACCCTGTTAATTCATATTAGTTAATGACAATTATGGTTTGATTGTTAAAGTATAAACATTATAAAAAGTGAAATCTTATCCATTGGTTTTCCATTTGGGGTTTGTTCAATAAAGTTTTGTTCTTTTGATTTGTTGTTCTCTGCACAGATTAGAACAATTTTAATAACTAAAATTTCTACTTATATATGACCAACTCTCGGGGAACATGACTGCTTACCTATCTTCCAATCTAAAAAAAACTTGCTGTTTTCTGTCCTTGGGCCATTTTTTTAAAAATCCAAAATTAGTACTGACCCTTCGATTCCAACAGCCTTGTGTAAGAGCCTGCAGCTAGTGGTAAATAGCTGCACTTACTCTTCATGTGAAATATTAGCATCTGTGTTAATGTTACAGTCCAGATACCTTCATAAACTGCATATTATGTGCAATCTCCAATGATAATCTTTACCCATCTCCAATACATTTACAGTCTTTAAACTTCATTAATCCATATTCGATTCCAACATAACATACCATGCTCAATACACATTCCTAGAAATTAAATTATAACGTCACATTCGATTCTTAATCAAACCAAAACTTACATAAGAACATAAGAAATAGGAGCAGGAGTAGGCCAACTAGCCCTTCGAGCCTGCCCCGCCATTCAATAAGATCATGGCTGATCTGTCGTGGCTCAGTTCCACTTTCCCGCCCTCTCCCCATAACCCTTAATCCCCTCTCTTATCAAAAACCCATCAACCCGCGTCTTAAAAATATTTAGTGAGGCAGCCTCCACCACTTCAACGGGCAGAAAATTCCAGAGATTCACCACCCTTTGAGTGAAGAAGTTCCTCCTCAACTCCGTTCTAAACCGCCCCCTCTTTACCTTGAGGCTGTGCCCCCTAGTCCTACTGTCCTTTCTGAGCGGGAAGAGTCTCTCCACCTCTATCCTATCCATCCCATTCATCATCTTATACGTCTCAATGAGATCTCCCCTCATTCTTCTAAACTCTAACGAGTACAAGCCTAATTTATTCAGCCTCTCTTCATAGCTCAACCCCCTCAACTCTGGCATCAGCCTAGTAAACCTCCTCTGCAGTCCCTCTAAGGCCAAAATATCCTTGCGTAAGTACGGCGCCCAAAACTGCACACAGTACTCCAGCTGCGGCCTCACCAATGCCCTATACAGCCGCAGCAAGACATCCCTACTTTTATATTCAATCCCCCTCGCTATGAAGGCCAGCATCCCATTCGCCTTCCTGACCACCTGCTGCACCTACAGGCTGGGTTTTTGCGACTCATGCACAAGGACCCCGAGGTCCCTCTGCACCGTCGCCTGCTGCAGTTTTTCTCCACGTAAGTAATGATCCTTCCTACCGTTATTCCTACCAAAGTGGACCACCTCGCACTTGCCAACATTAAATTCCATTTGCCATTTCCTGGCCCATTCGCCCAGCCTATCTAGATCCTTCTGTAGACTCTCCCCACCCTCCGCACAATTTGCCTTTCCCCCAATTTTGATGTCATCAGCAAATTTCGACACCCTACACTCGGTTCCCTCCTCCAGATCATCTATATAAATGGTAAATAGCTGAGGCCCCAGCACCGACCCCTGGGGCACTCCACTAGTCACCATCCGCCAATCTGAATAGCACCCATTGACCCCCACTCTCTGCCTCCTATTTGACAACCAGTCCTCTATCCACGCTAACACCCTACCCCCAACTCCATGCCCCCTGACCTTCTGCAATAACCTCTTGTGAGGTACCTTGTCAAATGCCTTCTGAAAATGAAGAAAGACCACATCCACCGGCTCTCCTCTATCCACCGCCCTAGACACATCCTCATAGAACTCCAGTAAATTTGTCAGACACGACTTCCCTTTAACGAAACCGTGCTGCATCTGCTCTATCAAGCAGTTCCCCTCAAGATGCCTCGTTATTTCCTCCTTGATGACGGATTCTAACATTTTACTTACAACAGACGTTAAACTAACAGGCCTATAATTCCCCGCCTTTTGCCTGGCACCCTTCTTAAACAACGGCGTAACATTAGCCGTTTTCCAATCTTCCGGCACTTCCCCGGAATCCAGCGACGTCTGGAAAATAACCACCAAGGCATCCACTATCACCTCCGCCATTTCTTTCAGAACCCTCGGATGCATTCCATCCGGTCCTGGGGACTTGTCCACAATCAGCCCCTCCAGTCTGTCGAGCACCACCTCTCTAGTAACAGTAATGTCATCGAGACCCTCCAGTCCTACCACCTTTCCATCTCTGACATCCGGCAAATTATTCACGTCTTCCTCCGTGAAGACCGAAACAAAAAAGTTATTCAAGACCTCAGCCATTTCCCCATCCCCTACCACTAAGTCCCCCTTCTCATCCTCTAAGGGACCAACGTTCACCCTAGCCAGCCTCTTCCTTTTTATATATTTATAAAAACTCTTGCTATCCTTTTTTATATTAAGCGCTAGCCCAGCTTCATAGTTTCTCCTACCCTTCTTTATCAACTTCTTTGTCAATCTTTGTTGACGTTTAAACCTCTCCCAATCCTCTTCTCGCCCACTACTCTTAGCTACTCTAAACGCCTCCGCTTTTAATTTAACACTTTCCTTCACCTCCTTCGTTATCCATGGCTTATTACCTCTCCTCCTACTGTCCTTTTTGACCATCGGAATAAATTTCTGCTGGAAGATCTTTAGGAGATCTCCCCAAGAGGATCCTTCACCGCAAGTTCCCTAATTCTACCCGCCTCATTACATAGCACCAGATCCAAGATAGCTCACTCCCTCGTCGGCTCCAACACACACTGTTCCAGGAAACTATCCTGGCAGCATTCCAAGAACTCCTCCTCGAGCCCACCGCATCCAGCATGGGTCGACCAATCAATATGCAGATTGAAATCCCCCATAACTACGGCCGTCCCATTCCTGCACGCCGCACTTATTTGCGCGTTAACAGCCCGCCCCACCTCCAGATCATTATTCGGGGGCCTATAGACGACACCCACCAGCGTCTTCCTCCCTTTGCTGTTCCTAATCTCTACCCACAACGATTCCACATTCTGCTCCTTGGCTCCAATATCATCCCTTGCTACCACCTTGATGCTATCCTTAATCAGCAGAGCTATGCCCCCCACTTTTCCCTCCTGCCTATCCTTCCTAAACACTTGATACCCCTGGACATTCAGCTCCCAGTCCCTGTCACCTTGCAGCCACGTCTCTGTAATGGCCACCAGATCGTATCCATTTGTGTCGATCTGCGCCACCAACTCATCCACTTTATTCCTAATGCTTCGCGCATTCAGATAAAGTGCCTTCATCCCAGCCTTCACCCTGACCCTATTTGCTGTAATGCCACCAACCATACTCACGCCCCTTACTCCCTCTATTATTGGGACATCCTCAGGCTCTATCCTTACCTGTACCCTCTCCTTAACTTTAGACCCCGTAATGTCACCTACCATCACACCTTCCCCCCCCCCCAATTAGTTTAAAGCCCTGTCTACAGTCCTCTTTACACGATTCGCCAGCACTCTGGTCCCAGCACGGTTCAGACCAACTCCATCCCGCCCGAACAGGTCCCACCTACCCCAATACTGGTGCCAATGCCCCATAAATTCAAACCCATTCCTCCCACACCAATCCCTGAGCCACCCATTCACTTCCTTAATCCTATCAACCCTACGCCCGCCTGCACTCGGTTCAGGCAGTAGCCCAGAGATGACCACCTTGTCGGTTCTACTTTTTAATTCCATTCCCAGCTTTTCAAGCTCCCTCCCCAGATCCTCAGTTGCATTTTGCCTACGTCGTCGGCACCCACATGTACCACAACGACCGGATTCTCACCCTCCCACTCCAGGTTCCTCTGCAGCCCAGATGCGACATCCCGGACCCGAGCACCAGGCAGACAACACACCCTTCTGTGCACTTTGTCATTGTGACAAAGGACAGTGTCAATACTCTTCACCCCACTATCCCCAATTACAACTACGTTCCTTTTCCCCTTCTCTTTGCCTATGGCCTGCTGCATCACTGTACCGTGTGCAGTTTGCTCACCGACCTCACCTCCCTCGTCCTCATCCAGACTGGAAGCAAGAACCTCAAACTTGTTATGCAGCTTGAGAGTCTGAGGCCTCCTCTCCCCACCCTCCTTCCTCCTCTCCCCACCCTCCTTCCTCCTCTCAGCAGCCCCCTCTTGTTCCTGACCCTTAGAGTTAGCCAGTCTAGGGGGGGTGGATGTCTCTTGCACCCCACCCTTTCTCCCCCTGATGAGCCTCAGTGTCTGTAGCTACAGCATATTCTTCATTTTTTTTCTTCAATTTCCTGTATAAAAAATACTTATGACATTTGGTAAGAAACCTATATTATTCAATGGTTTGAGATGATACAATTAATAAATCCTGAATATTTGACAATGCTTCCTGCTCAAGATAATTCTTTAATGTCAAGTTTTAAATTTCACCCAGTTTTAAAAAATATATATTTTGGAGATGAAGCACTTACAAAGTCCTAAGATTAAAAGTACCAAGGTAAATGAAAATTTACTCAGACAGTGGTAACACAGATTCAATGGGAAAACAGTGCATGTGGGCACATCAATGTGAAGGGAGTGAGCATTCATAATGAGACTTCCAGATAGAACAAACAAAGAACAACCCAGCACGGGAAACAGGCCCTTTGGCCCAATGAGCCCGCGTCGCCGCATCCTCCTACACCTACCCTGCCCTGTGTGTATGTGAGTGGAACCATTAATGTAGCCAGATTCAGGGGAGAATAGTGTCAATTTGGTAAACCAATCAGCCTAAGAGCACATCTTTGGGGTGTGGGAGGAAACCGGAGCGCCCGGAGGAAACCCACACAACCACAGGGAGAATGCGCAAACTCCGACAGACACAGGCCCAAATCCATGTATCTGCACAGCTAGCAGTGCTAGTCACTGAGCTGTTGTGGTGCCCGTCTATCGGTCCAGGATCAAGCACACACATCGACACGAAGTACTAGGCCACTCCCGGAACCTCCAAGAGCAGCCCACGCACGACCCACCGTGTGCATGCCCCTCGTTTGACAACAAGGTGGACTGACACCTGTGGAATAAAAAGACAAAACATTAACATGTAATACTACATTTCTGGTGTCGTCCTGAGGCTCTGACCCTATTTAATACCGTCTTTTATAACCCTCCATCCCTGTTTCGCTCATGTGTCTAACTAAGTAAACCTTAAACAAGTCCAACGTGCCTGCCTCCACCACCCTACTCGGTAGCGCGTTCCATACCCCCACGACCCTCTGCGTGAAAAACCTTCCCCTCGTATCCAAATTATACTTCTCCCCGCTCACCCTTAGATCGTGACCTCTCATAATTGTCCCCAATCTAGGGAAAAGCCTAGCACTGTTGACTCTATCTATTCCCTTCATTATTTTATACACCTCTATCAGATCCCCCCTTAATCTCCATCTTTCTAAGGAGAAGAGCCCCAGTTTCTCCAACCTTTCCTCGTAACTCATTACTTCCATGCCAGGCAACATCCTGGTAAACCTCCTCTGCACCCTCTCCAGAGTCTCCACGTCCTTCCGGTAGTAAGGTGACCAGAACTGGACGCAGTACTCCAAATGCGGTCTAACCAACGTTCTGTACAACTGAAGCATTAGACGGCAGCTCCTATACTCTATACCCCTTCCTATAAAGGCTAGCATTCCATAAGCTTTCTTCACAACCTTCTCTACTTGTGTCGACACCTTCAGAGACTTGTGCACCTGCACTCCCAGGTCCCTCTGTATTTCTATACTCTTAATCGGTCTACCTTTTATCACGTAACTCCTCCCTGCATTATTCCTTCCAAAATGCATCACCTCGCATTTGTCAGGATTAAATTCCATCTGCCATCTATCTGCCCAATATACCAACCTATCTATATCCTGCTGTGTCACCTGACAGTCCTCCTCAGTATCTGCCAATCCTGCCATCTTGGTGTCATCCGCAAACTTGCTGATCACACCACGTACGACCTCTTCCAAGTTGTTTATATATACTACAAAGAGGAGAGGTCCCAGTACTGAGCCCTGCGGCATACCACTGGTGACTGACCTCCAGCCAGAAAAGGACCCTTCCACTACTAGTCTCTGTCTCCTATTGCCCAGCCAGTTTTCGATCCACCTAGCTATCTGTCCTTGTATCCCATTTGCCTTAACCTTTTCTACCAGCCTACCGTGAGGGACTTTGTCAAACGCCTTACTGAAATCCATATAGATGACATCAACGGCTCGCCCATCGTCAACCATTGTTGTCACCTCCTCGAAGAATTCTACCAGATTCGTAAGGCAAGACCTCCCCCGAACAAAGCTATGTTGCGTATCCTTAATCAGATCGCAACGCTCCAAATGCTCATACACCCTATCCCTAAGAATTTTTTCCAATAATTTTCCTACCACCGATGTCAAACTCACTGGCCTATAATTACCAGGGTTATCCCTACTACCCTTTTTAAACAGCGGTACCACATTAGCTACCCTCAGTCTTCTGGGACCTCACCTGTGTCCAAAGAAGAGACAAAGATTTGCGTCAGAGGCCCAGCAATTTCATCTTTCACCTCCCTAAGCAGCCTGGGATAAATGCCATCAGGCCCTGGAGCTTTATCTGTTTTTAAGCTACCTAAAAACCTTAGCACTTCCTCCCTCGTAATGGATATTTCCTGCCACTGATCTACAGCTCCCTCCAAGACGTTACAAGACACCAAACCCCTCTCCTTCGTGAATACCAACGCAAAGTATTCATTCAGGATCTCCCCCATTCCCTCAGTCTCGATAAATAGCTCCCCTCCTTTGTCCCTAAGAGGACCAATTTTCCCTCTAACCACTCTCTTGCTCCTAATATAAGAGTAAAATGCCTTTGGATTTTCCTTAATCCTATCAGCCAAAGCCATTTCATGCCCTCTCTTCGCCCTTCTAACTCCCCTTTTTTAGCTCCCTCCTACTCTCTCTATATTCCTCCAGCGCACTCTCCGTACCCAGTTGTTTCGACCTAACATACGCCTCCCTCTTCTTCCTCACCAAGTCTTCGATACCCCCTGTAATCCACGGCTCTCTAATCCTACCTTTCCCATCCTTCCGCTTAACCGGCACATGCCTTTCCTGCAACATTATCAGTTTGCCCTTAAAAGCTTCCCACTTGCCAACCGTGGACTTGCCAGCTAACAACCCCTCCCAATCAGTGTCCTTCAGCTCCCTCCTAATCCGGCTATAGCTCGCCTTCCCCCAGTTCAGCACCCTCCCCTTCGGCCGGCACTCATCCCTTTCCATTTTTATCCTAAAGTAGACGGACTTGTGGTCACTGTTAGCCACATGTTCGCCTACCTCAACCTCAACCACCTGCCCCGGCTCATTACCCAACACTAAATCCAGTGTAGCCCCTTCCCTAGTCGGGCTAGTTACGTATTGCTCTAGGGACCCTTCCAGCACACATTTTACAAACTCCTCACCCTCCGTACCCCCAGCTCTAGGCCCCTTCCAATCCACTCCAGGAAGATTAAAGTCACCCACTACAACCACCCTATTCTTCCTGCACCTATCCAAAATGCCCCTGCAAATACCTTCCTCCACTGACCTCGGGCTGTTGGGTGGCCTATAGTATACCCGTAGCAACGTAATCCCTCCCTTTTTATTCCTCAACTCCACCCACAGCGACTCAAGCCCTAACTCCTCCATATTGTCCTCCCTCTGCACTGCTGTGATGTTCTCCTTTACTAACAGTGCCACCCCTCCACCTCTCTTCAACCCTCCTCTGTCACACCTAAAACACTTATACCCAGGAACATTCAGCTGCCAGTCCTGCCCTTCACGTAACCACGTCTCCGTTACAGCCACCACATCTAACTTCCTCACAAACATCAAGGCCCTAAGCTCATCTGTCTTACCCGTCACATTCCTTGCATTGAAACAGACACAGTCCAACCCACCAGTGTCCCTCGGAACCTCCTTCTCCCTGATAATTTTCCTTTCACCCAAACCTACCCTAACACCCAACTCCCTCCCAACCCCAGTGTCTAATGAGCTATCAGTCACATCCCCACCCCCCCCCCCATTAGTTTAAACCCTGCCTAAACACTCCAGCTAACCTCACTGCTCAGACATTTGTCCCTCTCCCATTCAAATTTTCCCCATCCCTCCTATACAGTTGCCCTTCTCTCACAAATACCTCCCAGTGGTCTACAAAAGTGAAGCCCTCTACCTTGCACCAATCCCTCAGCCATGCATTCAGCTGCATGATCTCATCATTCCTAGCCCTGCTGGTACTAGGCAGCAGCCCAGAGAATGCCACCCTGGAGGTCCTGCTCTTCAGTTTGCACCCCAACTCCCTAAATTGCCTACGTACATCTGCCCTATTCTGCCTTCCTACGTCCATCTCCCCGGCGTGTATTATTACCTCTGCCTGGGTCCCCTCCCCTTTCAAAATTCCCTCTATCCTTCCCGTTACGTCCTGTACCCCTGCTCCAGGGAGGCAGACCACCATCCTGGAGTCACGCCTCTGCCCACAGAACCTCCTGTCGATGCCTTGGGCCCTCCCATCCCCTACCACTATCACCTTACCAGCCCCCTTCTGTCCCTCTGAGTCATTCTGGCCCACCTGCCTATCCTTTTGTGCCCCTGTCGATGAATCTTGGGGGGCCACTGGGGAGGTCTGAGGACCAGGACTATTCTTCTTTTTCCTCTTCTTCCTCTTAACAGTTGTCCACCCATCCTGCTCCTCAGCCCCTGGGACCTCTACCTGCTCATGGTTCCTAGCCATTAACTCCTCATTTTCCCTGACCAGAAACACATCCTCTAAACGCACCTCTAGTGGCCTAACCCGGGCCCTCAAGCGCTGCAACTCTAAACACTTAACGCAGATGTGGACCTTCAGGAAACGTGATGCCTCCAAGACCTCCCACATGTGGCACCTAACACAGCTTATGCTCCTCCCCATAGCCCCTGCCATGTCCCAACCTCACTTGGGTTTGTATGTGCAGGTAATCCAGCAGGTAACTAGTACACAGCTCCCTCAAACAGCGAGACCATGGCCAGATAAACTATCAATGAGGGTGGCTGTTGCCCCAGTCAACATTCCTGCAATGAGGGACTTCATTTCAGTTCCTCTGATATCATCTTGGCAATATTTACAATAAAAAACTGACAGTAAGATTAACATCTCATCTAAGGAATTGCACCAACATCAATGTGGCAACTTCTCAGTTGCTATTCCAACCGCTGGCCCTCAGACAGTGCAACGTTCCATCATTACTGTCTCTCCGACAGTGCAGCACTCTGTAGACCAGTTGAAGGAAATATCCATTACGAGGAAGGAAATGTTAGGGTTTTTAGGTAGCATAAAAACTGATAAATCTCGGGGCCTGATGGCATTTATCCCAGGCTGCTTAGGGGGGTGAGAGATGAAATTGCTGGGCCTCTGATGCAAATCTTTGTCTCTTCTTTGGACACAGGTGAGGTCCCAGAGGACTGGAGGATAGCGAACATGGTACCGCTGTTTAAAAAGGGCAGTAGGGATAACCCTGGTAATTATAGGCCAGTGAGTTTGACATCAGTGGTAGGAAAGTTGTTGGAAAAAATTCTTAGGGATAGGATGTATGAGCATTTGGAGCATTGCGATCTGATTAGGGATACGCAGCATGGCTTTGTTCAGGGGAGGTCTTACCTTACGAATCTGGTAGAATTTTTTGAGGAGGTGACAAAAACGGTTGACGAAGGACGAGCCGTTGATGTCATCTATATGGATTTCAGTAAGGCGTTTGACAAAGTCCCTCACGGTAGGCTGGTAGAAAAGGTTAAGGCTCATGGGATACAGGGACAGGTAGCTAGATGGATTGAAAACTGGCTAGGCAACAGAAGACAGAGATAGTAGTGGAAGGGTCCTTTTCTGTCACCAGTGGTGTGCCGCAGGGCTCAGTACTGGGACCTCTTCTATTCATAATATATATAAATGACTTGGAAGAGGGCGTACGTGGCGTGATCAGCAAGTTTGCAGATGACACCAAGATGGCAAGATTAGTGGATAGCGAGGAGGATTGTCAGGTGACACAGCAGGATATAGATAGGCTGGAATATTGGGCAGATAAATGGCAGATGGAATTTAATCCTGACAAATGCGAGGTGATGCATTTTGGAAGAAATAATGCAGGGGGGGAGTTACATGATAAAGGGTAGACCGATTAAGAGTATAGAAATGCAGAGGGACCTGTGAGTGCAAGTGCACAAGTCTCTGAAGGTGTCAACACAGGTGGAGAAGGTTGCGAAGAAAGCTTACGGTATGCTAGCCTTTATAGGAAGGGGTATAGAGTATAAGAGTCTAATGCTACAGTTGTACAGAACGTTGGTTAGACCACATTTGGAGTACTGCGTCCAGTTCTCGTCACCTTACTACCAGAAGGACATGGAGACCCTGGAGAGAGCGCAGAGGAGGTTTACCAGGATGTTGCCTGGTATGGAAGGACTGGGGTATGAGGAAGGTTTGGGTAAACTGGGGCTCTTTTCCTTAGAAAGATGGAGATTAAGAGGGGATCTGATAGAGGTGTATAAAATAATGACGGGTATAGATAAACAGTGGCAGGCTTTTTCCTAGATTGGAGACATATATCATGAGGGGTCACGAGCTAAGGGTGAGGGGGGAGAAGTATAATTTGGATGCTAGAGGGAGGTTTTTCACACAGAGGGTCGTGAGGGTATGGAATGCACTACCAAGTAAGGTGGTGGAGGCAGGCACGCTGGACTTGTTTAAGGTTTACTTAGATAGGCACACGAGTGAAACAGGGATGGAGGGTTGTAGGAGACGGTTTAAAATAAAGGTCAGAGCCTCGGGACATTACTGGAAATCTAATGCTGCACGTGTTGATGTTTTGTCTCTTTTACTCCGCAGGTGTGGAGGTCCACCTTGTTGTCTAACGAGGGGCATGCACACGGTGGGTTGTGCGTGGGCTGCTCTTGGATGTTTCGAGAGTGGCCTAGTACTTTGCGTCGTGTGTGTGCTTAAAACTGGACCAGCAGATGGGCACCACAACAGCTCAGTGACTATCACTGTTTGCTGTGCAGATACATGGATTTGGGCCAGTGTCTGTGGGAGTTTGCGCTTTCTCCCTATGGTTGCGTGGGTTTCCTCCGGGTGCTCCGGTTTCCTCCCATACCCCAAAGATGTGCTGTTAGGCTGATTGGTGTAACAAATTGTCCCTAAATTATTCTCCCCTCAATCTGGTTTCCAATGGGAGTACCATAAGTCAAGGGAGGTGCAGGAAAAATGCTTTGTTAAGATGGCGGCGCGGGCTCATTGGGCCGAAGGGCCTGTTTCCCGTGCTGTGTTGTTCTTTGTTTGTTTGTTCCCTCGGTATGGACAGTCCAACATAGCCCTCAGAGTGCAGAACTCCCTCTGTGTTCACTATCTGACAGTGCAGCACTCCATCTGATAGCGCAGCTCTCACTCTCAAAGAGCAAAGAAAATTACAGCACAGGGGCAGGCCCGTTGGCCCTCCAGGCCTGCACCAACCATGCTGCCTGATTGAAATAAAACATCTACCTTTCCGGGGACCATATCCCTCTATTCCCATCCTATTCTTGCATTTGTCAAGATGCCCCTTAAAAATCACTATCATATCTGCTTCCACTATCTCCCCAGCAGCGAGTTCCAAGCACCCACTACCCTCTATGTAAAAGATTTGCCTCGTACAACTCCTTTAAGCCTTGCCCCTCGCATCTTAAACTTATTCCCACTAGTAATTGACTTTTCCGCCCTGGGAAAAAGCTTCTGATTATCCACTCTGTCCAGGCCTCTCATAATCTTGTAGACTTCTATCAGGTCGCCCCCTCAATCTCTGCTGTTCCAGTGAGAACAAGTTAAGTTTCTCCAACCTCTCCTCATAGCTAATGCCCTCCAGACCAGACAACCTCCTGGTAAATCTCTTCTGTACCCTCTCCAAAGCTTCCACATCCTTCTGGTAGTGTGGTGACCAGAATTGAACACTATATTCCAAGTGTGGCCTAACTAACATTCTATAAAGCTGCAACATGACTTGTTAATTTTTAAGCTCAAACTGGCCGGTGAAGGCAAGCATGCTGTATGCATTCTTGACTACCTTCTTCACCTGTATTGCCATTTTCAATGATCTGTGTACCTGTACACCCAGATCCCTCTGCCTATCAATATTCTTAAGGGTTCAGCCATTTACTGTATATTTCCCATCTGTATTAGACCTCCCAAAATGCATTACCTCACATTTGTCCAGATTAAACTTCACCCAAGTCTCCAACTGATCTCTATCTTGCTGTATCCTCTGATGGTCCTCATCACTTTCTGCAAATCCACCAACCTTTCTGTTGTCTGTAAACTTACTAATCAATCCAATTACATTTTTCTCCAAATCATTTATATATGTTACAAATAGCAAAGGTCCCAGCACTGATCCCTGAGGAATGCCACTAGTCACAGCTCTCCTTTCAGAAAAGCACCCTTCCACTGCTACCCTCTATCTTGTCTGACCGAGCCAGTTCTGTATCCACTTTGCCAGATCACCTCTGATCCCACGTGATTTCACCTTCTGCACCAGTCTGCCACGAGGGACCTTGTCAAAGGCCTTACTGAAGTCCATGTAGACAACATCCACTGTCCTACCCTCATCAATCATCATCATCACTTCCTCAAAAAAACTCAATCAAGTTAATGAGACAGGACCTCCACTTCACAAAACCATGTTGCCTCTCACTAATACATCCACTTATTTCCAAGTAGGAATAAATCATGTCTCGAAGAATCCTCTCCAATAATTTCCCTACCACTGACGTAAGGCTCAATGGTCCAGCCGGTGAAGGCAAGCATGAATTTAAAAATTGACAAGTCATGTTGCCTGGATTATCTTCGCTATCCTTCTTAAACAAAGGAACAACATTGGCTATTCTCCAATCTTCTGACACCTCCCCTGTAGCCAGTGAGGATACAAACATTCCTCTCAAGGTCCCAGCAATTTCTTCCCTTGCCTTTCTCATTATTCTGGGATATGTTCCATCAGGGCCTGGGGACTTGTCTACCTTAATGTTTCTCAAGAATCCCAATACCTCATTTTTGATCTCAACATGATTCAAACTATCTACCCACCCTTCCCCAGACTCATCAAATCCTTGGTTTTTGGTAAATATTGACAGAAGTGCGCATTTAATACCTTGCCCATTTCCTCTGGCTCCACGCAGATTCTATCCCATGTCCTTGAGTGGGCCAACCCTCTCCCTGGCTACCCTCTTGCTCTTTATATATGTATAAAATGCTTTGAGATTTTCCTTAATCCTACTGGACTTTTCATGACCCTTTTTAGCCCTCCTTAGTCCTTGCTTAAGTTTCTTTCTACTTTCCTTGTATTCCACACTTGCATCATGTGTTCCCAGCCTCCTAGCCTTGACAAATTATTCCTTTTTCTCTGACTTGGCTAACAATATCTCTCATTATCCCAGATTCCTGGAACTTGCCATACCTGTCCTTCATCCTTACAGGAATGTGCCAGTCCTGAATTTCTATGAGCTTACATTTGAAAGCCTTCCACGTCAGATGTTGGTTTACCCTCAAACATCTGCCTCCAATCTACATTCTTTGGTTCCTGCCTAATAATGTTGTAATTAGACTTCCCCCAATTTAGCACCTTCACTTGACGACTTGTCTTTATCCATCAGTACCTTAAAGTTTACTGATTGTGGTCTCTGTTCCCAAACTGCTCCCTTACTGAAATGTCGACTACCTGGCCAGGCTCATTCCCCAATACCAGGTTCAGTAGAGCCTCTTCCCTAGTTGGACTATCTATATACTGTTTCAAGAAGCCCTCCTAGATGCTCCTTACAAACTTTATTCCATCCATGCCCCTAGCACTAACTGAGTCTCAGTCAATCTTGGGGAAGTTAAAATCTCCCATCACAACAACCCTGTTACTTTTACACCTTGTCAAAATCTGCCTACATATCTGTTCTGTCATCTCTCATTGCCTGTTGGGAGGCCTACAGTAAAGCTCCAACATTGTGACCACATCCTTCCTATTCCTGAGCTCTACCCATATTGCCTCGCTGTATGAGCTCTCGGAGGTGTCGTCCCACAGTACAGCTGTGATATTCTCCTTAACCAGTAGTGCAGTTCCCCCACTCCTTTTACATCCCCCTCTATCCCACCTGAAACATCTGTATCCTGGAATGTTAAGTTGCCAATCCTGTCCTTCCTTTAACCAAGCCTCTGTAATGGAAACAATATCATAGTCCCAAGAACTAATTCAAACTCAAAGTTCATCTGCCTTACCTGTTACACTTCTCACATTGAAACAAATGCATTTCAGTCCATCAGACCCTCTCTGATCAACAACCACACCCTGCCTGCTCTTTCTGAGTCTTACTTGTGACTCTCCCTCAGTATTGAACCTTCGACAGCCCCTCAGCATTATGAATGCACCTATTGACATTTGATGCCTAAAGAACCACGAGGCAGGTTTAGAGTCATAGAGGTTTACAGCGTGGAAACAGGCCCTTTGGCCCAACTTGTCCATGCTGCGCCTTTTCTTTTAAGAAAAACACCTAATTCCAATTTTCCCCATTTGGCTCCTATCCCCCTATGCCCATCGTACCCATTTAAAATGTTTTTTAAAAGACAAAATTTTAACCACCTCTGGCAGCTTGTTCCAGGCACTCACCACCCTCTGTATGAAAAAAATCGCCTTTCTGGACACTTTTGTATCTTTCCCCTCTCACCTTAAACCTATGCCCTCTTTTCTATAAAAGGGTGACCAGAACTGTACACAATATTCCAAATGTGGCCTTACCAACGTCTTGTACAATTTCAACAAGACGTTCCAATTCCTGTATTCAGTGTTCTGACCGATGAAACCAAGCATACCAAATGCCTTCTTCACCACTCTGTCCACCTGTGACTCCACTTTCATGGAGCTTGGTAACTTGAGCATTGTTCTACTGTCAGATCTCAGAGTGTACAATCAGATCCCACACTGGGAGGAGCCGATCCCCCAGGTTACCTGACCTGCACTCTTAAAGGGGCAGTTTGCACCCCAACATACATTATATATTTATATTACATTCTTCTCCTATTATGTATGCCCCTCTGGACAAAGGATGCAGAAAAGAAAATCAGAAGGTAGGTTTGGTACCTTGAGCAGTGGAGCTCTTTATTTGAGGACTGCACTGATTCACAGTCAGGCCTCGGACTCCCCAACAGGGTCGCAGGTTTGGGGAGTTAATTATCCAGAGGTCACCTGACCCACACTCTTAAAGCAGCAGTTTGCACCCTAAACCCCAACATGCAATATATATACATATATATATATACACACACATATAACACCCCTCCCCTTTAAATCCAAAACTTCCCCAATTGAGAACATTTGTGCAAACAAATATTTACATATATTTTACATATTTATACAGAACATTTCAAACTACCACGTTCCCCAATTTAAAGTTCCTTCAGACAGTTCAGGTGAACATCATCAGTCTATCAGGATGATGGCAATTTCGGAGATGGTGTGGCCTCATTTCAGGAGCCTTTTCCTGAGTCATGTCCCGGGGTTCTGGAAGACCCTGCTGTTTCATTTGATTTGATCTGCTTTATTATTGGCACATGTATTAGTGTACAGTGAAAAGCACACTAAGTATACAGACAAAGCGTACCACACATAGAAAAGGGAAGGAGAGGCTGCAGAATGTAGTGTTACAGTCATAGCTACAGCGTAGAGAAAGATCAACTTTTTTTGAGGTAAATCTATTCAAAAGTCTGATGGCAGCAGGGAAGAACCTATTCTTGAGTCAGTTGGTATTTGTCCTCAGACTTTTGTATCTTTTTCCCAACGGAAGAAGGTGGAAGAGAGAATGTCCGTGGGGTGCGTGGGGTCCTTAATAATGCTGTTTCTCCGAGGCAGCGGGAAATGTACATAGAATATAGAACAGTACAGGCCCTTTGACCTTCGATGTTGTGCCGAGCTGTGTCCAAACCCAAGATCACGCTATCCCACTCCATGGACAGGGTCAATGGTTTGGAAGCCTGATTTGTGTGAGGGACTGGGACCTTTGTTGTTTGTAGTATGTATAAATGATCTGGGGGAAAATGTGGGTGATCTGATTAATAAGTTTACAGATGACACAAAGATTAGTGAAGTTGCTGTAGTGCTGGGGATTGCCAGAGGGTACAACACGCTATAGATAAGTCAGAGATTTGGGCACAGAAACGGCAGATCGAGTTTAATCCAGACAAATGCGAGGTAATGCATTTTGGAGAATCAAATTAAGATGTTAATTATACTGCAAATGGCAGAACCCTTAGGAACATTAACATACAGAGGGATTTAGGTGTGCAAGTCCACACTTGCCTGAAAGTGGCAACAAGGGGTCCAGGTTATTAATAAGGCATTTGGCATCCTTGCCTTTATCAGCTGGGGCACTGAATACAAGAGTTGGGAAACCATGTTGTAGCTACATAAAACCTTGGTTAGGCCATATTTGCATTATTGCGTGCAGGTCTGGTTGCCAAAGTACCAGAAGGACGTGGAAGCTTTGGAGAGCGTGAAAGAAGGTTCACCAGGATGTTGCCTAGATTAGAAAATGTTGGCTATTAGGAGAGGTTGAATAAATTAGGATTGTTTTCACTGGAAAGACGGAGGCTGAGGGGAGACCTGATAGAGGTCTTCAAAATTGTGAGAGGCATAGAATGGGCGCATGGTCAGAGACCTTTTCCCAAGGTAGAAGTGCCAATTAAAAGGTGGCACAGGTTCAAAGTGGAACCAGAGGGGAAAGGTTTAAGGGAGATGTGCGGAGGAAGCTTTTCATGCAGAGAGTGGTGGTGCCTGGAACGTGCTGCCAGAGGAGGTAGTGGTAGTGGGCACATGGTCAACATTTAAGTCATCTAGATGGGCACATGATTAGGAAGGGAAGAGGGATATGGACCGAGTAAGGGCAGAAATTTTCTTTTTTGCTCAGTTAGGGCATCATGATCGGCGCAGACTTGGAGGGCTGAAATGCCCGTTCCTGTGCTGTACTTTTCGTCACTCATAAAGGAAGTGATAAAACTCCCACCCCAAACACGATGCCCAAGCCTTCTTTTTCCACCTGAGCATACTTTTCCTCAGCCTTTGTCAACGATCGAGAAGTAAAAGTGGGAACTCCCTGTTTAGCACAATATGAATCAGGACATCCCCAGCTCCATAAGGAGTTGTATTCACTCCTGCAAAGTTATCACTGCAGTGGTAACTTTGGGTTGAAGTGAATTAGGACTTCCGGTTTCTTCAAAGTCTGCTTTACTGCCAGGGAGACCTTCTCACATTCTTTTGTCCAGTTCCATGGTTGTCCTTTCCCCAGCAACTGATGCATCACCTTCAACACTGTCGCCAGATCCAGAAGAAACCTGCCATAGTAATTACTGAGTCCTAAAAAGACCTCAACTGGGACACATTTTCTGGTTGAGGCCTTCATAATGGTCCTTAAAGAATTCACATTTTTCTCTCTTGACTTGTAGGCCGTGCTCCTGCAACTTCTTTAAGTTCTCCAATTTCTTCAGATGCCCCTCCTCTGTCGAACCCATAACAAAGGTACACTGAAGTAACAAGTAACACTGAACCCACACAAGATTAGGTCCATGGCCCTCCGTCGCTGTCCCAATCTGAAGATGGGCCTGCGCTAGGAACATTTTGCAGAATTTCTTTCCTCCTGTCAGGCCACCGAACAGGTCCTCGATGAGGGGAAGTGGGTATTGGTCTGCACACAAAGCTGGGTTTACTGTCCACTGATCTGTCTGATTTCAAAATTGGAGCCATTGGGGTGGCCCACTCACTGGTGGTCACTGGTTCCAATGCCCCCAGATCCATCAGCCATTCCAGTTCAGCCTCCACCTTAGGCCTAATGGTGTACAGTACTGGACAGGCTTCAAACTCCTTGGACAGGCATCTGGCTTCAGCCATAATTTAATCTTTGTTACAACACAGAGGTTAATCCCCTTAACCTCCTGTCGTAATTTACTTGGTCATTTGGGAATGTGTTTTCTGTTCTTAATTAATATTTAGAGGTTCATTAACATAAAGACCTGACACTCGCTTTAAGTGAAGAATTAACAAGATATTTTGTTTAAATAATCAGGAACTTTAACTTAACAAGTAACACTAACTAAAGTATAGTTTGACTGGAATGCTGTTTGGATAATACAAGAAACATTTATTACACAAAACAGTAATAACGGAAGTTTAGGCACTCTCAAAAAAAAAACAATCATGTCTGATAGCTTTCAGAAGTTTGGAGTTCTTTGGTAGGTGCCCACTGTCTGATTTGGTACTTTTCACTGGTTAGAGGGCGAGTTATCTTAATACCTAACTGAAGCTGACAGCGTTTAGAACCAGCTACTCTAGTTGGTCTAACTGCCCTCAACTGCCTTTAACTGCTCCAGTTGGTCTGGCCCTTGGCTTCTGGTTGAACCCCTAGCTCAGCCCGTGATGGAGTGGAACTAAAGTCCGGCAGCTAAGTTCTTGTTTATACCCTTGATGACCTATCGATTCCCTGTACCCGGATTGGCCGGAGGTTGACAACAACAGCAAATCCAAATTTAATAGGTTCTTGATCACTGAGTGTCTCCTTAAACCTCAGAGGCTACCACAATGCAAAATCCTGCAGAGCCCATTACCAAGGCAACCCATAGCATTTGGCTTTTGGTACAATAATGTTGCACTCTTTGTACCCTCTGTGCCTTGTATTAAACATTCAAGTATTGAACACAACCAGCTTTTGAAGGCACTGTCATAAAGCCAGCTTTTAAAGGGACTGACATCAAACCAGCTTTTAAAGGGACCATGCACTGTTTCCTTTCCCTCTAGCATTTTTTACAATTCTTTTATATCTTAACATAGAAACATAGAAGATAGGAGGAGGTCATTTGGCCCTTCGTGCCTGCTCTGCCATTTATTACGACCATGGCTGATCATCCAACTCAGTAGCCTAATCTTGCTTTTTCCGCATAACCTTTGATCCTATTCGTCCCAATTGTCATATCCAGCCACCTCTTGAATACATTCAATGTTTTGACATCAACTACTTCCTGGTAATGAGTTCCACAGGCTCACCACTCTTTGGGTGAAGAAATGTCTCCTCACCTCCATCTTAAATGGTTTATCCTGGATCCTAAGTCTGTGACCCCTGGTTCTGGACTCCCCTACCATTGGGAATATCCTTCCTCATCTATTCTGTCTAGTCCTGTTCGAATTTTATAAGTCTCTATGAGATCCAGTCTCATTTGTCTGAACTCCAATGAAAACAATCCTAACCTAATCAATCTCTTTTTATACATCAGTCCCGCCATCCCCGGAATGCTGCACTCCCTCGTGAGCAAGAACATCATTCCTAGGAAAAGGAGACCGAAACTGCACACAATACTCTAGTGTGGCTTCACCAAGGCCTTATGTAATTGCAACAACACATTCCTGCTCCTATCCTCAAAACCTCTTGCAATGAAGACCAACATACCATTTACCTTCTTTACCGCCTGCTGCACCTACATGTTTATCCTCAGTGACTGGTGCACAAGGACACCCAGATCCTGCTGCACGCTCCCTTCTCCGAATTTACAGCCATTCCAGTTATAATCTGCCTTCTTATTTTTGCTTCTAAAGTGAATAACCTCACATTTATAAACATTTTTTATATCTTTACAAACTCAATTTCACAACATCTTGACACCCTTCATCTCTCCAAAGGTTCCTTGAAAGACACGCTTATATTTTTCAAAATGTCTTGTAACCTCCTGTACGGGTCCACCTATTAACCACCCCGCAGTTCACTTTCAACTTTTGGAACCAGAAGCATCCAAGTAATGTAGGGAGTGTGAAATCTGCATATCCTCCGCCTGTGTGCTCCTGGTTCCTCCCACAGTACATAAAGATGTGTCGGTTATGTGCAATGGCTACGCTAAATTCCCCCTCAGTGTATCTGAACAGGTGCCAGAGTGTGGCAACTAGGAGATTTTCACAGTAACTTCATTGCAGTGTTAACGTAAGCCTACCCATGACACTAATAAATAATTTTAAAAAAACAGTTGCCTTTTACAACATAGAGTAATTCTGTACATTGGTCCCCCAACTGTACCTTCACCAGTACATAACAACTTGCTCAGTATATGTTTGTAATGGGATCTTGGCAGGTTTTAATGGCAGGGCTCTTAGTTTCTCCCTGTACACTGCTTCGGCCATCAAGACACCACTAAAACACCGCTGCTCCCGTGTCAACTTCCATTTTCACGATCTTCCCTCCCAGTTTAGAGAAAACCCAGAAACGATCAGCTTCACACTGTACTGACAGAATGTTCAGTCTGAGCTCCTGTTTCTCTGGACTGTCTGCTCTTTCTACAGACCCGCTTGGCTCCCAAGTCTGCTCTGTGGCTGGCAATATAGACATTTTGCTTTGCCATTCTAAAAGCTCCCTTTTGTTTTCCTCTCTCTGGGCTTAGTTGCACCCAGCAATTACGGACAATGTGACCAATTCGCCTGCACTTGTGACTTTGGGCCCTGTGTTCAGCAATTCAACTCCCTGTGGGCTGTCCTGCCACATCGGTGGCATTTCACTACCGTTACCCAGGAGTCCTGACACCCAACCGCGCTGCTTCTCTGGCAGCTAACTCCACAGAAGTTGCAATCTCCAAAGTGGACTTAAACTCTAAACTCTTTTCAACTAATAACTTCCGCTGGGTGGCTTCATTCCAGAGGCCACAAACCAACCCGTTCCATAAGGTATCCGTAGTATATTTCCGAACTCACAGTGCTCTGCCAGTCTCTACTGAGTTGCCAAAAATTGATCATGTTTACAAAATCTGAAGCCCTCTGCAACCATCAATGGCTTGGGAGTGAAGTGAGCTGTTAACACATTGCTCAATTTTTGTTAAGTCTTTTCAGCTGGTTTTTCAGGTCGTATCAAACTTCTTAAAACAGTGACGGGCTTGCTCCTGATCGTACTTAACAAAGCCGATAGAGCCAGATTATTGCCGAAGTTATTGGCCATCAGATAAGCACTGAAGTGTTCTGTATAAGGTATCCAGTTCTCTGCCTCTTCGGCAAAGGGGTCTATTGCACTGAATTGGGCCACTATTTTGTTTTGCCATCGGGGGGAATTTTGCCCACCACTCAAGTCTACGCCTGAAACCTCTTTATGCCATCACTGGCAGTCACCTTGCAGTGCAAGTCCCTTGGATACTGCTCCCCCCACAATGGCCATTCCTTCAATGACCATTGTTAGCACCTCTTCCCAACCTTCAACTACTACATAAGTACCCTCAGTGACCATCTCCAATAATGTTTTTTCTGCGGCCGGCTCATGGGCAAGTATTATTTTGCCCTTGAACTAATTGTTCAAATGAAGCAACGATTGTTGGAACACTCCTACCCATTCTTCATGGGGTTGCCATGTTTCAGTTCCTTGCCAGCGCTATCCTATAAAATCCGGCCGATGCTCGATCCCCTCCTCCTTCACAAGAATGGAATGCCAGTAGAAAGTGTAGGCCTTGAAGCAGCCTCATCACCAGTTGTTATGTGTGCACCTTTCGATTCATGGTGCCTAAAGAACCATGAGGTAGACTCGGTAACTTGAGGACTGGGAACTCGTTATTGTAGGTGTGCACAGTTCCACAGTCAGAGCTAAGACTGCATAACCAGATCCAAACTGGGGGGAAGCTAATGGCCCATGGGTCACTAAGGGACAGTACGCACCCCAAGCCCCAACATATATATGTACATCTCACACTGTACTGAACCTCTAACAATGCAGCACTCCCTCAGCACTGACCTTCAGTACTGAATCTGTGATACAGCAGCAGCACTTCTGACTCTCTGACAGTGCAGCATTCCTCCTGTATTATAGAACATAGAACATAGAACACTACAGCACAAACAGGCCCTTCGGCCCACGAGTTGCGCCGATCACATCAACACCTACCAACCTACAGACCTATCTATAACCCTCAATCTCATTAAACCCCATATACTCATCCAGAAGTCTTTTAAAAGACCCCAGCGAGTTCGCCTCCACCACCACTGACGGCAGCCGATTCAATTCACTCACCACCCTCTGGGTGAAAAACTTACCCCTAACATCACTTCTGTACTTTCCTCCCCACACCTTAAATCTGTGTCCTCTCGTATCGACCATTTCAACCCGGGGAAATAGCCTCTGAGAGTCCACCCTATCTATTCATAGAAAAATAGAACATAGAACATTACAGCGCAGAACAGGCCCTTCGGCGTGCGCCGACCAGTTACAAAAACAATGACCCACTAGCCTATACCAATCCCTTTTCGTCCATAAACCTATCCAGAGATCTCTTAAACGCCCCCAAACTAGACGCATTTACAACTGCAGCAGGCAGGGCATTCCAATCCCTCACCACCCGCTGGGTAAAGAACCTACCCCTGACATCCCCCCTTAATTTAAAACCATGCCCCCTCGTGCTAGCTTTCTCCATCCGAGGAAAAAGGCTATCACTATCCACCCTATCTAAACCTCTAATCATCTTATATGCTTCAATAAGATCCCCTCTTAGCCGCCTCTCAACATTTTGTAAACTTCTATCAGGTCGCCTCTCAACCTTCGTCTCTCCAGGGAAAAGAGTCCCAGCTCCCTCAACCTAACTTCATAAGGCATGCCTCCCAGTCCAGGCAACATCCTTGTAAATCTCCTCTGTACCCTCTCAATAGCTTCTACATCTTTCCTATAGTGAGGCGACCAGAACTGCGCACAATACTCTAAATGAGGCCTGACAAGGGTCTTATAAAGTTGCAGCATTACCTCCCGACTCCTAAACTCAATCCCTCGATTAATGAAGGCCAGTACACCATACGCCTTCTTGACCACCTCCTCCACCTGCGAGGCCGATTTAAGAGTCCTGTGGACCCGGACCCCAAGATCCTTCTGCTCTTCAACACTACTCAGACTTCTGCCCTTGATAGTGTACTCGTTCATCCCGTTGGTTCTGCCAAAATGGACGACTACACATTTATCCGCGTTGAAGTCCATCTGCCACTTCTCCGCCCAGTCCTGCATCCTATCTATGTCCTGCTGCAACTTTTGCCATCCTTCCAGACCATCCACAACACCACCGACCTTAGTGTCATCAGCGAACTTACTTACCCATCCCTCCACTTCCTCATCCAGGTCATTTATGAAAATGACAAACAACAAGGGTCCCAGAACAGATCCTTGAGGCACTCCGCTGGTGACTGACCTCCATTCAGAAAAAGCCCCATCCACAACCACTCTCTGCCTTCTGCAGGCAAGCCAGTTCTGAATCCACAGGGCCAAAGGCCCTTGGATCCCATGCCCTCTCACCTTCTCAAGAAGTCTTGCATGGGGGACCTTATCAAACGCCTTGCTGAAGTCCATGTACACTACGTCCACGGCACTTCCTTCGTCAATGTGTTCAGTCACATTATCGAAGAACTCAACTAGGCTTGTAAGGCACGACCTGCCCTTGACAAATCCATGCTGACTATTCCTGATCATGTCAAACCTCTCCAAATGTTCGTAAATCTTGTCCCTCAGAAGCCTCTCCATCAGCTTACCAACCACTGAGGTCAGACTCACCGGTTGGTAATTTCCCGGGCTATCTCTGTTTCCTTTCTTGAAAATAGGAACTACATCCGCAATCCTCCAATCCTCCGGAACCTCTCCCGTCTCCATTGACGACGCAAAGATCATCGCCAGGGGCTCTGCAATCTCTTCCCTCGCCTCCCACAGTATCCTGGGGTACATCCCATCTGGTCCAGGCGACTTATCTACCTTGATAGAATTCAAAAGTTCCAACACATCCTCCTCCTTAATATTCACGTACTCAATCTTTCCCATCTGCTGCAAATCCATAACAAAATCTCCCAGATCAGCTTCCACTGTGAATACTGAGGCGAAGTACTCGTTAAGCACCTCTGCCATTTCTTCTGGTTCCACACAAACCTTTCCCCCCTCACCTTTTATAGGTCCTATCCCTTCTCTTCTCATCCTTTTACCTTTCACATATTTATAGAAGGCCTTGGGATTCTCCTTAATCTTACCCGCCAAGGTCTTCTCATGACCCCTTCTGGCTCTCCTAATTTCCCTTTTAAGCTCCTTTCTACAGTCCTTATACTCCTCAAGATCTTTAACCTCTCCTAATTCCCTGAACCTCTTGTACACCTTCCTTTTCCTCCTGACTAGGTTCAACACAGCCTTTGTGCACCACGGTTCCCGCGACCTACCAAAACCCCCTTGTCTCATCGGAACGTTGTCATTCAGAGCTCCAGACAAACATTCCTTGAATATCTGCCACCTTCCTTCGGTACTTTTCCCTAAGAACGCCTCCTTCCAGTTTATTTGTCCAAGTAACTTCCTGACTTCTTCGTATCTCCTCTTACCCCAGACAAACACCTTCCTAGCCTGCCTGATCCTATCTCGTTCCAATGCAATTGTGAAGGAGATAGAATTATGGTCACCATATCCAAGATGCTCTCCTACCGAAAGATCCATCACCTGCCCTGGTTCATTCGCCAGTACCAGGTCAAGTACAGCCTCTCCCCTCTTAGGCTTATCCACATACTGTGTCAGGAAACCTTCCTGAACACACCTAACAAACTCCTCCCCATCCAAACCCCTTACCCTAGGGATATTCCAGTCGATGTTTGGGAAATTGAAATCTCCCATCACGACAACTCTGTTATTAAAACATCTCTCCAGAATCTGTTTCCCTATTTGCACTTCAACTGCCCTGTCACTATTGGGCGGCCTATAGAATACACCCAGCAAAGTTTTCGACCCTTTGCTGTTTGTAACTTCCACCCACAGAGACTCTGTAGATAGTCCCTCCACAACATCCTCTTTCTCTGCAGCCATGACACTGTCCCTGATCAACAGTGCCACTCCACCACCTCTTCTGCCACCCTCCCTGTCCTTTCTGAAGCACCTGAAGCCTGGCACCTGAAGTACCCAGTCCTGTCCCTGAGACATCCAAGTCTCCGTAATGGCCACCACATCACAATCCCAAGCAGCAATCCACACCCTAAGCTCATCTACCTTATTCACTACACTCCTTGCATTAAAATATATACACTTCAGCCCCTCAGTCTGGGCATTTCCCATCTCCACCGCCTGTCTAACCTCCCTCCCATACTGCCTGCGGTCCTCCCCTACCTGGGAGCGAACCTCCTCATTGATCCTCCAATGGTTCAGCACTTCCTCAGTACTGACCCTCTGGCAGTGCAGCACTCAATCTGTACAGAACTTCTCCCTCAGTGCAAAACCTCCAAATGTATGGCACTTCCTCAAAACTGCCCTCCTGACAGTGCAATTTATCTCTATTGATCCTCTGACAGAGCAGCATTCCCTCAGTTTTGACCCTTTGAAATGCAGAAATCCCTGAGTGGTGGACCTTAGAGCAAGATACCCTTAGTACAGATCTGACCAGGCAGCACTCCCTCAGTACTGACTCTCTGACAGTGCAGCACTCCCTCAGTACTGACCCTCTGACAGTGCTGCACTCCCTCAGTACTGACCCTCTGACAGTGCAGCACTCCCTCAGTACTGACCCTCTGACAGTGCAGCACTCCCTCAGTACTGACCCTCTGACAGTGCAGCACTCCCTCAGTACTGACCCTCTGACAGTGCAGCACTCCCTCAGTACTGACCCTCTGACAGTGCAGCACTCCCTCAGTACTGACCCTCTGACAGTGCAGCACTCCCTCAGCACTGACCCTCTGACAGCGCGGCGCTCCCTCAGCACTGACCCTCTGACAGTGCAGCACTCCCTCAGTACTGACCCTGTGACAGGGCAGCACTCCCTCAGTACTGACCCTGTGACAGTGCAGCACTCCCTCAGTACTGACCCTGTGACAGTGCAGCACTCTCTCAGTACTGACCCTCTGACAGTGCAGCACTCTCTCAGTACTGACCCTCTGACAGTGCAGCACTCCCTCAGTACTGACTCTCTGGCAGTGCAGCACTCCCTCAGTACTGACCCTGTGACAGTGCAGCACTCTCTCAGTACTGACCCTCTGACAGTGCAGCACTCCCTCAGTACTGACCCTCTGACAGTGCAGCACTCCCTCAGTACTGACTCTCTGGCAGTGCAGCACTCCCTCAGTACTTATGCTGATAGTGTGGTACTCCCTTTGTACTGACACTCTGATACTGTGGCACCTCTCAGTACAGACCCTTGGACAGGGCAGCATTCACAATGCAGACCCTCTGACAGCGCGGCGCTCCCTCAGTATTGACCCTCCGACTGTGTGGTATTCCCTCAATGTCGACATTCTCATAGTGCAGTTTCCCTCTTTACTGACTCCCAACAGTGCAGCATGCCCTCAGTAATGACCCACCGACAGTGAGCCATTTTCTCAGTACAGACCCTCTGACAGAGCGGCGCTCCCTCAGTACTGACCCTCTGACAGTGCGGCGCTCCCTCAGCACTGAGCCTCTGACAGCGCGACGCTCCCTCAGCACTGACCCTCTGACAGAGCGGCACTCCCTCAGCACTGACCCTCTGACAGTGCGGCGCTCCCTCAGCACTGACCCTCTGACAGTGCGGCACTCCCTCAGTACTGACCCTCTGACAGTGCAGCACTCCCTCAGTACTGACCCTCTGACAGTGCGGCACTCCCTCAGCACTGACCCTCTGACAGAGCGGCACTCCCTCAGCACTGACCCTCTGACAGTGCGGCGCTCCCTCAGCACTGACCCTCTGACAGTGCGGCACTCCCTCAGTACTGACCCTCTGACAGTGCAGCACTCCCTCAGTACTGACCCTCTGACAGTGCGGCACTCCCTCAGCACTGACCCTCTGTCAGTGCAGCACTCCCTCAGTACTGACCCTCTGTCAGTGCAGCACTCCCTCAGTACTGACCCTCTGACAGTGCGGCACTCCCTCAGTACTGACCCTCTGACAGTGCGGCACTCCCTCAGTACTGACTCTCTGACAGCGCGGCGCTCCCTCAGCACTGACCCTCCGACAGCGCGGCACTCCCTCAGTACTGACCCTCTGACAGAACGGTGCTCCCAAATCCAATTAAACGGGGAAGATTTTCATTGACAGCGTACATGTTCTGCCTTGATATGATAATCATTCTCCATGCAGCAAACAAATTTGAGCATTACAGAGTCTGTGGTTTAAATATACATTCCTATATTTATATATCAAATGTACAGATATGTGCAAAGTTGTAGAGTTCTGATCCTTTAGCGCTGTGGGGAATTATCCGTGGAAACACTTGGGAGTTGCATCTGAATCACTGTCTTGACACTCGTTCTCCTCATTCGGGCAACTTGCTGGGCAGACCTGAGTAAGAGCAAAGCAAGTGGGAGCAAAGCAAAGCAAGGCCTTAGACAATGAGCTGGATTAAAACACAATGACCGAGACAGGCCTGAGCACAGACTGACAACACAATACCTGCCTGAGTGTGGACACAGATATACAAGTCTACACTAGTCAGATCGTGTGGTTACATTCACATCCACACATTTATCATCTTTAACAGCGTCCATGAGTGTACAGACACAGTGTGACTCCTCCTCACTGACGAGATATCCTCAACAACCCCTCACTGACCAGAAAACCAACACTGGAACCTCACCATCTTCTTATTTTCTTCTGTCTAGTTGCAAAGTGAATGGTGTTCATTGCTGGGAATATTATTCTCTCACATCATACCATTTCCTTCACAGCAGGAAACACTGCAACTTAGTGACAGTGCGCTATTCACTCGTTAAGAGTGATTAGTTACTGTGGTAAGCAGTACAGATTAGTGACAGTGTGCTACTTGCTAGTTACAGTGTCACTTACTGTTATAAGCAGCACAGGTTGGTGACAGTCTACCATTCATAGTTACAGTGGTTAATTACTGTGGTAAGCTGAACAGAGTGGTGATAGTGTACCACTCATAGTTACTGTGGTTAGTTATTGTGGTAAGCAGTACAGGTTAGAGTAAGTCTACCACCCACAGTTACAGTGGTTAGTTACTGTGGTTGCTTCCAGTGTACTAGTTACAGCAGTTATTGTGGTTATCAGTACAGGGTGATGACAGTATACCAATCGCTAGTTTCAGTAGTTTGTTACTTGTGTCAAGTAGTACATGTTTGCAACAATCTTTCGCTGGTTAAAGAAGTTTGTTTACAACCATGGACAGAACAAGTTAGTGAAACACAGACTGTCTGGTGTTCCGATGGTTGGTTACAGTAGGTTAATGAGATTGGACATGTTAACAACGACAGCTATTAGAGATGTACAGTGTGTAGATGGACATCTTGCTGGTTAAGGCAGTTGGTTACTGTGGTAAATAGCACTGTGGACAGGGCTTTAAACTAACAAAGGAAAGGGGGATTTGGAAATCTAAAGACAAAAGTTGAGGCAATAAAATGGTGAAGTAATGAGGGTAATGATGAGCAGAGTGGAACAGGGAAGCACAGAGTTTACCAGCAACTGGACATCAGTCAATAAGGTCATTACAAGGAGATAGTAATGAGAAAGTGAAATTAAAACTTATTTACCTGAATGCACAAAGCAGCTGCAATAAGATAGATTAATTGGAGAAATGGAATTAACTGATTTTAGATCTAATCACTATTCCAGAGACATGGGGCTAAATAATATAGTCCCTTGACAACAGTGGATCTCACATTAACAGTGCGTCCTTCCTCAATGGCGGATCCTACACCAATGGCAATTCCATTGTCAACAGTGGTCCCTCACCAACAGGATGTTCTATGCCAATGGCACAGGAACAGTTTCAGCAGACTAATTATATAATCCTTGAAGAGCAGCAAGTGCATAGTGAAGAATTCTGACTTCTGCATTCTATCCAGGTAAGTCGATTTTGAATTTGACCTTACGTCTGCCAACCATCTGAAATTTCTTAGTTGGCAAAAATTGTCTCAAATCGGCAAGTTTCCCCACCTTCAGATACTGAAGAGTTAAAGATTGAATAAATGTTTCTCTCATAGAAGTTTGCAAACCAGAGCTTGGAGAGGCTCTACAAAAATGGCAAAGCTGCTCCCAGATTCAGTGAGCTGGCCTCCTCTGTGCAGTTCAGGGGAGAATTGAAGATCTAATTCTGAGTGCTAGCAGGAGGAGGAATTCCAGGCAGACTCATGCTACATGGGGGGAGGAGGCTGAGGGATCAGCAGTGTGGGTGTTTTGGGAGGGATCTGGCCCACCATAGAATCCCTACAGTGCAGAAGGAAGCCGATCAACACATCAAGTTTGCACCAACTTTGACAGGGCACCTTACCTAGGCCCACCCCATCCCCATAACCCAACGCACTAATCCTGCTGATCCCAATTGCCAACATGTCTTTGGGTAAGGGACAACTTAGCACGGCCAATCAACCTAATCTGGACATATTTGGATTGTGGGAGGAAACCAGAGCAATGGGAAGAAACCCACAGAGACATGGGGAGAATGTGCAAACTGCAGACAGTCACCCAAGATGGCATGGTAGCACAGTGGTCAGCACTGCTGCTTCACAGCTCCAGGGTCCTGGGTTCGATTCTCGGCTCAGGTCAATGTCTGTGTGGACTCTGCACATTCTCCTCGTGTCTGCGTGGGTTTCCTCCGGGTACTCTGGTTTCCTCCCACAGTCCAAAGATGTGCGGGTTAGGGTGATTAGCCATGCTAAGATATTGCCCCTTAGTGTCCAGGGTAGCGGAAGTTAGAGGGATTAATGGGTATAATATGTAGGGATATGGGGGTAGGGCCTGGGTGGGATTGTGTTCGGTGCAGACTCGATGGGCTGAAAGGCCTCTTTCTGCGCTGTAGGGTTCTATGGTTCTATGAAGATCAGAATTGAACCCGGGTCCCTGGAGCTGTGAGTCAGTAGTGCTAACCACTGTGCCACCATGCCATGCTGCCTCACGGCCACAGAAGTCGCAGTGACCTCAGGAGGTCAACAGTATTAGTAATATTAGTCCAGTGGGATACAGGTCTCAAACGCAAATGTAGTGATTAGCTGCTCACCCATTTCCACAAAGCCACAGCTTTCCCAGACAATGCCATTGTGTAGTCTGAACAATGAACAAGTCAAACATTGATGTTTGCAGGATGGCCTTAAGATGCCTGCGCATAGGTTTCGGTCAGGCACACACTAATCTGATAATGTGATTGAGAAACAGAAATGCGATGGCTTGAGATTATTGTCCCATTTCAGAAGAACCCATGACATGCGCGCATGCAACAGAGAGAGACAGAGAGGGAGAGCAGTCAGAGAGCGAGGTGGAGAGGGGACAGAGAGAGAAAGAGAAGAAGAGGGGACAGAGAGAAAGAAGGAGAGAAGGGTCAGAGAGCGAGAGAAGGAGAAGGGTCAGAAAGAGAGGGGGAGAAGGAGCCGGATCAGAAAGAGAGAGGGAGAGGGGTGAGAGAGGGAGAGGGAGATGGGAGAGGGGTCAGAAAAGAGAGGTTAAAGTGAGAGGGAGGGAGAGGGAGGGAGGCGGAGGGGTCAGAGGGAGGGAGGCGGAGGGGTCAGAGGGAGGGAGGCGGAGGGGTCAGAGGGAGGGAGGCGGAGGGGTCAGAGGGAGGGAGGCGGAGGGGTCAGAGGGAGGGAGGCGGAGGGGTCAGAGGGAGGGAGGCGGAGGGGTCAGAGGGAGGGAGGCGGAGGGGTCAGAGGGAGGGAGGCGGAGGGGTCAGAGGGAGGGAGGCGGAGGGGTCAGAGGGAGGGAGGCGGAGGGGTCAGAGGGAGGGAGGCGGAGGGGTCAGAGGGAGGGAGGCGGAGGGGTCAGAGGGAGGGAGGCGGAGGGGTCAGAGGGAGGGAGGCGGAGGGGTCAGAGGGAGGGAGGCGGAGGGGTCAGAGGGAGGGAGGCGGAGGGGTCAGAGGGAGGGAGGCGGAGGGGTCAGAGGGAGGGAGGCGGAGGGGTCAGAGGGAGGGAGGCGGAGGGGTCAGAGGGAGGGAGGCGGAGGGGTCAGAGGGAGGGAGGCGGAGGGGTCAGAGGGAGGGAGGCGGAGGGGTCAGAGGGAGGGAGGCGGAGGGGTCAGAGGGAGGGAGGCGGAGGGGTCAGAGGGAGGGAGGCGGAGGGGTCAGAGGGAGGGAGGCGGAGGGGTCAGAGGGAGGGAGGCGGAGGGGTCAGAGGGAGGGAGGCGGAGGGGTCAGAGGGAGGGAGGCGGAGGGGTCAGAGGGAGGGAGGCGGAGGGGTCAGAGGGAGGGAGGCGGAGGGGTCAGAGGGAGGGAGGCGGAGGGGTCAGAGGGAGGGAGGCGGAGGGGTCAGAGGGAGGGAGGCGGAGGGGTCAGAGGGAGGGAGGCGGAGGGGTCAGAGGGAGGGAGGCGGAGGGGTCAGAGGGAGGGAGGCGGAGGGGTCAGAGGGAGGGAGGCGGAGGGGTCAGAGGGAGGGAGGCGGAGGGGTCAGAGGGAGGGAGGCGGAGGGGTCAGAGGGAGGGAGGCGGAGGGGTCAGAGGGAGGGAGGCGGAGGGGTCAGAGGGAGGGAGGCGGAGGGGTCAGAGGGAGGGAGGCGGTCCAGGGGACAGAGAGAGAGAGAGAGAGAGAGAGCGCGAAAGGGATCAAAGAGAGAGAGAAAGGGAGACGGAGAGGGGTCAGAGAGGGAGAATGGGAGTGGGGTCAGAGAAAAAGTGAGGGACAGGTATCAGAGAAAGAGAGAGAGAGAGAGAGAGGTAAGGGAACAGAGGGGGCAGGAGAGGGAGAGGGTGGGGGAATGGAGGGACTGTGTCAGAGGGGGAGTGAGTGAGGGATAGTCTGTACAGTTGAGGGTGAAGTTATGACTCCTTGTGCTGGAGCCGAGCTCAGCAGTCATGGTGAGGTTGGAGGGAGACCTGGTTCTGGTTAGATGTGATAAAATGAGATGGCTCGTTTGGTTGAAAGCAGGATTGAAAATGTGCAATGTGTTTGGTGAATAGATTTTACACTTTGGAATCTGGAGAAGTTTCATGATTAGAAGTTTAACATCATTAACCAAAGTTCCAGAGAAGCTGTGGTGTTCAGTCCTGCCTGTCAGACAGGGAAAAGGTTTATGATAGGGTGATGTTTGAGGTAATGTGATAGCTTATTACCCACTCCCTGATCCACGAGAAGATTCTTCAACACAGACTGGAGCAGAATCCACGCAGCTCCCTCCCTCCTCGGGCCCTGCGAGGGTGCAGCCGCTCTCTGCACCCAGCACCATCACAGTTACTGGCACTGGAGCAGGATCCAGTGCTTCAGACACGGTCAGGTACACATTGCAGAGAAACATACAGCTGCCACAGCATACAGTGGAGCAGGGCTCAGGCGGCATGGTGGCACAGTGGTTAGCACTGCAACCTCACAGCACCAGGTGACCCGGGTTCGATTCCCGGCTTGGGTCACTGTTTGTGTGGAGTTTGCATGTTCTCCTTGTGTCTGCGTGGGTTTCCTCAGGTTGCTCCAGTTTCGTCCCAGACTCCAAAGATGTGCGGGTTAGGTGGATTAGCCATGCTAAACTGCCCCATAGTGTCAGGGGGACTAGAGGGGATAGGGCCTGACTGGGATTGCTGCCAGTGCAGGCTCTATGGGCCGAATGGCCTCCTTCCGCACTGTAAGATTCAATGATTGAGTCATAGGAATGTCTAGGATGATCCAGAGACCGATTCTGATCTGGATGACGAGACATTGGAGTCATTTGTAAGGCTGCAGATACTGAATATCTGGCATGAGGTCCTTGACAAATTAACAAGTATACCAGAGGGATTGTTTGCTCCAGCACATTCTGTGAAGGTGTCCAACCAGGCCAGACTATCAGGGAAAACTGCAGACAGGGTTGTCAGGATACTCTCTGATCTCAATTCCATCGCCCTAGTTCTGCGCTCAGGAGTTCAGAGCCAGGGTGACAGGAGAATTGGTCACACACCCAGCTCCTGGGACTCACCATTTGGCAGAGACATTGTCAGAGGCCTGGGTATTGTCACAGTGAAGATGTGCATGCGTCTCATAGAGCCTCTCCTGGAGTGTCTGCTACCCAAAGCCACAGCCACAAAGAGGATTCCTGCCAACATCATCCAGGGCAAGGGAGATGACAGATCAGATGTGAAGAGGGAGCTGGAGCATCCATTAATTTTATTTTCTATATCTACCTCACGGTCATGAATAGAAGCATACGGGTTATGGTTCCCTTTAGTGACATTGCTATGCCTTGATGGCTTGTGAAGAAACACAACTCACATTCCCTCATGCTTATATTCTTATTGAAAGCTGTGAGTGTGAGACTTGTGACTCAGAGCTGGAGGAATTGTGTAACTTTGTGGGTAGGTGGGGAAAGTTTGGATACAAGGGTTTCAGGACTTGGTCATTGCAGCTGTGAGAAATGAGGGACACATAACCCCTGACTATAGTTGTGGCTAGAGACTCAACAGAAACCTTTGTCATGTAGAAGTGTCCCTGTTGTTAAGGCCATCTTTTGTCATGACCAGAACCATTCACAGCAGCACTGCCACCTTCCTTCATCCCACCCACGTTAAGTTTGAAAGTGACACAATCCAATCACAAACAAGAGGCTTAAACTTAAAAAAAAGCCTATTGAATAGGTACGATTGAAGAACAACGATTGGGTAAATGATCTAAATGATGCGGCAAGAAATGATTCAAGGGAAACATTTAAAGAAACAGTTCAACAGCTTCAACAAAAATACATTCCATTGAAGCACTAAAGCTCAACAAGAAAGACCCAATGGGGCTCACTCAGGAAGTGAACTCAGTGTCATATGCTGGTGAGCAGAAGAATAGGTAGATTGAGAAATTCAACATGTAGCTGGAGAAATAGAATAACAGCAGGAGCTTTAGATCTTCAATACACTGGGACTGGTTTCGGAGCTAGTGTTGGTAATGGTAGTATTGATTAAAGATGGTATTACAGTAGTGGAGAGAGGGGATGTTCCAGAGAGATCAAAGCCAGAATCTCTCTGATTAGAGGTGAAGAATCATCTATGTGGTATATAGACCACCAAGGGATGTGGAGAAACAAATTTTAGAGATGTGCGAGAATGATAGAATAATTATAATGGGGGACTTCAATTAACCAAATATAGACTGGGTAAGAATGACACAAAGGGACAAAGGCACTGGTGGATAAGTTCTGGGCAATGAGTTGGCCCAAGTGGATCAAATATCAATGGAAGAGCACTTAGGGGGATAGTGACCATCATATCATTAGGTTTACATTGTTCCTTTCCCATGGCCAATCTAGAACAGGGATAAGTAATTGGGGAAAAGCCAAATTTGATGGGATGAGAATGCATCAGTTGAGTGAGTTGGAATTAAATGTTCGCAGAAAAGATAGTAGCTTAACAATAGGCCACTCAGAGATAGTACTGAAGGCAATGTCAAGCTATACTCCCTAGAAGGGGAAAGTTTGGATAAATAAATCCAAAGCACCCTGGATTATGCAGGAGATAGAGGTGAAGATGATGATTGATAGAATACACAATGGAGAATCAGGCTGAATATAGAAGGAGCAGAGGGGAAGTGAGAAAACTAATCAGAGAAGCAGTATGACAGCTAACATAAAAGAGAACCCAAAGTCATCCGTAAGTGGTAAATAATAAAGGAAGGTAAAAGAAAAAGTAGGATTGATTAGGGATTAAAAAAAAAGGTGACTTGCATGTGGAGGCAGGAAAAGTAGTGGCAGTTTTAAATGAGTATTTTGCATTATAAAGGAAGAAGATACTTCCCAGACTGAGGTGAGAGAGGAAGTAACTGGTACACTGGAGGAATTTACAATTGAGAAGGAGGAGGTGGTAGAAAGGCTGTCTTTACTTAAGATTGGTGAGATACCAGGACCAAAAAATGTGCATCCGAGGGTACTGAGGAAGGTGAGTGTGGAAATTGCAGAGGCACCAATGATAATCTTCTAGTCTTCCTTAGACACGGGAGTGTTGTTGGGGGATTGGAGAATTGTGAATGTTATTCCCCTGTTCAAAAAGGGATGCAAGGATAATGCTGGCAATGACAAACCAGTCTGTTTGAGCTCAGTGGAATGGAAACTTCTGGAAATTATAGTTTGGGACAAAATCGTCAGTCACTTAGTCAAGTGCAGGATAGTTAAAGAAAATCAACATGGATTCATTAAGAAAAGAGTCATGCTCAACTTGCTGAGTTCTTTCTTGAGCTGTTAATCCAAAAAGGTTGAGAAGGTTGATAAGGACAGAGTTGTTGATGTGGTGTACATGGATTTTTACAAGGTGTTTGATACAATGCTATATAACACACTTCTGAGCAAATTCTAGCTCATGGAATAAAAGGGAAAATAGACACTCAGATAAGAAGTTGGCTGAGTGACAGGAAGCAGACTAGTGATAAATATTATTTTTCAGATTGGAGGAAGGTTTGGAGTTCCCCAGAGTCAGTGTTAGGACCTTGTATTTCCTGACATAGATTAACGACCTAGACTCTGGTGATCTGGGCATGATTTCAAAATTTCTGAATGATACAAAAATTGGAAGTGGTGTCAGCTTTGATGAAGATAGTCTTGAATTTTAAAAGGACACAGACATGATTCTGACTTGTCCAGACAAGTGGCAGATGAAGTTCAATGCAAAGAGACATGATGTGTAGCAGGAAAAATATGGGGAGAGACAGTATGAAACAAAAGGGAGAAACTCTAAAAGAGGTGCAGGAACAGAGGGAATTCAGCGTATATACATAAGTCATTGAAGATGGCAGGGCTTCTTGCCTTTTGGCCCTTCTTGTCTGTGCCGAACCATTTTTTGCCTGGTCCCACTGACCTGCACTTGGACCATATCCCTCCTCACCCCTCTCATCCATGAACCTGTCCAAGTTTTTCTTAAATGTTAAAAGTGACCCCGCATTTACCACTTTATCCGGCAGCTCATTCCACACTCCCACCACTCTCTGCGTGAAGAATCCCCCCCCCCCAATATTCCCTTTAAACTTTTCTCCTTTCATCCTTAACCCATGCCCTCTGGTTTTTTTTCTTCTCTAGCCTCAGTGGAAAAGGCATTTGATAAGATATTGCACTTAAGATTGATGGGAAAAAAAAAGGGCTAGTGGAGCTTGGATAGAGGATTGGTTAATAGACAGGAAGCAAGAATGTGCATAAGTAGGGGATTTTGAAGTTGGCCATTGACTCAGAGAGCAAATAGATCACTACTGAGGCTTCAGCTATTTCCAATCTATATTAAAGACTCAGAATGGCATGCTGTCCAACATTGGAGGCAAGAATAAAGAAGTCTTGCTACCATTGTACAGAGATTGCTGTCATCACATCTGGAATCTTGTGTACAGTTACAGTTTCCTCATTTAAGAAAGGATATACTTGCATTGGAAGTGGGACAGTGAATGGTCAGAGACTGACCTCTGGGACAAGGGAGTACAATGAGAGGCTGGGTAAATCAGGTTGATATTCTCTGGAGTTTAGAAGATTGAGAGGTGATCACATTGAAACATTCATGATTCTGAAGGGGTTTGATAGGGTAGATACAGAGAGTTTGTTTCCCCTGACTGTGTCCCTATTTCCTAGATTCCCAGTCTCAGGATAAGAGACTGATCATTTAGGATTAAAATGAAAGGGTTGTGAATCTTTGTAATTCTCGACTTCACTGGGTTGTGGGTGCTCCATTGTTGGATAGATTTAAGTCTGGAACAGAGAGATTTCTGGTCTCTCAGGGAATTAAGGGATATGGGGAGTGTGTGGGGAAAGTGGGGTTGAAACCCAGGATGAGTCATGATTATAGTGAGTGGAGCAGGAGTGGTCTGCTTCTGCTCTATTCCTGAGTTCTTTCTCAGCAGTAAAGCTTAGTGATGCTGAAACTCCTGCTAGTGATTGTCACAGTGGTATGCAGTACGCTAGTGATTACTAGTTTCATCAGTTGCAAATATTACACTGGTTAACAGTGCAGGTTAATTACAATGGACCTGTTGATAGTTACAGTGGTTAGTCACAGCAGTGTAGGTTATGATAATGGACCTGTTGATAGTTACAATGGTAAGCAGTTTAGGTTAATGACAGTGGACAGGTTATTAGTTACAATGGTAAACAGAGTAGGCTAATGACAGTGGACCGGTTGCTAGTAACAGTGGTAAACAGTGTAGGTTAATGACAGTTGACTGGTTGCTAATTACAGCGGTTAGTTACAGTGATAAGCAGAATGGGTTAACGACAGTGGATCGGTTGCTGGTTAGAGTGGTTAGTTACAGTGGTAAGGAGTGTAGGTTAATGACAGTGCATCTGTTGCTGGTTAGAGTGGCTAGCAGTGAAATGCACGATCTCTCGATGATACACTTTGCTGGTTTACTGAGGGAGTCTTTCACCAAAAGCTTGATTGTGGGATTATCAAGTGGCCATCCCATAATGCCAGCTCATTTCTGCAGAGAGAGAAGACGGTGAGCTCAGGCACAAGATGAACAAGAGCAGACGAAGAGCTGGAAATCCCACACACAATCCTGAATGCGTTCACAGAGAAGAGAAGCTCTAACCTTTCGTTGTGGGAAGACGAAAGAGAGAAATGGACTTTCTCAGATTAGATAAGATCTGACCTTCAAATCCCTGGATGCAATCATTCAAATTGAGAGAATGAGTGGATGAGTGAGGCACAGAGGGAAGAGGGGCTGAGTGAGAAGAAGACATGACAAAGTCAAGAAGGAAATAGGCAGGGCGGTGTGACATGAGGGGAGGGGGCGAGTAGGGTGGTGATGGGTGATGGGGACTGGGGCGGGCGGGCAGGGGGTGGGGGCCAGGTAGGTGGGGGAGAGTGGGCGGGCAGGGCAGGGACCAGTCGGGTGGGCGATGGGGGCCGGGCGGGCGTGGAGGAGGGGTAGGGGCCTGGCTTGCAGAGGGGTGGGGGCCCAGTGGGTGGGGGGGGCATGGGCTGGGCGGGTGGGGGGGGGGGGGGTGTCATGGGGGCCTGGTAGGCAGGGGGGATGGGGGTCAGGCAGGTGTGGGGGGGGGGGGGGGTGGGCGGGCAGGGGGGCGGTGGGCAGGGGGTGGGGGCCAGGGAGTGGGGGCAGAGGGCAAGGGGGAGAGGGAGAGAGGGAATGACGGTGCGGGTGAGGGTGGATAGAGGATTATTAGGAAGGTTGCTTGTGGGGTGAGGGAATGGAATGTGTGAGAGAGCATTGTGAGGCAGGGTGAGGACATGAAGGTGGACGGGGGGGGGGGTGGAGAGAGCGAGGATGGAATTGGCCATTTTGAGCTTCCAGGTGAGGTCGGAGATTATTTCTTACTGAGTGAGTATTTCAGGGATGGGATTCTAACAGAGATAGAGGGCAGTCCATGTCTCTGAATGTTGTATTTTTTTTTGTTGATCTGAAATAGTGATTGATCCCGGAACTGTTCAGAGTAACAGTCAGCATTACCTCACAGAGCGCACACACACCTGTCGACTGAACAGACGGCGCAGTAATCCTCTTTTCGGTGGGGCTGGGGGCTGACCTTTCCAATCCAGATCAGGAGGCACTGAGCCATCATCACCAAACACATTCAGCTCACTGAAACATTCTGTCTCAATCATCTGAAAAACACACACACGCACACACACACAGAGAACATCAAAACACAGCAGCATTATCATCAATAGGTTAGCCGAGGGGCAATTCACTCAGAGTGAGGGTAGGGGGAGAAATGTAAATCCTGTGGGAATGAGGGTGAGGGGAATTTAAGTTTAAGTTGATTTATTAGTGTCACAAGTAGGTTAACATTAACACTGCAATAAAGTTTTATGAAAATCCTCTAGTTGCCACATTCTGGCACCTGTTCGGGTACACTGTGGGAGAATTTAGCATGGCCAATGCACCGGACCAGTATGTTTTTTTGGACTGTGGGAGAACGTGCAGACTCTGCACAGACCCAAGCCTGGAATTGAACCCGGGTCCCTGGCACTGTGAAGCAGCAGTGCTAACCACTGTACCACCTTACCATCTGTGTGTAAATCCTGTGGGAATGAGCGTGTGCGCGTAGCGTGTAAATCCTGTGGGAATGAGCGTGTGCGCGTAGCGTGTAAATCCTGTGGGAATGAGCGTGTGTGTAGCGTGTAAATCCTGTGGGAATGAGCGTGTGCGCGTAGCGTGTAAATCCTGTGGGAATGAGCGTGTGCGCGTAGCGTGTAAATCCTGTGGGAATGAGCATGTGCACGTAGCGTGTAAATCCTGTGGGAATGAGCGTGTGCGCGTAGCGTGTAAATCCTGTGGGAATGAGTGTGTGCGCGTAGCGTGTAAATCCTGTGGGAATGAGCGTGTGCACGTAGTGTGTAAATCCTGTGGGAATGAGCGTGTGTGCATAGCGTGTAAATCCTGTGGGAATGAGCGTGTGCGCGTAGTGTGTAAATCCTGTGGGAATGAGCGTGTGCACGTAGTGTGTAAATCCTGTGGGAATGAGCGTGTGTGCATAGCGTGTAAATCCTGTGGGAATGAGCGTGTGCGCGTAGTGTGTAAATCCTGTGGGAATGAGCGTGTGCACGTAGTGTGTAAATCCTGTGGGAATGAGCGTGTGTGCATAGCGTGTAAATCCTGTGGGAATGAGCGTGTGTGCATAGTGTGTAAATCCTGTGGGAATGAGCGTGTGTGCGTAGTGTGTAAATCCTGTGGGAATGAGGGTGAGGGGAGGGTGTAAATCCTGTGGGAATGAGCGTGTGCACGTAGTGTGTAAATCCTGTGGGAATGAGCGTGTGCGCGTAGCGTGTAAATCCTGTGAGAATGAGCGTGTGTGCGTAGCGTGTAAATCTTGTGGGAATGAGCGTGTGCGCGTAGTGTGTAAATCCTGTGGGAATGAGCGTGTGCGCGTAGCGTGTAAATCCTGTGGGAATGAGCATGTGTGCGTAGTGTGTAAATCCTGCGGGAATGAGGATGAGGGGAGGGTGTAAATCCTGTGGGAATGAGCGTGTGTGCATAGCGTGTAAATCCTGTGGGAATGAGCATGAGGGGAGGGTGTAAATCCTATGGGAATGAGCGTGTGTGTGTAGCGTGTAAATCCTGCGGGAATGAGCGTGTGTGCGTAGCGTGTAAATCCTGTGGGAATGAGCGTGTGTGCGTAGCGTGTAAATCCTGTGGGAATGAGCGTGTGTGCGTAGCGTGTAAATCCTGCGGGAATGAGCATGTGTGCGTAGCGTGTAAATCCTGCGGGAATGAGGATGAGGGGAGGGTGTAAATCCTGTGGGAATGAGCGTGTGTGCGTAGCGTGTAAATCCTGTGGGAATGAGCGTGAGGGGAGGGTGTAAATCCTATGGGAATGAGCGTGTGTGTGTAGCGTGTAAATCCTGTGGGAATGAGCGTGAGGGGAGGGTGTAAATCCTATGGGAATGAGCGTGTGTGTGTAGCGTGTAAATCCTGCGGGAATGAGCGTGTGTGCGTAGCGTGTAAATCCTGTGGGAATGAGGGTGAGGGGAGGGTGTAAATCCAATGGGAATGAACATATGTGGCGTGGGAATTAGAGTACAGACTGAGTAAATCCTGCGAGAATGAGGGTGGTGCGTGTGCAAACCTGTGGGAATGAGGGTGGGACGTGTTTAGATCCTGCGGGAATGAGTGTGTAAATCCTGCGGGAATGAGTGTGTAAATCCTGCGGGAATGAGTGTGTAAATCCTGTGGGAATGAGTGTGGAGAGTGTGTGTAAATGCTGTGGGAATGAGGGTGGAGAGTGTGTGTAAATGCTGTGGGAATGAGGGTGGAGTGTGTGTGTAAATCCTGTGGGAATGAGGGTGGAGTGTGTGTGTAAATCCTGTGGGAATGAGGGTGTAAATCCTGTGGGAATGAGGGTGTTGTGTAGGGGTATTGAGGTGATTTGTTGAACTGAGTGCTGACAGTGCGGAGTGAAGAAACTGTTGGATTTTCTGGTGAGCTGCTGCCAGATCGAAGCAGATGGACCTTCTCGATCGTAGACTTGGGCAGATTCTGCAGAGAGCTGGTGTGGACCCCCGCTGGCCTCTTGCTATACTGTAATGACTCTGACTTTCATTACCTCATTTTGCCAGGGGATGCAGACAGACCCTGTGGCAAACTTGGCGTAGAAATCATTGTCAGCAGCATCCAGTTCCACTCCCTTCACTGTGGAGAACTGTTCAATATCCAACACATCCTTGCAGTAGATGGCTTGTGGCTGCAGGAAGAGCAAATGGTGGTCAGATAAGCATGATGTGGAGATGCTGGCGATGGACTGGGGTAAACACAGTACAAAGTCTCACAACACCTTCATCGGCCGGGGCATTGAGTTTAAAAATTGGCAAGTCATGTTGCAGCTTTATAGAATCTTAGTTAGGCCGCTCTTGGAATGTAGTGTTCAATTCTGGTCGCCACACTACCAGAAGGATGTGGAGGCTTTGGGGAGGGTACAGAAAAGATTTACCAGGATGTTGCCTGGTATGGAGGGCATTAGCCATGAGGAGAGATTGGAGAAACTTAGTTTGTTCTCACTGAAACGACGGAGGTTGAGGGGAGACCTGATAGAAGTCTACAAGATTATGAGAGGCATGGACAGAGTGAATAGTCAGAAGCTTTTTCCCAGGGTGGAAGAGTCAATTAGTAGGGGGTACAGGTTTAAGGTGCGAGGGACAAGGTTTAAAGGAGATGTATGAGGTAGATCTTTTTTACACAGAGTAGTGGGTGCCTGGAACTCGTTGCAAGGGGAGGTAGTGGAAGCAGATATGGTAGTGACTTTTAAGGGTGTCTTGACAAATACATGAATAGGATGGGAATAGAGGGATATAGTTCCCGGAAGGGTAGGGGGTTTTAGTTCAGATGGGCAGCATGGTTGGTCTAGGCTTGGAGGGCTGAAGAGCCTGTTCCTGTGCTGTAATTTTCTTTGTTCAAACACATGGGATCATCACCAGTTGGAAGTTCTCCTCCAAGTCACTCAACATCCTGACTTAGAAATACATCACCATTCCTTCATTATTGCTCGGTCAACATCCCGAAGCTCCCTCCCTAACAGTACTCTGCACGTATCGACATCTCAGGACTGCAACAGTTCAAGAAAGTGGGTCACCACCACCTTAATTCTCAAGGGTAATAAATGCTAGCCAAGTCAACGAAGTCAATCACAGTTTAAAAAAAAACTGCCCCTTCCCCCACCTTGCATCTGGGTCTGAGCTGAGCTGAATCTCACTCTCTTCATATCTCTTCACCCTCCCAACTGCTCTACAAGTGCTGCCTTCTCAACAACTCCCCTCCAAATGCCCACCCTCTCCCAACACCCTTCCCCCATTCTCCCTCCCTCCTCCTCACCGGTCCTGTGCCCTTTTTGCTCTTTGTCCTCCAGCCTCACTCTGTCACTTTTGAGGGGCTATTTAGTTGAATTTACTCCTGGAGTAGGGAGAAAAGTTGTAAATGAGAATCTCCACTTACGTCAGGTGTGAATGGAGGCGACACCATTCCTGCTTCCAGCCGTTTGAAGTTAATATTTTGAAACAATGGGTGTTCTTTCACCTCGCTCGAGCCCCTCCCACAGCAACCCAATCGTTCTTCTGGATTTTTCCTCAGTAACTATGGAAACAGAGTGTCATGAGCAGCCATATTTACCCAGAAACATTTCAACCCCCCCCACACCACACATCAATGCTGATCTTCCCAGCGCCCCCAAAACATTTCCCAAATCACCCTGTAACGCCCACCCACCCGACTAACCCCTCCCCCAACCTGTAACGCCCACCCACCCGACTAACCCCTCCCCCACCCCGCAACGCCCACCCACCCGACTAACCCCTCCCCCACCCCGCAACGCCCACCCACCCGACTAACCCCTCCCCCACCCCGTAACGCCCACCCACCCAACTAACCCCTCCCCCACCCTGTAACGCCCACCCTCGCGACTAACCCCTCCCCCACCCCGTAACGCCCACCCTCGCGACTAACCCCTCCCCCACCCTGTAACGCCCACCCACACAAATAACCTACTCACCCATCCAACTAATCCCTCCCCCCATCCAGTCCCTCACCCCCCCCACCAACCCTTCCCCCCCATCCAGTCCCTCACCCCCCCCACCAACCCTTCCCCCCCATCCAGTCCCTCACCCCCCCCCACCAACCCTTCCCCCCCATCCAGTCCCTCACCCCCCCCACCAACCCTTCCCCCCCATCCAGTCCCTCACCCCCCCCACCAACCCTTCCCCCCCATCCAGTCCCTCACCCCCCCCACCAACCCTTCCCCCCCATCCAGTCCCACCCCCCGACCAACACTTCCCCCCATCCAGTCCCATCCCCGACCAACCCTTACCCCTCCATCCAGTCCTCCCGACCAACCCTTACCCCTCCATCCAGTCCTCCCGACCAACCCTTCCCCCCATCCAGTCCCACCCCCCAACCCCAACCCCAGCCAATCCTTCCGTCACCCAGTCTCACCCTAACCAAACTCTCCCTCCATCCAGTCCCATGCTCCTGACCAATCCCTCCCCCCGTCCACTCCCAGTCCTGACGAGCCACCCCCCCTGCTCAGCTCCACCCACCCTGACCAACCCTTCCCCTACTCAGTCCCGCCCCTTTGACCAATACTTCCCTACCCACCCAATCAAAGCCTCTCTGCCCTACCCACCTGACCAACTCCTCCCCTACCCGCCTGACCAATCCCTCTTCCACCCAGTCCCACCATTCCAACCCACACCTGCCCCACCCAAGCAACTCCTCCCTGATCCTGTCCCAGCTCCTGCACTAACCCACCCAAACCAACCATCACAATTTATTTTAATGTGGCTGATAAGTAGCAAGTAACATTCACGCCACACCAGTGCCAGGTAAGCACCATTTCCAAAATGAGGGGATCTAACCATCCATCACCCCTTGACATTCAATGGCATTGCCATCGCTGAATCCCCCTCCATCTAGAAGGACAAGAGAGCATATTCCTGAGGACACTGCCACCTGACGGTTCCCTTCCAAGTCTGACTTGGAAATATATCGCCATTCCTTCACTGTCGTTGGGTCAAAATCCTGGAACTCCCTCCCTAACAGTACTCTGGGTGTACCTATGCCACAGGGTGTGCAGTGGTTTAAGACGGCAGCTCACCACCACTGTGTCCAAGTCCAAAGATATGCGGGTTAGGTCGATGCCATGCTAAATTGACCCTAGTGTCAGGGGATTAGCAGGGTAAATATGTCGGGTTACAGGAATAGGGCCTGGGTGGGATTGTGGTTGGTACAGGCTCGATGAATCGAATACCCTCCTTCTACACTGTAGGGATTCTATGATTCTCAAGGGCAATTACAGATGGACAATAAATGCTGACCTAGAGAGCGATGGCCACATTCATAATTATAGAATCAATGATAGAACCCCACAGTGCAGAAAGAGGCCCTTCAGCCCATCGAGTCTGCACCGACCACAATCCTACCCAGGCCCTACCCCCATATCCTGACATATTTTACCCACTAATCCCTCTAACCTACATTCTTGAACTTAAAAACAACCCTCCCATGTCCACATCCTGCTTCTTCACCTCCCAAGAGAATCTTTACAGTGTAGCAGGAGACCATTAGGCCAATTAAGTCTGTCTTTTCAGACAGTCAGTGCATTTTACCAAGTCCCATTCTTCTTCCTTCTCCCACATTCATTATTTTCAGATAGCAATCCAAGTCCCTTTCGAATATCTCAGTCGAACCTGCCTCCACTTTCATCGCAGGAAGCTTGATCTAGAATCCAACCATCCTCTGGATGAAAACATTTTTCCTCACATCACTTCTACTCATTTTGTATTATTTTGAATGTATCCTCTGATTCTTGATGCTTGCTTGAGGGGGAACAATTCCTCACTATTTACCCTGCCCACACACTTCACAATCTTGAATATCTGCATCAATTTTCCTCTCAGTCTCTTATCTTACATAAGAACATAAGAAATAGGAGCAGGAGTAGGCCATCCAGCCCTTCGAGCCTGCCCCGCCATTCAATAAGATCATGGCTGATCTGTCGCTGCTCAGTTCCACTTTCCCGCCCTCTCCCCATAACCCTTAATCCCCTCTCTTATCAAAAACCCATCAACCCACGTCTTAAAAATATTTAGCGAGGCAGCCTCCACCACTTCAACGGGCAGAGAATTCCAGAGATTCACCACCCTTTGAGTGAAGAAGTTCCTCCTCAACTCCGTTCTAAACCACCTCCCCCCCCCCACTTTATCTTGAGGCTGTGCCCCCTCGTCCTACTGTCCTTTCTGAGCGGGAAGAGTCTCTCCACCTCTATCCTATCCATCCCATTCATCATCTTATATGTCTCAATGAGATCTCCCCTCATTCTTCTAAACTCTAACGAGTACAAGCCTAGTTTATTCAGCCTCTCCTCATAGCTCAACCCCCTCAACTCCGGCATCAGCCTAGTAAACCTCCTCTGCACTCCCTCCAAGGCCAAAATATCCTTGCGTAAGTGCGGCGCCCAAAACTGCACACAGTGCTCCAGCTGCGGCCTCACCAATGCCCTATACAGCTGCAGCAAGACCTCCCTACTTTTATATTCAATCCCCCTCGCTATGAAGGCCAGCATCCCATTCGCCTTCCTGACCACCTGCTGCACCTGCAAGCTGGGTTTTTGCGACTCATGCACAAGGACCCCAAGGTTCCTCTGCACTGTCGCCTGCTGCAGTTTTTCGCCACGTAAGTAATAGTCCTTCCTACCATTCTTCCTACCAAAGTGGACCACCTCGCACTTGCCAACATTAAATTCCATTTGCCAGTTCCTGGCCCATTCGCCCAACCTATCTAGATCCTTCTGCAGACTCTCCACACCCTCCGCGCAATTTGCCGTTCCACCAATCTTGGTGTCATCAGCAAATTTCGACACCATACACTCGGTTCCCTCCTCCAGATCATCTATATAAATGGTAAATAGCTGAGGCCCCAGCACCGACCCTTGGGGCACTCCACTAGTCACCGACCGCCAATCCGAATAGCACCCATTAACCCCCACTCTCTGCCTCCTATTTGACAACCAATCCTCTATCCACGCTAACACCCTACCCCCAACTCCATGCCCCCTTACCTTCTGCAATAACCTCTTGCGAGGCACCTTATCAAACGCCTTCTGAAAATCAAGACAGACCACATCCACCGGCTCTCCTCTATCCACCGCCCTAGACACATCCTCATAGAACTCCAATAAATTTGTCAGACACGACTTCCCCTTAACGAAACCGTGCTGCGTCTGCTCTATCAAGCAATTCCCCTCAAGATGCCTCGCTATTTCCTCCTTGATGACGGATTCTAACATTTTACCTACAACAGACGTTAAACTAACCGGCCTATAATTCCCTGCCTTTTGCCTGCCACCCTTCTTAAACAACGGCGTAACATTAGCCGCTTTCCAATCTTCCGGCACTTCCCCGGAATCCAGCGATGTCTGGAAAATAACCACCAAGACATCCACTATCACCTCCGCCATTTCTTTCAGAACCCTTGGATGCATTCCATCTGGTCCTGGGGACTTGTCCACAATCAGTCCCTCCAGTCTGCCGAGCACCGCCTCTCTAGTAACAATAATGTCATTGAGACCCTCCAGTCCTACCACCTTTCCATCGCTAACACCCGGCAAATTATTCACGTCCTCCTCCGTGAAGACCGAAACAAAAAAGTTATTCAAGACCTCAGTCATTTCCCCATCCCCTACCACTAAGTCCCCCCTCTCATCCTCTAAGGGTCCAACGTTCACCCTAGCCAGCCTCTTCCTTTTTATATATTTATAAAAACTCTTGCTATCCTTTTTTATATTAAGCGCTAGCCCAGCTTCATAGTTTCTCCTACCCTCCTTTATCAACTTCTTTGTCAATCTTTGTTGACATTTAAACCTCTCCCAATCCTCTTCTTGCCCACTACTCTTAGCTACTCTAAATGCCTCCGCTTTTAATTTAACACTTTCCTTCACCTCCTTCGTTATCCACGGCTTATTACCTCTCCTCCTACAGTCCTTTTTAACCATCGGAATAAATTTCTGCTGAGCACCAAGAAAGATCTCCTGAAAGATCCTCCACTGCTCCTCAGCAGACCTACCTTCCAACGCGCTCCCCCAGTCAACATTCGCCAATTCTTCTCTCATCCTACCGTACTCCCCTCTATTCAAACAAAGGACGTGTGTCCGGGAACCCACTTTCTCCTCCTCCATCTGCACCAGAAACTCCACCATACAATGATCACTCTCCCCAAGAGGATCCTTCACCACAAGGTCCCTAATTCTACCCGCCTCATTACATAACACCAGATCCAAGATAGCTCGCTCCCTCATCGGCTCCAACACACACTGTTCGAGGAAACTATCCCGACAGCATTCCAAGAACTCCTCCTCGAGCCCACCGCGTCCAACATGGGTCGACCAATCAATATGTAGATGGAAATCCCCCATAATTATGGCCATTCCATTCCTGCACGCCGCACTTATTTGTGCGTTAACAGCCTGCCCCACCTCCAGATCATTATTTGGGGGCCTATAGACGACACCCACCAGCGTCTTCCTCCCTTTGCTGTTCCTAATCTCCACCCACAACGATTCCACTTTCTGCTCTTTGGTTCCTATATCATCCCTTGTTACCACCCTTCAGCCCCAACCTCTCCAATCTATGCTCATAGCTACAGTCTATCCCTGGAGTCATTCTTGTGAATCTCGTCTGTACTCTCTCCAATCCTTCCTCAATAACGGCGCCAAGAATTGAACACTCCAGATGATGCCTAACCAATCTCTTATATTACATTCATCATGATGTCCTTACTCTTGTACTCAATGGCTTTATCAATAAAACTGAGAATACTATCTGCTTTATTAAGGTGGGGAGGTAGCTGTGGAGTGGTACTGTCACTGGACTGGTAATTCAGAGACCCAGGGTAATGTTCTGGGGATGTAGGTTCGAATTCCGAAAGTGGAATTTAAAAACTCACGAACATATCTGGAATTAAATGTCAAACAAAGGTGACAAAACCATTGTTGGAACCAATCTAGTTCACTAACGTACTTTTGGGAAAGTAAACCGCTCTTCTTACCTAGTCTACCTGTGACTCCAGACCCACAGCAATGTTGTTGACTCTTAACTACCCTTGCAAACCACTCAGTTGTATTTAACTGCTACAAATGGAACAAAAAGGAATGAAACTGGACGGACCACCTGACATCGACCCTGGCAATAGAAATGACAACAGCAAACTTAGCCATGTCAACCCTGCAAAAATCTCGAAAATTAGGAGAGCCATCTCACAGACTAGTCAAGCAATAGCCTGACATAGCCATACTCATGGAATCATACCTCAGAGATGATATCCCAAACACCACCATTACCATCCCTGGATATGTCCTGTGTCAGCAGCAGGACAAGCCAAGCAAAGTTTCAGAGCCATGAGATCATGTTGCAGCTGTATAAAACTCCAGTGCAGCCGCACCTGGAGTATTGCGTACAGTTCTGGTCGCCGCATTATAAGGAGGATGTGGGAGCATTGGAAAGGGTGCAGAGGAGGTTTACCAGAATGTTACCTGGCATGGTGGGAAGGTCTTATGAGGAAAGGCTGAGCGACTTGAGGCTGTTTTCGTTAGAAGACAGTTAAGAGGTGACTTAACAGAGGCATACGAGATGATCAGAGGATTAGATAGGGTGAATAGTGTGAACCTTTTTCCTCGGATGGAGATGGCTAGTATGAGGGGACATAGCTTTAAATTGAGCGGTGATAGATATAGGACAGATGTCAGAGGTAGGTCCTTTACTCAGAGAGTAGTAAGGGAGTGGAATGCCCTGCCTGCAACAGTAGTGGACTCGCCAACATTAAGGACATTTAAAGGGTCATTGGATAAACATATGGATGATATTGGAATAGTGTAGGTTAGATGGGCTTTAGATTGGTTTCACAGGTCGGTACAACATCGAGGGCCGAAGGGCCTATATTGCACTGTAATGTTCTATGTTCTAAAGATGGGGTCACAGTGATATACAGTTGGGAAGGAGTTTCATTGGGAGTCCTTAACTTTGGCTCTGGACCATGATGTCTCATGGTACCAGACACAATGGTCAAACAATGGTAAGGAAATCTACTGATTAACATATACTGTCCCTCCTCAGTTGATGAGGCAGTACTTCACCATGCTGATCACCACTTGGAGGAAGCACTGAGGGTGGCAAGGATGCAGAATGTACTCTGGGTGGAGACTTCAACGCTACCAAGAATGGCTTATATTATTTGGCACTACCACCATGCTAAACGGGACAGACTTTATACAGATCGAGTGACAAGGCTGGACATCCATCAAGTACTGTCAGCCATCGGCATCAGCAGGATTGTACTTAACCACAACCTGTAACCCCAGGGCATGGAATAACCCCATTCTACTATTACCACCAATCCAGGGGATCAACTCTGGTTCAATGAAGAATGCCAGGGGGCATGTTAGCAGCAGCACCAGGCATTCCCAGAAATGAGTTGTTCACCTGGTGGAGCTATAAGACTTGCATGCCAAACAGCATAAACAGCAAGAATTAGACAGAGCTAAGCAAATACACAGCCAACAGATCCAAACTCCGCAGTCCTGCCACATCCAACCATGAATGGTAGTGGACAATTAAACAATTCACTGCAGGAGGCTCCATAAATATCCCCATTCACAATGACAGGAGTCGCCAGCACATCAATGCAAAAGGCAAGGCTGAAACACTTGCAACGATCTTCAGCCAGAAGTGCCAAATGAATGATCCATTAAACCCCCTCCTGAGATCCCCAGCATCACAGATGTTAGTCTTCAGCCAATTCAATTCACATGACTTCAAGAAATGGCTGAAGGCACTGGACACTATGGCAAAGACTATGGCCCTGACAATATTTCGGCACATGTGCTCCAGAACTTGTTGCACCCCTAGCCAAGCTGTTCCAATACAGCTACAGTGCTGGCATCTACCTGACAATGTGGAAAATTGCCCAGGTATATTCTGAACACAAAACCAACAAATTCAACCTGGCCAAATATCACCCCATCAGTCTACTCTCAGGATTCAGAACCGGCTTGGCCGTAGAAGAGAGAGGATAATATGGAAGTTAGGTTACAAACAATTGTGAAAATTAAAGTTCCATAATTGTCAAAAAAAAACCTGTCAAGTACTGAAAAATGATTATTAGCCAAACAAGCCCTTCAGTAAAACCAACTAGACAGTGAGGAAGGTTTTCAAAGCTTGCAGAGGGACTTGGACCAACTGGAAAAATGGGCTGAAAAATGGCAAATGGAATTTAACGCAGCCAAGTGTGAGGTATTGCACTTTGGAAGGACAAACCAAAGTAGAACATACAGGATAAATGGTAGGACTCTGAAGAGTGCAGTTGAACAGAGGGATCCGGGAATACAGGTACAGAATTCCCTAAAAGTGGTGTCACAGGTGGATAGGGTCGTAAAGAGTGCTTTTGGTACATTGGCCTTTATACATCGGGGTATCGAGTATAAAAGTTGGAGTGTTATAGTAAGGTTATATAAGGCATTGGTGAGGCTGAATTTAGAGTATTGTGTACAGTTTTGATCACCTAGTTACAGGAAGGATGTAAATAAGGTTGAAAGAGTGCAGAGAAGATTTACAAGGATGTTGCCAGGACTTGAGAAACTGAGTTACAGAGAGAGATTGAATAGGTTAGGACTTTATTCTCTGGAGCATAGAAGAATGAGGGGAGATTTGATTGAGGTGAATAAGATTTTGATGGGTACAGATAGAGTGAATGCAAGCAGGCTTTTTCCACTGAGGCTAGAGGAGAAAAAAACCAGAGGGTGTGGGTTAGGGGTGAAAGGAGAAAAGTTTAAAGGGAATATTAGGGGGGGATTCTTCACGCAGAGAGTGGTGGGAGTGTGGAATGAGCTGCCAGATAAAGTGGTGAATGTGGGGTCACTTTTAACATTTAAGAAAAACTTGGACGGCTACATGGATGAGAGGGGTGTGGAGGGATACGGTCCAAGTGCAGGTCAGTGGAACTAGGCAAAAAATGGTTCGGCACAGCCAAGAAGGGCCAAAAGGCCTGTTTCTGAGCTGTAATTTTCTATGGTGCTATGGTTCTATGAAGCTTCATACCATCCAGGATAAAGCAGCCCCACTTAATTGGCATCCCTTCCACAAAGATTCACTCCCTCCACCACTAATGAACAGTGGCAGCCATCTACAAGATGCACCACAGGAACTCACTAATGTTTCTTAGGCAGCACCTTTCAAACCCATGACCGAAGGACAAGAGCATACCTGGGAATGCCACAGCCTAGAGATTCCCCTCCAAGTCATTCAGCATCATGGCAATGATATAACTCAAACCATCAAGTCCTGGTAGCATTCTAGCAAATCTGTTCTGCACTCCTTCTAGTTTACTAATATCCTTTCTATAATAGGGTGACTAGAACTATACACAGTATTCCACATGTGGCCTTACCAATGTCTTGTACAACATCGACAAGACATCCCAACTCCTGTATTCAATGTTCTGACCAATGAAACCAAGCATGCCGAATGCCGCCTTCATCACTGTCTACCTGTGACTCCACTTACAAGGAGCTATGAACCTATATCCCTAGATCTCTCTGTCCTATAACTCTCCCCAACACCCTCCCATTAACTCAGTAAGCCCTGCCCTGATTCAAACTACCAAAATGCATCACCTTGCATTTATCTAAATTAAACTCCATCTGCTATTCGTCAGCCCACTGATCCTCACCACATTTCCATTCTTCATATTATCCGCTAATTGAGAAATCATGTTTCAAAACCAGAGTCTAGGTCATTAATATATATTAGCAAAGGTTCCAACACTGACCCCGGGACATTCCAAACCTCTCCCTAATCGGAAAAACAACCACAGAAATCCTACAGTACAGCAGGAGGCCATTCAACCCATCAAGTCTGCACCAACAACAATCCCACCCAGACCCTATCCCGGAAACCCCACATATTAATCCCTCTAACATGCACATCCCGGGACACTAAGGGGCAATTTAGCATGGCCAATCAACCTAACCTGCACATCTTTGTACTGTGGGAGGAAACCCGGGAATTGAACCCAGGTCCCTGGAGCTGTGAGGCAGCAGTACTAATCACTGTGCCACCATGCCGCCCATTATTTATCCCTACACTCTGTCTTCTGTCACTCAGCCAATTTCTTATTCAGGTGTCTACTTTCCCTTTTATTCCATGATCCAGAATTTTGCTCAGAAGCTGGTCTGGCACTGTATCAAATGCCTTGTGAAAAACTATGTACACCATATCAACAGCATTACTCTTATCAGCCTTCTCAAAAAAAAATCCAGCAATTTAGTTAAACATACTTTTCTCTTAATGAATCCATAATGGCTTTCCTTAATTATGCTGAACTTGTCGAAGTGACTATTGATTTCGTTCCAGACCATAGTTTCCAGAAGTTTCCATTCCATTCCAATGAGCTCAACAGACGGGTCTATAGTTGCCAGCATTATTCTTGCACCCTTTTTTGAACAGAGGGGTAAAATTCGCAATTCTCTAGTCTTCCAGCAACACCCCTATGTCTAAGGAAGGCTAGAAGATTATTACTGGTGCCTTCCACTCTCACCTCCCTCAGTACTCTCAGATGCACATCATCTGGTCCTGGTACCTCATCAATTTTAAGTAAAGACAGCTCACTTTATTAACTAGTTTCTTATTTAGATATCTATCTAGTTTACTCCTCCTTTTTGACATTCTTTGTTTTTTTTACATTCTTTCCAATCCTGTGACCTGCCACTTGTCACTGTGCAAAAATATGACTTTTCTTTAAGTTTAACGAGGTCACATTTTTTTCTCACATCACATTTGTTTCTTTTACAAATCACTTTAAATCTGCACGCTTTGATCCTTTTGTGAGTGAGAACAGTTTCTCCCCATCTACTCTGTCCAGCCCCCTCATGATTTGGAACATCTCTATCAAATCTCCTCTTAGCTTTCTCTCCAAGGGGATATGTCCCAACCTCTCCAATCTACCCTCATAACTGAACTTTCTCATCCCTGGAACTATTCTTGTAAACTTCTTCTGCACTCTTTCCAATATGTTCACATCCTTCCTGTAGTGTGGCATTCAGAAGTGTACACAATATTGCAGCTGAGGTCTAACTAGTATATTGTACAAGTTTAGTATAACCTCCTTGCTGCTATTAATAAAGCCCACAATATTATATGGCTTACTAACTGCTCTCTCCAACTATCCTGCCACCTTCAATGATCGATGCACAGCTACACCCAGTTCCCTCTGTTTCGACACTCCCTTAAGAATTTTACCCCTTATTTTATATTGCCTCTCTATGTTCTTCCTGCCAAAATGCATCACCTCCCATTTCTCCACATTGAACCTCATCTATCTATCTGTCCACTCCATCAACTTGATGGGCAGCACAATGGTGAGCACTGCTGCCTCTCAGTCCCAGGTTTGATTCCTGGCTTGGGCCACTGTGTGGAGTCTGCGTGTTTTCCCTGTGTCCATGTGGGTTTCCTCTGGGTGCTCCAGTTTCCTCCTATTGTCCAAACGGCGCGCTGGTTAGGTGCACTGACCATGCTAAATTCTCCCTCAGTGTATCCGAACAGGGGCCAAAGTGTGAAGACCAGGGGATTTTCACAGTAACTTAATTGCAGTGTTAATGTAAGCCTACTTGTGACACTAATAAATAAACTTAAAGCTCGTCTATGTCCTTCTGAAGTTCTACACGGTTCTCCGCACAGCTTACAATGCTTCCAAGATTTGTAATATTCACAAACGTTGAAATTTTCCCCTGCATACCAAGATCTTGATGATAAATATATATGAGGAAAAGCAAAGGTCCCCAAGACTGAACCCTGGGGAACAGCATCACAATCCTTCCTCCAGCCAGGAAAGCAACAATTGATCATTACTCTCTGCTTCCTATTATTCAGCCAATTTTATATCCATATTGTTACCGACTCTTTATTCCAAATGTCTGATGCCAGTGTGGTAACACGCAACATTCAGCATGAACTCCTCACTGACTTACCATTTGACACAGTGAACGTGCTTCTGGTGAGAACTTGTCAGAGTAACTCTCCTGCTCCTCCTTGACCCGGAGTTCCACTTCCTCCCGTTTGACCTTTTTCTTGCGCTGTTGAAATGGTGACTGTCCCTCGATCATCTCGTACAAGAGACAACCCAGGCCCCACCAATCAGGGCTGAATGCATAACGTTCATTCTTCACAACTTCAGGAGCTTGAAGAAATTAAAAACAGTGAAGAGTTGGCAACAGTTATCCAGTTTTGCTCCATATCTCTCCATTTTATATATAGTCCAAACCATTAAAAGCATTTGAGGATATAAAGGTAGATAAAGAGAGAGAAGTAGATGTGGTATATTTGGTTTTTCAGCAGACATTCAATTAAGGGGCCCCCACATGAAAGGCTGTTGCATAAGATAAAATCACATGGGATTGAGGGCAGTATGTTAACATAGATAGAGGGTTGGTTAATGGACAGTGTAGAAATAAATGAGTAATTTTCAGGCTGCCATAATGCAGGTGGTCAGGTGCCAAAAGGATTAATACTGGACCCACAGCTATTTACAATCCATATTAGATAAAGGGACTTAGTGTAATGTATCCAAGTTTGTTAAATATACAATACAGTGCTAGGTTGGAATGTGTGCAGGAGAAAGGTACAAAGACAACATGGCCATTTATCGATATATTAGCAGAAGTTCCTCAGGATTGGTATCAAGATCCCTTTTTCCTTGTACATAAGTAAGAAGCGGTAATGAGCTCATTGCTTAAAATAGCTCTTCCTCACCCTGCATCATGACCCAAAACCTGACATCTGTGTCCCTTTGTTCATTAGCCAATGGAAACAAATCTAATCTGTATCAAATCTCCCCTCAATCTCCTTTACTCCATGGAAAATGACCCCAGCTTCTCCAAACTGACCATGTAGCTAAAACACCCCATCCTTGAAACCATTCTGGTAAGTCTCCATCTGCACCCCCTCAAGCACCCTCACATCTTTCCTAAAACGTGGTGACCAGAACTGGACACGGTGTTCTGGCTGTGGCCTAACCCGAGCTGTATAAACATTCAGTGCTATATCCCTGCTTTTCATTGAATCCCTATAGTACAGGAGGAGGCCATTTGGCTCATCGAGTCTACAGCGACAACAACCCCATCCAGATCCTATCCACGTAACCCCACATATTTACCCTGCTAACCCACCTGACACTAAGGGGCAATTTAGCATGGCCAATCAGTTAAAGGTGTGCATCTTTTGGGAGGTATCCTCTGTTCCTGAAACCCAGAATCCCAACTGCTTTGCTAACCACTCTCTCATTGTCCTATCAAAGATCTCTACACATACAGATCAATACCCCTCTGTCCCTGCACACGCTTTACAATGGTGTCATTAAGTCTCGAGGTTTACAGCATGGAACAGGCTCTTCAGCCCAACTAGTCCATACTGCCCTTTTTTTTAAACCCCTAAGCTAATCCCAATTGCCTGCATTTGGCCCATATCACTCTATATCCATCTTACCCATGTAACCGTCTAAATGATTTTTAAAGTACAAAACTATACCCGCCTCTACTACTACCTCTGGCAGTTTGTTCCCGACACCCACCACTGTGTGTGTGAAAAAATTGCCTTCTGGACACTTTTGTATCTCTCCCCTCTCACCTTAAACCTTTGCCCTCTAGTTTTAGACTTCCCTATCTTTGGGAAGAGATATTGACTACCTAGCTGATCTGTGCCCCTCATTATTTTATAGACCTCTATAAGATCACCCCTCAGCCTTCTACGCTCCAGAGAAAAAAGTCCCAGTCTACCCAGTCTCTCCTTATAATTCAAACCAACAAGTCCCAGTGGCATCCTAGTAAATCTTTTCTGCATTCTTTCTACTTTAATAATATCCTTTCTATAATAGGGTGACCAGAACTGTATATAGTATTCCAAGTGTGGCCTTCCCAATGTCTTGTATAACTTCAACAAGACGTCCCAACCCTTGTATTCAATGTTCTGACCGATGAAACTAAGCCTACTGATTGCCTTCTTCATCACTCTGTCCACTTGTGACTCCACTTTCAAGCAGTATGAACATGTACTCCTAGATCTCTTTGCTCTGTAAGTCTATATTGTCTCTCTCTGTTCTTTCTGCCGAGATGCACCATATTCCCAATTCTCCACATTGAATTCTATCTGCCATTTGCCTGTCCTTTCTGCCATCACATTTATGTCTGATTCAGTTGATTGGTATCATCCTCACTGTTTTTCACTCCTCCAGGATTGGTGGTGTCATTGGTACGTTTAACTCTGAATTCCAATATCCAGGTCATTTACCTGGAGCAGAAAAACGTGCTCCTGGAGAACACCATTATCAATCACTGCAGTCTGAAATCATGGCTAGAAATCAAGAGAGGGCAACATGCAATGAGACTTGGGTGTCCTGAAAGTAAGCATGTAGGTGAAGCAAACAGTAAAGAAGGCAAATGGTATGTTGGCCTTAATAGAGAGAAGATTCAAGTACAGGAGCAGGGATGGCTTGCTGCAATTATTCAGTGCCTTGGTGATACCACACTTAGAATATTGTGCGCACTTTAGATCTCCTTATTTGAGGAAGGGTGTTCTTGCTATAGATGGAGTGCAGCTAAAGTTTACAGGCTGATTCCTGGGATGGTGGTACTGACGTATTGGGGGAGCTTGACTTGGTGAGAATTATATTCGCTGGAGTTCAGAGGAATAAGGGGAAGAATCTCATAGAAATGTATAAAATTCTAAGAGGACGGGACAGGGTAGATGCAGGGAAGACATAAGAGGGGATCTTATTGAAACATATAAAATAATTAGAGGTTTAGATAGGGTGGACAGTGATAGCCTTTTTCCTCGGATGGAGAAATCTAGCACGAGGGGGCATGGCTTTAAATTAAGGGGGGGTAGTTATAGGACGGATGTCAGGGGTAGGTTCTTTACCCAGAGGGTGGTGAGGGATTGGAATGCCCTGCCTGCTGCAGTTGTAAATGCGCCTAGTTTGGGGGCGTTTAAGAGATCCGTGGATAGGTTTATGGACGAAAAGGGATTGGTTTAGGTTAGTGGGTCATTGTTTTGTAACTGATTGGCGCAACATCGTGGGCCGAAGGGCCTGTTCTGCGCTGTAATGTTCTATGTTCAATGGTGGTGGTGTCCAGAACCAGGGATCACAGTCTGAAATACAGGGAAAATATTTTAGGACTGAGATGAGAAATTTGTTCACCCAGAGAGTGGAATTTTCTACCACAGGAAGTAGTTCAGGCTACAAAACATTGTACGTTTTCAATAAAGCTCTTGGGCTAAAGGGATCAAAGGATATTGGGGTAGGGGAAGATGCGATCAGGCTACTGAGTTGGATGATCAGCATAAATCAAAAGGACACGCTCGAAGGGCCAAATGGCCTATTGCTGCTCCTATTTTCTATGTTTCTATTCCATTCCAGTCCTGACAACTTACGATTCTCTTGTCTAACAAGAATCTATCCACGTCTCCCTTAAAAATATTGAGTGATCCCCACTTCCACTGTCTTCTGAGGCAGAGAGTTCCAAAGACACACAATCCTCTCTGCCCTATACATCCCAACATTTCCAATGAGTTCCAAATACTTATTTGAACTTTAAATCTAAGTCATCGATAAGGAATTTTGAACTCAGGAACTGCAGTTCCCGATGAGCCTTGGACCTCTTGCGCTAGCCACAGAGTGAGCATGCGTGTGCAGGTTGTTGTTTTCAGGCCGGGAACCAGTCCTCTGTGCACGCACATACACATGCGCATGCAGGAACATGCACACACAAAAGGAGAAGTGAAACAGCGCAAAAGTGTAGCTCAGGTGATCTGGAGAGGTGCGCCATCACAGTAAAAAGTCTGACAACACCAGGTTTTAGTCCAACCTATTTATTTGATAATATACTCAGCTTGTGAGTTTATTATCAAATAAATAGGTTGGACTAAAACCTGGTGTTGTCAGACTTTTTACTGTGTTTACGCCAGTCCAACGCCGGCATACCCACATCATTACTACTACGAGGTGCGCCATTGCAGAGAAGCTGTCACAGCGAGCAGGATACAGGGAAAGTCCCAAACCAGGGACAGAAAGAGGTCCCAGGTGGAAGTCCCAAGTTTAGGGACAAGGACAGATGATTGTGAATCTGAAGGTTGCTTGGAAGGTGAACTAAAATGCACATAGAGATTCAGATCCTGGAAGATTAGTTTAAAACCCTGAAGCTAAATCCTTGTTGAGCTGAGTGGGCTGACATTTGGAAAGAATTTCAAGGACAGTTCTCCAAATGTGGAGACTGGAGACCCTGGTGAGAAAGACACGAGTTTCAGTGAGACTGATTGACTCATGGTGTGGCAAGTATCTGGGTGGGTTATTGAGAAACCCATAGAATCTGCTTTGGTCTCATTTGTCATTTATTTTGGAGTATGATGTGTGTGTCTACAATTTACCAGTTGGTTCACATCTATCACGGACTGAATATTAGAGTATAAGATAGGTATAGTAAATTGTTTTATTTTCCTGAATTTACATGTGTCTGTGGTGAATGAATTTGAATATTTGAGTGATTTTCTTATGTTTTATTAGGTGCTGTTTTTGTCTGGTGTAATACAATTCTTTTTACTTGTTTAATAAATATTTTATTCTTTTTGCATTAAAAGTTCATCAGTAGACTCCTGTGAATTTGTTCAGTAACTTACACTCACAGTTTCTAAAATAAAAGTTAGGGTCTATTGAGCCAGGTTTCAGTGTGGGATCTCACCTGTTCAGTTACAAACATCAGTTAGGATCGTAACACAGTGACTATTCAGAAGTAAGACGCGGGTTGATGGGTTTTTGATAAGAGAGGGGATTAAGGGTTATGGGGAGAGGGCGGGAATGTGGAACTGAGCCACGACAGATCAGCCGTGATCTTACTGAATGGCGGGGCAGGCTCGAAGGACTAGATGGCCTACTCCTGCTCCTATTTCTTATGTTCTTAAGTATTTCAGTGAATGGAAAATGCTTCAAGACAGTTTATGATCATGGAAAGCCTAAAATGAATACAAGTCTTTTTTCATAATATGGGGTTTATCTGGCAGTCGTGTTAAGATTGTATAAACTAAGATTAACTTACTTACAATAAGATTGTATAATTAATTCATAAACCCCACAAAAAGCAGGTATCAATATCGAAATTTGCTTTAAAATGACTGCCAAAAAATGTAATCAGCCTCTTATTTCCCAGGATACAGATGGCAAATTCAACACATGTCCTGGTTCTGGCTCTCTGTCCCAAAATCCCCCAAGTCCAAAACCCACTTCCGGGTTCCCTCTTTTAACATTAGGAAAGACTGTCCCCTCAATCCAAACATTCCATAGCCCTGGACTCCTGCTCAAAACATTCCCCAATTTGTAAATCAAATCCCAACATTCGTCAATCCCGAAATTCCCCACTCCTGAAATCAAATCCCAACATTCTCCATTCCTGAAATCAAATACCAAAATTCTCCACTTCCAAACTCATATCCCAACATACCCCATTCCCAAAATCAAATCCTAACATCCAACTCCAGGGCTCCACATATTCCCACTTTGATTTCAACTACGGTGAACATTATCATTACAAATCCATTTTTCCATCGACGCCTGATATTCAATGGGTTTCTGAAGTGTCATTTCCATCTGTTAATCCCAGGATATATTTGCAGTCAATGTCCTAGTGATTTGGCAGATATCGTTTCTGGGAGCATTCCTCGAAAACTGTAGATGTTGGGTGGCACGGTAGCACAGTGGTTAGCACTGCTGCTTCACAACTCCAGGGTCCTGGGTTCGATTCCCGGCTCGGATCACTGTCTGCGTGGAGTTTGCACATTCTCCTCGTGTCTGCGTGGGTTTCCTCCGGTTTCCTCCCACAGTCCAAAGATATGCGGGTTAGGTTGATTGGCCGTGTGAAGATATTGCCCCTTAGTGTCCAGGGATGCATAGGTTAGAGGGATTAGTGGGTATAATATGTAGGGATATGGGGGTAGGGCCTGGGTGGGATTGTGTTCAGTGCAGACTCAATGGGCCGAAGGGCCTCTTTCTGCACTGTAGGGTTCTACGATGATTCCATGAACACTTCCCTTGGGATTTTGCTGTGGTTTCTGTCATGTTGTCTTGGCTCTTCATGATCACAGCAGTATAGTCTGAACTGACATTGTGAAAGATTAATGCAATCCCCACTTCAGCCTCCGCAACCTGACAGATGTGGAGGGACCAAGAGTTCTCTGCCTACACAATACTCAGTAAGAAGACTCACAACATCAGGTTAAAGTCCAACAGGTTTATTTGATAGCAAACACCACTAGCTTTCGGGACTCTGCTCCTTCGTCAGGTGGATGGGGAGTTCTGATCACAAACAGGGCATATAAAGGCACACACTCAGTTTACAGAATACTGATTATAATGCGAGTCTTTGCAGCTAATCAAGTCTTAAAGGTGCAGACAATGTGAATGGAGATAGCATTAAGCATAGGTTAAAGAGATGTGTATTGTCTTCAGACAGGTGAGATTTTACAAGGCCAGGCAAGTCACGGGGGTTACAGATAGTGTGACATGAACCCAAGATCCCGGTTGAGGCCGTCCTCATGTGTGTGGAACTTGGCTATCAGTCTCTGCTCAGCAATTCTGCACTGTTGTGTGTCGTAAAGGCTGCCTTGGAGAACGCTTACCTGAATATCAGAGGCCTAATGCCCATTACTGCTGAAGTGTTTGCCAACAGGAAGGGAACAGTTTTGCCTGGTGATTGTCGAGCGATGTTCATTCATCCGTTGTCATAGCGTCTGCATGGTCTCCCCAATGTACCATGCCTTGGGACATCCTTTCCTGCAGCGTATCAGGTAGACAATGTTGGCCGAGTTGCAAGAGTATGTACCGTGTACCTGGTGGATGGTGTTCTCACGTAAAATGATGGCTTCCATGTTGATGATCCGGCATGTCTTGCAGAGGTTGCTGTGGCAGGGTTATCTGGTGTCGTAGTCACTGTTCTCCTGAAGGCTGGGTAGTTTGCTGTGAACAATGGTCTGTTTGAGGTTGTGCGGTTGTTTGAAGGCAAGAAGTGGGGGTGTGGGGATGGCCCTGGCGAAATGTTCGTCTTCATCAATGACATGTTGAAGACTTCGGAGAAGATGTCGTAGCTTCTCCACTCCGGGGAAGTACTGGACGACGAAGGGTACTCTGTCCACCGTGTCCCATGCGGTGAAGAGGTCGGTACAGTTTTTGGCTGTGGCGCATTGGAATTATCGATCGGAGTCGAGTGCCATATCCTAGTCTTATGAGGGCATCTTTCAGCATCTGGGGGTGTCTGTTGCAATCCTCCTCATCTGAGCAGATCCTGTGTATACGGAGGGCTTGTCCATAGGGAATGGTTTCTTTAACCTGTTTAGGGTGGAAGCTGGAGAAGTGGAGCATCGTGAGGTTATCTGTGGGCTTGCGGTACAGTGAAGTGCTGAGGTGACTGTCCTTAATGAAGATGCATGTGTCCAAGAATGTAACCGATTCTGGAGAATAGTCCAAGGTGAGCCTGATGGAAGAAAATTTTCTTCCTTTGGACTCATGGTGAACAATCACTGAAACAACTATATGATGACATCAAGTTCCTTCCCACCATCAGACTCAGCATGGACTATTCTCCAGAATCGGTTACATTCTTGGACACACACATGTCCATTAAGGACGGTCATCTCAGCACTTCACTGTAACACAAGCCCACAGATAACCTCACGATGCTCCACTTCTCCAGTTTCCACCCTAAACACGTTAAAGAAACCATCCCTAATGGACAAGCCCTCCATATACACAGGATCTGCTCAGATGAGGAGGATCACAACACACATCTCCAGATGCTGAAAGATGCCCTCATAAGAACAGGATACGACGCTCGTCTCATGGATCGATAGTTCCGACACGCCACAGCAAAAAACTACACCGACCTCCTCAGAAGACAAACACGGGACACAGTGGACCCTTCGTCGTCCAGTACTTCCCCGGGGCAGAGAAGCTACAACATCTTCTCCGGAGTCTTCGACATGTCATTGATGAAGACGAACATCTCGCCAGGGCTATCCCCACACCCCCACTTCTTGCCTTCAAACAACCGCACAACCTCAAACAGACCATTGTTCGCAGAAAACTACCCAGCCTTCAGGAGAACAGTGACCATGACACCACACAACCTTGACCCAGCAACCTCTGCAAAACATGCCAGATCATTGACATGGATGCCATCATCTCACGTGAGAACACCATCTACCAGGTACACAGTACATACTCTTGCAACTCGGCCAACATTGTCTACCTGATACGCCGCAGGAAAGAATGTCCCAAGGCATGGTACGTTGGGGAGACCATACAGACGCTATGACAACGGATGAATGAACACTGCTCGACAATCACCAGGCAAGAGTATTCCCTTACTGTTGGGGAACACTTCAGCGTTCACGGGCATTTGGCCTTTGATCTTCGGGTAAGTGTTCTCCAAGTCAGTCTTCACAACACACGACAGCAAAGTCACTGAGCAGAGACTGATAGCCAAGTTCTGCACACATGAGGACGGCCTCAACTGGGATCTTGGGTTCATGTCACACTATTTGTAACCCCCATGACATGCCTGGGCTTGCAAAATCTCACTTACTGTCCTGTCTGGAGACAATACACATCTCTTTAACCTATGCTTACTGCTATCTCCACTCATATTGTCTGTACCTTTAAGACTTGATTAGCTGTAAAGACTTGCATTCTAATCAGTATTCTGTAAACTGTGTGTGTGTCTTTATATGCCCAGTTTGTGATCAGAACTCCCACTCACCTGACGAAGGGGTAGAGCCCCAAAAGCTAGTGGTGTAGGCTACCAAATAAACCTGTTGGACTTTAATATGGTGTTGTGAGACTTCTTACTGTGTTTATCCCCGTCCAACGTCAGCATCTGCACATAATGACTACAGAATACTCACCCATGTAGCCCACTGTGCCCACTCGGCCTCTGACAGTCTGTCCCTCTGGCACATATACCGCCAATCCCAAGTCTGAGATTCGAATGTTACCTATACAAAAAACACTTGATTTAATACAGACCTCAGATAAAACATCCCAGCCAGAAGCAGAGGAGTTTTATTGGATCCAGTAGTGAGAGAAAAGCTTTGTTCCCTGTCTGGACTGCAATCCAAACATCACAACGTTAGCCTGGGAACCCACAGAGACACAGTTAGACTTTCAAGTGGGATAGTTTCAGGGACCCAGCATTGCACACACCCAGCGTACTCACAACGCACTGACCGCACCCAGCACACACACACCACACTGACCACACCCAGCACACACACCACACTGACCGCACCCAGCGCACACACACCGCACTGACCGCACCCAGCTCACACACACACTGACCGCACCCAGCTCACACACACCGCACTGACCGCACCCAGCACACACACACTGCACTGACCGCACCCAGCTCACACACACTGCACTGACCGCACCCAGCACACACACACTGCACTGACCACACCCAGCACACACACACCACACTGACCACACCCAGCACACACACACTGCACTGACCACACCCAGCACACACACACTGCACTGACCGCACCCAGCACACACACACTGCACTGACCACACCCAGCACACACACACTGCACTGACCACACCCAGCACACACACACCACACTGACCACACCCAGTGTACACACACCGCACTGACCGCACCCAGCACACACACACACCACACTGACCACACCCAGCTCACACACACCACACTGACCGCACCCAGCACACACACACCACACCGACCACACCCAGTGTACACACACCGCACTGACCACACCCAGCTCGCACACACCGCACTGACCACACCCAGCTCACACACACCACACTGACCACACCCAGCACACACACACCACACTGACCACACCCAGTGTACACACACCGCACTGACCACACCCAGCTCACACACACCACACTGACCACACCCAGCACACACACACCACACCGACCACACCCAGTGTACACACACCACACTGACCACACCCAGTGTACACACACCGCACTGACCACACCCAGCACACACACACCACACTGACCGCACCCAGCTCACACACACCGCACTGACCACACCCAGCACACACACACCACACTGACCGCACCCAGCACACACACACCACACTGACCGCACCCAGCACACACACACCACACTGACCGCACCCAGCTCACACACACCACACTGACCGCACCCAGCACACACACACCACACTGACCGCACCCAGTGTACACACACCACACTGACCACACCCAGCACACACACCACACTGACCACACCCAGCACACACACACCACACTGACCACACCCAGCACACACACACCACACTGTCCGCACCCAGTGTACACACACACCACACTGACCGCACCCAGCACACACACACCACACTGACCGCACCCAGCACACACACACCACACCGACCACACCCAGCACACACACCACACTGACCACACCCAGCACACAAACACCACACTGTCCGCACCCAGTGTACACACACACCACACTGACCACACCCAGCTCACACACACCACACTGACCACACCCAGCACACACCACACTGACCGCACCCAGCTCACACACACCGCACTGACCACACCCAGCTCACACACACCACACTGACCACACCCAGCACACAAACACCACACTGTCCGCACCCAGTGTACACACACACCACACTGACCACACCCAGCTCACACACACCACACTGACCACACCCAGCACACACCACACTGACCACACCCAGCTCACACACCACACTGACCACACCCAGCACACACACACCACACTGACCACACCCAGCTCACGCACACAGCCATGGCCTCTTACCACTTTGCTCACCTACCCTGGTCATCCAGGAGCAGATTTTCTGGCTTTAGATCTCTGAAAAAGAAACCTGTGTCAATGAGGGCACAGCATACAAAGTATAGGGAAAGGACAGAGTGTCAAGAGAGCGCAGAAAGGCAGTGACAGATGAAGTGCTAGCTGCAGACAGACCTGTACACCACCATCTCTCTCTGCAAATGTTCCAGGCCACAGCAGATCTGTGCCGCATAGAAGACAGCTCGTTGCTCCTGAAAACCAGCCTCTCCCATGTGATAGATGTGAAATTTGAGATCTCCCCCATTCATTAGAGTTAAAACCAGGCACAGAGCATCTTTAGTCTCGTAGGTGTAGGTCAGGCTCACCTGTGGGGAAGAAACCAGGTCACAACAAGGCAATTCCAGGTGCAGGCATGCACACACCAATGGTCACACACAGCCACTTCCACGTGTGTCACACACTGCCCATGCACTCCAACGCAGCCTGTTCATTCCCGCATGGGCATGGGGTAGAATGAGCAGTGGGCATGTGGGGGGCGGGTATAGAGTCATGGAGGTTACAGCATGGAAACAGGCCCTTTGGCCCAACTTGCCCATGCCGTCTTTTTATTAAACCCCTAAGCCAATCCCAATTTGCCACGTTTGGCCCGTATCACTCTATACCCATATAACTGTCTAAATACTTTTAAAAAGACAAAATTGTACCCGCCTCTACTACTATCTCTGGCAGCTTGTTCCAGACAATTACCACTGTATGTGTGAAAAAATTGCCCCTCTGGACACTTTTGTACCTCCCCCCTCTCACCTTAAATCGATGCCCTCTAGTTTTAGGCTCCCATACCTTTGGGAAAAGATATTGACTGTCTAATTGATCTATTATCCTCATTATTTTGTAGACCTCTGTAAGATTGTCCCTCAGCCTTCTACACTCTAGAGAAAACAGTCCCAGTCTATCCAGCCTCTCCTTATAACTCAAACTATCAAGTCCCAATAGCATCTAGTAAATCTCTTCTGTACTCTTTCTCGTTTAATAATATCCTTTCTACAATAGGGGGACCAGAACTATACACAGTACAAGTGTGGCCTTACGAATGTCTTGTACAACTTCAAGAAGACATCCCAACTCCTGTATTCAATGTTCTGACCGATGAAACCAAGCATGCTGAATGCCTTCTTCACCACTCTGTCCACCTGTGACTCCACTTTCAAGGAGCTATGAACATGTGCCCCTAGATCTTTTCATTCCAACACCTACGATTAATTAAGTCCTGCCCTGGTTCAATCTACCAAAATGCACCACCTTGCACTTATCTAAATTAAACTCCATCTGCCATTCATCAGCCCACTGGCTCACTGGTATAGTGAGCACTGGCTCACTGGTATAGTGAGCAGTGGGGCATGGAGGGGGTATAGTGAGCAGTGGGGCATGGCGGGGGTATAGTGAGCAGTGGGGCACGGAGGGGTATGCTGAGCAGTGGGGCACGGAGGGGTATGCTGAGCAGTGGGACATCGGGGTAGAGAATAGTGGGGCATGGGGGATTATAGTCAGCAGTGGGGTTGTTGCAGTTGGGGTGGGGTTTGAAAGTGGGATTTGGGAGGTTTTGAGGGTGTTGGCGGGGTGGGGGGGGTGGGGAGCGGTGGGGGGTGTGGTGGTGTTACTGGCCAAGTTCCCTAGTCACCATACTCCGGCACCTGTTTGGGTGCATGGGGGCGGGGGAGAATTTAGCATGGCCAATGAACCTAACCAGCTCATCTTTCAGACTGTGGGAGGAAACCGGAGTGCCCACGCAGACACGGGGTGAACATGCAAACTCCACACAGACAGTAACCCAAGCCGGGAATGGTCCCTGGGTGCTGTGAGGCAGTAGTGCTAACCACTATGCCGCTTCTTATGGGGACGTGGGGTATTTAAGGGTAGGATCTCAGGGTTCAGGTGTGAGGTAAGTGCGTTTGGATGTAGGGGGGTTTGAGGGTCGGATATCAGGGTGTGAGGGTGGTGTGTTGGGTGGAGGGGGGTAGAGGGTGGGATATAGGTGGTGTGTTGGGTGGGGGGGTTTGAGGGTCGGATATCAGGGTGTGAGGGTGGTGCGTTGGGTTGGGGGGTGTTTGAGGGTCGGATATCGGGGTGTGAGGGTGGTGTGTTGGGTGCAGGGGGAGTTTCAGGGTGGGATATCGGGGGTGTGTTGGGTGGGGGGGGTTTGAGGGTGGGATATAGGAGGTGTGTTGGGTGTGGGGGGTTTGAGGGTGGGATATAGGGGGTGTGTTGGGTGGGGGGGGTTTGAGGGTGGGATATAGGAGGTGTGTTGGGTGGGGGGGGGTTTGAGGGTGGGATATAGGGGGTGTGTTGGGTGGGGGGGGTTTGAGGGTGGGATATAGGGGGTGTGTTGGGTGGGGGGGTTTGAGGGTGGGATATAGGGGGTGTGTTGGGTGGGGGGGGTTTGAGGGTGGGATATAGGGGGTGTGTTGGGTGGGGGGGGTTTGAGGGTGGGATATAGGGGGTGTGTTGGGTGGGGGGTTTGAGGGTGGGATATCGGGGTGCGAGGGTGGTGTGTTGGGTGGGGGGGGTTTGAGGGTGGGATATAGGAGGTGTGTTGGGTGGGGGGGGGTTTGAGGGTGGGATATAGGGGGTGTGTTGAGTGCGGGGTTTGAGGGTGGGATATAGGGGGTGTGTTGGGTGGGGGGGTTTGAGGGTCGGATATCAGGGTGTGAGGGTGGTGCGTTGGGTTGGGGGGTGTTTGAGGGTCGGATATCGGGGTGTGAGGGTGGTGTGTTGGGTGCAGGGGGAGTTTCAGGGTGGGATATAGGGGGTGTGTTGGGTGGGGGGGCGGTTTGAGGGTGGGATATAGGAGGTGTGTTGGGTGGGGGGGGTTTGAGGGTGGGATATAGGGGGTGTGTTGAGTGGGGGGGGTTTGAGGGTGGGATATAGGGGGTGTGTTGGGTGGGGGGGGGTTTGAGGGTGGGATATAGGAGGTGTGTTGAGTGCGGGGTTTGAGGGTGGGATATAGGGGGTGTGTTGAGTGTGGGGTTTGAGGGTGGGATATAGGGGGTGTGTTGGGCGGGGGGGTTTGAGGGTGGGATATAGGGGGTGTGTTGGGCGGGGGGGTTTGAGGGTGGGATATAGGGGGTGTGTTGGGTCGGGGGGTTTGAGGGTGGGATATAGGGGGTGTGTTGGGTGTGGGGGGTTTGAGGGTGGGATATAGGGGGTGTGTTGGGTGGGGGGGGTTTGAGGGTGGGATATAGGAGGTGTGTTGGGTGGGGGGGGGTTTGAGGGTGGGATATAGGGGGTGTGTTGGGTGGGGGGGGTTTGAGGGTGGGATATAGGGGGTGTGTTGGGTGGGGGGGTTTGAGGGTGGGATATAGGGGGTGTGTTGGGTGGGGGGGGTTTGAGGGTGGGATATAGGGGGTGTGTTGGGTGGGGGGGGTTTGAGGGTGGGATATAGGGGGTGTGTTGGGTGGGGGGTTTGAGGGTGGGATATCGGGGTGCGAGGGTGGTGTGTTGGGTGGGGGGGGTTTGAGGGTGGGATATAGGAGGTGTGTTGGGTGGGGGGGGGTTTGAGGGTGGGATATAGGGGGTGTGTTGAGTGCGGGGTTTGAGGGTGGGATATAGGGGGTGTGTTGGGTGGGGGGGTTTGAGGGTCGGATATCAGGGTGTGAGGGTGGTGCGTTGGGTTGGGGGGTGTTTGAGGGTCGGATATCGGGGTGTGAGGGTGGTGTGTTGGGTGCAGGGGGAGTTTCAGGGTGGGATATAGGGGGTGTGTTGGGTGGGGGGGCGGTTTGAGGGTGGGATATAGGAGGTGTGTTGGGTGGGGGGGGTTTGAGGGTGGGATATAGGGGGTGTGTTGAGTGGGGGGGGTTTGAGGGTGGGATATAGGGGGTGTGTTGGGTGGGGGGGGGTTTGAGGGTGGGATATAGGAGGTGTGTTGAGTGCGGGGTTTGAGGGTGGGATATAGGGGGTGTGTTGAGTGTGGGGTTTGAGGGTGGGATATAGGGGGTGTGTTGGGCGGGGGGGTTTGAGGGTGGGATATAGGGGGTGTGTTGGGCGGGGGGGTTTGAGGGTGGGATATAGGGGGTGTGTTGGGTCGGGGGGTTTGAGGGTGGGATATAGGGGGTGTGTTGGGTGCGGGGTTTGAGGGTGGGATATAGGGGGTGTGTTGGGTGGGGGGGGTTTGAGGGTGGGATATAGGGGGTGTGTTGGGTGGGAGGGTTTGAGGGTGGGATATCGGTGTGTTGGGTGGGGGAGTTTGAGGGTGGGATATAGGGGGTGTGTTGAGTGCGGGGTTTGAAGGTGGAGTATAGGGGGTGTGTTGAGTGCGGGGTTCGGAATGGGATATGGAGGTTTCAGGGTTGAGCAATACAGAGACTGTTGGATTGAGCAACAATGTGACACTGCTAAACTTTGCTGTTTTAGGCACGAGCGTAACAACATCATTCCAATACTTACGACAAAGCGACTATTGACTTTTTCCAAAATCTCTTTCTCATTCAGAGTCATAACTTCCCCTTTCCGCTTCTTGATTCGTTTCTTCTCCAGTTTCTTACAGGCGTACATCTTCCCTGTCGCCCGAACCTGACAGGCACACACCTGAGAGAGACGGCATGGATATCACACAGGTCAACGGGGATCCGGGGGGAGGAGCTGACAGGGATCCGGGGCAGGGGTGGGGGCGACGGGGATCCAGTGGGGGGCTGACGGGGTCTGGGGCAGCGACGGGGATCAAATACGCGTTAGCAGCATTAGAAGAATATGTAGATACAGCTCACTGCACAAACAGACACACACCTCACCAAAGCCTCCCTTTCCCAACACACGATACTGACGGAAGTTATGCTTTGTCACAGGTTGCCTGTCAAAGAATACAACCAAGAATTATTAATTAGTGTTACAGATCCAGCCTTGCAGGATATAGAATGAAGTGGAGACAAACCAAATAAAATTCAGTAAAATTTGGAGAGAGGAACCCACTGACAGTAATATTCAGAGAGGAAACTACAGGCAGGTACAGTAATAGTCAGAGGAAACTGCTGAAAGATACAGTAGTATTCAGAGAGAGAAAACTGCTGACAGATACAGTAATATTCAGTGAGAGGAAACTGCTGAGAGGTGCAGTAATATTCAGCAAGGGGGAACTGCTGTCAGATACAGTCATACTGAGATCAGGAAACTACAAATAGATACAGTAATATTCAAACAGGAAACTACTGACAGCTACAGTAATATTCAGAGAGAGGAAACTGCTTATAGATATAGTAATATTCAGAGGAAACTACTCACAGATACGGTCAGAGAGGGGACACTGTTGACGGATACAGTATACTGAGGAGGAAACTGCTAAGAGATGCAGTATTCAGAGGGAGGAAACTGTTGATAGATACAGTAATATTCAGAGAGACAAAAGTGCTGACAGATAAAGTAATATTCAGAGCGTGGAAACTATTGATGGATACAGTATATTGAGGGAGAAACTGCTAAGAGATGCAGTATTCAGAGAGAGGAAACTGTTGACAGATACAGTCATATTCAATGAGAGGGGAAACTGCTGACATACAGTAATATTCAGCAAGACACAGTAATATTTAGAGAAAGCAAACTGTTGACAGAAAAAGTAATATTCAGAGAGTGGAAATTTTGACAGATACATTAATATTCAGATACGGGAAACTGCTGACTGTTACGGTAATCAGGGAGAGAAAACTATTGACAGAGTAATATTCAGTGAGAGGAAACTGCTGGCAGGCCAAGTAATATACAGAAAGAGGAAAGAGCAGAGAGATACAGTAATATTTAGAGAGAGAAACTTTTGGTAGATACAATAATATTCAGAGTGGAAACTGCTGATGCAGTAATATTCAGCAAGAGAAACTGCTGACACTACAGTAATATTCGACAAGAGGAAGCTGCTGATAGATACAGTAATATTCAGAGAGGAAGCTGCCAACAGATACAATAATTTTCAGGGAGCAGAAACTGCAGATAGATACAGTATACTGAGGAGGAAACTGCTAAAAGATGCAGTATTCAGAAGAAAATGCTTACAGACACAGTAATGTTCAGCAGTGGAAACTGCTGACAGATACAGTAATATTCAGAGGAAACTGCTGACAGATACAGTAATACTCAGAGGAAACTGCTGACAGATACAGTAATACTCAGCAGTGGAAACTGCCGATAGATACAGTAATATTCAGAGGAAACTGCTGACAGATACAGTAATATTCAGAGGAAACTGCTGACAGATACAGTAATATTCAGAGGAAACTGCTGACAGATACAGTAATACTCAGCAGTGGAAACTGCTGACAGATACAGTAATACTCAGCAGTGGAAACTGCTGACAGATACAGTAATATTCAGAGAGGAAGCTGCCGACAGATACAATAATTTTCAGGGAGCGGAAACTGCTGACAGATACAGTAATATTCAGAGGAAACTGCTGACAGATACAGTAATACTCAGAGGAAACTGCTGACAGATACAGTAATACTCAGCAGTGGAAACTGCCGATAGATACAGTAATATTCAGAGGAAACTGCTGACAGATACAGTAATATTCAGAGGAAACTGCTGACAGATACAGTAATACTCAGCAGTGGAAACTGCTGACAGATACAGTAATATTCAGAGAGGAAGCTGCCGACAGATACAATAATTTTCAGGGAGCGGAAACTGCTGACAGATACAGTAATATTCAGAGGAAACTGCTGACAGATACAGTAATACTCAGAGGAAACTGCTGACAGATACAGTAATACTCAGCAGAGGAAACTGCTGACAGATACAGCAATATTCAGAGGAAACTGCTGACAGATACAGTAATACTCAGAGAGGAAACTGCCGATACAGTAATATTCAGGGAGAGGAAACTGCTGACAGATACAGTAATATTCAGCAGTGGGAACTGCTGACAGATACAGTAATATTCAGGGAGGGTAATCTGTTGTGAGACTTAGTAATATTCTGAGAAAGTTGTCACTGTTGACAGAAACAGTAAAATGTAGATACACTGAGCTTTCCCACTGAAGTGCCATCTCACTTCAGTCTCAGAAATTCTCCCAAACACAAGCTTTCCTTTGACCTTCTCCGCTGAGAGTGTTTGGAACAGCAGCATGATCAGTACTTCTGGTCAGAACTCACCTTTCCAGATACTTCCACTGGAGAAAGCGATTGAAATACGGACTGTCCAGGTAATCAGCAAATGGTGCCACACTCAGAAAATCATGGATCAACCTTGTGATGGAGAGAATGTGCAACATGAGAAAGGATGTCAGATGTACAGGGAAACACCGGAGACACGCAGTAACTGGACATGCTGATTGTCACCGTGTGTCTCACTTGTGCCACAAAATGGTACAATGCTATTAGAATAAATATATTGTTTTGCATAATTAAAATGGAATGCCATGTAGTTTGTAAATCATGTCTGGTCAGTACCTAAGAGAAAGGAAAAAATAGGGAACAGAGTGTCCTTTGCAACTAATACAATTGGTAGTCAGAGTGCTGTGAGTCAGGAAGCAGTTTAGATACAGATGAAGTGTTGAAGAAGCAGCCACCCCCCCCCCAGGAACCAGTTCAGCCAGAGACTTGGGGCAGAAGAGAAGGGGAGGCAGCCATTCTCAAGAAGCAGCTTCAGCTAAAAATAGTACCAAAGGCAAATCAATTTCCGCGAAAGATCGGTTTTGTTGCTGAATTGAAGGCCATTCCCAAGTCCTGGTTGCCAAAGCTCTAGTGTGATATTCACTAGCTACAGTTGACCAATAGGTTTATGGTTGTTCTTTGGGAAACAGGGGTCTCAGCAGAGTTTAGGATTACGGGGAAAACAGATTTTCTGTCTTTGAGGGACCATGTACTTACTGTCAATGTGTGAAAATATAAGGTTGTTGTGTATTATCTTCTATGTAATAAATACTTTTGTTTAACAGGAGAGGTCTGAGTTTTCACTGTTTCCGCAAACATTTCTTGCTAATAAGAAAAAAATAACACACCATATTAAAGAAATGTTGCAGTTTCGAACAGACTCGCTCATAACATAACATCAATAGGGTTTCATAACACTTGGATAACTCAGAGCTACCCTCCTCAATCCTTCATTCCCTCATTCTTAGCTCCCAGTCAAACCTCCAGACTCACTTCCCACCACCAACCCAGCTAACCCTTTGGTCACATACAGCTGGGTGTTTCTGAAAAACAAAGCCATTTTGTTGAAGTTTATATCTTGCATTCATCACAACAATAAGAAGAATAACAAGCAGCTATGCGAACACAAAAGACAACAACGCAGAGTCACTGAGCAGAGATTGATAACCAAGTTCCGCACACAGCCTTAACTGGGATCTTGGGCTCATGTCACACTATCTGTAACCCCCATGACTTGCCTGGGCTTGCAAAATCTCACTAACTGTCTTGGCTGGAGACAATACACATCTCTTTAACCTGTGCTTAACCCTCTCTCCACTCACACTGTCTGTACCTTTAAGACTTGATTACCTGTAAAGACTCGCATTCCAACCATTATTTTGTAAATTGAGTTTATGTCTTTATATGCCCTGTTTGTGAGCAGAACTCCCACTCACCTGATGAAGGAGCAGCGCTCCAAAAGCTAGTGGTTTTTGCTATCAAATAAACCTGTTGGACTTTAACCTGGTGTTGTGAGACTTCTTACTGTACAACGCTGGCATCTCCACATCAAGAATAACAATGTCAGGGGAAGCAACAAAATTATACTGTATGAGAAGAGGATACTAATTGCTTGGAATGTGGACTCAGAGGTGGATACTTAGGTATCTTTATGTATTAGTTGCTGAAAGTAAGTGCACTGGTACAGCAGGTAGGTTGGCCTTCATCGTAAGAGGAGTTAAGTATAGGGATAGGAATATTTTCCTGCAATTGTACAGGGCTTTGGTGAGGCCACACCTGGAATAGTGTGTAAAAAAGCAAATTACTGCAGATGCTAGAATCTGAAACCTAAAGAGAAAATGCTGGAAAATCTCAGCAGTTCTAAAGCATCTGTAAGGAAGAAAAAAGCTGACGTTGTGAGTCCAGATGACCCTTTGTCAAAAGGTGTGCAGTTTTGGTGTTCTTATCTGAGGAAGGATATCCTTGCTATGGAGGGATTACAGCAAAGGCTTCCTAAGTTTATTCCTGGGATGGCAGGTCTGTCATATGAGGAGAGACTAGGTCGGTTAGGATTATATTTATTGGCGTTTAGAAAAGTGAAAGGCGATCTCATAGAAACTTTAGCTCTTGGGGCTAAAGACTTCAAGGGATATTGGGGGGAAGGCAGGATCAAGATATTAAATTTGATGATCGGCCATGATCAAAATGAATGCAGGCTGGAAAGGCCAAATGGCCTATTCCTGCTTCTAATTTCTATGATGTGGGTATGCCGGCGTTGGACTGGTGTAAACATAGTAAAAAGTCTGACAACACCAGGTTTTAGTCCAACCAATTTATTTGATAATAGACTCACGAGCTTTCGGGGTTAGCCCCTTCGTCAGGTGAATGAATCGTCACCTGACGAAGGGGCTAACCCCGAAAGCTCGTGAGTCTATTATCAAATAAATTGGTTGGACTAAAACCTGGTGTTGTCAGACTTTTTACTCTAATTTCTTTGCCATCAAGAATGCAGTTGATGGTGACAGACCAGTCCAAATTCATGCCTCTGAGTAGAATCTGGTACAAATAACATTGATGTAATATTTAACCCCAAAATGAGCACACCGATTTACACCTTCACTAAGATCCCATGCGGTAACATTACCTAATTCTGACCCTGCCTCAACCCATCTGCTGCTGAAACCCTTGTCCGAGCATGTGTTACCTCCAGATGGGACTATTCCAACACATTCCTGCCTGCTTCCCGACATTTTGCATTCTGTAAAGCTGAGGTCATTCAAACCGCTGCTGCCTGTGTCTTAACTCACATCAGCACCCATTCCCCTATGCCCCGTGTTCACTGACCAACACTAAATACGTGCCAGATTTAAGGATATTTCAAATCCCTCCATAGCCCCACCACTTCCCATCACTGTATCCTCCTCCAGCCTCCCATCCCTCCCTATCTTTGCAATCTCCTCCAGGCCCTACAAACCTCTCTGTCTCTAACCTCCTCAGCCTCACACCCCACCCTATTTTGGTAATCCCCTCCAGCCCCACAGCCCTGCCTATCGCTGTGACCTCCTCCAGGCCTACAACTCTCCCAATATTTGTAATCCCCTCCAGTTGCAAAACCCTCCCTATCTCTGTAATTACCCCCACCCCTACAATCCTCCCTATTTCTATAAACTCTTCCAGCCCCATAACTCTTGGTGACGTCTGCACGCCTCTAGTTTGAGCCTCATATCCATTATCAATTAGAATCACTTCACCACTGGTTTCCATGTCTTTAGCTGCCTGGTTCTGGAATTGACTCTTTAAATCTCTCCATATCTCAAACTCTCCTTTAAGATGCTCCTTAAACTGATCAGATTCACAAGGATCTCTCTATCTTATGTAGTTTGATGTCAGATTTTGCTTGTTTTCAGCCCAGGGTGTAATATGAATGGAACTTCGCTGCATTGAAAGGAAGAAAATAAACTGCTGCAAAGTAACCCGGACAATTTGAATCACTGACTTGTCAATTTATGAAGTGTGAGGGTTGATGCACAGCTTCTTTTCACCACACTTACTTGTCACATTCTGTGAAGAGCTCCTTGCAGGCTCCATTTTGCAGTTCCTGTGAACAATGACTCCTCAAGCTGTTGGGTATTTCTGCTATATAATCAGGAGACTAGAGAAGAAATAGAGAAGTTCAGTGTGACAGAACCTTCATTTTAAACCTCGTTTTGGCTTGAAAATGTGAGTCATTGTAGAGATGAATATCAGCTTGGCTTCTGTCTCAACCAAAGAGTGTACCACAATTTGCCAGCCTCACTGCACTCAGAGCTCCTGGGTCTGTCACCACTTCACACAACACAACCAATACTGTTTACTCCATCTGAGGGGCAGGAATAAGGGCAATGCTATACCTTGGGGTTTAGGAATTTGTTCACCAGGCATTGGCCACAATCCTTCCGCTTTTCATCAGGAGTCACCTCATAGTCTGCCTAAGGAGGAAGCACAGACAGATCATTATCATAAACACAGAAATAGACCACTCAGCCCATCGAACCTGTTCCATTCAATCTCATCACGACTGATCCAGCCCCACTTTCCCGTCCACTCCCGATATCTCTTCATTCCCTGAGAGACCAGAAATCTCTTTGTCCCAGACTTAAATCTACCCAACAATGGAGCACCCACAACCCTCTGAGGTCGAGAATTTCGAAGATTCACAACCCTTTCATTTCAATCCAACTGATCAATCCCTTATCCTAAGACTGTGCCCCTGTTTTCTGGATTCCCCAGTCAGGGGAGACCACCTCTCTGTATCTACCCTATCAAACCCCTTCAGAATCATGAATGTTTCAATGTGATCACCTCTGATTCTTCTAAACTCCAGAGAATATCAACCTGATTTACTCAGCCTCTCGCCATAGGACGACTCCCTTCAAATTATAACGGGAAACAAAGAAAGGGCAGAAGATTTGAACACATACTTTGGTTCTATCTTCACAAAAGAGAGCAGCGCAACTTGTGGGCTAAAGGGCCTGTTTGTGCTGTAGTTTTTCTATGTTCTATGTTCTAAGAGGTGACAAATAAACCCCCAGAAATGTTAGGGAACCAAGGGTCAAGTGAGAGGGTAGAACTGAAGGAAATGGCACGGTAGCACAGTGGTTAGCACTGTTGCTTCACAGCTCCAGGGTCCTGGGTTCGATTCCCAGCTCGGGTCACTGTCTGTGTGGAGTTTGCACATTCTCCTCGTGTCTGCGTGGGCTTCCTCCAGGTACTCCGGTTTTGTCCCACACTCAAAGATGTGCGGGTTAGGTTGATTGGCCATGCAAAGAAATTGTCCCTTAGTGTCCAGGGATGCGTAGGTTAGAGGGATTAGTAGGCATAATATGTAGGGATATGGGGGTAGGGCCTGGGTGGGATTGTGTTCGATGGGCCGAAGGGCCTCTTTCTGCACTGTAGGGTTCTATGATTCCATGGAAACCAGTATTAGTAAGAAAATGCTGCTGTGGAAATTAATGGGTTAAAGGCTGGCAGAACCTGATAAGCTACATCCCGGAGTATTCAAGGAAGCGGCCCTGGAAATATTGGATACATTGGTGGTCACCTTCCAAAATTCTATAGGCTCTGGAACACTTCCTAGAGATTGGACGGTGACAAATGTAACTTAAAAAGGAGGGGAGAGAAAAAGAGAATTACAGACCAGTTAGCCTGACATCAGAATTGGGAAAGATTATAAAAGATGTGGACCAGGAAATGGGGGGGAAGAGAGGTGATTCTCCCAAAAAAATTTGAAGTGCCAATTCACGTAAAAACTGCTGTTTTTTTTAAGCGGGATTTTTCAAAATGGATGTCCCACAGTCTACAGTACAGAGTGTCCTGGTGTGATTCACATTGAAAATCTGGGGGCCTATTCCCACTGGAGAGGCCGGCAGCATAAGGCTGAGTGGGTTACTGTGTATGTGCTGATCTGTCAGAGCGGAGATCAGTGCATGCGCAGTGGCCCAAACACAGTCGGCCTCCCGATCGCTGGCCAGCCCCATGACCCTGCATTGTTGCCCTTGTTAACCTGCCCAGCCTCCCCCACCACCCCACCCCCCAACCCCCCACCACCCCATCCCCCACACCCAACCCCCAACCCCCCACCACCCCATCCCCCCACACCCACCCCCCCACCCCACCCCCCCCCACCCGTCTCCCCAACCACCCACCCCAGTCCCAAAGCCCCTGATCTCCCTGACCCTTCCCCCCCGGGCAGACTCAACACTCCCATTCCCGGCGACCCTTCCCCCCCTCCGCCCCCAGGCTGGCCAGCCCGATCACCACCTCTCCTTCCCTCTGCCCCGATTCTCGTACAGTGTGACAATGACACCCCACCAACCAATTTCCTCTCGAATAAGCCCCTCTCCAATATATCACGTTTCCCCCCCACCCCCTTGGTCCTGTCCGATGCCCGGTGGGCAATGTCAAGGTGCCCCTGGGCATTGCCCAAGGAGCAGAGTGGCAATGTCAGGGCCAGACTGGCACTACCCAGGGGACATTTCCCTCCCCCCACCTGCCACCAAACCCAGGACCCTGGAGCTATGAAGCAGCAGTGCTAACCACTGTGCTACCGTGGCACCCATTGGGTTGGGTCAGCTGTTCCCCATTTGTGGAGAGCAGAAGTAAACCCCGCTGGAATGAACCACTCCTGGCAGGGGTGGGGATGGGGTAAGATGCTAGTTGGCCCAGAAACTTCAGTCCTGCGCCCGCTAATGAAATGCTAATAAAATATTTAATATTTAAATCAGCTCCGTTCCGATTTCCGGCGTGGAGCTGATTCCTCCAATAAACCTGGAGCCGGGGACGCATGGAGGCCGTGGTGCCCAGCGGCGAGCCCACTAAACAACCTCCGCTGATTTCTCCTGCCACTGCATTGCAACGGGCTGGGAGAAACATCCCCTTGAAAGTCATCAACAGGAACGGACAAAGCAAGCATGTATTTATGAAAAGCAGATCATGTGCGAGGCAAGGTTTTTTTTTTAAACACAGAAGGTGGTGAATGTTTGGAACACAATGGCAGGGAGGTGGTGGGAGCAGATACAATAGTGGCATTTCAGGGGCAACTAGACGAATAATGAATAGAATGGGTACTGAAGGATACGGACTCTGTTAGTGCATACAGTTTTAGTTTAGGCAGGTATTATGATCGGCGCAGGCTTGGAGGGCCAATGGGCCTGTTCCTGCGCCATTCTGTTCTTTATTCTTTACAGATCATGTGGAATCTTTTGAGGATGTAACTAGTAGAATAAATAAAGTTTAGTTATTTAAAGTTCTATTTAAAATTTATTTATTAGTCACAAGTAGGTATACACTAACAATGCAATGAAGTTACTGTGAAAAATCCCCTCGTCACCACATTCCGGCGCTTGTTCAGATACACTGAAGGACAATTTAGCAAGGCCAATTCACCTAACCTGTACATCTTTGGACTGTGGGAAGAAACCAGAGCACCCAGAGAAAACTCACGCAGACACAGGGAGAATGTACAAACTCCACACAGTGACCCAAGCTGGGAATTGAGCCTGGGTCCCTGGCACTGTGAGGCAGCAGTGCTAACCACTGTGCCACCATGCCACCCCACATACCACTGGATGTGTTGTATTTGGACCTTCAGAAAGCCTTTGAGAAGGTGTCTTATAAGAGGTCGATGGGATAAGTTAAAGCACATCGGACACGGGTAATAGAACATAGAACATAGAATATTACAGCACAGAACAGGCCCTTCGGCCCACGATGTTGCGCCGACCAGGTAAAAAACAATGACCCTCTAACCTAAACCAATCCCTTTTCATCCATAAACCTATCCACAGATCTCTTAAACGCCCCCAAACTAGGTGCATTTACAACTGCAGCAGGCAGGGCATTCCAATCCCTCACCACCCTCTGGGTAAAGAACCTACCCCTGACATCCGTCCTATAACTACCTCCCCTTAATTTAAAGCCATGCCCCCTCATGCTAGCTTTCTCCATCCGAGGAAAAAGGCTATCACTATCCACCCTATCTAAACCTCTAATCATCTTATATGTTTCAATAAGAATAATAATGTACTGGTATGTATCAATAATGTACTGGTATGTATCAAGAACTGGTTGATAGACATGAATAAGAGTGTGGGAATAAATGGGTCTTTTTCCAAGTGACAGGAAGCGACTAGTGGGGATCAATGCTTGGACCCCAACTGTTCATATATAAATAAATAACCTGGATGAGGGAAGTAAATGTAACATTTCCAAATTTGCTAACAATCACAAAACTGGGCTGTGAGTTGTGAGGAAGCTGCAGGAACTGTCAGGTATGGGCACGAATGAAAAGTGGAGCTTTTTCAAGGAACAAATACTGCATGTTCTTGATAGGTATGTCCCTGGCAGGCAGGGAGGAAATGGCCGAGTGAGGGAACCATAGTTCACAAAGGAGGTTGAATGTCTTGTTAAGAGGAAAAAGGAAGCTTATGTAAGGATGAAAAAACAAGGTTCAGTTGGGTCGCTTGAGGGTTACAAGGTAGCTAGGAATGAGTTAAAGGAGCTTAGGAGAGCTAGGAAGGGGCATGAGAAGTCCTTGGTGGGTCAGATAAAAGAAAAAGTAGGGAGGTCTTGCTGCAGCTGTATAGGGCATTGGTGAGGCCGCAGCTGGAGTACTGTGTGCAGTTTTGGGCGCCGCACCTGCGCAAGGATATTTTGGCCTTGGAGGGAGTGCAGAGGAGGTTTACTAGGCTGATACCGGAGTTGAGGGGGTTGAGCTATGAGGAGAGGCTGAATAAACTAGGCTTGTACTCGTTAGAGTTTAGAAGAATGAGGGGAGATCTCATTGAGACGTATAAGATGATGAATGGGATGGATAGGATAGAGGTGGAGAGACTCTTCCCGCTCAAAAAAGACAGTAGGACTAGGGGGCACAGCCTCAAGATAAAGGGGAGGCGGTTTAGAACGGAGTTGAGGAGGAACTTCTTCACTCAAAGGGTGGTGAATCTCTGGAATTGTCTGCCCGTTGAAGTGGTGGAGGCTGCCTCGCTAAATATTTTTAAGAAGCGGGTTGATGGGTTCTTGATAAGAGAGGGGATTAAGGGTTATGGGGAGAGGGCGGGAAAATGGAACTGAGCCACGACAGATCAGCCATGATCTTATTGAATGGCGGGGCAGGCTCGAGGGGCTGGATGGCCTACTCCTGCTCCTATTTCTTATGTTCTTTTTACTCTTATGTGAGAAATAAAAGAATGACCAGGGTGAGGTTAGGGCCAGTCAAGGAAAGTAGTGGGAACTTGTGTATGGAGTCAGAAGAGATAGGTGAGGCGTTGAATGAATACTTTTCTTCAGTGTTCACTAAGGAGAGGGGCCATGTTTTTGAGGATGAGAGTGTGATACAGGCTGATAGGATGGAGGAGGTAGATGTTCTGAGGGAAGATATATTAGCAATTTTGAAAAACCTGAGGGTTGATAAGTCCCCTGGGCCAGATGGGATACATCCTAGGATACTTTGGGAGGCAAGGGATGAGATTGCAGAGCCTTTAGCTTTAATCTTTGGGTCTTCACTGTCCACGGGGATAGTGCCAGAGGACTGGACAGTGGCAAATGTTATTCCTCTCTTCAAGAAAGGAAACAGGAATGACCCTGGTAATTATAGGCCAGTTAGTCTTATTTCAGTGGTTGGTAAGTTAATGGAAAGGGTCCTGAGGGATAGGATTTATGACCATTTGGAAAGATGCAGTTTAATCCAGGATAGTCAGCACGGTTTTGTGAGGGGTAAGTACTGCCTCACAAATTTGATTGAATTCTTTGAGGAGGTAACTGAGTGTGTAGACGAAGGTAGAGCAGTTGATGTCATATACATGGATTTTAGTAAGGCGTTTGAAAAAGGTTCCCCATGGTAGGCTCATGAGGAAGATAGGGATGTGTGGGATAGAAGGAAATTTGGCCAATTGGACAAGTAACTGGCTGTATCATAGAAGACAGAGGGTGGTGGTGGAAGGAAAATTTTCAGTCTGGACGCCAGTTACCAGCGGTGTACTACAGGGGTCAGTGCTGGGTCCTCTGCTATTTGTGATTTTTATCAATGACTTGGAAGAGGGGGCTGAAGGGTGGGTTAGTAAATTTGCTGATGATACCAAGATTGGTGGAGTAGTGGATGAGATGGAGGGCTCTTGTAGGCTGCAAAGAGTCATTGATAGAATGCAGAGCTGGGCCGAAAAGTGGCAGGTGGAGTTTAACCCTGATAAACGTGAGGTGATTCATTTTGGTAGGACAAATTTGAATGCAGATTACAGGGTCAACGGCAGGGTTCTGAGGAATGTGGAGGAACAGAGAGATCTTGGAGTTCGTATCCACAGATCTCTGAAGGTTGCCACTCAAGTGGATAGAGTGGTGAAGAAGGCTTACAGTATATTAGCGTTTATTAACAGGAGGTTTGAGTTTAAGAGCCGTGGGGTTATGCTGCAACTATACCAGATGTTGGTGAGACCACATTTGGAATATTGTGTGCAGTTCTGATCACCTCACTATAAGAAGGATGTGGAAGCATTGGAGAGAGTGCAGAGGAGATTTACCAGGATGCTGCCTGGTTTGGAGGGTAAGTCTTATGAGGAAAGGTTGAGGGAGCTGGGGCTTTTCTCTTTGGAGCGGAGGAGGATGAGAGGCGACTTAATAGAGATTTAAAAGATGATGAGGGGGATTGATAGAGTGGACGTGAGGAGACTATTTCCTCGGGTGGATGTAGTTGTTACTAAGGGGCGTAACTATAAGGTTCATGGTGGGAGATATAGGAGGGATGTCCGAGGTAGATTCTTTACTCAGAGAGTGGTTGGGGTGTGGAATAGACTGCCTGCTGTGGTAGTGGAATCGGACACTTTAGGAACTTTCAAGCGGTTATTGGATAGACACATGGAGCACACCAGAATGATAGGGAGGGGATAGCTTGATCTTGGGATTGGACATAGAACATTACAGCACAGTACAGGCCCTGTGTTCAAAGAGATTTAGACAAGTTGAATGAGTAGGCAAACTAATGGCAGATGCAGCACAACACAGCTAAAAGTGAAGTTATACACTTCAGTATGAAAAACAGAAGGAAGAGCATTATTTAAATGGTGATATATTGCAAAGAGTGGATGTACAAAGGTCTCTTTTTTTAATTTGTGAGTGCTGCCGGGAATGCTTGGAATGCTGCCGGGATAGTTTCCTCGAACAGTGTGTGTTGGAGCCGACGAGGGAGCGAGCTATCTTGGATCTGGTGCTATGTAATGAGGCGGGTAGAATTAGGGACCTTGTGGTGAAGGATCCTCTTGGGGAGAGTGATCATTGTATGGTGGAGTTTCTGATGCAGATGGAGGAGGAGAAAGTGGGTTCCCGGACACGCGTCCTTTGTTTGAATAGAGGGGAGTACGGTAGGATGAGAGAAGAATTGGCGAATGTGGACTGGGGGAGTGCGTTGGAGGGAGGGTCTGTTGAGGAGCAGTGGAGGATCTTTAAGGAGATCTTTCTTGGTGCTCAGCAGAAATTTATTCCGATGGTCAAAAAGGACAGTAGGAGGAGAGGTAATAAGCCGTGGATAACGAAGGAGGTGAAGGAAAGTGTTAAATTAAAAGCGGAGGAATTTAGAGTAGCTAAGAGTAGTGGGCGAGAAGAGGATTGGGAGAGGTTTAAATGTCAACAAAGATTGACAAAGAAGTTGATAAAGAAGGGTAGGAGAAACTATGAAGCTGGGCTAGCGCTTAATATAAAAAAGGATAGCAAGAGTTTCTATAAATATATAAAAAGGAAGAGGCTGGCTAGGGTGAACATTGGTCCCTTAAAGGATGAGAGGGGGGACTTAGTGGTAGGGGATGGGGATATGGCTAAGGTATTGAATAACTTTTTTGTTTCTGTCTTCACGGAGGAGGATGTGAATAATTTGCCGGGTGTTAGCGATGGAAAGGTGGTAGGACTGGAGGGTCTTAATGACATTACTGTTACTAGAGAGGCGGTGCTCGACAGACTGGAGGGGCTGATTGTGGACAAGTCCCCAGGACCGGATGGAATGCATCCGAGGGTTCTGAAAGAAATGGTGGAGGTGATAGTGGATGCCTTGGTGGTTATTTTCCAGACGTCGCTGGATTCCGGGGAAGTGCCGGATGATTGGAAAACGGCTAATGTTACGCCGTTGTTTAAGAAGGGTGCCAGGCAAAAGGCGGGGAATTATAGGCTGGTTAGTTTAACGTCTGTAGTAGGTAAAATGTTAGAATCTGTCATTAAGGAGGAAATTGCGAGGCATCTTGAAGGGAATTGCTTGATAGAGCAGACGCAGCATGGTTTCATTAAAGGGAAGTCGTGTCTGACAAATTTACTGGAGTTCTATGAGGATGTATCTAGGGCGGTGGATAGAGGAGAGCCGGTGGATGTGGTCTTTCTAGATTTTCAGAAGGCGTTTGACAAAGTACCTCACAAGAGGTTATTGCAGAAGGTCGAGGGACATGGAGTTGGGGGTAGGGTGTTAGCGTGGATAGAGGATTGGTTGTCAAATAGGAGGCAGAGAGTGGGGGTCAACGGGTGCTATTCGGATTGGCGGATGGTGACTAGTGGAGTGCCCCAGGGGTCGGTGCTGGGGCCTCAGCTTTTTACCATTTATATAGATGATCTGGAGGAGGGAACCGAGTGTAGGGTGTCGAAATTTGCTGATGACACCAAGATTGGGGGAACGGCAAATTGTGCGGAGGGTGTGGAGAGTCTGCAGAAGGATCTAGATAGGCTGGGCGAATGGGCCAGGAAATGGCAAATGGAATTTAATGTTGGCAAGTGTGAGGTGGTCCACTTTGGTAGGAAGAATGGTCGGAAGGACTATTACTTACGGGGCGAAAAACTGCAGCAGGCGGCGGTGCAGAGGGACCTCAGGGTCCTTGTGCATGAGTCGCAAAAACCCAGCTTGCAGGTGCAGCAGGTGGTCAGGAAGGCGAATGGGATGCTGGCCTTCATAGCGAGGGGGATTGAATATAAAAGTAGGGAGGTCTTGCTGCAGCTGTATAGGGCATTGGTGAGGCCGCAGCTGGAGTACTGTGTGCAGTTTTGGGCGCCGCACCTGCGCAAAGATATTTTGGCCTTGGAGGGAGTGCAGAGGAGGTTTACTAGGCTGATACCGGAGTTGAGGGGGTTGAGCTATGAGGAGAGGCTGAATAAACTGGGCTTGTACTCGTTAGAGTTTAGAAGAATGAGGGGAGATCTCATTGAGACGTATAAGATGATGAATGGGATGGATAGGATAGAGGTGGAGAGACTCTTCCCGCTCAAAAAAGACAGTAGGACTAGGGGGCACAGCCTCAAGATAAAAGGCGGGCAGTTTAGAACGGAGTTGAGGAGGAACTTCTTCACTCAAAGGGTGGTGAATCTCTGGAATTCTCTGCCCGTTGAAGTGGTGGAGGCTGCCTCGCTAAATATTTTTAAGACGCGGGTTGATGGGTTTTTGATAAGAGAGGGGATTAAGGGTTATGGGGAGAGGGCGGGAAAGTGGAACTGAGCAGCGACAGATCAGCCATGATCTTATTGAATGGCGGGGCAGGCTCGAAGGGCTGGATGGCCTACTCCTGCTCCTATTTCTTATGTTCTCTGGTTCTCTGAAAGCTAGCGGCTTTTGCTACCAAATAAACTTGTTGGACTTTAACCTGGTGTTGTCAGACTTCTTACTGTGTTGACCTATAATGCTAATAGGGAAGAAATTCCAGGATTTTGACCCTGACACTGTGAATGAACAGTGATATATTTCTAAGTCGGAATGATGAGTGGCTTGGATGAGAACTTGCAAGTGGTGGTGTTCCCATGTACCTGCTGCCCTTGTCCTTCCAGATGGAAGTGGCTGGGGGTTTAGAGGTCTAAAGTATCTTTGGTGAATTGTTGCAGTGCACCTTGTAGATCTTGCTGCTACTGAGCATCTGTAGTGGAGGGTGTGGATATTTGTAGTTGTATTGCCAATCAGGGGGGCCGCTTTGTCCTGGATAGTCTCAAGCTTCTTAAGTGTTGTTGGAGCTACACCCATCCAGGCAAATGAGGAGTATTCCATCACTCTCGACTTGAGCCTTGAAGATGGTGGATAGGCTTTGGGAGCCAGGAGTTGAGTTACTCGCTGCAGAATTCCTAGCCTCTGACCTGCTCTTGTAGCCACTGTGTTTCTGGTCAATGGTAACCCCAAGGATGTTGACAGTGGGGATTCACTGATGGTAACATCGTTGAATGTCAAGGGGCAGTAGTTAGAGTGTCTCTTATTGGTGATGGTCATTGCCTGGCTTTGTGTAGCACAACTGTTCTTTGCCACTTGTCAACCCAAGCCTGGATATTGTCCAGGTCCTGTTGCATTTGAACATGGACTGCTTCAGTATCTGAAGAGTCGCAAATGGTGCTGAACATTGTGTAATCATTGGTGAACATCCCCACTTCTGCCCTTATGACGTAGGGAAGGTCCCTGATGAAGAACTGAAGATCGTTTGGCTTAGGACACTACCCTGGGGGATTCCCACACAGATATCCTGGAGCTGACTGACCCTTAAGCTCACTCCTGCTTCACCAGACTATGCCCTACATCTGGGAGATTTCTCAAGTCACCAGGTGGACAGCACGCAGCCTCGGGCAAGGCGAAGGGAGATGGGGTCTGCCTTCTAATCAACACCTGTCGGTGCTCAGACATGGCAACGCTGGCAAGTTTCTACTCTTGGATCTGGAGTATTTGACTCCAAGTACCCTGAAATGCCACGCCTACCATTTTCCACGGGAGTTCAACTCCGTTATCCTGACAGCAGCTGACATCCCACTCCATGCAGACGTGAAGACTGCGCTTGATGAAATATGTACCACCACAAACAGCCTTGAGATGAAACATCCCAAGGCTTTGTTTATCATGGCCAGTGACTTGAACCAGGCCAATCTCAAGATTCCATCAGCACATCCCGTGTTACACCAGAGGTCCAAATATCCTTGACCACTGCTACACAAACATCAAAACATGCCTACTGCTCTATCTCCTGTCCTAACTTTGGCAAATCAGACCACAAGACTGTGCTCTTCCTTCTGGCTTAGAGTGGAAAGTGCTTAGGGCTGGTGGTCTGGACGGGGAGGAATTTGTAAAATGCATAACGGAAGGTTCTTTGGAACAGTATGTAGACAGCCCAACTAGAAAGGGGGCTATACTGGACCTAGTTCTGGGAAATGAGCCCGGTCAGGTCATCAAAGTTTCAGTAGGGGAACATGTGGCAAATAGTGATCACAACTCTGTAAACTTTAGGATAGCAATGGACAAGGATGAGTGTTGTCCCACAGGTAGGGTGCTAAATTGGGAGAAGGCTAACTATAGCCGGATTAGGCAGGTATTGGTGGCCGCTGATTGGGAGAGGCTGTTTGAGGGTAAGTCCATGTCTGGCATGTGGGAGTCTTTGAAGGAACAGTTGATAAGGCTGCAGGAGCGGCGTGTGCCTGTAAAAAGGAAGGATAGGAAAGGTAGGATTCGAGAGTCGTGGGTAACCAGGGAAATTGAGGATCTGATCAAAAAGAAAGGAGAGGCGTATGTTAGGTCCAGGCAACTGAAAACAGATGGAGCTCTGGAGGAATACAGAGCGAGTAGGAAGGAACTCAAACGGGGAGTTAGAAGGGCAAAAAGAGGTCACAAAATGTTCTTGGCAGACAGGATTAAGGAGAATCCTACGGCATTTTATTTATATGTTAGGAACAAAATAGTTGTCAGGGAAAAAAATCAGACCTCTCAGGGACAAAGGAGGGAATTATGCTTAGAACCCAAGGGAATAGGGGAGATCCTAAATGAATACTTTGCATCAGTATTCACAAAGGAGAGGGACATGTTGACTGGGAGTGTCTCAGAGGGAGGTGTTGACCCGTTAGAGAAAATCTCCATTACAAGGGAACATTAAAACTGACAAATCCCCAGGGCCTGATGGCATCTATCCTAGACTGCTCAGGGAGACAAGAGATGAAATTGCTAGGCCTCTGACGGAAATCTTTGTCTCTCCACTGGACACAGGTGAGGTCCCTGAGGATTGGAGGATAGTGAATGTGGTACTGTTATTTAAGGAGGGTAGCAGGGATAACCCCGGTAATTATAGGCCGGTGAGCTTGATGTCTGTGGGAGGGAAGTTGTTGGAGAGGGTTCTTAGAGATAGGATGTATGTGCATTTAGAACAGAACAATCTCATTAGTGACAGACAGCATGGCTTTGTAAAAGGGAGGTCGTGCCTTACAAACTTGGTGGAGTTTTTTTGAGGAGGTGAGAAAAACGGTTGATGAAGGAAGGGCCGTGGATGTCGTCTGTAGGGATTTGGCGTTTGACAAGTCCCTCATGGCAGGTTGGTGAGAAAGGTTAAGGCTCATGGGATACAAGGAGAGGTGGCTAGATGGGTAGAGAATTGGCTTGGCCACAGGAGATAGAGGGTAGCAGTTGAAGGGTCTTTTTCCGGCTGGAGGTCTGTGACCAGTGGTGTTCCGCAGGGCTCTGTACTGGGACCTCTGCTATTTGTGATATACATAAATGATTTGGAAGAAGGTGTAACTGGTGTTCTCAGCAAGTTTGCGGATGACATGAAGATGGCTGGACTTGCGGATAGCTATGAACATTGTTGGACAATACAGCAGGATATAGATAGGCTGGAAAATTGGGCAGAGAAATGGCAGATGGAATTTAATCCAGATAAATGCGAGGTGATGCATTTTGGAAGGACTAATGTAGGGTGAGCTATACAATAAATGGCAGGGCCATCAAGAGGCCATCAGAGGGACCTAGGTGTGCAAGTCCACAAATCCCTGAAGGTGGCAGCACAGGTGAAGAAGGAGTGAAGAAGGTATATGGCATGCTTGCCTTTATAGGACAGGGTATAGAGTATAAAAGCTGGAGTCTGATGTTGCAGCTGTATAGAATGCTGGTTAGGCCACATTTGGAGTACTGCGTCCAATTCTGGCCGCTGCACTACCAGAAGGACGTGGAGGCTTTAGAGAGAGTGCAGAGAAGGTTTACCAGGATGTCGCCTGGTGTGGAGGGTCTTAGCTATGAGGAGAGATTGGATAGACTGGGGATGTTCTCCCTGGAAAGATGGAGAATGAGGGGAGACCTAATAGAGGTGTACAAAATTATGAAGGGTATAGACAGGGTGAACAGTGGGAAGCTTTTTCCCAGGTCAGAGGTGACGATCACGAGGGTCACAGGCTCGAGGTGAGAGGGGTGAGGTATAACTGTGATATCAGAGGGGTGTTTTTACACAGAGGGTGGTGGGGGTCTGGAATGCGCTGCCAAGTAGGGTGGTGGAGGCAGACACGGTGGGATCGTTTAAGAATTACCTGGATAGTCACATAAGCAGCCTGGGAATGGAGGGATACAAACGAATGGTCTAGTTGGACCAATGCGCGGCTTAGGCTTGGAGGGCCGAAGGGCCTGTTTCCTGTGCTGTACTGTTCTTTGTTTACAAGCAGAAACTGAAATGGGAGAAGTCGTGCAATGTTGGTCTGAGGCAATAGATGATCTGCTATGGGACAGTTTCGAGTCAGTGAATTGGTTAACACTCAAGAACTCAGCGACCAACCTGAGTTTGCCACTACAGTAACAGATTTAATTAGCAAGTGTGTAGGAGACTGTGTAACAAAGAAGCTCATCCAACCCAACCAGAAACACTGGGTGGTCTGGGATATCCACTGCCTGGGAAGTCCAGGCCTGAGGCATCCAAGAGTGACCAAAAATTCAGATACAATCTATGGAGAACCATCAGAGCTGCCAAGTGATAATACCAGATCGAGCTAACATCCCAGGCTAGCCACACAAACACCCACTGATTGTGGCAAGGTTTATATGACATAACAGGTGAAGGTGAGGAAAATCGCTTGCAATAATACATCCCAGCACGACGAGTTCAATGCACTTTATGCTCTGTTTGAGCAGAGGGTCAGAGGGGGGAAGTCATCTGCCCCAACAGCCTTAGTTGAACAGATATCTGAGGTCACCATCGCAGATGTCAGATGGGCTATTTGAAAATTAACCCACAGAAAGTGATTGGCCTGATGGAGTACCTGGACAAGTATTTAGATCCTGTGGGGAATAGCTGGTGGGGGTATTTGCAGACATCTTGAACCACTTCTTACTTCGATCTGAGATTCCTACTTGTTTCAATAAGACAACCATCATCCATGTACCAAAGAAGGGATACCAAAGAAAAACCAGGCAATGTGCTCTACGGCTCAACACCTGGATGCTCTGACATCCATCATTGTGAAGTGCGCCAAAAGGTTAGTCACGGCACCATCAACTCCAGTTTTCCCGATTGCCTGGACCCACTACAGTTCGCCTATCACCACAGCAGACATCATCTCCCTGGCTCTACACTCAACCCTAGACAGTCAGGACAAGGACACTTATGTCAGACTCTTATTTATTGAGTAGAGTTCAGCCTTCAACACCCTTATTCCAACAAAACTCATTTCCAAGTTCTGTGGCCTAGGGCTCTGCTCCTCCCTCTCCGCCTAGATCCATGTCTTCCTAACCCATAGACCGCAATCAGTAAGAATAGATAACATCTCCTCCACGATTGTCCTCAACACTGGTGCCCTCCAAGGCTGTGTCCTCAGCCCTTTACTATACTGCTCACGCATTTATGACTGCGCGGCCAAATTCTGCTCCATTCTATTTTCAAGTTTGCTGATGACACCACAGTAGTGGGTCAGATCTTAAACAGCGATGAGACAAGAGTATGGGAAAGAGATAGAGAATTTGGTGAAAGGTGCAATGACAATAATTTCTCCCTCAATGTCAACAAAACGAAGGAGGTGGTCATTGACTTCAAGAAGCACAGTGGAGGACATGCCCCAACACATCAGTGTTGAAGTGGAGATGGTCGACAGCTTCAGGTTTCTGGGTGTCCAAATCACCAACAACCTCCTCGCCGACACTGTAGTTAAGAAAGCCCACCAACATCTCTAATCTCTCAGAAGGCTAAGAAAATGCAGCATATTCACTGCAACTCATCAATTTTTAAAGATGCACCATAGAAAGCATCCTTTCTGGTTCTATTGCAGTTTGGTATGGCTTCTGCCCTGACCTAGACCACAAGAAACTACAAAGGGGTGTGAACATAGCCCAATCTATCACGCAAACCAGTCTCCTATCCACTGATGCAGTCTACAATTCCCGCTGCCTGGGCAAAACAGCCAGCATAATTAAGGACCCCACACAACTTGGACGTACTCTCTTCCATCTTCTTTCACTGGGAAAAAGATATAAAAGTCTGAGTCTAAGATCACTTACCAATCGACTCAAGAACAGCTTCTTCACAGCAGCCAACGCACTTTTGAATAGTCCTATCATATATTAAGCTGATCTTTCTCTACACTCTACCCGTAACTGCCTCACAATATTCTGCACCTTCCCCTTTCCTTGTCCCCTACGTACTTGATGGACGGTATATTTTGTCTGTATAGGACAATAAACAATACTTTTCACTGTATGCTAATACATGCAAAAATAATAATAAATCAAATCAAATACAGAACTAATAGACACTTGTTCCACTGCACAGACACACACACAAAGCTAATAGACACTGGTTCCACTATGCTAATAGACATTTGCTCTAACATGCAGGCACACACACAGTGCTCATAAATACTGGCTCCAGTGCGCAGACACATATAAAGCACTAATAGATGCTGGCTCCAGTGAGCAGACACATGTACAGAGCTAATAGACACTGGCTCCAGTGCGCAGACACATATACAGAACTTACCACTGCATCCAGAAACATCACACAGCGGGACAATTCCGGTCGAGTCTCACAGAATTGGCGAAACAGCAGCCGTCCAATGGGCTGTTCATCACACAGGCTTCTATAGTCCTTATCTGCAAGGAAAATGAAGTAAAATTCAGGATTATTCTAATTCAGAGAATTAAATCTTACAAATGAATGGTTGGCTAATCAGTTAGTAGCAGATTAATCATTTCTAGTACAAGGTTCGTTATGGGTATGTGTATCAGAAAAGAAATACCCCATTTACCTAACTACAGGATCTGTACATGAGGAACCCATATCCATGGCTCATCACTCACCCTGAATACAGCACACCATAAACCTGTTTTTTTTTTATTAGTGGGATATGGGCATTCCTCTCTGATGAGCAATCATTGCTCATCCACAGTTGCCCTTGACAAGGTGGTGGTGATCTGCTTTCTTGAACTGCTGCAGTCCATGTGGTCTATCAGGTGGGTACACCCAAAGTGCTGTTAGGGAAGGAGTTCCAGTATCATAGAATCATAGAAACCCTACAGTGCAGAAAGAGGCCCTTCGGCCCATCGTGTCTGCACCGACCACAATCCCACCCAGGCCCTACCCCATATCCCGACATATTTTACCCACTAATCCCTCTAACCTAATCATCTCAGGATACTAAGGGGCAATTTTAGCATGGCCAATAAACCTACCCTGCACATTTTTGGACTGTGGGAGGAAACTGAAGTACCTGGAGGAAACCCACACAGACATGAGGAGAATGTGCAAACTCCACACAGACAGTGACTTGAGCCGGGAATCGAACCCAGGTCCCTGGAGCTGTGAAGCAGTAGTGCTAACCACTGTGCTACTGTGCCATATCTTGACACGGTGACACTGCAGGAAAGGTGATATATTTCCAAGACAACTGGAATTCTTTGAGGATGTAACTAATAGAGTTGACTTAGGAGAACCGGTGGATATGGTTTATTTAGATTGTCAGAAAGCTTTCAGCACGATCTCACATAACAGACTACTATGTAAAGTTAAAGTGCATGGCATTGTAGGTAATGTAGCCTCTGGCTCTGATCTTCAGGTCGTCGTTGGTCTCTGGTATAGTACCGGAAGATTGGAGGATAGCGAATGTTGTCCCATTGTTTAAGAAGGGGAACAGAGACTTCCCCGGGAATTATAGACCGGTGAGTCTTACTTCTGTTGTGGGCAAGGTTTTAGAAAAAATTATTAGGGATAGGATTTATAGTTATTTAGAGAGTAATGAATTGATTGGAGATAGTCAGCATGGTTTTGTAGCGGGTAGGTCGTGCCTTACTAACCTTATTGAGTTTTTTGAGAAAGTGACCAAAGAGGTGGATGGGGGTAAGGCAGTTGACGTGGTATATATAGATTTTAGTAAGGCGTTTGATAAGGTTCACCATGGTAGGCTTCTGCAGAAAATGCAGATGTATGGGATTGAGGGTAGTCTAGGAAATTGGATCAGGAATTGGCTAGCAGGTAGGAGACAGAGGGTGGTGGTTGATGGTAAATATTCGTCATGGAGTTCGGTTACGAGTGGTGTGCCTCAGGGATCTGTTTTGGGGCCACTGCTGTTTGTAATTTTTATTAATGATCTGGATGAGGGTATAGCTGGGTGGATTAGTAAATTTGCTGATGACACCAAAGTCGGAGGTGTGGTAGATTGTGAGGAAGGGTGTCATAGTTTGCAGGGAGACTTAGGTTGCAGAGCTGGGCCGAGAGGTGGCGGATGGAGTTTAATGCGGAGAAGTGTGAGGTGATTCACTTTGGTAGGAATAACAGATGTGTTGAGTATAGGGCTAACGGGAGGACTTTGAATAGTGTGGATGAACAGAGGAATCTAGGTGTATGTGTACACAGATCCCTGAAAGTTGGGAATCAAGTAGATAAGGTTGTTAAGAAGGCATATGGTGTCTTGGCGTTTATCGGTAGGGGGACTGAATTTAGGAGTCGCAGCGTTATGTTGCAACTGTACACAACTCTGGTGCGGCCGCACTTGGAGTACTGTGTGCAGTTCTGGTCCCCACATTACAGGAAGGATGTGGAGGCTTTGGAGAGGGTGCAGAGGAGGTTTACCAGGATGTTGCCTGGTATGGAGGGGAGGTCCTATGAGGAGAGACTGAGGGATTTGGGGTTGTTTTCGCTAGAAAGAAGGCGGCTAAGAGGGGATCTTATTGAAACATATCAGATGATTAGAGGTTTAGATAGGGTGGACAGTGATAGCCTTTTTCCTCGGATGGAGAAAGCTAGCACGAGGGGGCATGGCTTTAAATTAAGGGGGGGTAGTTATAGGACGGATGTCAGGGGTAGGTTCTTTACCCAGAAGGTGGTGAGGGATTGGAATGCCCTGCCTGCTGCAGTTGTAAATGCGTCTAGTTTGGGGGCGTTTAAGAGATCTGTGGATAGGTTTATGGACGAAAAGGGATTGGTTTAGATTAGTGGGTCATTGCTTTTTTTTAAACTGGTCGGTGCAACATCATGGGCCGAAGGGCCTGTTCTGCGCTGTAATGTTCTATGTTCTATGTCCTGAGATGGACAGAAAGCTAGTTAGCAGATAGGAAGCAAAGAATTGACATAAATGGGTCTTTTTCTGACTGTAGTGAGAAGTCTCACAACACCAGGTTAAAGTCCAACCAGTTTATTTGATAGTAAATCCACAAGCTTTCGGAAACGCCGTTCCTTCGTAACCTGACAGTTGTGTCAGTGGGACTCGACCTGTATCCGTTCTGAGCTCGCTTGTATATAGTTTTAACTTTCCTTCAATACAACACTATTTCATTCAAGGCTTCTTCATTGCGTTACCTCACATTACAATATGGTAGATGTACTGTACTGTACTTAAGATTTGATAAGATGCCAGATCAAATGTTATTACGGAAAATAAAAGCTCATAGTGTAAGCGGTATCCATGTTGGCATGGATAGAATATTGACTAGCTACTAGAAAGCAGATAGGAAGCAAAGAATTGACATAAATGGATCTTTTTCTGACTGTAGTAAGAAGTCTCACAACACCAGGAGTCAGCATAAATGGGAAATTTTCTGCTTGGCAAGATGCAATGACTGGTGTGCTACAGGGATCAGCATTGGTTTTTACAATTTATATAAATGACTTGGATGAAGGAACAGGAGGTATGGTGGCTAAGTTTACTGATAACATTAAATAAGTAATATAATATGACACAAAGAGGCCATAAGGTGGCTGAAAAGGGATACATTAGCAAATGGGCAAAGCTTGATATAATGTGGGAAAGTGTGAAACTTTCTATTTTGGCAGGAAGAATAAAAAATAAGCTTATTTAAATGGTTAGAAATTACAGAACTCTGAAATGCAGAGGGATCTGGGTGTCATAGTGCATGAACCACAAAACGTTGGTGCACAGGTATAGCAAGTAATTAGGAAAGCAATAGAACCTCATTTTTGTGAGGGGAATTGAATAAAAAAGTAGGAGGTTATGCAGGAGATTGCTGAGACCACATCTGGTGCATTCTGTACAGTATTGGATGTAAATGTGTTAGAAGCAGTTCAGAGAAGAGTTACTAGGCTAATACCAGGAGTGGGTAAATTGTCTTATGAGGAAAGGTTGGACAGGTTAGGCTTGTACTTGCTGGAGTTTAGAAGAATAAAAGACAAGTTGATTGAAATATACAAGATCCTGAGGATATTGACAGGGTGGATGTAGAGACGATTTTCCTCTTGTTGGAGAATCTAGAACTTGGGGTCGCTGTTTAAAAATAAGAGGTTGTTCAATGTGTCATGAAGGCCGCCTTGGAGAACGCTTACCGAAGATCAGAGTGGTGGATGGTGTTCTCACGTGAGATGATGGCATCCATGTCGATGATCCGGCACGTCTTAGAGGTTGCTGTGGCAGGGTTGTGTGGTGTCATGGTTATTGTTCCCCTAAAGGCTAGGTACCCAGCCTTCGGGAGAACAATGACCATGACACCATCACCTCATGTGAGAACACCATCCACCAGGTACATGGTACATACTCTTGCAACTTGGCCAACACTGTCTACCTGATACGCTGCAGGAAAGGATGTCCCGAGTCTTGGTACATTGGGGAGACCACGCAGACGTTACGACATAAGAACATAAGAAATAGGAGCAGGAGTAGGCCATCTAGCCCTTCGAACCTGCCCCGCCATTCAATAAGATCATGGCTGATCTGTCGTGGCTCAGTTCCACATTCCTGCCCTCTCCCCATAACCCTTAATCCCCTCTCTTATCAAAAACCCATCAACCCGCGTCTTAAAAATATTTAGCGAGGTAGCCTCCACCACTTCAACGGGCAGAGAATTCCAGAGATTCACCACCCTTTGAGTGAAGAAGTTCCTCCTTAACTCCGTTCTAAACCGCCCCCCCTTTATCTTGAGGCTGTGCCCCCTAGTCCTACTATCCTTTCTGAGCGGGAAGAGTCTCTCCATCTCTATTCTATCCATCCCATTCATCATCTTATACGTCTCAATGAGATCTCCCCTCATTCTTCTAAACTCTAACGAGTACAAGCCTAGTTTATTTAGCCTCTCCTCATAGCTCAACCCCCTCAACTCCGGCATCAGCCTAGTAAATCTCCTCTGCACTCCCTCCAAGGCCAAAATATCCTTGCGTAAGTACGGCGCCCAAAACTGCACACAGTACTCCAGCTGCAGCCTCACCAATGCCCTATACAGCTGCAGCAAGACCTCCCTACGTTTATATTCAATCCCCCTCGCTATGAAGGCCAGCATCCCATTCGCCTTCCTGATCACCCAATGGGTGAATGAACACTGCTCGACAATCACCAGGCAAGACTGCTCTCTTCCTGTTGGGGAACACTTCAGCGGCCATGGGCATTCAGCCTCTGATCTTCGGGTAAGCATTCTCCAGGCGGCCTTCACGACACACGACAACGCAGAGTCGCTGAGCAGAAACGGATAGCCAAGTTCCACACACGTGAGAATGGCCTCAACTGGGATCTTGGGTTCATGTCACACTATCTGTAACCCCTACAACTTGCCTGGACTTGCAAAATCTCACTAGCTTTCCTGTCTGGAGACAATACACATCTCTAACCTCTCCTCTCACATTGTCTGTACCTTTAAGAATTGACTAGCTGTAAACGGTGATGAGAACTTTTTTCTTTCAGGGGATCATGAGTCCCTGGAACTCTATTCCTCAAAAGACAGTAGAAGCAGACTCTTTCAGAGGCTAAGTTAGATAGATTCTTGATTAACAAGGGGATAAAAGGTTATGGGGAATGTAGAGTTGAGGTTACAATCAGATCAATCATAATTTTGTTGGACGATAGAGCAGGCTTGAAGGGTTGAGTAGATTACTCCTGCCGCTAATTCTACGTTCACATGCCAATGTTGTATTAATGAGTCATAAGACACAAAACATAAAACCATCAGACATAGGGACAGAAGTAGGCTATTTAGCCTATCAAATCTGCTCTGTCATTCAATAAGATTATGACTGATCTGATGTGATAATCCTCAACTCCACTTTCCCACCATATTCCCGTAGCCCTCGATTCCCTTACTGATTAAAAATATGTCCATCTCAGCCTTGAATTCAATACTTAACCATCCAAACTCCACAGGTAAGGAAATTCACAGATTCAGTATCTGGGAAAAGAAATTCCCCCTCATCTCTTTTGTAAATCCTCTGAGATGATGCCCTCTGGTCCTAGACTCTTCCCAAAGGGGCAACAACTTCTCAGCATCAATCCTGTCAACCACCCCTCCCCCACCCCACCGAGAAACCTCAATAAAGATCACCTTCTTCTAAATTCCAATGAGTTCAGGCCCAACCTACTCAACCTCTCCTCATAAGAAAATCCCTCCATACCTGGGGTCAACCCTTCTCTGGACTGCCTCCAATGACAATGTATCTTCCCTTAGATAACATAGAACATAGAACATAGAACAGTACAGCACAATACAGGCCCTTCGAGCCTCAATTTTGTGCCAAGTTATGTCCAAACCCATGATCAAGCTATCCCCAATCCCTATCATTCTGGTGTGCTCCATGTGTCCATCCAATAACCACTTGAAAGTTCCTGAAGTGTCCGACTCCACTATCACAGCAGGCAGTCCATTCCACGCCCCAACCGCTCTGAGTGAAGAACCTACCTCGGACATCCCTCCTATATCTCCCGCCATGAACGTTATAGTTACACCCCCTAGTAGCAGCTACATCCACCCAAGGAAATAGTCTCTGAATGTCCACTCTATCTATCCCCGTCATCATCTTATAAACCTCTATTAAGTCGCCTCTCATCCTCCTCTGCTCTAAAGAGAAAAGCCCCAGTTCCCTCAACCTTTCCTGATAAGACCTACCCTCCAAACCAGGCAGCATCCTGGTAAATCTCCTCTGCACTCTCTCCAATGCTTCCACATCCTTCTCATAGTGAGGTGACCAGAACTGCCAATTCCTAATTGCCCTTGAGAAGGTGATGGTGAGCTGCTTTCATGAACCGCAGCATGAACTGAAGTCAGAGTGGTGAGCGACTTGAAGATAGTGATGTCCCCATGCATCAGCTGCTCCCGCCCTTCCAGCCAGAAGAGGCTGCGGTCTGGAAGGTGCTGCCGAAGGAGACCTGCTGAGTCCCTGCAGATAGCACACAGTGCCAATGAGTGTCAGTGGTAGAAGAAGGGACCAAACTATTCACAGTATTCCAGGTGTGATCTACCTAGTGTCTTGCATAGTTTTAGCAAGATTTCTCTATTTTTATACTTAATTCCATTTGAAATAAGAGACAATATTCCATTTGCCTTCCCAGTTACCTGCTGAACTGGAATGCTAGTTTTTATGATTTATGCATAAGGTCCCCATATTTCTCTGTACTGCAGCTTTCTGCAATATTTCTCCATTACATAATATTCAGCTCCTTTATCCTTCCTACCAAAGCACATCACTTCACATTTTTCTGGATGGTAGCCGGTGACTAGTGGTGTGCCTTAGGGATCAGTGCTAAGACCACAACTTTTCACAATATACATTAACGATTTGGAGGAAGGAACTGAAGGCGCTGTTGCTAAGTTTGCAGATGATACAAAGGTATGTTGAGGGACAGGTAGCATTGAGGAAGCAGAAGGACTTGGAACGATTACGAGGGTGGGCAAAGAAGTGGCAGATGGAATACAATACAACACAAGTGTGAGGTTATGCACTTTGGAAAGAGGAATGGAGGCATAGACTATTTTCTAAAAGGGAAGATGTTTAGGAAAGCAGAAACACAAAGGGACTTGGGAGTCATTTTTCAAGATTGTCTTAAGGTTAATGTGCAGTTGGCAGTTAGGAAGGCAAATACAATGGCAGCATTCATGTCAAGAGGGCTAGAATACAAGAGCGGGGATGTACTTCTGAGGCTGCATAAGGCTCTGGTCAGGCCCCATTTGCAGTATTGTGAGCTCCATATCTAAAGAAGGACATGCTGGCCTTAGAAAGAGTCCAGGGGAGGTTCACAAGAATGATCCCTGGAATGAAGAGGAACAGTTGAGGACTTTGGGAATGTACTCACAGGAGTTTAGAAGGATGAGGGGGAGATCTTATTGAAACTTACAGAATACCGTGAGGCCTGGATAGAGTGGATGTGGAGAGAATGTTTTCACCAGTAGGAAAAACTAGAGCCAGAAGGTACATCAGCCTAAAGGGGCAATCCTTTAAAACAGAGATGAGGAGGAATTCCTTCAGCCAGAGAGTGGCAAATCTGTGGAACTCTTTGCCCAAGAAGGCTGTGGAGGCCAGGTCATTGAATGTCTTCAAGAAAGAGATAGATAGGCTCTTGATTAATAAGGGGATCAGGGATTATGGAGAAAAGGCAGGAGGATGGGGTTGAGAAAAATATCAGCCATGATTGAATGGCGGAGCAGAATCGATGGGCTGAGTGGCCTAGTTCTGCTCCTATGTCTTATAGTTTTATGTTTTTCTACATTATTTTCCATCTGCCAAGTTTTTGCTCATTCACTCAATCTGTCTATATTCCTCTGTAAACTCTGTCATCCTCGCCGCTTGGCTTCCCACTTTTTTTTTGGTCATCCGCAAACTTGGCAAGAGTAAGTACACTCACTTTCCTCATCCAAAACATTAATGTATATTGCAAATAATTGTGGGTTTAGCACTGATCCCCATGGTACCCACCTGACGAAGTAGCAGCGCTCTGAAAGCTAGTGGCGTTTGCTACCAAATAAACCCGTTGGACTTTAACCTGGTGTTGTGAGACTTCTTACTGTGTTTACTCCATAAGTTACAGGCTGCCATCCTGAAGGTGACCCTCTTAATCTCAACTCTCTGCCTTCTATCAGTTAGCCAGTCCTCTCTATCAGAGCATAGGAAATAGGAGTAAGACATTTGACTCTTCAGGCCTGCTATGCCATTCATTTACACCGCCCCCTGACACGCACACATAGTCCCATCCCTGACGTACGCACATGCGCACACACACATCCCTGTCACATGTTGCCCACTGCCTGTGTACTCTGACTGCCTAATGGTTATTGGTCGTTCTGGTTTCCTGAGCAGCATGCAGTTTATTCTGACTCTTGCTGCAGCTTGCTGTGGTTTACAGAGTCACATCCTGTACGGAAGTAAGGTGCAGATTTCATCATGAACAGCTAGTAACAGTTACAAAATATAGGAAAGCTGACCCCCAGCTGGGGATCTCCTTCAGAGTTCAATTCTTAAAGAGTTGGTGAAAGTAATGGACAGGAAAATGTCTAATGATGCTAATTATGATAAAACGGCTAAAAATACTGTACATCAGTGGTTCCCAATCTGTCACAGCGTACTATAAAAATATTGAGGCACACCTCCAATATCCTCCAACTGAGCTGTCCTTGAGCAAAAGCCTTTTATCTCTAAAACCTCATAAAGAAGGTTAAGACACAATTGAATGCAATTTTCATAAATATAAGTTTTTAATGGAAGTATTGTCGCCATTTGTATGTGAAATTCATAATTTTTATTCAAAATGTACATAATTTAAAAGTGCTTGCCATTTGCCATTAAAGATTTTAATTCAGTAAGGTGTTCGATAAGGTCCCCCATGCAAGACTTCTTGAGAAGGTGAGAGGGCATGGGATCCAAGGGCCTTTGGCCTTGTGGATTCAGAACTGGCTTGCCTGCAGAAGGCAGAGAGTGGTTGTGGATGGGTCTTTTTCTGCATGGAGGTCAGTCACCAGTGGAGCACCCCAGGGATCTGTTCTGGGACCCTTGCTGTTTATAATTTTCATAAATGACCTGGATGAGGAAGTGGAGGGATAGGTTGGTAAGTTTGCCAACGACATGAAGGTTGGTGGTGTTGTGGATAGTTTGGAGGGAAGTCAGAAGTTGCAGCAAGACATAAATAGGATGCAAAACTGGGCGGAGAAGTGGCAGATGGACTTCAACCCGGATAAATGTGTAGTGGTCCATTTTGGCAGGATCAAATGATATTATATAGGAGTGTAATATCAAGGGTAAGACTCTTAGCAGTATAGAGGATCAGAAGGACCTTGGGGTCCGGGTCCATAGAACTCTTAAATCGGCCTCGCAGGTAGAGGATGTGGTTAAGAAGGCGTATGGTGTACTGGCCTTCACTAATCGAGGGATTGCGTTTAGGAGTAGGGAGATGATGCTGCAGCTTTATAAGACCTTAGTCAGACCCCACTTGGAGTACTGTGCGCAGATCTGGTCACCTCATTACAAGAAAGATGTGGAAGCTATTGAAAGAGTGCAGAGGAGATTTACAAGGATGTTGCCTGGATTGGGTCCCATGTCTTATGAGGATAGGTTGAGGGAGCTCGGTCTTTTCTCCTTAGAGAGACGAAGGATGAGAGGTGACCTGATAGAAGTGTATAAGATGTTGAGGGGTATTGATCAGGTGGATCCTCAGAGACTTTTTCCAAGGGCTGAAATGGCTGCCACAAGAGGACACAGGTTTAAGGTGCTGGGGAGTAGGTACAGAGGAGATGTCAGGGGTAAGTTTTTCACTCAGAGGGTGGTGGGTGAGTGGAATCGGCTGCCATCAGTGGTGATGGAGGTAAATTCGATAGGGTCGTTTAAGAGACTTCTGGATGAGTACATGGGATTTAACAGGATTGAGGGTTATAGGTACCTCGTAGGTAGTGACATGATCAGTACAACTTGTGGGCCGAAGGGCCTGTTTGTGCTGTAGTTTTCTATGTCTAATGTCTTTTTCTAATTGTTTTTTTTTTAAAGTTTGCATTCCTCGATGTGAAGGTCCATAAACAAAGGAAATGCTGTGTGCAGCATCTTACTGATAATGGTGACTGTCTCCTGGGTCTGCCTCTGAGAGCAGTCTCTCTCAATCTGGGGGGGAATCTTATAACCCAGACTTGCATCATGTCACTTTGTCTGGGCAAGATCAGAATTTACATCCCTCTCCTGCTTTCGAGTTTGGGTATCGAACAGTAGGCCTTGAGCCATCCCACAGGGACGAGGAGATAGCCTAGTGGTACTACTCATATTATCACTAGGCTATTAATCTCTGGGGGCCTGGGTTTGAATCCCACCACGGCAGATGATGGAATTTGAATTCAACAAAAAAAAATTTGGAATTAAGAATTTGCTGATGACCATGTCAATTGTCGGAAAAACCCATCTGGTTCACTAATGTTCTTTAGGGAAGGAAATCTGCCTTCCTTGCCTGGTCTGGCCTACAGGAGACTCCAGATCCACAACAATGTGATTGATGGAAAACATTGGTTTTGTGAAGGGGAGGTCGTGCCTCATGAACTTGATCGAGTTTTTGGAGGGAATGACAAATATGATTGATGAGGGCAGGGCAGTGGATGTTGTCTACATGGACTTCAGTAAGGTCTTTGACAAGGTTCCTCATGGCAGACTGGTGCAGGAGGTGAAGTCGCATGGGATCAGAGGTGAGCTGGCAAGATGGATTCAAAACTGACTCAGTCAAAGAAGACAGAGGATAGCAGTGGAAGGATGCGTTTCTGAATGGAGGGCTGTGACAAGTGGCGTTCCTCAGGGATAAGTGCGGGGACCTTTGCTGTCTGTAATATATATAAATGATTTGGAAGAAAATGTAATTGGTTTGATTAGTAAGTTTGTGGATGACAAAAAGGTTGGTGGATTTGTGGATAGCGATGAGGGCCATCAGAGGGTACAGCAGGATATAGATCGGTTGGTGATTTGGGCACAAAAATGGCAGATGAGTGTTAATCTGGACAAATGTGAGGTAATGCATTTTGGAAGGTCTAACACAGACAGTAAATGGCTGAATTCTTAAGAGTATTGATAGGCAGAGGGATCTGGGTGTACAGGTACACAGGTCACTGAAAGTGGCAATGCAGGTGGAGAAGGCAGTCAAGAGGCATAGGGCATGCTTGCCTTCACTGGCCGAGGCATTGAGTTTAAAAATTGGCAAGTCGTGTTGTAGCTTTATAGAACCTTAGGCCGCACTTGGAATATAGTGTTCAATTCTAGTCGCTACACCACCAGAACAATGTGGAGGCTTTGGAGAGGGGACAGAAAAGATTTATCAGGATGTTGCCCAGTATGAGGGCATTAGCTATGAGGAGAAGTTGGAGAAACTTGCTTTATTCTCACTGGAACGATGGAGATTGAGGGGCGGCCTGATAGAATTCTATGAGATTATGAGAGGTGTGGACAGAGTGGATAATCTTTCCCAGGGTGGAAGAGTCAATTACTAAGGGGTTTAAGGTGCGAGGGGCAAGGTTAAAAGGAGATGTATGATGCAGATTTTCTTTTTAACAAGAGAATAGTGGATGCCTGGAACTCGTTGCCAGGAGAGGCAGTAGAAGCAGATACGGTAGTGACTTTTAAGAGGCATCTTGACAAATACATGAATAGGATGGAAATAGAGGGATATGGTCCCCGGAAGGGGAGTGGGTTTTAGTTAAGTCGAGCAGCATTGTTGGTGCAGGCTTGGAGGGCTGAAGGGCCTGTTCCTCTGCTGTACTTTTCTTTGTTCTTGCCCTCTGAAATGGCCTAGCAAGCCACTCAGTTCAAGGGTGATTAGGGATGGGCAATACATGCTGGCCATGTCTCACGAATGGATTAAATTTTTAAAAAATGAGGAGAAATCCTGTGGTGTTTGGAAACACCCACAATTGGGAATTAGCTGATGTGGGGTCAGAGATCAGAAACGCTCCGAGTTGGACAGGGTCCTCACATTACTCTGTTTTGGAGCACTCATCCTGTGGCCTGTTCCAGAATCCTTTAAACCCAAAGTCTGTATGTTAAGTGGGCTAACCCTCCATCAGAGAAATATTCAAGGGCAGATGAGTAGCTCTGAGGAATTAAAACTATTCTTCATGCATAGATAGAACATAGAATATTACAGTGCAGTACAGGCCCTTCGGCCCTCGATGTTGCGCTGACCAGTGGAACCAATCTAATGACCCTCTAACCTAAACTATTCCAATGTTATCCATACGCTTATCCACAAAATGTCCTCATCTGAAATGAGATACAAACTGAGAAACAAAAATGAGATGGGATACAAAATGTTCTCAGCTGAAACTCCAACCCAGTCTAAAGAAACAAACCTCTATGACTCTAAGACTCATTAGTGTTCTTGTCAAGTAATTTGAGATAAAAAAAACAAGATCAGCCAATGCTGCAGACGCTTACCAGGACAAGCATTATCTGTGAATAGCGAAAACCGTTTTAGAGTGCTACTCTCCCATCAGAACATTGAACAGTACAGGCCCTTCGGCCCTCAATGTTGTGCCGAGCTACGTCTAAACCCAAGATCAAGCTATCCCACTCCCTATCATTCTGGTGTGCTCCATGTGCCTATCCAATAACCGCTTGAAAGTTCCTAAAGTGTCCGACTCCACTATCACAGCAGGCAGTGTATTCCACACCCCAACCACTCTCTGAGTAAAGAATCTACCTCGGACATCCCTCCTATATCTCCCACCATGAACAAAGAACAAAGAACAACACAGCACGGGAAACAGGCCCTTCGGCCCAATGAGCCCACGCCGCCATCTTAACAATGTGTTTTTCCTCCTCCACCCTTGACCCATGTCTATGCTTATGGTACCCCCATTGGAAACCAGATTGAGGGGAGAATAATTTAGGGACAATTTGTTACACCAATCAGCCTAACAGCACATCTTTGGGGTGTGGGAGGAAACCGGAGCACCCGGAGGAAACCCACGCGACCATAGGGAGAAAGCGCAAACTCCCACAGACACTGGCCCAAATCCATGTATCTGCACAGCAAACAGTGATAGTCACTGAGCTGTTGTGGTGCCTATCCTTATAGTTATGCCCCCTAGTAACAGCTACATCCACCCAAGGAAACAGTCTCTGCATGTCCACTCTATCTATTCCCCTCATCATCTTATAAATCTCTATTAAGTCACCTCTCATCCTCCTCCGCTCTAAAGAGAAAAGCCCCAGCTCCCTCAACCTTTCCTCATAAGACCTACCCTCCAAACCAGGCAGCATCCTGGTAAATCTCCTCTGCACTCTCTCCAATGCTTCCACATCCTTCTTATAGTGAGGTGATCAGAACTGCACACAATATTCCAAATGTGTTCTCAACAACATCTGTATAGTTGCAGCATAACCCCACGGCTCAAACCCCCTGTAAATAAACACTATAAGCCTTCTTCGTGGCTCTATCCACTTAAGTGGCAACCTTCAGTGATCTGTGGATATGAACCCCAAGATCTTTCTGTTCCTCCACATTCCTCAGAACCCTGCCATTGACCCTGTAATCCGCATTCAAGTTTGACCTACCAAAATGAATCACCATGCACTTATCAGGGTTAAACTCCATCTGCCACTGTTCGGCCCAGCTCTGTATCCTATCAATGTCTCTTTGCAGCCTACAAGAGCCCTCCACCTCATCCACTACTCCACCAATCTTGGTGTCATCAGCAAATTTACTAACCCACCCTTCAACCCCCTCTTCCAAGTCATTGATAAAAATCACAGATAGCAGAGGACCCAGCACTGATCCTTGTGGTACACCGCTGGTAACTGGCCTCCAGTCTGAAAATTTTCCTTCCACCACCACCCTCTGTCTTCTATGAGACATGATGTGGGTATGCCGGCGTTGGACTGGCGTAAACACAGTAAAAAGTCTGACAACACCAGGTTTTAGTCCAACCTATTTATTTGACAATATACTCGCAAGCTTTCGGGTTAGCCCCTTCGTCAGGTGAATGGAGAGTTCTGGCCTCAGACAGAGCATATAAAGCACAGACAGTTTAGAGATTACTGATTAGAATGCGAATCCTTACACCTAACCTGCTGTTCAAGACCTGAAGTGGCTGATAATGTGAGTGGAAGGAGCACTGATCACAGTTTAAAGAGATGTGTATTGTCTCCAGACAGTACAGTAAGTGAGGTTTTGCAAACCCAGGCAAGTCACGGGGGTTACAGATAGTGCGACATGAACCCAAGATCCCTGTTGAGACCGTCCTCATGTGTGCGGAACTTGGCTATCAGTCTCTGTTCAGCGACTCTGCGCTGTCGTGTGTCATGAAGGCCGCCTTGGAGGATGCTTACCCGAAGGTCAGAGGCTGAATGCCCGTGACCACTGAAGTGTTCGCCAACAGGAAGGGAACAGTCTTGCCTGGTGACTGTCGAGCGATGTTCATTCATCCGTTGTCGTAGCGTCTGCATGGTCTCCCCAATGTACCATGCTTCGGGACATCCTTTCTTGCAACGTATCAGGTAGACAATGTTGGCCGAGTTGCAAGAGTATTTACCATGTACCTGGTGGACGGTATTCTCACGTGTGATGATGGTATCCATGTCGATGATCCGGCATGTCTTGCAGAGGTTGCTGTGGCAGGGTTGTGTGGTATTGTGGTCACTGTTCTCCTGAAGGCTGGGTAGTTTGCTGCGAACAATGGTCTGTTTGAGGTTGTGTGGTTGTCTGAAAGCAAGAAGTGGGGGTGTGGGGATAGCCCTGGCGAGATGTTCGTCTTCATCAATGATATGTTGAAGACTCCGGAGAAGATGTCGTAGCTTCTCTGCTCCGGGGAAGTACTGGACGACGAAGGGTACTCTGTCCACTGTGTCCCGTGTTTGCCTTCTGAGGAGATCGGTGCGGTTTTTCGCTGTGGCGCATCGGAACTGCCGATCTATGAGTCGAGCACCATATCCTGTTCTTATGAGGGCATCTTTCAGGGTCTGGAGGTGTCTGTCACGATCCTCCTCATCTGAGCAAATCCTGTGTATACGGAGGGCTTGTCCATAGGGAATGGCTTCTTTAACATGTTTAGGGTGGAAACTGGAGAAGTGGAGCATTGTGAGATTGTCAGTGGGCTTGCGGTACAGTGAGGTGCTGAGGTGACCGTCCTTAATGGAGATGCGTGTGTCCAAGAATGCAACTGATTCTGGGGAATAGTCCATGGTGAGTCTGATGGTGGGGTGGAATTTGTTGATATCATCATATAGTTGTTTCAGTGATTGTTCACCATGAGGCCAAAGGAAGAAAATGTCATCGATGTATCTAGTGTACAGCATCGGTTGAAGATTCTGTGCAGTGAAGAAGTCTTGTTCGAACCTGTGCATGAAGATGTTGGCATATTGAGGTGCAAATTTGGTCCCCATGGCTGTTCCATGTGTCTGGATGAAAAACTGGTTGTTGAAGGTGAAGACATTGTGGTCCAGGATAAAGCGGATGAGTTGTAAAATTGCATCTGGAAACTGGCAGTTGTCAGCATTGAGTACTGAGGCAGTCGCAGCAATGCCATCGTTGTGGGGGATGTTGGTGTAGAGCGCTGAGACATCCATTGTGACGAGGAGTGTCCCTGGTTCAACTGCTCCGTGTGTGCTGAGTTTCAGTAGAAAGTCCGTAGTGTCGCGACAAAAGCTGGGGGTTCTTTGTACAATGGGTTTCAGGATGCCCTCGACGTAGCCGGAGAGGTTCTCACACAGAGTTCCATTGCCCGATACGATGGGACGGCCAGGTGTGTTTGCCTTGTGTATCTTTGGGAGGCAGTAGAGATCTCCAATGCGGGGAGTACGTGGAATGAGAGCACGGAGGGTGCTCTGAAGGTCCGGATCAAAGGTCTTGATCAGATTGTTGAGTTGACGAGTGTGTTCTTTGGTCGGATCTGTGGGTAATTGTCTGTAGTGTTCCTCATTGTTTAGTTGTCGGTACACTTCTTTACAGTAATCCGTTCTGTTCAGTATGACGATGGCCCCTCCTTTGTCTGCTGGTTTGATGACAATGTTGCGGTTGGTCTTGAGAGCGTGGATGGCGTTGCGTTGTGCTTGGGTGATGTTCGGGGCTGACTTGTGAGTGCGGCTGATGAATCTGGTGTTAACGCACCTCCTGATGGTTTGGGCATACAAGTCTAGTCGAGGGCAGCGGCCTTCCGGAGGAGTCCAATTGGATTCCTTCCTCTTAGGCTGTTGCACTGCGGATCTCTCTGTCGGCTGTTCTGGTTCATCGACTGTCTCATTGTGTTCGTTGCTGGCCTCTTGGGGTTTGTGGAAAAACTCCCGCAGCCTCATTCGCCTGATGAATTCCTCTGTGTCCGCTGCGAGACCGATGGGGTCCATTTTGGTGGTGGGGCAGAAATTGAGCCCTCGGCTGAGAACTTCGATTTCATCTGGTTGAAGTGTATAGTCCGACAAGTTGACAATAGACCTCCCTGCAGTAGTGCTGTTTTCTACTGTGGTGCCGGGGGAGGCTTGGTTGTTGCTGGCGGCGATGCCGAGTTTCTCAAGTTTCCTATTCTTGGAGTGCATGTAGGTGGTGTAGTTTCTTTGGTGTAGTTTCTATGAGACAGTCAGTTACTTATCCAATTGGCCAAATTTCACTCTATCCCGCACCTCCTTATCTTCATGAGCCTACTATGGGCAATCTTATCAAATGCCTTACTAAAATCCATGTATATGACATCAACTGCTCTACCATCATCTACACACTCAGTTACCTCCTCAAAGAATTCAATCAAATTTGTGGGGCAGGACTTACTCCTCACGAAACCATGCTGACTATCCCGGATTAAACTGCATCTTTCCAAATGGTCATAAAACCCTATCTCTCAGGACCCTTTCCATTAACTTACCGACCACCAAAGTAAGACTAACTGGCCTATAATTACCAGGGTCATTCCTATTTCCTTTCTTGAAGAGAGGAACAACATTCACCACTCTCCAGTTTTCTGGCATAATCCCCGTGGACAGTGAGGACCCAAAGATCAAAGCTAAAGGCTCCACAATCTCACCTCTAGACTCCCAAAGTATCCTAGGATGCATCCCATCTGGCCCAGGGGACTTATCAACCCTCAGGTTTTTTCAAAATTGCTAATATATCTTCCCTCAGAACATCTACCTCCCCCATCCTATCAGCCTGTATCATGCACTCATCCTCAAAAAGTATTCATTCAATGCCTCACCTATTTCTTCTGACTCCATGCACAAGTTCCCACTACTATCCTTGACTGGCCCTAACCTCACCCTGGTCATTCTTTTATTTCTCACATAAGAGTAACAAGCCTGGGGATTTTCTTTTATCTGACCGGCCAAGGACTTCTCATGCCCCCTCCTGCCTCTCCTAAGCCTTTTCTTTAACTCATTCCTTGCTACCTTGTAACCCTCAAGCGACCCAACTGAACCTTGTTTTTTCATCCTTACATACGTTTCCTTCCTTTTTCCTCTTAACAAGACATTCAACCTCCTTTGTGAACCACGGTTCCCTCACTCAGCCATTTTCTCCCTGCCTGACAGGGACATACCTATCAAGAACATGCAGTATTTGTTCCTTGAAAAAGCTCCACTTTTTGTTTGTGCCCATACCTGACAGTTTCTGTTCCCTTCTTATGCTCCCTAATTCTTGCCTAATCGCATTATAATTACCCTGCCCCAATTATAAACCTTGCCCTGCCGTGTGACCTTATCCCTCTCCATTGTAATAATGAAGGACACCAAATTGTGGTCACTATCTCTCAAGTGCTCTCCCACAAACAAATCTAACACTTAGCCTAGTTCATTACCCAGTACCAAGTCCAATGTGACCCCACCTCTTGTCGACTTACCCACATATTGAGTCAGGAAACCTTCCTGCACACACTGTACAAAAGCTGTCCCATCCGAACTATTCGACCTATAAAGGTTCCATTCAATATTTGGAAAGTTAAAATCACCCATGATAACTACCCTGTGACCTCCACACCTATCCATAATCTGCTTTGCCATTTCCTCCTCCACATCTCTATTACTATTTGGGGGCCTATAGAAAACCCCTAACAACATGACCGCTCCTTTCCTATTTCTAACTTCAGCCCATATTACCTCAGTAGGCAGATCACCCTCGAAATGCCTTTCAGCAGCCGTTAAACTATCCTCGATGAACAATGCTACTCCTCCACCTCTTTTACTACCTTCCCTACTCTTACTGAAACATCCTGGAACTGCCAACAACCATTCCTCTCTCTGTTCTAACCATGTCTATATAATGGCCACAACATCATAGTCCCAAGTACCAACCCACGCTCCAAGTTCACCTACCTTATTCCTGATGCTCCTTGCATTGAAGTAGATACACTTCAACCCATCATCCTGTCTGCCTGTACATTCCTGTGACCCTGATACCTTCCTCAGTACCTCACGACCCTCAACACTGACTTTTGGACTACATCTCATTTTCCCATCCCCCTGACAAATTAACTTAAACCCCCCGAAGAGCTGACACAAATTCCCCTCCCAGGATATTAGTGCCCCTCTGGTTCAGGTGCAAACCGTCCTGTTTGCACAGGTCCCACCTTCCCCAGAATGTGCTCCAATTATCCATGTAAATGAAACCCTCTCTCCTACACCATCCCTGCAGCCACATGTTAATCTGCACTCTCTCCCTGTTCCTCAACTCACTAGCACATGGCACCGGCAACAAACCAGAGATGACAACATGCTTTGTCCTGGCTCTCAGCTTCCATCCTAACTCCCTAAATTCCTGTTTTAAATCCCCATCCCTTCTTCTACCTACGTCGTTGGTACCGATGTAGTGCACACTGGTACCACATTGAGGGGAGGGAGAAAGAGAACTGGATGTTGTTAGGCAGTGAAAGTGCTGAATGAATTATTGAACCAGGGAAGAGGATACAGGGAGCAGAACAATTAATGGGAACTAAGGATTGGAAGGGCGATTGGGAAATCTTGCCATAAGGAGAATGCTCTAATTATCCAGGAATGTAACAAATAATGGTGGGTAATCCCTGGGTGTATTGAGCAGCCCCTCGGTCATGCATATAGGAGAAATCATCAACCCCAAACCATATCAGCATTGGTCCCAGTAGCTCTGGTTTAGCCATATATCATTTGCAAAATATTCCAATGAGGAATTCACAGTCGCATCTTAGAAGTTGTTTTACAACAGACAGAACCTGATACTAATCAAAAACTCCACTGTGGTTTCTCGTTGCATTTCAAAGTGGAATTATGTACATGAAGCTCAGGATGCCCACGTCTGGGCAATTTCAACTTACCTGACAAACAGCTGCCATCGGTGATCTGGGCCATTTCCTTCTACCAGTCCCCACTGATACATTGGGAAGGACACATTTGGAATTCCTGTCTCAAACCCACTCATACCAGACACATCCCTGCTTCATTTTCAAATGGACCATTATCTTCCGTTAATGAGAAATGAGTTTTATGGAATTCTCCAGCACAGGACTAAATTCAGAAGGAGCCCCAACTTTACAAGGAAGGGGACAAAAATATATAAATGGGCAGGATTGGAAGAACTCAATTCTGCACATTTCTCAATGAAATAACCCAGTCAGGATCCCACAGCATCATCTTTTTAGTGTCAGGATGAGTCAACGTTCATACTTGAAGTTCATACATTTGTGGTTCATAGAAGAAGCACTGTGCGGGTACCAGAAGCAGAAACTTACAAGAGTTTTCTCTCTCAGCCCAGGACAGGCAAAAGGGAGACAAGTTTCCATAGTGACAGTAACCGAACAACAAGTTCCAAATGTCACAGGAATTCTACAGTGCAGAAAAGGCCATTTGACCCATCGGGTCTGCACTGACTCTGAAAGAACAACCCACCACGCTCTCCCCTTCACCCTATCCTTGTAACCCCACACATTTAGCACAGTCAATCTACCTAATCCGCACTCTTTGGGAGGAAACCGGAGCACCTGGAGGAAACCCACACAGACACGGGGAGGATATGCAAAATCCACACAGTGACCCGAGGCCGGAATCAAACGCAGGATCCTGGTGTTGTGAAGCAGCAGTGCTAACCACTGTGCCACCATGTCGCCCACAGTAGAGGGAAGGAGAAAGGGACAGACAGAGAAAGAGAGAGAGAGAGAGCTGCCTGAAGATTCAGGGATTCAACCTGTCCTTTCTTAAGTCAGCACTTGGAGTCTGAGACACAGGTCTCCAAACCGAGCATTCCCACAGCAGTCTGCAGCATACCTGCATGATTCCTACCAACACTAATGTGCCGTGGCACCCAGGTTGGAAATCAGTAGTGCGCAGAATAAATTGGTGTCCCCAATTACTTGTACCATCAACTAAAAGGAACAGCTTTTCAATGCAGCAGTCAGTACACACTCCAGCAGAAATCTCAGTATTACAGATAGAGGTTTTACAATCGGTTCACCAGTCAGGGATGAGACTCACCAATGAGCTGTCTCAGCTCCTCACAGAGGCTGATGTGGGGAAACTGCAGCATCTGTCGCCATTTCTTACTTTTACCTTTCCATTTCCCATCACCACCTGCACAGGAAAGAGAGAGAGATCATGGATCACATCACTGCCAGGGACGAGAGGGAGGGGGCTGAGCCTAGCAGGATGGGGGAAGGGGGCGGATGGAGGGGGGGTTGGGGGAGTGGGTGAGGCGGGGTGGAGGGAGGGGGCGGAGCTAAGGGGCGAGGCGGGGCAGGGTGGAGAGGGGGTGAGGCGGGGCTAGGGGGCGAGGCGGGGGAGGGGGCGAGGCAGGGAGCAGAGGCAGTGCAGGGGAAGTGGAGGAGAGGGAGCGGGGCGCGGTGAGGGGTCAGGTCAGGGCATGGGAAGGGGGCGGGGAAAAGGGGCAGGGGAAGGCGCGACGTGAGGCAGGCGGAGGGACGACGTGGGGTGGGCGGAGGGGCAGGGGATGGAGCGGGGTGAGGGGTCAGGGTGTGGGGAGGGTGTAGGGTATGAGGTGGGGCGTGGGGAGGGGGGTGATGGGTGTGAGGGTGGGGGAGGAAGGTTGAGAGTGTGGAGCGTGGTGGGGCAGGGGGCTGCGGAGGAATCAGTGGTGAGGGCGGGACATGGGAGGGGGCAGGACGTGGGAGGAGCAGGGCGAGGGGGCATGGCAAGGGGTTGAGGGGGTGGGCAGGTGGAGGGGGTGGCAGCAGCAGCAGGCAGGGGCAGGGGGCGGCAACAGGCCAGGGGGAGGGGTAATGCAGGACAGGGGAGGGTTGGTGCCAGGCGGGGGAGGGGTAACAGATCTAACACACACATCTTTGGAATGTGGGGGGAACCCGGATGAAACATAGGCAGACAGGGGGAGAACATGCAGACTGCACACAGAGATTGACCCAAGCTCCGATTCTGGGTACCTGGCACTGTGAGGCAGTCGTGCTGACCACCGTTCTCATCCTCTCTGGCTCAGTGACACTGGAGGTTCACTTTCTCTGGCTCAACAGCACTAGATTCTCACTCTCTCTGTCTCAGCAACACTGTGTTCTCACCCTCTCTGGCTCTCAGCAACACTGTGTTCTCACCCTCTCTGGCTCTCAGCAACACTGTGTTCTCACCCTCTCTGGCTCTCAGCAACACTGTGTTCTCACCCTCTCTGGCTCTCAGCAACACTGTGTTCTCACCCTCTCTGGCTCTCAGCAACACTGTGTTCTCACCCTCTCTGGCTCTCAGCAACACTGTGTTCTCACCCTCTCTGGCTCTCAGCAACACTGTGTTCGCACCCTCTCTGGCTCTCAGCAACACTGTGTTCGCACCCTCTCTGGCTCTCAGCAACACTGTGTTCGCACCCTCTCTGGCTCTCAGCAACACTGTGTTCTCACCCTCTCTGGCTCTCAGCAACACTGTGTTCGCACCCTCTCTGGCTCTCAGCAACACTGGATTTTCCTCTGTCAGGCCCTCAGTAATATTAGAACATAGAACATTACAGTGCAGAACAGGCCCTTCGGCCCACGATGTTGCGCCGACCAGTTAAAAAACAATGACCCTCTAACCTAAACCAATCCCTTTTCTTCCATAAACCTATCCACGGATCTCTTAAACGCCCCCAAACTAGGCGCATTTACAACCGCAGCAGTCAGGGCATTCCAATCCCTCACCACCCTCTGGGTAAAGAACCTACCCCTGACATCCGTCCTATAACTACCCCCCCTTAATTTAAAGCCATGCCCCCTCGTGCTAGCTTTCTCCATCCGAGGAAAAAGGCTATCACTATCCACCCTATCTAAACCTCTAATCATCTTATATGTTTCAATAAGATCCCCTCTTAGCCGCCTTCTTTCCAGCGAAAACAACCCCAAATCCCTCAGTCTGTTCTCATAGGACCTCCCCTCCATACCAGGCAACATCCTGGTAAACCTCCTCTGCACCCTCTCCAAAGCCTCCACATCCTTCTTGTAATGTGGGGACCAGAACTGCACACAGTACTCCAAGTGCGGCCGCACTAGAGTTGTGTACAGTTGCAACATGACGCTGCGACTCCTAAATTCAATCCTCCTACCACCCTCTCTGGCTCTCAGTAACACTGCATTCTCACCCTCTCTGGCTCTCAGTAACACTGCATGCTCACCCTCTCTGGCTCTCAGTAACACTGCATGCTCACCCTCTCTGGCTCTCAGTAACACTGCATGCTCACCCTCTCTGGCTCTCAGCAACACTGCATGCTCACCCTCTCTGGCTCTCAGTAACACTGCATGCTCACCCTCTCTGGCTCTCAGTAACACTGCATGCTCACCCTCTCTGGCTCTCAGTAACACTGCATGCTCACCCTCTCTGGCTCTCAGTAACACTGCATGCTCACCCTCTCTGGCTCTCAGTAACACTGCATGCTCACCCTCTCTGGCTCTCAGTCACACTGGATGCTCACCCTCTCTGGCTCTCAGTCACACTGCATTCTCACCCTCTCTGGCTCTCAGTCACACTGCATTCTCACCCTCTCTGGCTCTCAGTAACACTGGATGCTCACCCTCTCTGGTTTTCAGTAACACTGCATTCTCACCCTCTCTGGCTCTCAGTAACACTGCATTCTCACCCTCTCTGGCTCTCAGTAACACTGCATGCTCACCCTCTCTGGCTCTCAGCTACACTGGATGCTCACTCTCTCTGGCTCTCAGTAACACTGCATTCTCACCCTCTCTGGCTCTCAGTAACACTGCATTCTCACCCTCTCTGGCTCTCAGTAACACTGCATTCTCACCCTCTCCGGCTCTCAGTAACACTGCATGCTCACCCTCTCCGGCTCTCAGCAACACTGCATGCTCACCCTCTCTGGCTCTCAGCTACACTGGATGCTCACTCTCTCTGGCTCTCAGTAACACTGTATTCTCACCCTCTCTGGCTCTCAGTAACACTCTATTCTCACCCTCTCTTGGTCTCAGTTACACTGATGCTCACCCTCTCTGGCTCTCAGTAACACTGTATTCGCCACGATGTTCTCCAGTTCCATTCCGCTGCTGCACCGTCCCCTGTCTCTCTGGGACTCCCGGAAGAGCCTCTCCGATCCGATACCTGTCAGTCCCGGGCCCGCCCCCTCACTCTCATTGGCTGCTCGTTTTGTAATTCCGCATTCGGGGACACCGTCACGGGCTCGCTCTCCACCAATCAGAATAAAGGAGGTGGCGGCGGTGCCGGGGATAGGGGACAGGGGATAGGGGACAGGGGGCGGGGCGGGGAAAGGGGAAGGTGGGGAAGGTGGGGAGACAAGTGGAAAGGACCGGGGCGGGGGGGAGGAGGAGGAGAGGATGGGAGAGGGGAGAGGGTGGGAGGAGAGGACGGGGGATGGGGGAGGGTGAGAGTGAGGGGGTGGGGGGGATGGGGGTGGAGGGGAAAATGGAGGGCTAGGTGGGGGGGGGGAGAGAGGGGCGGGGAGAAGGGGGTGGGGAGAGAAGTGGAGAGGATGGGCGATGGGGGGGAGATGATGGAGGGAGGGGATGGGGGAGAGGGGATTGGGGAGAGTGGATGGGGGGAGGGGGGGAGGGGATGGGGGAGAGGAGATGGGGGGGAGGGGAGAGGAGATGGGGGGAGAGGAGATAGGGGAGGGGGAGAGGAGATGGGGGGAGAGGAGATGGGGGGAGGGGATGGGGGGGGAGGGGATAGGGGGGGAGGAGATGGGGGGAGGGGGAGAGGAGATGGGGGGAGGGGGAGAGGAGATGGGGGGAGGGGGAGAGGAGATGGGGGGGGGGAGAGGAGATGGGGGGAGGGGGAGAGGAGATGGGGGGAGGGGGAGAGGAGATGGGGGGAGGGGGAGAGGAGATGGGGGGGCGATAGGGGGAGAGGAGATGGGGGGAGGGGATGGGGGGGAGAGGAGATGGGGGGAGGGGGAGAGGAGATGGGGGGGCGATAGGGGGAGAGGAGATGGGGGGAGGGATAGGGGGAGAGGAGATGGGGGAGAGGGGAGGGGGAGGGGGAGAGGAGATGGGGGGGCGATAGGGGGAGAGGAGATGGGGGGAGGGGATAGGGGGAGAGGAGATGGGGGAGAGGGGAGGGGGAGGGGATAGGGGAGAGGAGATGGGGAGGGGGAGGGAAGATGGGGGAGAGGAGATGGGGAGGGGGAGAGGAGATGGGGGAGGGGAGATGGGGGGAGAGGAGATGGGGGAGGGGGAGAGGAGATGGGAAGAGGGGGAGGAGGGAAGGGGAGAATAGGGGGAGAGGAGATGGGGGAGAGGAGATGGGAAGAGGGGGAGGAGGGAAGGGGAGAATAGAGGAGGAGGGGATGGGGGGAGGAGGAGGGGATGGGGGAGGGTGAGATTGAGGGGGTGGGGGGGATGGGGTGGAGGGAGGGGGGGAAAATGGAGGGCTGGGTGGGGGGGAGAGAGGGGCAGGGAGAAGGGGGTGGGGAGAGAAGTGGAGAGGATGGGGGGTGGGGGGTGGGGGGCCGGGGATGGGGGAAAGAAGATGGAGGGAGGGGATAGGGGGAGAGGAGATGGGGGGAGGGGTTAGGGGGAGAGGAGATGGGGGGAGGGGTTAGGGGGAGAGGAGATTGGGGGAGGGGGAGATGGGATGGGGGAGAGGGGGGGAGGGGATGGGGGAGAGGGGAGGGAGGGGATGGGGGAGAGGGGAGGGAGGGGATGGGGGAGAGGGGAGGGAGGGGATGGGGGAGAGGGGAGGGAGGGGATGGGGGAGAGGGGAGGGAGGGGATGGGGGAGAGGAGATGGGGGGGAGGGGAGGGAGAGGAGATGGGGAGGGGGAGGGGATAGGGGGAGAGGAGATGGGGAGGGGAGAGGGGAGGGAGGGGATGGGGGAGAGGGGAGGGAGGGGATGGGGGAGAGGGGAGGGAGGGGATGGGGGAGAGGGGAGGGAGGGGATGGGGGAGGAGGAGGGGAGAAGAGGGGGAGGAGGGAAGGGGGAAGAGGGAAGGGGAGAAGAGGGGGAGGAGGGAAGGGGAGAAGAGGGGGAGGAGGGAAGGGGAGAAGAGGGGGAGGAGGGAAGGGGAGAAGAGGGGGAGGGGGGACGGGGAGAAGAGGGGGAGGAGGGAAGGGGAGAAGAGGGGGGAACGGGAGAAGTCGGGGGGGAGGAGGGAAGGGGAGGAGGGGATGGGGGAGGAGGAGGAGGAGGAGGGGAGAAGAGGGGGAGGAGGGGATGGGGGAGGAGGGGATGGGGGAGGAGGAGGGGAGAAGAGGGGGAGGAGGGAAGGGGAGAAGAGGGGGAGGAGGGAAGGGGAGAAGAGGGGGAGGAGGGAAGGGGAGAAGAGGGGGAGGGGGAGGGGGAGGGGGGAAGAGGGGGAAGGGGAGAAGAGGGGGAGGAGGGAAGGGGAGAAGAGGGGGAGGGGGGAAGAGGGGGAAGGGGTGAAGTCGGGGGCGAGGAGGGAAGGGGAGAAGAGGGGGAGGAGGGGATGGGGAGGGGGAGGAGGGGATGGGGGAGGGGGAGGAGGGGATGGGGGGAGGATGGGATGGGGGAGGGGGAGGAGGGGATGGGAGGAGGAGGGGATGAGGAGGAGGGGGGGAGGGGATGGGGGGAGGGGGAGGGAGTGGGGGGAGGTGGTGGGGGGAGAGGATGGGGGGTGGGAGGAGAAGGGGAAGGGGAAAAGAGAGGGAGGAGGGAAGGGGAGAAGAGGGGGAGGAGGGAAGGGGAGAAGAGGGGGAGGAGGGAAGGGGAGGAGGGAAGGAGGAGATGAGGGGGAGGAGGGAAGGGGGAGAAGAGGGGGAGGAGGGAAGGGGGAGAAGAGGGGGAGGAGGGAAGGGGGAGGAGGGAAGGGGGAGAAGAGGGGGAGGAGGGAAGGGGGAGAAGAGGGGGAGGAGGGAAGGGGGAGAAGAGGGGGAAGGGGAGGAGGGAAGGGGGAGAAGAGGGGGAAGGGGGAGAAGAGGGGGAAGGGGGAGGAGGGAAGGGGGAGAAGAGGGGGAAGGGGGAGGAGGAGGGTAAGGGGGGGAGGAGGAGGGGGAGGGGGGAGGAGGGAAGGGGGAGGAGGAGGGGAAGGGGGGAGGAGGAGAAGAACGGGGGAGGGGGGTAAGGGGGAGGGGGAGGAGGGAGTGAAGTTGGGGGAGGAAGGAGGGGAGGGGGAGTAGTGGTGGAGTGGGGAAGAGGTTGGGGGAGGGGATGGGAGTGGGTGTGAGTTCTGGGGGGAGGGAGGGAAGGGAAGGGGGTGGGGGCAGGGGAGAGGGAGGGGAGGGTAGGGGTGGGGGCAGGGGAGAGGGAGGGTAGCGGGGGAGGGGAGGGAAGTGGGGCTCAGGGGGAGTGGGCAGAGAGGGCAGTTGTCGAGGTGTGCAGAGGTGGGTCTCGAGGTGTAGGCTGTCAAAACAGGCCTTCAGCAATGGACTGAACAAATGCCGGTAACTGGAAAGCATGTCAAGCTGAGGAAGATAAACAAATACCTGTTTTATTTCCTGCTACCTTATAACAGTGGAAGGGATCATACATGTGTTGAGAAGATTAGACTGAATTCATTGGAAGACAATGACATTTCAAAATAGTGACCGCCTGCACTCATATCCTCAGCGTGTAAGTTAGTCCGTGTCTCTGGAGAGATTTTGAAAGTCCTCAAAGCTTGACTAATATGCCAACAGTCTGGAGGGATGTCAGAAGTTGCAGCGGGACATTGGTAGGATGCAAGACTGGGCGGAGAAGTGGCAGATGGGCTTCAACGCGGATAAATGTGTAGTGGTCCATTTTGGTAGGTCCAGTGGGATGAAGGAGGACATATCAAGGGTAGGAGTCTTAGCAGTGTTGAGGAGCAGAAGGACCTTTGGGTCTGGGTCCATAGCACTCTTAAATCGGCCTCGCAGGTGGAGGATGTGGTCAAGAAGGCGCTTGGTGTACTGGCCTTCATTAATCGAGGATTGAGTTTAGGAGTCGGGAGGTAATGCTGCAACTTTATAAGACCCTTGTCAGACCCCACTTGGAGTACTGTGTGCAGTTCTTGTTGCCTCACTACAGGAAGGATGTGGATTGAGAGGGTGCAGAGGAGATTTACAAGGATGTTGCGTGGATTGGGAGGCATGCCTTATGAAGATAGGTTGAGGGAGCTGGGACTCTTCTTCCTGGAGAGACAAAGGTTGAGAGGCGACCTGATAGAAGTTTATAAAATGTTGAGAGGAATAGATAGGGTGGATTCTCGGAGGCTATTTCCCAGGGCTGAAATGGTCGCTATGAGAGGACACAGGTTTAAGGTGCTGGGGAGCAGGTGCAGAGGAGATGTTAGGGGTAAGTTTTTCACTCAGAGGGTAGTGAGTGAGTGGAATCGGCTGCTGTCGGTGGTGGTGGAGGCGAATTGGCTGGGGTCTTTTAAGAGACTTCTAGATGAGTATATGGGATTTAATAGGATTGGGAGTTATAGATAGTTCTATGACCTGGTAGGTATGGATATGATCGGTGCAACTTGTGGGCCGAAGGGCCTGTTTGTGCTGTAGTGTTCTATGTAGTATCTAGTTTCTTAATGGCTTGTGGGCCGCGACCACATATTGTGCCAAATTTACTGACAATACAAAGATAGAAAACAAGTAGGAGGATGCAAAAACAAAGGGATATGGATAAGTTAAACATTTGGAAAAATAATTTAAATGGAACAAGCAGAATATAAATGGAAACAGACTTCAGAACTGAGTAGAGCAGAGGGTCCTGCTACATTAATCACCAAAAATTAGTATGCAAGAGCAGCAAGTGTTTAGGAAGGCCTTTACGGTAACTAGGATGGAGAAAAAGGGAGGTCTTGCTATAATACAAAGGGCATTGGTGAGACCACACCCAGAATAGTCTGATCATTTGTTCTCCTTATTGAAGGAGGCAGTAGTTCAGAGAAGGTTCACTGCGTTGTTTCATGGGATGAAGGAATTATGTCATGAGGAAATGTTCAGCAGGTTGGGACCATTGCAGTTTAAAATGATGAGACATTATAAGATTCTCTTGCACAGACAGCAGTGGAGGCTGGGCCAGTGAACACACTTGAGGCTGAGTGAGGTAGATTTTTGATTGACGAGGGAATCAATGGTTATGGGGGACAAGGAGGAAAGTGAAGTTCAGACTACAATCAGATCAGCCACGGTCTTATTGAATAGAGGAACAGGCTTGATGGGCCAAATATCTTGCTCCTATTTCTCATACTCACTAATGATTTTCAGGAAGGAAATCTGTGGTAGTTACCTAGTCTGACCTACATGTAATTCCAAACCTACAGCAAAGTGGTTAACTTCAACCCACCCACAACAGGAAAGTTGAATTTGAATAAAACTAGAAGGTCCCGGCAGTATAGAGCAAGGCACTGGAAATGATAAGAACAAACCCAGTTTTCCTTACTGACATCTTGGGGCTTGTGTCGTAACTGGAAGAGCTCTAACCTGCATCTCTTTGGACTGTGGGAGTATACAGGAGTACCTGGAGGAAACACATGCAGACGCAGATAAAACGTGCAAATAAAGATGCTAGTGAGCTGCCTTCCTGAACATCTGCAGCCCTGGAGGTGTAGATAAAACCACAGTGCTGTTAAGTGGTTTAAATGACTAGAACAAAGGTGTTGTATTCCTCCAGTAGTGAAGCGAAGCTCTTGCTGATCTGAGTGCCCATGTATAGCTACTGGATGACCACAATGAGGACTTCTAAAATTCTGCTGCTGCTGGCCCACATTGCCTCATAGATGGCCAGTTTTGAATTGCGAGATCTGTTTGAAGTCTATGCCATTTAGCACATTGGGAGTGCTACACAACATGATGGAGGGTATCCTAATAAAAAGATGGGGACCTTGTCTCTACAAGGACTATCACTCCTACCGATACTGTCATGGACAGATGCATCTGCAATACGTAGACTGGTGAGGATGGGGTCAAATGTGTTTTTCCCTCGTTGGTTCCTTCACAACAGTCAAAGAACAAAGAAAATTAGAGCACAGACCCTCTAAGTGGTGTTCAAAATGAAGGAGTACTGATTATAAGCTGAGAGGAGATGGTACATGGTAATCAACAAGAGACTTCATAGGCTCCAGAGTCAATGTTGATGACTAACTTCCTCCTGACTGTAAACTACTGTGCTGCCACCTCAACCATGTCTGTCCTGCCAGTGACATAGAACATACCCAAGAATGATGATGCCCATGTCTGGGACATTATCTGACTGGTATGATTGTGTGAGCATGCTTCCGTAAACACATTACTTCCATTGTCACTTTTTTTCTTCCCTAAGCACAGCAGCTCTTAAACAATTATACAATGCGTTTTCAGCACTATTAAAACAGAAATAGTCACCATAAACATGAAGCATAGAATCATAGAGTGCAGAAAGAAGCCATTTGGCCCACTGAGACTGCACAGACTACAATCCCACCCAACCCTATCCCCATGCATTTACCCAGCTAGTCCCCCTGATACAAAGGGACAATTTAGTATGGCCAGTCCGTTAAACCTGCGCAACTTTGGACTGTGGAAGGAAACCAGAGCACCTGGAGGAAACCCACACAAACACGGGGAGGATGTGCAAACTCCACACTGACAGTGACCCAAGCCGGGAATCAAACCTGGGACCCTGGCTCTGTGAGGCAGCAGTGCTAACCATTGTGCCACCGAGCCACCCTAAAAGCAAAATCATAGCCTGCATAATTGGTTAGGGGGCCATATTAATGCACATAATATGAAGATGCTGACATTGGACTGGGGTGGGCAGAGTAAGAAGTCTCATAACACCAGGTTAAAGTCCAACAAGTTTATTTGGTATCATGAGCTTTCAGAGTACTGCTCCTCCATCACTCACGTGATGAAGGAGAAACGCTCCGAAAGCTCATAATCATTCCAACAATGCAGAAGGAGGCCATCGAGTCTGCACTGACATCAGAACCACCCAGGCACCATCCACATACTTAGAACATAAGAACATAACAAGAAATAGGAGCAGGAGTAGGCCATCTAGCCCTTTGAGCCTGCCCCGCCATTCAATAAGATCATGGCTGATGTGTCGTGGCTCAGTTCCACATTCCTGCCCTCTCCCCATAACCCTTAATCCCCTCGCCCATCAAAAACCCATCAACCCGCGTCTTAAAAATATTTAGTGAGGCAGCCTTCCCTTGCCATTGCCTCTAATCTATGCATCCCAGGACACTTAGCATAATCAACCTAATCCACACGTCGTCAGACTGTGGGAGGAAACCAGAGTACCAAATAAACCTGTTGGACTTTAACCTGGCCTTGTGAGACTTACTAATGCACATATGAGCAGAAACACTTATGCACACATAATTGATAGATAGAGTTTTACATCCCCTTGTGCATTTCAAACAAAGCTTTGTCCCAAATGCCTAAAACCATACCTCATCATAAGCTTAATTGCATATTAGATCCAGAGTATTTAGTCACTGTCCATATGTATACCTGCTCTGCCCAAGACTGCAAGAAACTACAAAAGGTTGCAAATGTAGTCCATCCATCAAGCAAACCAGCCTCCCATTCATTGACTGTCTACACTTCCCGCTGCCTCGGCAAAGCAGCCAGCATAATTAAGGACACCATGCATTTCGGACATTCTTCCACCTTCCTCTGTCGGAAAAAAGATACTAAAGTATGAGGTCATGTACCAACCAACTCAAGAACAGCTTCTTCCCTGCTGCCATCAGATTTCTTAATGGACCTACCTCACACTAAGTTGATCTTTCTCTACACCCTAGCTATGATTGTAACCTACATTCTGCACTCTCTCCTTTCCTTCTCTATGAACAATATGCTTTGTATAGCATGCGAGAAACAATAATTTTTACTGTATACTAATACATCTGACAATAATAAGTCAAATCAAAATCAAAAGTATATCATACTATACTTTATAAGACCCTTGTCAGGCCTCATTTAGAGTATTGTGCGCAGTTCTGGTCGCCTCACTATAGGAAAGATGTAGAAGCTATTGAGAGGGTACAGAGGAGATTTACAAGGATGTTGCCTGGACTGGGAGGCATGCCTTATGAAGTTAGGTTGAGGGAGCTGGGACTCTTTTCCCTGGAGAGACGAAGGTTGAGAGGCGACCTGATAGAAGTTTACAAGATGTTGAGAGGAATAGATAGGGTGGACTCTCAGAGGCTATTTCCCCGGGTTGAAATGGTTGCTACGAGAGGACACAGATTTAAGGTGCAAGGAGGGAAGTTCAGAAGTGATGTTAGGGGTAAGTTTTTCACTCAGAGGGTGGTGAGTGAATGGAATCGGCTGCCGTCAGTGGTGGTGGAGGCGAACTCGCTGGGGTCTTTTAAAAGACTTCTGGATGAGTATATGGGGTTTAATGAGATTGAGGGTTATAGATAGGTCTGTAGGTTGGTAGGTGTTGATGTGATCGGCGCAACTCGTGGGCCGAAGGGCCTGTTTGTGCTATAGTGTTCTATGTTCTATGTTCTATACATCAGGATAGAGAATAAATAACTACTATACTGAGCAATTAACATAAGTTGCAGGCATTACATCCAAAGTAAATGATTTAAAAGTATTAAGTAAAAAGATAATGACAGTGATACCAAATATCCATTTCACCTCATTTGTCCCACACAGTCAGCGGTTTCAGACAACCTCACCTCCATAGACAGAAAGGGAAGAGGTTGCACCCTTGAATGATGACTGTATCTGACGTTTAAAGAATAACTCCTGCATCCCCGGGAAAATGAAGAGAGAGCTTTCACCCTTAAAAAAAAACTCTTAAGATGAGCTGGGTGAAGCAAGCTGAATCTCACTCCATTTTTGTAAAGACTTTGTCTTAAAAGGCACACTTCCTTACAGGACTTAGCTAGGTAGAATTGTTGGCCATGTTGCCTTGCCACTTTGACAATTAGTTCCTTGGTCTGTTAGCAGTGGGAATGGATGATTGTATTCCTGGTCTGTTCACTATGATGTGGAGATGCTGGTGTTGGACTGGGTTAAACACAATAAGAAGTCTTACAACACCAGGTTAAAGTCCAACAGATTTATTTGGTAGCACAAGCCACTAGCTTTCGGAGTGCTGCTCCTTCATCAGGTGAGTGGGATTTCAGTTCACAAACAGGGCATATAAAGACACAAACTCAATTTATAAAATAATGGCTGGAATGCAAGTCTTTACAGTCTGCTTTCTTGCATCTTTGTAGAAATTTGATGTCTGTATTGATATGCGCGATCTCCTTGGAGATCCTCTCCACTTGGAGCCGGCAGTTTGCGGTGTTGATGGTAGCCATGATATGGAGATGCTGGCGTGCTCCAAGTGGAGAGGATCTCCAAGAAGATCGTTCACTATTACCTAGTCTTGGGCTTAAGGAACCGTATGCTCTGGATAATTTCAGCAGCAAATTGAATGCACCCCTACCAAGAAAAAAAAACTCTGATATAAACTGAGTTGGATGTTGTCCTTCAACTAATTTCCCACTTCCTCCCAGCCAACAATCCTAATATTTTTGTTCCTCACGTGATTTTGAAGAACATCCATTTTGTTTTCTGCAAGATGCATCCAGCACAGAGATCCTGGCACTGTGGTCTGTTAAGGTGAGCTTTCTATTGTTCGGACATAACTGTAAGAATCAACAGTCAGACAAGTTACATTTAGGGAGGAGTGCACTCATTACTGTGCACTCTGTTCCCATTCTTGTCTCATTCAGCCACCTGTGTACAAGATGCTCAGAGCGCAGCTGCTGCCATTGCTGAGCACCAGGGGCCTCCAGGCAACCGGCACCTGGCTCTGCACTCGGCGTGGCCCTTATTTGGACATTTCACTATATGGTTACGCTCACAAGAGGCTTTAGACCGGTAAGAGACACAAACAAATCTAAAATTAACTTGTGTATGAAAAAAACATTGATCATGAGCTGTTGCTACCCAAGTTCGACCAGACAGGCTTAACCAGAAGCCAAAATTGAAATAAAAGCAATTTACTGTGCCTGGGAAAATGCTGGAAAATCTCAGCAGGTCTGGCAGCATCTGAAAGGAGAGAAAAGAACTGACGTTTCGAGTCCAGATGACCCTTTGTCTACAGCTCTTTTTCCTTCTTATAGATGCTACCAAAACTGAAATGTTCAGGTTTCTGGCCTATTGAGAAGCAGACACCATGGCACCTGGCTTAGGCCCAGAAGAAGTGGAGCCAGGTGAGCAGAGTGACAGGTTACCTGTACCGAGCTCAGTCACCAGCCAGTGAGCCACTCTCGGAGAGAAGAGGTGGCAGTACCACAGCTTGGTGAAGGCATCGGCCAGCGTTGGGGTAAGGGAGAGGACACCGGCTGCTGCCACACTCATTCACTCACCTGGCCACTCCCGCTCAGGGCCGGTTTTTAAACACCTGCTCAAATCTCAACCAAAACCCTGTGGACAGGGTTTGCAGCTCTGGGTCTTGGTTGAGTGGCAAGCAGACCACATGCAAGACATCTTCCAACCCTGGGTATTTAAATGCCCTAAAGCTTGAATTCTAATCCTAAAAGTGTGTGTGCATCTCTGCACCGATTATTTTCCAATCGTCTGTTGCTCAAATTCTACAAAACCTTCTCAGAAAATCCTCAACATGCATGATAAAGATATCTGCCAATGCTCCTTGTGACACCAATGTAACATTGCTGGATCTACCTTTAGTTGAATACAATCAATTTTCAACAGAGCAGATCTAACTAAGAAATACCAAATCCTTGATGCACGATTTAACGATAAATACATATGTTCAATTTCCATAGTTTCCTTCTATATCATCAGCTTTCAGAAACACTTCCTTCTGAAATTTCTCACTCTTAAAAATGCAGCTTCTATATCAATTGATTTACGTTTGCAGAAATATGTTGCTAAAAGAGTTAAGAAAATCTTCAAGCTCACTTTTCCTGCAGTGGGGAAGTTCACTCTGACTTCCTGATCCCCAAGCCTCTCTTCAAAACCCCAAGCCACTAATCAGATTTTAGCCTTATACATACCATTATGAAATACCCTTTTCTGTATATATCCACCTGTTGGCTGTCCTGTCTGGTGTTTCAATGCATTTCTCAAATGCCGGTGCCGCAGGCTGCGAAGAAGGCAAATGATTTGTTGGCCTTCATAGCGAGAGGATTCGAGTGCAGTAGCATAGATGCCTTGCTGAAATTAGTAAGCCTCACAACACCAGATTAAAGTCCAACAAGTTTATTTGATTGTAAACCCACTAGCTTTCTGGGTTTGCCCCTTCGTCAGGTGAGTGGGAGTTCTGGTCACACTCAGAGCATATAAAGGCACACACAGTTTACAGAATACTGATTAGAATGAGAGTCTTTACAGCTAATCAATTCTTAAAGGTGCAGACAATGTGAGCGAAGATAGCATTAAGAGGCGAACCCTGAAAGCTGGCAGGTTTACTATCAAATAAACCTGTTGGACTTTAACCTGGTGTTGTGAGACTTCTTACTGTGCTTACCCCAGTCCAACACCGGCATCGCCACATCATTGCTGAAATTATACATGGCGTGGGTGAGATCACTTCTGGAATATTGTGTACAGTTCTAGTCTCCTTATCTGAGGAAGAATGTTCTTGCAATGGAGAGAGTGAGCGAAGATTCACCAGACTGATTCGTGGGATGGTGGGACTGATGTACGAGGGGATATTAAGTCGGTTCGGATTATATTCACTGGAATTCATAAGAATGAAGGGGAGTATCTTAGCAATGTATAAAATTCTAACAGGACTAAATGGGGTAGATGCAGGAAGAATGTTCCCGATAGTGGTGGTGTCCAGAACCAGGGTCATGGTCTAAGGATATGGGGTAAATCATTTAGGACTGAAATGAGAAATTTCTTAACCCAGAGTGGTGAGCCTGTGGAATTTGCTACCACAGAAAGTAGTTGAGGCCAAAACGTATGTTTTCAATTATTAGCTGTTGGGTGAAGTGGATCCAAAGATATGGGGGTGAGGTGGGATCAGGTTACTGAGTTGAATCAGCCATGAACATTATGTAAGTTATTGAATCAGGGCCAAATGGCCTATTCCTGCTTCTGTTTTCTATAGCTTTTATTTTATAGGGTGTGAGCATCGCTGGTGGGGGGGCCAGCATTTATTGCCCATCCCTGAGGGCAATTAAGAGTTAATCACATTCCTGTGGCTCTGAAGTCACATGTAGGCCAGACCAGGTAAGGAAGACAGATTTCCTTCCCTAAAGGACATTGATGAAGTAGATGGCTTTTTACAATAATCATCAATGGTCACCATTAGATTTTCAATTCCAGATTTTTATTGAATTTAAATTTCACCATCTGCTTGTGGTGAGATTTGAACCCTCATCCCCAGAGCATTACCTTGGGTTTCTGGATTCTAGTCTAGTGACAATATTACAATGCCACTGCCTCTCCTATATATTTGGGATTTCAATATTAAATTGTTTCAGTTTTACCAGGTATTAAAGTCCATAATATATTCCTCCATAGACTGACCAGGGAATTTCTTTAATGGTGGCCAGAATCTCTTAAAACTTAAAAAAGCTAGAATTCATTTCACAATGGCAATATTTTTAATTTTTAAAAGATATAATCAAAATTTATTTTGAAACATAAGAGACATACAAGACAAACAAGACATTATTGAGACGTATAAGATGATGAATGGGATGGATAGGATAGAGGTGGAGAGGCTCTTCCCACTCAGAAAGGACAGTAGGACTAGGGGGCACAGCCTCAAGATAAAGGGGGGGCGGTTTAGAACAGAGTTGAGGAGGAACTTCTTCACTCAAAGGGTGGTGAATCTCTGGAATTCTCTGCCCGTTGAAGTGGTGGAGGCTGCCTCGCTAAATATTTTTAAGACGCGGGTTGATGGGTTTTTGATAAGCGAGGGGATTAAGGGTTATGGGGAGAGGGCGGGAATGTGGAACTGAGCCACAACAGATCAGCCATGATCTTATTGAATGGCAGGGCAGGCTCAAAGGGCTGGATGGCCTACTCCTGCTCCTATTTCTTCTGTTCTTGTGTTATGTTCTTAACCTCGGCCGTGGGAGGCCTTTGGATGGTCAAGCAGCTCTGAGTGCTAAAGACCCCTCTGAAGATCTGAGGCACTGAGCCAAAATACAATACAATTATACTCTCTGCTTATCTCAGATTCTCCTACTAATTAGCTTAATTCGATTTCATTTCGTATTAACATGTCAGTTCAAACCATGACAGATTACCTCAGCCAATTGCAATATGCTACCTGACAAAATGATACTCTGTTTGTCTGTTTCCAATACCGGATACTGTTGTGGGAAATTCACCACTTCGGAGTCAGAATTGGAGGTTCAACAAAACAGTTTTATTCAGACAAAGCTTTGGGAGAAGTGCTGGCACTCCACAGTACTGGCAGCCACCTTCCCAACTACACAATGGCAGCTGAGCATCTTTTATACTTTTTAGATAATAGATAGTACAGACATTTAGCCATTAGCACATTGTTACAAGTTGAGTAGACAGATACGGACATCGACAGTTAACACATCATTGTACATAGAGTAGATACATTTATGCAGTTATGACCTCTATCAATGGCTGATCTTGTTATATACATTTATGTCCCCATCAATGGCTGATCTTGTTATCAAACTCATTGTTCTGGGTCTGCTTCTATCTCAAGTTCAAGGTGCCTCAAGGTCTGTTTCCTGCAGTAATTTAAACATTACAAGTTTTAACTCTTTCTGTAATGTCTGTGCCCAAAGTCAGTGCCTCTTAATGTCCCTTCCCAGAGTTCATTTTGTGTGCCAGGTAACCATTTTGTGTCCATCACTTCAATTTCACCTTAACACTACCCCCTGGTATAATCCATTTCCTTGTTACTATGCTCTAAGGATGCCATCACCCAACTACTTTCTTAGCAGCATATTGCCAAGGCATAGCTAGCATCAGCCTTGGACCCATGCCTGGACAAAGAAGCTTCATTGTTCAAACATCATTATGTTTCATCCTCTGTTCCAAAACTTGAAACTGTTGCACTCTCTGCCAACTTAGTTATGAACTTCTGTACTTCTATCACTTATTTCTGCAACATTTGCATTTTTGACTGAGGTGAGCAAATATATTAAAAATACTTTTAACATGTTAAAATACATCTTTTAGTATTTCAATATAAAGATACATAATACTTAAAATCATATTATATTCTAAATATGAGATCCTAAATGAATATTTCTCATCAGTATTTACTTTTGAGAAAAGCATGGATGTTCGGGAACTTGGAGAAATAAATAGTAATGTCTTGATGAATAACGAAGGAGGTGAAGGAAAGTGTTAAATTAAAAGCGGAGGCGTTTAGAGTAGCTAAGAGTAGTGGGCGAGAAGAGGATTGGGAGAGGTTTAAATGTCAACAAAGATTGACAAAGAAGTTGATAAAGAAGGGTAGGAGAAACTATGAGGCTGGGCTAGCACTTAATATAAAAAAGGATAGCAAGAGTTTTTATAAATATATAAAAAGGAAGAGGCTGGCTAGGGTGAACGTTGGACCCTTAGAGGATGAGAGGGGCGACTTAGTGGTAGGGGATGGGGAAATGGCTGAGGTCTTGAATAACTTTTTTGTTTCGGTCTTCACGGAGGAGGACATGAATAATTTGCCGGGTGTTAGCGATGGAAAGGTGGTAGGACTGGAGGGTCTCAATCACATTATTGTTACTAGAGAGGCGGTGCTCGGCAGACTGGAGGGACTGATTGTGGTCAAGTCCCCAGGACCGGATGGAATGCATCCAAGGGTTCTGAAAGAAATGGCGGAGGTGATAGTGGACGCCTTGGTGGTTATTTTTCAAACGTCGCTGGATTCCGGGGAAGTGCCGGAAGATTGGAAAACGGCTAATGTTACGCCGTTGTTTAAGAAGGGTGGCAGGCAAAAGGCAGGGAATTATAGGCCGGTTAGTTTAACGTCTGTTGTAGGTAAAATGTTAGAATCCGTCATCAAGGAGGAAATAGCGAGGCATCTTGAGAGGAATTGCTTGATAGAGCAGATGCAGCACGGTTTCGTTAAGGGGAAGTCATGTCTGACAAATTTATTGGAGTTCTATGAGGATGTGTCTAGGGCGGTGGATAGAGGAGAGCCGGTGGATGTGGTCTTTCTTGATTTTCAGAAGGTGTTTGACAAGGTGCCTCGCAAGAGGTTATTGTAGAAGGTAAGGGGGCATGGAGTTGGGGGTAGGGTGTTAGCATGGATAGAGGATTGGTTGTCAAATAGGAGGCAGAGAGTGGGGGTTAATGGGTGCTATTCGGATTGGCAGTTGGTGACTAGTGGAGTGCCCCAGGGGTCGGTGCTGGGGCCTCAGCTATTTACCATTTATATAGATGATCTGGAGGAGGGAACCGAGTGTATGGTGTCGAAATTTGCTGATGACACCAAGATTGGTGGAACGGCAAATTGCATGGAGGGTGTGGAGAGTCTGCAGAAGGATCTAGATAGGCTGGGCGAATGGGCCAGGAACTGGCAAATGGAATTTAATGTTGGCAAGTGCGAGGTGGTCCACTTTGGTAGGAATAATGGTAGGAAGGACTATTACTTACGTGGCGAAAAACTGCAGCAGGCGACGGTACAGAGGGACCTTGGGGTCCTTGTGCATGAGTTGCAAAAACCCAGCCTGCAGGTGCAGCAGATGGTCAGGAAGGCGAATGGGATGCTGGCCTTCATAGCGAGGGGGATTGAATATAAAAGTAGGGAGGTCTTGCTGCGGCTGTATAGGGTATTGGTGAGGCCGCAGCTAGAGTACTGTGTACAGTTTTGGTCGCCGTACTTACACAAGGATATTTTGGCCTTGGAGGGAGTGCAGAGGAGGTTCACTAGGCTGATGCCGGAGTTGAGGGGGTTGAGCTATGAGGAGAGGCTGAATAAACTAGGCTTGTACTCGTTAGAGTTTAGAAGAATGAGGGGAGATCTCATTGAGACGTATAAGATGATGAATGGGATGGATAGGGTAGAGGTGGAGAGACTCTTCCCGCTCAAAAAAGACAGTAGGACTAGGGGGCACAGCCTCAAGATAAAAGGGGGGCGGTTTAGAACGGAGTTGAGGAGGAACTTCTTCACTCAAAGGGTGGTGAATCTCTGGAATTCTCTGCCCGTTGAAGTGGTGGAGGCTGCCTCGCTAAATATTTTTAAGACGCGGGTTGATGGGTTTTTGATAAGCGAGGGGATTAAGCGTTATGGGGAGAGGGCGGGAATGTGGAACTGAGCCACGACAGATCAGCCATGATCTTATTGAATGGCGGGGCAGGCTCAAAGGGCTGGATGGCCTACTCCTGCTCCTATTTCTTATGTTCTTATGTTCATAGTATGTTGTTGCCTAGGGTAAATCTCACAGGATCCAGGGTGAGGTATCTAAATGGATACAAAATTGGCTTCTTGACAGAAGCCAGAGGTGGTTGTAGAGGGTTGTTTTTCAAACTGGAGACCTGTGACCAGCGGTGTGCCTCAGGAATCAGTGCTGGGTCCATTGTTATTTGTATTTATATTAATGATTTGGATGAGAATATAGGAGGCATGTAATTTTGCAGATTACACCAAGATTAGTGACATAGTGCTCAGTGAAAAAGTTATCTTGGATTGCAACAGGATCTTGATCAATTGGGCCAGTGGGCTGACAAATGGCAGATGGAGTTTAATTTAGACAAATGCGAGGTGATACATTTTGGTAGATTGAACCAGGGCAGGACTTACTCAGTTAATGGTAGGGTGCAGGGTGGAGTTACAGGACAAAGAGATCTAGGGGTACATGTTCATAACTCCTTGAAAGTCACAGGTGGAGAAGGCATTTGGCATGCTTGGTTTCATTGGTCAGAACATCGAATACAGGAGTTGAGAAGTCTTGTTGCAGTTGTACAAAACATTGGTAAGGCCACACTTGGAATACTGTATGCAGTTCTGCTCACCCTATTATAGAAAGAATATTATTAAACTAGAAAGAATGCAGAAGAGATTTACTAGGATGCTATGGGGACTTGATGGTTTGAGTTATAAGCAGAGGCGGGATAGACTGGGACTTTTTTTTCTGGAGTATAGGAGGCTGAGGGGTGATTTACAGAGGTCTATAAAAATTAGGGCCACAGATCAGCTAGATAATCAGTAGCTTTTCCCAAAGGTATAGGAGTCTAAAACTAGAGGGCATAGGTTTAATGTGAGAGGAGAGATACAGAAGTGTCCAGAGGAGAAATTTTTTCACACAGAGTGTTTGGAACAAGCTGCCAGAGGTAAATCAAAAACAAAGAATGAAGAAAATTACAGCACAGGAACAGGACCTTTGGTCCTCCAAGTCTGCCCCGACCATGCTGCCTGACTTAACTAAAACCCCCTGTGCTTCTGGGGACCATATCCCTCTATTCCCATCTCATTCATGTACTTGTCAAGACACCCCTTAAAAGTCATTCTTGTATCTGCTTCCATTACCTCCCCCGGCAATGAGTTCCACGCACCCACTACTCTCTGTGTAAAAAAATCTGTCTTGTACATCTCTTTTAAAACTTGCCCCTCGCATCTTAACCCTGTGCCCCCTAGTAATTGACTCTTCCACCCTGGGAAAAAGCTTCTGACTATCCACTCTGTCCATGCCACTCATAATCTTGTAGAATTCTATCAGGTCTCCCTCAATCTCCGTTGCTCCAGTGAGAACAAAGCAAGTTTCTCCAACCTCTCCTTATAGCTAATGCCCTCCATATTAGGCAATATCCTGGTAAATCTTTTCTGCACCCTCTCCAAAGCCTCCACATCCTTCTGGTAATGTGGTGACCAGAATTGAACAGTACATGCCAAGTGCAGCCTCACTAAGTTTCTATAAAGCGTCAACATGACTTGCCAATTTTTAAACTCAATACCCCAGCCGATGAAGGCAATATGCCGTATGCCTTCTTGACTACCTTCTCAACCTGCATTGCCACTTTTAGTGACTAGTAGTAGTAGAGGCAGGTACAATTTTGTCTTTTAAAAAGCATTTAAATAGTTACATGGATAAAATGGGTATAGAGGGACATAGGCCAAATGTAGGCAATTGGGATTCGCTTAGGGGTTTAAAAAAAAGGGCAGCTCGGACAAGTTGGGCCGAAGGGCCTGTTTCCATGCTGTAAACCTCCATGACTCTCTGACTCTATATCACTCTTGTTAATACATTCATATAAATAAACCATCAACAGATCTTGGAACTGATAGCCAAGTTCCGCCTCAACCAGGATCTTGGGTTCATATCACACTATCTGTAACCCCCACGAGTTGCCTGAACTTGCAAAATCTCACTTACTGCCCTATCTGGAGACAATACACATCTCTTTAACCTGTGCTTAATGTTATCTCCACTCACATTGTCTGACCTTTAAGACTAGAATAGCAGATTAGCTGTAAAGACTCGCATTCTAATCAATATTTTGTAAACTGTGTGTGACTTTTATATGCCCTGTTTGTAATCAGAACTCTCCATTCACCTGATGAAGGAACAGCGTTCCGAAAGCTAGTGGTGTTTACTACCAAATAAACCCATTGGACTTCAACCTGGCGTTGTGAGACTTCTTACTGTGTCTAACCACGATGCCACGGTGTTGTCCCATATCATTCATGACCAATTCTGAAAATACTTTACTCTTTCCTTTGTGTTGGAAATGACAAAGCAAAGCTTAACCTTGCTTCTTTCAGGCTAACAAAGTAACCCGTTTCCACATCTGACTTCATTTTTCCATTATGGTTCTGCATCTGAAAATAAAACAGTGGATAGTCAAAGCCTGAGTTTTGGCATTGCCTTTGCACCATTCTGATTGCCGGGAGCAGTATGCTTCTTACAAAAACAAGGAACTTCCTATTTAGCAATCAATCACCACTAGCAAATCCAATAGTCACACCATGAGAAAAGAATGAGTCTGAAATCAAACCTGTAACTCAAGACAGGTTGATTCTTAAATGCCCCCAGGAATGGGCAGTATATACTAGCCAGCGACACCCACATCCTGTGAATGAATGTTTAAAAAATTCACGAGACTGCACAGTCTCCAAAGCCTCCATGTTGTAGCAGGTCTCTCAATAACCGTCAGCAATTGCCTTAACATTATATTTAATAAGTCATCAACACTACAGACTGAGCTGTTGCTCTTCAGTTTGTTTGATTTAGTTTAATTGGTAATGTGAGGTAATTGGGTAAGAACAAACCCAGGAAGTGTGGTTGAATACCAAGTTCCAAGAGCGGCCTAACTAAGGTTCTATAAAGCTGCAACATGACTTGCCAATTTTTAAACTCAATACCCCAGCCAATGAAGGCAAGCATGCCATATGCCTTCTTGACTACCTTCTCCACCTGCATTGCCACTTTCAGTGACCTGTATACCTGTACACCCAGATCCCTTTACCTATCAATACTCTTAAGGGTCCTGCCATTTATTGTATATTTCCTATCTGTATTAGACCTTCCAAAATGCATTACTTCACATTTATCCAGATTAAACTCCATCTACCATCTCTCCGCACAAGTCTCCAACTGATCTATATCCTGCTATATCCTCTGATGGTCCTCATCACTATCTGCAAATCCACCAACCTTTGTGTTGAACTAGGGTTGGAGAAACTTAGTTTGTTTTCACTGGAACGACAGAAGTTGAGGGGAGACCCGATAGAAGTCTACAAGATAATGAGGGGCATGGACAGAGTGGATAGTCAGAAGCTTTTTCCCAGGGTGGAAGAGTCAATTACTAGGGAGGATAGGTTTAAGGTGCAAGAGCAAGGTTTAAAGGAGATGTATGTGGCAGATTTTTTACACAGAGATTAGTGGGTGCCTGGAACTTGTTGCCGGGGGAGATAGTGGAAGCAGATACAGCAGTCACTTTTAAGGGGCATCTTGACAAATACATGAATAGGATGGGAATAGAGGGATATGGTCTCTGGAAGGGTAAGGAGTTTTAGTTAAGTTGGGCAGAATGGTTGGTGCAGGTTTGGAGGGCCAAAGGGCCTGTTCCTGTGCAGCAATCTTCTTTGTTCTTTGTTCTAGTACAGACCAAGCTAGCCGAGACCTAAAGGACATGGCTGGCCGACTGGGTCTGCAACAGGCACTGTGGCACAGTGGTTAGCACTGCTGCCTCATAGCGCCAGGGACCTGGGTTCAATTCCCAGCTTGGGTCACTGCCTGTGTGGAGTTTGCACATTCTCCCCACGTCTGCGTGGGTTTCTTCTGGATGCTCTGGTTTCCTCCCACAGTCCAAAGATGTGCGGGTTAGGTGAATTGGCCATGTAAGTTGCCCCTTAGTGTCAGGGAGACTAAGGTAAGTCATTGGATTATGGAGATAGGTCCTGGTTGGGCTTGTGGTCAGTGCAGACTTGATGGGTCAAGTGGCCTCCTCCTGTATTGTAGGATTCTATGATTCTAGGTGGTGAGAGAATCAACAAGCAGGAAAAACCTACTTGACCTCGTATTCACCAGTTTATCTGTCACAGATGTATCTGTCCATGGCAGTATTGACAGGAGTGACCAGAAATATATCTAACCCCTTCTTGAAAATTAAAAATGCTTGGGCCACAACTGCTTTCTGTGGTAGAGAATTACACAGGCTCACCGCTCTGGATGAAGAAATTTCCCATCATTTCAGTCTTGAAAGGTTTACCCAGTATCCTTAGACTATGACCCCCTCATTCTGGACACCCCCACTGTCAGGATCATCCTTCCTCTAGTCTGTTCTAGTTCTAATAGAATTTTATAGGTTTCTGTTATGGTGGTGACGGGAACCTATTATGCAAGTGGCCCAATGGGCAATGAGCAATGGGGAGGGGGTGGTGGTGGTTTAAAACCAGTTGGCTCCATTCAGGCCAGCAGTCGAAAGACCTTCAACTAATTGGTACTCTGTAGCTGTTGAAAGGTGCTCGGTTTCACTAAATAAGAGGGTGATTGGTGCTGGAAGACTGGCCTCAGTAAGGTTATTACAGTTTCTATAAGCCCCCCATTTTCTAACTCTTCATCTTCTAACTCTTCTTTTTGTTTTCTGTATCAACCAATCTTCTGGTTGGACATGAATATCATATATTCACTTTTGCAATCCATTCAATTTTTCATTTTCTGAGTCCCTTTCAATGTGAATCCATCATTCCCCTCTAACGATTTTTAACCATTTCACTCAAATGTAAAAAAAAACTCTATATATATATATGTATATATATGTACATATACATATCAATTGCACTACTATCATCATAGATCCCAGAAGGTCAGTGAAGTCCCCTTGTCTTTCTCTTTATTGTCTTCATAACAGAGGTGCCTTGCAGATTTGGCTGTCTCTGATCCCAGGAGGTCAGTGAAGGCCCACACCTCATTCTCTCCTTATCCTCTTCCTAGTATAGGGTGTCCCTGCAGGTTCACCTGTCTCTGCTCCTGGAAGGTAAGCTCCTTACAAGTGCCAGACAATAACAATCTCCAAAAAGAGAGAACTAGCAGCCCCTGACATTCTATGGTATTACCATCAGTAAACCCTCAACCATCAACATCCTTAACAAGAGGGAAGGATAGGGAAGAGGTTCCATATGTTGAAACTCCCTTTCTAAGAACATGGTGGTTGATTCTGATGGAACTTGACAGGATGGATACTCAGAAATCGCTCCCACTGACCCCAGGATCTAAAACACAGTCTCAGGATAAGACTGAGATGAGAAAAAAATTTCTTCACTCAAGATTGGTAAGTCTTTGGATTTCTCTACCTCAGAGGGTTTTGACTGCTCCATCATTGAATAGATTTAGATTTCTGGCGTCTTGTGGAATTACAGGATATGGGGAATAGGTGGGAAAAGGAAGTTGAAGCCCAGGATCAACCATGATCATACTGTATGGTGGAACAGGGTCAATGGGCTAAGAGGTCTATTCCTGCTTCCATCTGGTTTCTTATTCTGCACATTCTTCTTCTTCTTAGGGAATCCCTCGGAGTTGAGGATGATTTGCTTCCAAACTAATAATGAGTTTCCAGGTGACTGAGGAGTTCAATGTATGATTTACAGTCTCTATCACAGATGGTGGTTGCAGGAATCATAGAATCATAGAACCCTACAGTGTAGAAAGAGGCCCTTCGGCCCATTGAGTCTGCGCCAAACACAATCCCGCCCAGGCCCTACTCCCATATCCCTACATATTATACCCACTAATCCCTCTAACCTACACATGCCTACACATTAAGGGGCAATTTCTTAGCATGGCCAATCAACCTAACCCGCATATCTTTGGACTGTGGGAGGAAACCAGAGAACCTGGAGGAAACCCACACAGACATGAGGACAATGTGCAAACTCCACACAGACAGTGACCCGAGCCGGGAATTGAACCCAGGACCCTGGAGCTGTGAAGCAGCAGCGCTAACCACTTTGCTACCGTGCCACCCGAACTGGCAGATGGGGTGCCCAGATTGCCACGCTTTCCTTTTGCTGTCATCACTTGGCTTCAGCTTGCTCTCAGCAATGAAACTCGAGGTGTTCAACCCTTCCTGGATACTTTTCATAGAAATCATACTATCCCAACAGTATACAAGAAGGCCTTTTGGCCCATCAAGTCTGCACTGACTCTTTGACAGTATTTTATCCAGGCCCTCTCCCCCACCCTTGCCTACCCCCCCCTTCTTTCATTATGAATGGCATTGGGCCAGAGATTCCCAGGTGTCATCGGACATGAGCCACTTTTTCAATGAGGTTTTGAGGGTGCACTTGAAGCATTTTATCTCTCATTCTGGGGCTAGCTTCCATGTTGAAACTCCAAAGGGAGTTCTTGTTTTCAGGGTCTCGTGTCAGGCATACAGGTGATGTGATGTTCAATCAGCTACAGCGTACGATACATGATGGTTCAAGAAGGTGGTTCACCAATTTTCAAGGGCAAACAGGGATGGGCAATGATTGATGGCCTTGCCATGACTGCTTGGCAGTGAGGGATGCTCCTGTGACTAAAACTGCAGTGTTGTTGTTACAGCTCCTGATCCTGCCCTCTCTCTGTAAACAAGTTTATAAACTTCAGAGAAAGCAATGGCACAGTTGATGCATTGTCAGTGCGATGAAGTGGGAAGAGCTGTGTGAGGAGATTCAGGACGACTGATTGCCAATCAAGCTGCCACAAGGTGACTGAATGAGGTCAAGAGAACAAACTCTCTACTCTGCTGGACAGGAGTGACCAGTTGTAGCTGACAGCTACCTCTTGAAGTCAGCTCTGGTTATGGCAGCTGTAGCTATAATTACAGCTTTTCAGTGAATGGGGAGTGTCAGCCTGTGAAACCCACAGACTCAACACAATACATCTCAGCTCTATAAAGACTTTGTAAAGGGAAGCAGTGTCACACTTGTGTTGAATATTATCAAATTTCAACCCCTTGCTACAGTGGAAGTTTTTTTGTTCTGAGTGTGCCTTCACTCAGTCATTTCAGTGTCTATGATGTATGGGCTGCTGTGTGAGAGTCTACATGACTTCATCAAAGAATCATACGGGGATGATGTCTGGAAATTGGTACGAGAACGGGCTGATGTCAGGCTTCATTCCTTTGTAACTCATGAGGTAAACCATCATTGACTTTAACCATTATTTGTATCCATTCTGAAATTTTGAATAATTTCTATTGAGCTTCTCCACACATTCTAGCTTTATCACATTTAGAAAATCTAAATCAATCTTTCTTCAGTCTAATGTGCATCACCTCATATTTCCACTTTAAACTCCATCTATCAAGTTTTACTCATTTATTGAATCTATTAATATCCCTTTGCAAACTACCCCCTTTTATCTGCACTATTTACATCTGCTGATAATAATACTTCAGATGGCAGAGATACAGCTCTATATTAAACCAGACCACTGAGAAGCTGAAATTTAGTAGATTGGTATCTGGGATAAGAGGACTATCCTATGAGTACATTCTCGGGTTTTTTGATGAATGAGTCATAGAGCCATAAATGCAGAAAAGGCCCTTCAGTCCATCGAATCTGCACTGACAATAAATACTACTGAAGTCGCGCTAATCCCATTTTCCAGCATGTGTCCTTGAGGGCGGCATGTGGCACAGTGGTTAGCACTGCTGCCTCACAGCGCCAGGGACCCGGCTTCGATTCCTGACTTGGGTCGATGTGGAGTTTGCATGTTCTCCCCATGGGTTTCCTCCGGGTGCTCCGGTTTCCTCCCATAGTCCAAAGATGTGCGCGTTAGGTGGATTGGCCATGGTAAATTGCCCCTTAATGACGGGGGACTAGCTAGGGTAAATGCATGGAATTATGGGGATAGGGCCTGGGTGGGATTATGGTTGGTGCAGACTCGATGGACCGAATGACCTCCTTCTGCAATGTAGGATTCTCTGATTCTATGAATATGCTGGTGTTTCAAGTGCTCATCCAAATACTTTTTAAGGTAATAAGGTTTCCAGTCTCTACTATCATCCCAGGCAGTGCATTCCAGATTCTCACCACCCTCAGTGTTTTCTTTCTCAAATCCTCTCTGAATCCTTCCCCTTACCCTAAAACTATATCCCCTCGAGATTGACTGCTCAACCAAGCTGCTTCTTATTCATCCTGTCCATACCCTTCATAATCTTATACACCCGCCTCAGATTTCTCTGCTTAAAACAGAACAATCCAGGCTCATCCAGTCTCTCTTTACAACTGAAATCTCCAACCCAAACAACACCCTGGTGAATTTCCTCCTTATCCCCTCTCATGCAGTCATATCCTTCAGATAGTGAGAGGACCAGAACTGCACACAATACCCCAGCAGTGGCCTAACATTCTGCTTAGCTTCAACGTTACACCCTTGGTCTATCGGCTTATGCTACAGCTGATAAAAACAAAAGGCAACCTCACTGAAATGTGCAATAGTCTTAAGAGGTTTGATAGCTTGGATGCTGAGATTTTTTCTGCTGGTTGGGGAATCTAACGCGCGGGGCAAGACTCAGGATAAGGACTGAGGGAGAATAATTATTTCACTGAAAGGGTTGTGAATCTTCAGAATTTTCTACCCCAGAGAGTTGGGGATGCTCCACCATTGAATATATTTAAGGCTTGGTTAGACAAAGTTTTGATTTTTGAGGAATTAAGATAATACTGAAGACTTGTGCTTCAGAACTTGCTGTGCCCCTAACCAAGCTGTTCTTGTGCAGCTATAGCACCAGCGTCTACCTGGTAAAATTGCCCAGGTATGCTCTGTAGCCAAGATAAAGGACAAATCCAAGCTAGTCAATTACCAGCCCATCAGTCTACTCTCGATGGAAGGTGTCACCATCACTGTTATCGAGAGGCACTTACTCACCTACTCGCGGACACTCAGTTTGGCTTCCACAAGGGCCACTCAGTTCCTGCCCTCATTTGAACCTTGGTTCAAACATGGGACAAAGGAGCTGAACTCCAGAAGTGAGGTGAGAGGGACTGCCCTTGACATTGAGGCAAATTTGACCAAATGTAGCACCAAGGAGCCTGAGCAAATGAGGCACCTGATAAAGGAACAGCATTCTGAAAGCTAGTGGCGTTTACTATCAAATAAACCTGTTGGACTTTAACCTGGTGTTGTGAGACTTCTTATTGTGTTTACCCCAGTCCAACGCCGGCATCTGCACATCATGACTACAGGGGGGGTCCCAGAGGATTGGAGAATAGCCAGTGTTGTTCCTTTGTTTAAGAAGGATAGCAAGAATAATCCAGGTAATTACAGGCCGGTGAGCCTTACGTTAGTGGTAGGGAAATTATTACAGAGGATTCTTCGAAACAGGATTTAACCCACTTGGAAGTAAGTGGACTTATTAGCGAGAGGCGACATGGTAGGTGAAGGGGAGGTCATGCCTCACTAACTTGATGGAGTTTTTCGAGGAAGTGATGAAGATGATTGTTGAGGATAGGGCAGTGGATGTTGTCTACATGGGCTTCAGTAAGGCCTTTGACAAGGCGCCTCATGACAGACTGGTGCAGAAGGTGAATTTGCATGGGATCAGAGGTGAGCTGGCAAAGTGGATTCAGAACTGGCTCAATCACCTGACAAAGGGGCAAATCCCGAAAGCTAGTGGCATTTACTACCAAATAAACCTGTTGGACTTTAACCTGGTGTTGTGAGACTTCTTACTCGATCAAAGAAGACAGGGGTAGCAGTGGAAGGGTGCGTTTCTGAATGGATGGCTGTGACAAGTAGTGTTCCTCAGGGATCAGTGCTGGGACCTTTGCTGTTTGTAATATAGATAAATGATTTGGAGGAAAGTATAGCTGGTTTGATTAGTAAGGTTGCGGATGACACAAAGGTTGGTGGATTGGCGGATAGCAATGAGGACCATCAGAGGATACAGCAGGACCAGTAGCATAGATCAGTGGAGATTTGGGCGGAGAGATGGCAGATGGAGTGGAGTCTGGACAACTGTGAGGTAATGCATTTTGGAAGGTCTAATGCAGATAGGAAATAAACAGTAAATGACAGAACCCTTAAGAGTATTGATAGGCAGATGGATCTGGGTGTACAGGTACACAGGTCACTGAAAGCGGCAATGCAGGTGGAGAAGATAGTCAAGAAGGCATACGGCATGCTTGCCTTCATTGGCCGGGGCATTGAGTTTAAAAATTGGCAAGTCATGTTGCAGCTTAATAGAACCTTAATTAGTCTGCACTTGGAATATAGTGTTCAATCCTGCTTGCCACATTACCAGAAGAATGTGGAGGCTTTGGAGAGTGTACAGAAAAGATTTACCAGGATGTTGCCTGGTGTGGAAGGCATTAGTTACAAGGAGAGTTTGGAGAAACTTGGTTTGTTCTCAATGGAACAACAGAGGTTGAGGGAAGACCTGATAGAAGTCTACAAGATAATGAGGGACATGGACAGCGTGGTTCATCAGAAGCTTTTTCCCAGAGCAGAAGAGTCAATTATTAGGGGGCACAGGTTTAAGGTGCAAAGGGCAAGGTTTAAAAGAACTGTATAAGGCAAGTTTTCCACACAGAGGGTGGTGGGTGCCTGGAACCCTTTTCCAGGGGAGGTAGTGGAAGCGGATACGTTAGTGACTTTTAAGGGGCGTCTTGATAAATACATGAATAGGATGGGAATAGAGGGATATGGTCCCCAGAAGGGTAGGGGATTTTAGTTAAGTTGGGCAGCACGGTCTGTGCAGGCTTGGAGGGCTGAAGGGCCTGTTCCTGTGCTGTAATTTTCTTTGTTCTTTGTTCTTTGAATTCTCTACTGTCAACATCCTGGGGGTTACCATTAACCAGAAACTGAACTGAACCAACCATATAAATACTGTGGCTACAAGAGCAGGTCAGAAGCTAGGAATCCTGTGGCAAGTGACTCACCTCCTGAGTCCCGAAAGCCTGTTCAGGATTTAAAAGGTGCAAGAAAGGAAATGAGACACAAAAAAAAGAAAACTAAGGTCTCTGTATCTGAGTGCACAAAACATTTGAAACATAACAGATAGTGTGAGATTGGATGGTGGAATAAGTTAGATTTAATAGCCATTACAGAGACATGGTTGTAGGAGACCATGGATTGGTACCTGAAAATTGAAGGGTATTTGATTTGATTTATTATAGTCACATGTGTTATTATACAGTGAAAAGTATTGTTTCTTGTGCATTTTATAGACAAAGCATATTGAACATAGGAAAGAAAGGAGATAGTGCAGAATGTAATTTTACAGTCATAGCTAGGGTGTAGCGAAAGATCAATCCAATGCAAGGTATGTCCATTCAAAAGTCTGATGCAGCAGGGAAGAAGCTATTTTTGATGATCGGTACGTGTCCTCAGGCTTTTATATCTTTTTCCTCATAGAAGCAGGTGGAAGCATGGGGAGCGTGGGGTCCTTATTTATGCTGGCTGGTTTTCTGACGCAGTGGGAAGTATAGACAGTGTCACTGGATGGGAGGCTGGTTTGCATGATGGACTGGGCTTCGTTCATGACCCTTTGTAATTTCTTGTGGTCTTGGATAGAGCAGGAGCCACACTAACCACTTACAACCAAAAATAATGCTTTCTATGGTGCATCTGTAAAGGCTGGTGAGAGTCATAGTGGGCATACCAAATTTCCTTGGTCTTCTGAGAAAGTAGAGGCACTGGTGGGCTTTCTTAACTATAGTGTCGGCATGGGGGGACCAGGGCAGGTTGTTGGTGATCTGGACACCTAAAAACCTGAAGCTCTCGAGCATTTCTACTTTGTCCCCATTGATGGAGACAGGGGCATGTCCTCCATAATGCTTCCTGAAGTTGATGACATCGACAGAGAGATTATTGTCGTCACACCAGTTCACCAGACTTGCTGTAGCTTTCCTGTACTCTGTCTCGTCATTGTTTGAGATCTGATTCACTGTGGTGATATCATAAGCAAACTTGAAAATCGAGTTGGAGGGGAATTTGGCCATACAGTCATAGATGTATAAGGAGTATAGTAGGGGACTGAGGACACAGCCTTGTGAAGCTCCAGTGTTGAGGGTGAGCATGGAGGAGATGTTATTGCCTATCCTTACTGATTGTGGTCTGTGGGTTAGGAAGTTCAGGATCCAGTCGCAGAAGGAGGAGCCGAGTCCCAGGTCACGGTGTGTGGAGATGGGCTTCATAGAAATAATGGTGTTGAAGGCTGAGCTGTAGTCGACATATGACATTTAGGGAGGACGGGAAGATGGGAAAAGTGGAGGAGTGGCTCTGTTAATTAATGATGGTATTAATACAATAGAGTGGGATGACCTAAGTTCAGGAAACCAAGATGTGGAAATGGTTTGGGTTGAGATGAGAAATGGTGAAGGTAAGATAGTGAGAGTGGTGTACAGGCTTCCTAAAAGTAACCACATCATGGGTGGATCATAAGGAAAGAAATGAATAAAACTTGTCAAAAAGAGATGAAGATAATTATAGGAGGTTTCAATCTAAATTTCTAAGTGTTGTCCCCGGCAGGTAAAGCAGTGAGATTCCTGCTGGCGTGATTTAGTTCACAATTCAACCGCACTAAGAAATTGCTTTGGAGCATGGGGAGATTCTCAGTGAATTGTTCACATTTAATTTTTTTTTGTGAGAGGGGTTTAAAGACACCGCGAGCAGGCTCCTTGAGAATCGGGACATCTTTTTCAAAGGGTCCCGATCTGTAGACAACCTGACGCTGCCCACCCCCGCCCGCCCCCACCCCCCCACCCCACCACCCACCACACTCATCCCCCCACCCCACTCCACCCCCCCACCCACACCCCACCCACCTCCCACCCCAGCCCCACCCCCCAACCCCCTCACCCCCACCCATCCCCACCACCCCCCCCACACCTGCCTTACATGCCAGATAAGATTAACCCCCATGTATATGCACTGGTTCATGTTCAAATTTGCTGATAACACAAATATAGGTCAGAAATTAAATGTTAAGAGGATGTAAGGATGATACAAAGGGATATGAATAGGTTAAATGAGTGGGTAAAAATTAGGCAAATGGAGTATAATGTGGGAAAATGTGAAATTGTCTATTTTGGCAGGAAGAATAAAGAAGCATATTATCTAAATAGTGAGAGATTATAGAGCATGAACCCAAAGAAATAAAAGCAAAATATTGACCAAGAGCGATCCAGATTCGAAACATTGGCTCTATTCTCTCTTCACAGATACTGTCGGACCTGCTGAGATTTTCCAGCATTTTCTCTTTATGAATCCATAAAGTAGTATGCAGGTACACCAAGTAATAAGGAAAGCTGATAGAATATTATCATTTATTGCAGGGGAAATTGATTATAAAAGTAGGGAGGTTATGCTTAGTTCTGCAGAGAACTACTGAGGTCAATGGTATGTGTTGTGTATGTCTGGGTATGTTGAGTCCCAGTGGCAGGACAGTCCCAGCAGAGGTGGTGGCAGCACAGTGATATATAGTTGAGAGGGAGTTTCCCTGTGAGTCCTCAACATCAACTCTGGTGAAGTCTCATGGCACCAGGTCAAACATGGGCAAGGAAATCTCCAGTTGGTTACCAGATACCCAGCTCCTCAGTTGATGAATCAGTGCTCCCCCATGATGAACGTCGCTCGGAGGAAGCACTGAGGGCACACAATGCACTCTGGGTGAGGAATTTCAATGTCCATCACCAAGAGTAGCTCAGTAGTACCACTACAGACTCAGCTGGTCAGGTTAGTTGCTGGTGTCAACCGCAAACTTCCAAACATGCCTCCTGTATACTCATCCAAATCGCTTATATAAATGACAAATAACAGTAGGCTCAACACCCATCTCCACAGCACACTGCTGGTCACAGGCCTCCAATCTGAAAAACAATCCTCTACTACCATACTCTGTCTCTTGCCAGCAAGCCAATTTTGCATCCAATTGGCTAGTTCTCCCTGGATCCTATGTGATCTAATCTTACTGACCCGTTTACCATGCAATACCTTGTCAAAGGTCTTGCTATAGTCCATGAAGGCAACGTCTACCACGCTGCCCTCATCTATTTTCTTCGTAACCCCCCATTAAAAAACTATCGAATTTGTAAGACATGGTTTCCCACGCACAAAGCTATGCTGACTGTCCCTAATCAGTCCTTGCCTTTCCAAATGCATGCAGATCCTACCTCTCAGAATCCCCCCAACAACTTACCAACCACTGGCTTTAGCTTCACCTATCTGTAGTTCCCTGGCTTTTCCCTCCTTACTGCCTTTCTTAAATAACAGCACAACATTTGCCTCCCTCCAGTCTTCTGGCACCTCACCTGTGGCTGTCAATGATACCATCTGTCTGCTAGGTCTCCCACAATTTCTTCCCTAACATCCCACAATATCCTGGAATACACTTGATTAGGTCCCAGGGACTTATCTATCTTTATATGTTTTGAGACTTCCAGCACATCCTCTTCGTAATGTGAAGGCTTTTCAAGACATCACTGTTTACTTCCTCGAGTTCACACACTAGATTCCAAGTGCGGCCGAACTAAGTATACAGCGTTCAATGCTGGTAGCCATACTCCCTCTATAACAAAAGAAGTTCTATCTGAAGTAACTCCTCAGAGACTTGTCCCTTCACCAGATTCCCTTTATTGGCAAAGTCTCTAGAGTGCTTCTGGTACATAGTCAGAACCCAGAGTACTGGGAGATCTGACATGCCCATATTTATATGCAGGTGAAGCTCCCTTATTGGGCAGGCAAATATGACCTCCATCGGGGGTTCAAATTCCAAGATGCCAACCTCATGTGCCTCATTGAAGTCATTAGAGTGACCATTGCCCCTTGTCATTTAATGGCGTTAACATTACTGAATCCCTCACAATCAACATCCCGGGAGTTACCATTGACCAGAAATTGAACTGATTAGCTATGCTCTCTGGCTCCAACTGAGGGTCCTCCCCCAACTCGGGATGCATGCCATTTAATCCGATTGGCTCTCCGTAGGCTCCAGCTCAATCACGTGGCCCTCAGGGGTCTCTCTTAAAGGGCCATGCCACCACACTCCTTCCCACCCTAACTCCTGAGTTCAGCTATTATTGAAATAAAAGGAACATCATTAAACATAGGTAGGTAAGGTACACCTCAGGAAAAGCTCATCAGTCTGTCAGGAGACTTCTCCTGATCCTGGAAGAGCATCTCAATTTGGTACTATAATCTTTGATGAATAAAGAATCTAAGCAGGCTGTTGCAAAAGGTAAACTCATCAATCTGGGGTAGAGATTCTCCTCAGTAGCTACAGCCCTCTTGGTTTCAGAAACCATTGGTTGCTTCGGTTCCATACTTATAACAGGGATCCCTCTATCAGCAACTGGTGAACATGAGTCTACTGCAGGAGACATGCGTTGATCCCGTGTGTCAGGCCCAGATCACTACCACAAGTAATCCACATTTTTTTTAACATGATGACCTTGTACTTCCACAACATAGGATATCAATCCTGTTCTTTCCACAATTTACCAGGCACCCATGTCAGTCCAGCTGCAAAGTTCTTGGCCATGAGAACAAAGAACTGTATAGCACAGAAACAGGCCTTTCAGCCCACTAAGCCTTTACTGATACAAGATTTCTATCTTTTGTGGAGGCTTTGGAAAGAGTGCAGAAAAGGTTTACCAGGATGTTGCCTGGTATGGAGGGTATTAGCTATGAGGAGAGATTGAGTAAACTATGATTGTTCTCCCTGGAAAGACGGAGGTTGAGGGGCGACCTGATAGAAGTTTATAGAATTATGAAGGGCATAGATAGCGTGAACAGTTGGAAGCTTTTCCCCAGGTTGGAAATGACAATCACAAGGGGTCATAAGTTCAAGGTAAGGAGGGGCAAGGTTCAATACAGATATACGGGGTACGTATTTTACACAGAGGGTGGTGGGGACCTGGAATGCACTACCAAACAAGGTGGTTAAGGCGGACATGCTAGGATCATTTAAGACTTATCTAGATAGCCACAAGAACAGACTGGGAATAGAGGGATACAAACGGATGGTCTAGTTAGGAACATATGATCGGTGCAAGCTTGGAGGGCCGAAGGGCCTGTTCCTGTGCTGTATTGTTCTTTGTTTCTTTGTCCTCTGTTCATCTCCTGTTCATGTGTCTATCAAGATACAAAGAACAAAGAAAAGTACAGCACAGGCATAGGCCCTTTCAAGCCCGAGCTGATCATGATGCCCTAACTAACCTAAAAAACCTTCTGCCCTTACTTGGACCGTATCCTTCTATCTCCTCCCTATTCATGTACCCGTCCAGATATCTCTTAAATTTGCTAATGAGCCTGCTTCCACCACAGCCTCTGGCAGCACGTTCCAGGCACCCACCACCCTCCGTATGCACATCTCCTTTAAACATTCCCTCTCTCACTTGAACCTGTACCCCTTTGTAATTGACACTTCCACCCTGGGAAAATGCCTCTGACTATCCGTCCTGCCTACTGCCTCTCATAACTTTGTAGGCCTCTATCAGGTTTCCCCTCAACCTCCACCTTTCCAGTGAAAACGATCTTAGTTTATTCACCTCTCCTCATAGCCAATGCCTTTGAGACCAGGCAACATCCTGGCAAACTTCTTGGCACCCTCTCCAAAGCATCCATGTCCTTCTGGTAGTGTGGCGACCAGAACTGCATGCAATATTCCAAATGTGGCCTAACTAAAGTTTCATATGGCTATAAGGTAACTTGCCAACTTTCATACTTGATGCTCTGGCCAATGAACAAAGAGGACAAAGGACAAAGAACAAAAACAGCCCGGGAAGCAGGCCCTTCGGCCCAACGAGCCTGCGCCGCCATTTTAACATTACCAGTCCCCCCTCCACCCATGACCCTTACCTATTGTTTATGGCATTCCACATTGAGGGAAACTAATTTAGGGACAATTTATTACCTCCAATCAGCCTAATAGCACATCTTTGGGGTGTGGGAGGAAACCGGAGCACCCGGAGAAAACCCACGCAAGCACGGGGAGAATGCGCAAACTCCCACAGACACTGGCCCAAATCCATGTGTCTGCACAGCAAACAGTGATAGTCACTGAGCTGTCGTGTTGCCCAGCATCTGGTCCAGTTTAAGTACACACTAACAGCATGAAGCACTAGGCCAATCTCGAACATTCAAGAGCAGCCCAAGTACGACCCATCGCGTATATGCCCCTCATTGGACAACAAGGCGGACCGACTTAAAACCTGTGAATTAAAAGAGAAAAACATTATTATCATATCACATCCTTTTACATTACCAGGGATGTCCCAATGCTAATGGACCTTATTTAAAACAATCTCCTATATCCTCCCATCTCCAACCCACTCATGTGCCTGTCTAAGTAACTCTTAAACCACTCCAGCGTGCCTGCCTCCACCACCTTACTTGGCAGAGCATTCCATACCCCCACTACCCTCTGTGTGAAAAACCTCCCTCTAATATCTGTGTTATACCTCTCCCCCCTCACCTTAAGCCCGTGGCCCCTCGTACTGTGTGTCTCTAACATAGGAAATAGCTTACCTCTGTTTACTCTATCTATACCCTTCATGTTCTTATATACCTCTATTAGATCCCCCTTCAGTTGCTGTCTTTCAAGGGAAAACAGCCCCAATTTGCTCAATCTTTCCTCATATCCCATTCCTTCCATACCAGGCAACATCCTGGTAAACCTCCTCTGCACTCTCTCCAGAGTCTCCACGTCCTTCCGGTAGTAAGGCGACCAGAACTGGACGCAGTACTCCAAATGCGGCCTAACCAATGTTCTGTACAACTGCAACATTAGGCTCCAGCTCTTATATTCTATACCCCTTCCTATAAAGGCTAACATACCATAGGCTTTCTGCACCACACTCTCCACTTGCACTGCCATCTTCAAAGACTTGTGCACTTGCACCCCCAGGTCCCGCTGCATTTCTATACTCTTTATAGGCTTACCTTTATCCTATAACTCCCCACTAAGGCAAGCATGCTGTATGCCTTCTTGACCACCTAATCCACCAGTATTGCCAATTTTAGGGAACTGTGGACCTGTACGCGCAGATTCCTTTGCAGGTCAATACTGCTTAGAGTTCTGCCATTTGCTGTATAATTTGCACCTGAAATTAATCTTCCAAAATGCATCACCTTGCATTTGTCTGGATTAAACTCTATCTGTCATTTCTCTGCCCGAGTCTGCAATCCACCTATATCCTGTTGTATCCTTTGACAATCCTTGTCACTATCAGCAACTCCGCCAATTTTTGTGTCAACCCCAAGCTTACTGATCAGACCACTTTCATTTATCTCCTGAACATTTATATATTTTGCAATCAACAAAAATCCCAGAATATCAATAAGAACATAAGAAATAGGAGCAGGAGTAGGCCATCTAGCCCTTCGAGCCTGCCCCGCCATTCAACAAGATCATGGCTGATCTGAAGTGGATCAGTTCCACTTTCCCACTTTCTCCTCATAACCCTTAATTCCCTTATCAATCAGAAATCTATCTACCCGTGACTTAAATATATTCAAAGAGGCAGCCTCCACCACTTCAATGGGCAGAGAATTCCAGAGACTCACCATCCTTTGAGTGAAGAAGTTCCTCCTCAACTCCGATCTAAACCGTCCACCCCCCCCCCCTCTTATTTTGAGGCTGTGCCCTCTAGTTCTACTATCCTTTCTAAGGGGGTAGAATCTTTTCTAAGCGGGAAGAATCTCTCTACCTAGTTACTGATCTTCTTTCTGAAAAGTACCTTTCCACCATTACTCACTGTCTTCTACAACCAAGCTAGGTCTATATCCATCTAGCCAGCATGCCCCAGATCCCATGAGACTTTACTTTTTGCACCAGCCTGCCATGATGCACCTTGTCAAATGCCTTACTATTAAGTCCATGTAGACAACATCCACTGTCTTTCCTTCATCAATCATTTTTGTCACCTCAAAAAACTCAATGTAGTAGGTGAGAAATGACCTCTCCATACAAAACAGTACTGCCCATCATTAACAAGTCCATTCAGTTCCAAATGTGAATAAATCTTGTCTCTCAGGATCTTTTTCAACAGCTTTCCCACCACTGACAACAGGCTCACCAGCCTGTAATTACCTGGATTATCTCTGTTTCCCTTCTTAAACAAGGGAACAACACTGGTCATTCTCCAATCCTCTGGAACCTCCTTTGTTGCCAAAGAGTATGCAAAGATATTTGTTAAGGACTCAATTAATTCCTCCCTTGCCTCTCACAGCATCCAGGGATAGACTCCATCTGGCTCTGGGGACTTGGCTGCTTTAATGCATTTTAAGACACCCAACATGTTCTCCTTCATTATGCTGAGCTGCCTGAGAGTATTCACACACTCTTTCCTAACCTGAACATCGCCCCCTGCTCCTCATTTTGATGAGTACTAAAGCAAAGTACTCATTAAGGGTCTCACCCACTTCCTCCAGTTTCACGTGGGCCTACTCTTCCCCTCTTGTTCCTAATATATGCATAAAATGCCTTGGGATTCTTCTTAACCTTGCTGGCCAAGGACATTTCATGGCTCCTTTCATCTTAAGTCCTTGTTAAGTCCCTGTTTGAGCGCCTTCCTCATTTGTCTATATTCTTCAAGGGCTAAGTCATCTACTTGGAAAGCCCTTTTCTTTTCTCAAGTCATGGTTTTCTTTCTGGGAAGCTTGCCTAGCCTCCACCTCCCTGCCAGATGTGGAGTTACTAAATCCAAACAGGTCCATAAACAGCATCGCATTTGTGATTCAGCTGGCATAAGCATTTGGCATGGAATTGTATGACAACGAGAAAGTTCCTAAACCGAAAGGTAATGTAATAGAGTAGTAGCGTAATAGAGGTTTGTAGCATGGAAACAGGCCCTTTGGCCCAATTTGTCCATGCCGCCCTTTTTTTTAAACCCCAAGCTAGTACCAACTGCTCAATTTTGACCATATCCCTAAATATCCATCTTACCCATGTAACACTTTTTAAAAGGCAAAATTGTACCTGCCTCTTCTACTATTTCTGGCAGCTTGTTCCAGACACTCACCACTCTCTGTGTGAAAAAATTGCCCCTCTGGGTCCTTCTGTATCTCCCCCCCTCATCTGAAACCTTTGCCCTCTGGTTTAGACTCCCCTACCTTTGGGAAAAGATATTGACTATCTAACTGATCTATGCCCCTCATTATTTTGTAGACTTCTATAAGATCAACCCTCAGCCTCCTACACTCCAGAGAAAAAAGTCCCCCTCTATCTGCTTAAAACTCAAACCATTAAGTCCTGGTAGCATCCTAGTAAATCTTTTCTGCACTCTTTCTAGTTTCGTAATATCCTTTCTATATTAGGGTGACCAGAACTGTACACAGTATTCAAAGAGTGGCCTTACCAATGTCTTATACAACTTCAACACTTTATCAAGACATCCCAACTCCTGTATTCAATGTTCTGACCAATGAAACCAGGAATGCTGAATGCCTTCTTCACCACTCTGTCCACCTGTGTCTCTATTTTTCTCGGAGCTATCTGTAATCCCCTTACATACTGACTCCTCAATTTCCCACTGACTGTTTGGGGGCCTATAGTACAAACCTATTAAATTGATTTCCCTCTTCTTATTTCTCAGGTCTACTCATCTGGATTCAGTGGCTGAACCTTCAGATATATCTTCTCTCAGTATTGCCATGACGTTTTCCCCAAACAAAAGCTCAACTCCCCTTCCTCCCTTATCTCTTCTATCTTTCCTGTAGCATTTGTACCCTGGAACATTGAGCTGCCAGTCCTGTCTGTTAGTTTATTTTTTCTTTGATGATTTGAATGTTTGTACAGCTCATTCTGCTAGCCCATTGGAAGCTGGTGATAAGAGGCTGTTCGAACATGACGAGAATAATTTGACCGAACAAATTTTTGAAATTCCTCTGCTGTAAATGCTGTACCTTGTCTGACACTAGATCTCTGGAATGTCATGGATGGCAAAACTCTCCTGCAGCTTGTCAATGGCAACTGTGACTATTGTATTCTTCATTAATTAGACAGCCAACCATTTGAAATGCACATCAACCAAAATGGGAAACATATGCCTGCAAAACCTACGTGTAGTCTTGACCACGGCCTACCTGTCCTCTCCCATTGATGCATATTCGCCAGTGGTGGCAATCCTTCATAATTATTCTTTCAATTTCTTTATCGATCCTCGGCCACTAAATTAATTTCGCACAACTGCTGTCGTCCTATTTTGTCCTGGGTGTGCGTCATGTAGTTCCTGTCGTCAACCTTGGGGTGGCACTATAGAATGAGTCCCCATAATAACACACCATCCTGACATGTTATCTCCATCCTAGATTGACGGTATGTTTGAATTGCTGAGTCTTAACATTTGTTATGGACAAGGAGAGAGATGGCTTGTAAAAGATGGCTTTGGATTGGGGGAAGGCAGATTTTATTAAAATAAGGCAGGATCTGGTCAAAGTTGACTAGAAATGGCTCTTTGTGGGGAGTCTGCAGCAGAGCAGTATCGGGGTGAGGCATTCAAAAAGGATTTTTTTTCAAAACTTTGTGATTGGAAGATCATATCTCATGAATTTGATGAGTATTTTGAAGGAGTAACCAAGAAGATAGTTGCGGGCAGCACAGCTGACATTGTCTACATGGACTTTAGCAAGGCCTTTGACAAGGTACCGCACGGTAGGTTATTGCATAAGGTTAAATTTCACAGGATCCAGGGTGAGGTAGACAATTGGATACAAAATTGACTTGATGACAGAAGACAGAGGGTGGTTATAGCGGGTTGTTTTTCAAACTGGAGGCCTGTGACCAGCGGCGTGCCTCAGGGATCAGTGCTGGGTCCACTGTTATTTATCATTTATGTTAATGATTTGGATGGGAATTTCGGAGGCATGGTTAGTAAGTTTGCGGATGACACCAAAATTGGTGGCATCGTGGACAGTGAAGAAGGTTATCTAGGATTGCAATGGGATCTTAACCAATTGGATCTTTGGGCTGATAAGTGGCAGATGGAGTTTAATTTAGATGAATGCAAGGTGATGCATTTTGGTACTTATTCAGTTAATGGCAGAATGTTGGTAAGAGTTATAAAACACGGAGATCTAGGTGTACTGGTTCATAGCTTATTGAAAATGGAGTCACAGGTGGACAGGTTGGTGAAGAAGGCATTCGGTATGCTTGGTTTCATTGGTCAGGACATTGAATACAGGCGTTGGAATGTCTTGTTGAGGTTGTACAAGGCATTGATATAGGTGGTGTACCCAAGGTGACCAGTACTTCCTGAACTTTAGACAATACAAAACTCACGAAATCAGAATCTCTGTATCAAAGACATAACTTTATTTAAACCAAGAGATCATCAAAGACCAACAGAACTTCTCTAATGAATCTAACATATAAACACAAAGAACACAAAGAACAACACATCACGGGAAACAGGCCCTTCGGCCCAACGAGCCCGCGCCGCCGTCCCACTGTCTCAGTGACCTATTCATGATTTTAGTCTACGCCTAATGTGCGAGGATCAGGGAGGTCCAATATAGGGACAATTTGTTACCCAATCAATCAGCCTAAAAGCACATCTTTGGGATGTGGGAGGAAACCGGAGTACCCGGAGGAAACCCACGCAACCACGGGGAGAACGTGCAAACTCCCACAGACACAGGCCCAAATCCATGTGTCCACACAGCAACAGAGATAGTCTCTGAGCTGTCATGTTGCCCTCGAGATGGTCCAGTTTAAGCACACTAACGACATGAAGCAATAGGCAACTCCTGAAGCAACGTCCAAGAGCAGCCCACTACAACCTGCCGCATGCATGCCCCTTGCTGGACTTAAATGCCTGTGGAGACAAAAAATTCATTATTAAACAGGCAAAGACTGTAACATCCCTGAGGCAAAAACAGAATCCCAAGCCTACAATGTTTAGTAAGGCCTGCTATATCCCCCTATATGTAGCCCGCTCATGTGGCTGTCTAAGTGACTCTTAAACAACCCTAGCGTGCCTGCTTCCACCACCTTACTCGGCAGTGCATTCCACACCCCCACTACCCTTTGCGTGAAAAACTGCCCTCTAATATTTGTCTTATACCTAGCCCCCCTCACCCTAAGCCCGTGACCCCTCGTTCTATCCATTTCTAATAGCGGAAAAAGCTTACCACCATTTACTCTATCTATCCCCTTCATAATCTTATAAACCTCTATTAGATCCCCCCCCAGCCGACGTCTCTCAAGGGAAAACAGCCCAAGTTTGTTCAATCTTTCCTCGTAAGACAGCCCTTCCATACCAGGCAGCATCCTGGTAAATCTCCTCTGCACTCCCTCCAGGATCTCTACATCCTTCCGGTAGTACGGCGATCAGAACTGGACGCAGTACTCCAAGTGAGGCCTAACCAACGCTCTATACAACTGCAACATCAGACTCCTACTCTTATATTCTATACCCTTTCCTATGAAGGCTAACATACCATACGCTTTCCTCATCACATTCTGCACCTGTACCGACACCTTCAGGGACTTGTGCACTTGCACCCCCAGGTCTCTCTGCGTATCTATACTCCGGATAGTTCTACCTTTTATCGTATAACTCCCCTCCACATTATTCCGGCCAAAGTGCATCACCTCGCATTTCTCCGGATTAAATTCCATTTGCCATCTATCTGCCCAATCTACCAGCCTGTCTATGTCCTGTTGCATTGCCAGGCACTGCTCCTCAGTACCCGCCAATCCAACCATCTTAGCGTCATCAGCAAATTTGCTGATCACACCACCTACCCCCTCTTCCAAGTCATTAATATATACCACAAATAGAAGAGGTCCTAGTACCGAGCCCTGCGGCACACCACTGGTGACAGACCTCCAATTGGAAAAGGAGCCTTCCACTACTACCCGCTGCCTCCTCCTCCCAAGCCAGTTCTCCACCCATCTACATACCTGGCCTTGTATCCCATGAGCCTTCACCTTTTCTATCAGCCTACCATGAGGGACCTTGTCAAACGCCTTACTGAAATCCATATAGACGACATCAACGGCTTCTCCTTCGTCAACCGTTTTTGTCACCTCTTCAAAAAATTCCACTAGATTCGTAAGGCACGACCTCCCTGTAACGAAGTCATGCTGCGAATCCCTGAACAGATTGCAGCGCTCCAGATGTTCATACATCCTATCCTTGAGGATCCTCTCCATTAGCTTGCCTATAACTGAAGTCAAGCTCACCGGCCTATAATTCCCTGGGTTATCCCTCTGACCCTTTTTAAACAACGGTACTACATTTGCAATCCGCCAATCCTCTGGGACCTCACCTGTGTCCAAAGAAGAGACAAAGATTTGCGTCAGAGGCCCAGCAATTTCATCCCTCACCTCCCTTAGCAGCCTGGGATAGATGCCATCAGGCCCCGGAGATTTATCCGTCTTTATACTGCCTAAAAGTCCCAACACCTCTTCCCTCGTGATGACTATTTCCCTCAACGGATCCTCAAACTCCTCAAGCACAGCACCAGACATCAGGCCCCTCTCCTGCGTGAATACCGACGCAAAGTATTCATTCAAGATCTCCCCCATTCCCCCAGGCTCCAAGCATAGTTCCCCTCCTCTGTCCCTGAGAGGACCAATCTTCCCTCTAACCATCCTTTTGTTTCTAACATAGGAGTAAAATGCCTTAGGATTTTCTTTAATCCTACCCGCCAAAGCCATTTCGTGGCCCCTTTTTGCCTTTCTGATGCCCCTTTTAAGTTCTCTCCTACATTCTCTGTATTCTTCTAACGCTATCTCTGTCCTCAAATGCCTAGACCTAATGTACGCCTCCCTCTTCCTCCTGACCAGGTCCTCAATATCCCTAGTTACCCACGGCTCTCTAATCCTACCCTTCCCATCCTTCCTCTTGACCGGCACGTGTCTTTCCCTTGAGAGACTCCCACATACCCAGCGTCGACCTGCCATCAAACAGCTTACCCCAGTCCGTATCTTTAAGATCCTGCCTAATCTGGTTGTATCTAGCCCTCCCCCAGTTTAACACCGTCCCCTTAGGACAGGCTTCATCTTTATCCATTAATATCTTAAACCAGACAGAGTTGTGGTCACTGTTAGCCACATGCTCTCCTACTTCAACGTCAACCACCTGCCCAGGCTCATTCCCCAGAACCAAGTCCAGTATAGCCCCCTCTCTGGTCGGGCTATCCACATACTGCTCCAGGGATCCTTCCATTACACACTGTACAAATTCCTCCCCGTCAGCACCCTCTGATCTCGGCACCTTCCAATCTAACCCGGGGAGATTAAAATCTCCCACTACCACCACCCTATTCTTCCTGCACTTATCTAGAATGTCCCTGCTTATCCCTTCTTCCACAGCCCTCGGGCTGTTGGGCGGTCTGTAGTACACACCCAACATAGTAACATCTCCCTTCCTATTCCTCAACTCCACCCAAAGCGACTCGATTCCTATATCCTCTATACCTCCCTCCCTCTGCACTGCTATGATGCAATCCTTAACTAACAACGCCACTCCCCCACTTCTCAGTGACCCACCCCTATCACGCCTGAAGCACTTATACCCGGGAACATTCAACTGCCAGTCCTGCCCTTCCTTTAACCAAGTCTCTGTCACCGCCACCACTTCCAACTTCCTTTCGAACATTAATGCCTTCAGTTCATCTATTTTGCCAGTCACACTCCTAGCATTGAAACACATGCACCGAAGACCCTCAGAAACAATCCGATCCTTCTTCCTACCCTCCGGGCTTACCCTATCCCCAATCCCAGTTCCGTCCACCTCCCCACCCCCCCTCCATATTAGTTTAACCCCTGCCGAAACACTCCAGCTAACCTTCCAGCTAAGATATGCATGCCCTTCCCAGTTAACTGTACCCCATCCCTCTTGTATATTTGCCCCTCTTTCATAAAGACTTCCCAGTGGTCTACGAATCTAAAACCCTCTGCCCTACACCAATCCTTCAACCACGCATTGAGTTGGAGTATCTCATTATTTCTAGCCCTGCTAGCCACAGGCACCGGCAGCAGCCCAGAGAACGCCACCCTGGAGGCCCTACATTTCAGCCTAGCCCCCAACTCCCTGAACTGCCTACGTATGTCCCCCCTGCACTTTGTTCCTACATCCTTCTCTCCTACATGCACTATCACATCAGACTCAGTCCCTCCACCCTTCAAAATTCCCTCTACCCTTTCTGAAACATCCTGTACCCCTGCTCCAGGGAGGCAGACTACCATCCTGGAGTCCCGCTTTTGCCCACAGAACCGCCTGTCAATCCCTTTGACCCTCCCATCCCCCACCACTATCTCACACCCTGCACTCTTCCCTTCCTCCGAGGTATTCTGATCTCCCTCCCTTGCCTTCTCTACCCCAGCTGTCACCCCACCCTTGATATTCCGGGGTAATTCCTCCGGGGCGGTCCTAGTGCCATGACTCCTTTTCTTTTCGCTCTTCCTAACTGTAACCCATCCATCTCTCCTCCCAGGTCCTGGTATCTGCTCAGTGTTACTATCCCTATCCATTATTTCCTCATTTTCCCTAACTAAAAACATATCCTCCAGCCTCAGTTCCAGCTGCCTCACCCGGGCCCTTAATCTCTGCACCTCTAGACATTTCCCGCATATGTGGGCTTTCGGGAGATGTGCTGTCTCCAGAAATGTCCACATATGACAACGAACACAGTGAACACGTGTAACCCTAGACCCTACCATTATGTATACATTCAAAAACAGATCAATTATTGTTTTTTCTTATCAATCATTCCTACCTTTCGGTAACTTTAAGTCAATCATTTTCAAGATATATAAATCAATAATAATACATGTCGAATACCTTAGCCAATCACATTTCACCCCTCAGCATAATGGTATTTTATTAGTTTGTATAATCCGGAAGCTAAACTGTTTCTTGGCTGATTCCCAAACATTGGTTGCCTAAGTAACCTAAGACGCTCAGCCCAGAGTTCAAATGAATGGTTCTCACGGATTCGCTGAAAGGTCACTGTCTAACCAGACTAACTCATGACACCACATCTGGGCACCAATTCATCTCATCCAGAGAGTGAATAAATCCTATTCATGAAATATGATTAAATGTTCTATATGTTTCTTCCATCCAAAACTTTATTGATAAAACTTGCATATTTCCAAGGCCCAAGTATTCTCTTGAAATATGTTTCTGTCCTAATGATGAAGTGGTTAGCACTGCCTAAGAGCACCAGGAACCCAGGTTCAATTTCGGTTTTGGTCATTGTGGGGAGATTGCACGTTCTACCCATGTCTGTGTGGGTTTCCTCCAGGTGCTCCGTTTTCCTTCCATAGTCCAAAAATGTGCGGGTTAGGTGGATTGGCCATTCTAAATTGACCCTGTTATCAAGGCGATTAGCATGGAAAATGTGTTGGGCTACAGAAATAGGGCTTGGGTGGGATTATGGTTGGTGCAGACTTGAAGGGCTGAATGCCCTCCTTCTGTACTGTAGGGATTCTAGGGTGTCTTGTGGTAAAATGTTTTTTGACTCGAGTGAACAATATTCCTTAAAATTAATAATAATACATTCTAAATATCAGCATATGTGTTTTACAATCATAATCACTCGTTTGAATCAATTATTGCATCTCATGTGTGTAAATAGCTACTGGTTAACTCATAAACTTATTTTTATTCATAGAATCATACAGCAGAGCAGAGGCCCTTCGGCCCATCAAGTCCACAATGACACATTAGAAATACCAGAACTCTCACCTAATATCTCAACATATTCTCAACATACTCACATGCCTGCCTGGTCTCATCGACCTACACCCCTGTTCCTAAACATTTATTTATCTCCTTTAAAAGTCATTTAACTGAATGCTGCTAGCTCTGTCAGTGCCTTTAATGTCTACTAGTTGAAAATCTTACTTGTCTTATTACCCCCACTTCATCTTGTTGAAGTTGTAAAAGACATTGGTAAGGCCACACTTGGAATATTGTGTACCGTTCTGGTCACCCTATTATAGAAAGGATATCATTAAACTCGAAAGAGTGCAGAAAAGATTTACTAGGATGTTACCAGGACTTGATGGTTTGAGTTATAAGGAGAGGTTGATAAGCTGGGAATTTTTTCCCTGGAGTGTAGGAGGCTTAGGGGTGATCTTATAGAAGTCTATAAAATAATGAGGAGCACAGATAAGGTAGATAGTCAACATCTTTTCCCAATGGTAGGGGAGTCTAAAGCTAGAGGGCATGGGTTTAAAGTAAGAGGGGGGAGTTACAAAAGGGTGCAGAGGCAATTTTCTCACACAGACAGTGCTGAGTGTCTGGAACAAACTGCCAGAGGTAATAATACAGGCAGGTACAATTTTGTATTTTAAAAAAACATTTAGACAGTCACATGGGTAAGATTGGTATAGAGGCATTTGGACCAACCGTGGGCATTTGGGAATAGCTCAATGGTAAAAACTGGGCAGCATGGATAAGTTGGGCTGAAGTGCCTGTTTCTATGCATAAACCTCTATGACTTCATGACTGGATGAGGAAGAAGATAAAGGCTTTTGGAAAGTCCAAAGGGAACAATTCAGCTGCAGCCCTTGAGGGATACCGGAATGCAAGAGGGAACTTATAAATAGCAAATAGAAGAGAAAAAAGGGGGCATGAGAAAAGACTTGAGAACAGGATTTGGGAGAATCCTAAGACAATTTATAAATATATTAAAGGGAAGAGGTTAACCAGGAAAAAAGTAGTGCCCATTAGAAACCAAGGGGGACAATCTGTGTGTGAAGCCGCAGGAGATTGGAAGTGTGTTAACTGTATATTTCTCTTCAGTTTTCACTCAGGAAAAGGAGAACATTGGTATAGAAATCAGGAAAAGGGAGTGTGAGGTACTTGTACAGTTTGACTTTGGAAATGGGGAGGTATTTGATTTGATTTGATTTGATTTATTATTGTCATGTACTAACATACAGTAAAAAATATTGTTTCTTGCATACGATAGAGACAAAACATAGTGTTCATAGAGAAGGAAACGAGAGAGTGCAGAATGTAGTGTTACAGTCATAGCGAGGGTGTAGAGAAAGATCAGCTTAATGCAAGGTAAGTCCATTCAAAAGTCTGACAGATGCAGGGAGGAAGCTGTTCTTGAGTTGGTTGGTACGTGCTTCCAAGTTTTGTATCAATCACAACTTTTGAAATTGACCTGGCAACCAAGATCTAGATCATTAATATAAGGAAAGGCAGGGATCCCAAGACCGAGCCCTGGGAAACTGCATTACTTATCTACCTCCATCCTGAGAAATATCCATTAACCACTACTCTCTCTTCCTGTCACTCAGCCGATTTCATAACCATGCTGCTTTTATTCCATGAGCATTTTTCCACAAATCTGTTGTGTGGCATTTCGCCAAATGCCCTTTGAAAGTCCATGTTCACCACATCAACCACATTATCCTCATCAACCCTCACATCTTCAAAAAAACTCTTATTAAGTTAAATATGATTTTCTGCTTAGAAATCCATGCTGGCTCTTCCTAATCAACCCACATTTTTCTTTAACTTAATAGATTAATGTCTGCTGAGGTCTAGCACTAATTTCATTGGAACGTAACTTATTATGGGCTACCTCTTACGTAAGGTTGTACAAGAGAGAGAGAAAGGTCATGTGATTTCACATTACTTCCTGTGATTATGTACAGTGTCTCATTAGTCTTTTACCCAGTTGGAATTAATTCCTTATCCTGCAAAACAAAGTTGTAAAAAGACAGTGGATCTGTAGCTACCCTATAGATCTTGTAAACTGAATGATTGCCTGCCTCTCACTAACTGTTTTAACTTTGTTTGACTTTCCTTGCTTTAGGTTTATAGTGAGAGTGTGATTCCTCGTATTGCCATGGCAGCCAGTGGAGTTACTGGGACCCCCTACAGTGAGCTGATGAACTCGTGGGGAGTCTATTTCTTGGGATTTGTGGGGAAATATGGATATGACCGGATTTTGAAGGTGGGTGACAAGGATGAACTTGAGTGAACAGAGCCAGTGAATGTCAGCAATAAGGCTGCAAATCATATCGAAACTATGAGTAGGTCATTCAACCCTTTGAGCCTGTTGCACCATTCAATATCTTCATGGTTGATCCTCCATCTCAATGCCAAGCTTCCTATAACCCTTGGTACCTTTTATGTCTAGTGCCGGAATTCTCCCATCCTGCCCACCACTGGAATTTTAGCGGGCAGGTTGCAGACAATGTGAAACCCCATTGAGAGGTGGAAATTTCAGCTTTTAGATCAGCGTGGCCAGAGAATTCCACCCTAGAAGTCTACATATTTCCTTCTTAAATACATTCAGTGACTTGGCCTCCTTCTGTGGTAGAGAATTCCACAGGTTCACCATCTTCTGAGAGAAGAAATTTCTTCTCATCTCAGGCCTAAATGGCCTATCCTGTATCCTAAGACTATGACTCCTTGTGCTAGACTCCTCCCCACCCCCCCACGCCCTCAGCCAGATGAAACAACATCTTTGTATCCAGTCTGTCCAACCCTTTCAGAATTTCATACATTCCAATGCGAGTCCCTTTCATTCGTCTCAATTCCAGAGAATACAGGCCCAATCGATCCAATCTCTACTCTTGAGGCAATCCAATCCCAGAAATTGGTCTGGCAAATCTTCACTGCATTCCCTCTGTGGGTAAATATGTCCTTTCTTAGGTAAGATCAGAACTGCACACAATGCACCAGGTGTTGTCTCATAAAGGCCAGGTATAATTGCAGCAAGATATTCCTGCTCCGGTACTCAAATCCTTTTGCAATAAAGACTAATATGCTGTTTGCCTTCCTAACTGCTTGTTGTACATAGACTCATAAAAAGAAGTCTCACAAGAACAAGTTAAAGTCCAACAGTTTTATTTGGAATCACAAGCTTTCAGAGTCCTGCTCCTTCCTGAGGTGTGTCCAAGTAAACCTGTTGGACTTTAATCTGGTGTTGTGAGACTCCTTACTGTGCCCACCCCAGTCCAATGCCGGCATCTCCACATATTTGAATCATAGAATCCCTTCAGTGCAGAAGGAGGCCACTTAACACTATGAGTCCGCACTGACAGCAATCACACTTTGGCCCTATCCCTGTAACCCCATGTATTTACTCTCTATGCTGAAGGATAATTTAGCCTGGCCAATCAACCCATTGTGCACATCTTTGGACCGTGGGAGGAAACTGGAGCACCTGAAGAAAACTCACGCAAACAAAGGGAAAACGTACAAATTCCACACAGACAGCCAAGGCCGGAATTGAAGTCAGGTCCCTGGCACTGTGAGCTGACAGTGCTAACCACTGTGCCACCTATAAATGTCCAGTAACTGCTTCAATTTGCATCTGGAGCTTCCAATTGATTAGTTTAAGAAATCAAAGTCTGAGATGGTGGGGGCTCGAACCCAGATCAATTGCATGCTTATTTTCAATGAGTGTTGTACTAGGGCACTCAGATACCATTGTACATCAACATTTCCCAATCTATCACCACTTACACCATACTCTGCCATTTTGTTTCTCCTTCAGCAAACTTGGAAAATGAACATTTTGTTCCCTCATCCAGGTTATTTATATCTATTATGAGCAACTGGGTCCCAAGAACTGATCCCTGCAGGAACCTCCTCATCACTGCTTACCACTCATAAAAGGGCCTATATATTCGCACTTTCCTGTCTGTCAACCAATTTTCAATCTGCACCAATGTGTTACTCGCAGTCCCATGTGCTTTAATTTATACACTAACATCTTATGTGGGACTTAATCAAAAGTCTGAAATTTTTGAAAATTCAAACGTACTACATCCATTGTTTCACCCCTATCTATTCTACTCGTTACATCCTCAAAAAATATCAGCAGGTTTGTTGAACATGATTTCCCTTTCATAAATTCATGTTGACCTTGTCTAATCTCATTGCTATTTTCCCAGCCCTGTCATCACATGATGGGCTGAAGGGCCTCTTTCTGTGCTATAAAACTCTATGGGCATGATTCTCAGATTGAGAAGGATTGAGGAAAGAAAGAGAAAGTGGGAGAGAGTGGAAAGAGAGAAAGAGAGTGGGGGAGAGGGGAAAGAGAGAGGGGGTGGCAGGGAAAGAAACAGAGAGAGAGAGCGGTCATCAGGGAAAGACAGAGAGATTGGGGAGCAGGGATAGAGCAAGAGAAAATGGGGAGTCATGATACAGAGAGTGGGGAGCATGGATAGAAAGAGAGAAGCGGAGAGAGAGGGAGAAAGAGAGTGAGTGGGGAGCAGGCAAAGAGTGAGCGGGGAGCAAAACATGGCAGATTAGGGGTAAAAGCAGTTGTAATTAATCCATAGAATGGAATCCCTCCAGTGCAGGCAGAGGCCATTTGGCTCATCAAGTCTGCACTAACTCTTCAAAAGAGCATCTTACCCAGGCCCTCCTCCACAGCCCTAACCCTGTAACCCCGCACAGTGTGGCATTGTGGCACAGTGGTTAGCGCTGCTGCCTCACAGCTCCAAAGACCTGGGTACGATTCCTGGCTTGTGTCACTGTCTGTGCAGTCTGCACATTGTCTCTGTGTTGGCGAGAGTTTCCTCCAGGCGTTCTGGTTTCCTCCCACAGTCCAAAAGACATGCTAGTTAGGCGCATTGGGCATGCTAAATGGTAGTGGGCAAAGAAAGAGAACTGGGGAGCAGATAAACAGAGAGTGGTGAAGCGAGATGGAGTAAGGGGGGAACAAGAAAAGAGAGTGAGAGAGAGGGGGAGCGCAGAGATAGAGTGAAAGAACGGAGCAGGGGGTGAGTGCAGAGAGAGAGAGAGTGAGGGGGAGCAGCGAAAGAGAGTGTGAGAGGAGCAGGGAAAGAGAAAGGGGGAGTGGGGAAAGAGAGATTGAGGAGGGAGTAGGGAGAAAGAAAGAGATGGAGGAGTGGGGAAAGAGGGAGAGGGGAAGTAGTGGGGAATAAGAGAGAGGAGTAGGGAGAGCGAGGAGAATGGAGAAGGAGAGTGTGAGAGAGGAGTGAATAACATCATCACATGGTTCAGTGATGGTTTCTCTGTGTTTGCTGTCCAAGTATTTCACGTTGATGTTTTCTGCATGGACGATTGGATTTTGAGCGATGAAGTTGAATTTTCCTCTGCTTGTCTGCTTCGCTTTTGTCGTCCCCAATCACTCCTACCGGCACGCCGTCTGGGTAGTTTTCCTTATCTTCAGGATGTTGGTGTCACTTCTCACTCACGCTATCTTCTCCATTCTGTGTTAGTTTTTTTTGTAGGATGTTAAATATGTTTGGTACATCTTCATAAAGTCGTCATAGTCTTAACCAGATTAACTATGTATTCATTAACTACATTAGTTTTAATATCTATCTATATGTATATATAGTAAAGGGTTCAAGTTGACAGCTGTTGTGCACATTGCTCTGTCCAACACTAAACTGAGCCCTAGATGTGGACCATGTGTTCTTTTACACCAGTGCTTGAGAGGTACTGTACTCAGTCCTACGTTAACTCTATATGTGACAGACCTCTTTCGCCCCCACATCCCCCAAGTCTTTATCCAATGAAGTTCAAGTTATTCCAGGTTACTTCATACATTTACAAGATTATTACTACCCCATCTCTCCCCTTTAGTCTCTGAGTTCATAAGTTCAGGCAGTCTAGTTGTTTTATAAGCATTAAGGAGGAAATTGCGAGGCATCTTGAAGGGAATTGCTTGATAGAGCAGACGCAGCACGGTTTCATTAAAGGGAAGTCGTGTCTGACAAATTTACTGGAGTTCTATGAGGATGTGTCTAGGGCGGTGGATAGAGGAGAGCCGGTGGATGTGGTCTTTCTGGATTTTCAGAAGGCGTTTGACAAAGTACCTCACAAGAGGTTATTGCAGAAGGTCGAGGGACATGGAGTTGGGGGTAGGGTATTAGCGTGGATAGAGGATTGGTTGTCAAATAGGAGGCAGAGAGTGGGGGTCAACGGGTGCTATTCGGATTGGCGGATGGTGACTAGTGGAGTGCCCCAGGGGTCGGTGCTGGGGGAACCGAGTGTAGGGTGTCGAAATTTGCTGATGACACCAAGATTGGGGGAACAGCAAATTGTGCGGAGGGTGTGGAGAGTCTGCAGAAGGATCTAGATAGGCTGGGCGAATGGGCCAGGAAATGGCAAATGGAATTTAATGTTGGCAAGTGTGAGGTGGTCCACTTTGGTAGGAATAATGGTAGGAAGGACTATTACTTACGGGGCGAAAAACTGCAGCAGGCGACGGTGCAGAGGGACCTCGGGGTCCTTGTGCATGAGTTGCAAAAACCCAGCTTGCAGGTGCAGCATGTGGTCAGGAAGGCGAATGGGATGCTGGCCTTCATAGCGAGGGGGATTGAATATAAAAGTAGGGAGGTCTTGCTGCAGCTGTATAGGGCATTGGTGAGGCCGCAGCTGGAGTACTGTGTGCAGTTTTGGGCGCCACACCTGCGCAAAGATATTTTGGCCTTGGAGGGAGTGCAGAGGAGGTTTACTAGGCTGATACCGGAGTTGAGGGGGTTGAGCTATGAGGAGAGGCTGAATAAACTAGGCTTGTACTTGTTAGAGTTTAGAAGAATGAGGGGAGATCTCATTGAGACGTATAAGATGATGAATGGGATGGATAGGATAGAGGTGGAGAGACTCTTCCCGCTCAGAAAGGATAGTAGGACTAGGGGGCACAGCCTCAAGATAAAGGGGGGGCGGTTTAGAACGGAGTTGAGGAGGAACTTCTTCACTCAAAGGGTGGTGAATCTCTGGAATTCTCTGCCCGTTGAAGTGGTGGAGGCTGCCTCGCTAAATATTTTTAAGACGCGGGTTGAGGGGTTTTTGATAAGAGAGGGGATTAAGGGTTATGGGGAGAGGGCGGGAAAGTGGAACTGAGCCACGACAGATCAGCCATGATCTTATTGAATGGCGGGGCAGGCTCGAAGGGCTAGATGGCCTACTCCTGCTCCTATTTCTTATGTTCTTATGTTCTTATAACCCCTCCATATCTCGTTCACATTACTGTCGGAAGGTATGACTGACTGTTAGGGGAACTGACCGGAGCCTCCAATCCAGAATCCAGCCAAACCCTTGGTGGGCAGGAAACTTTCTCGAATGTCCTGCTAATCCTTGGTTACCAACACAAATAAAAGTTTTCTCAGCAGGATTGGGGGTAATGTGCGAAGTTTCCTGCCCACCAAGGGTTCGGATGGTGTTAGGCCACATTATAAAGGAGTGCATGTGTAGGTTAGCAGCCCCGTGGGAAAATTCTTCATTCCTTTTTTGTTGCTGCAGGTAAACTTTATTGATATTGAGGATGTTCTTGCATCTAGAGGTATCTCCCTCAATGTCTCTCCACTACACTGTAGAAACAGAGGATCTACGGTCAGGAGGAGATTCTTCATGCTTGTTCTGACTCTATCTTTTGGACTGAGAGTCAGGCATGATTGACTGTTAGGGAAATTCACCAGAGCCTCCAATTCAGAATCCAGCCGAATCCAGTTAAACATAAAGACTTGTGAGAGACAGTATGTGGTTAAAGACGTTCTTTATTTGGTCAGTATGTATTGGGAGAGAGATGCAGGATGACTTCCTCCCTCTCTGTAATTACATCACATGAACACTTCTGATATACTACTTTTGAAGATTCATCTTCCCCACCGCACCCATCGTCCAAACTGGCTGATCCAATTAATTAATACACACCATTTACCTCGGCCAATTTTACACTTTGGCATAATTAGGCAATCATTGGTTAACTGGACTTGGAAATAGTCCCCCTGCTGCCTAGCAACCTTATCTATACATGTCTGACAGGTTCAAGATTCTCCCTTGCATTTGCAGGGTGTGGGAACTGAAAGGGAGTCAATTATTCTGCCTAAATTTTATCATCACAGCTCCTACGGAGAGGCCAAGAGTAAGAACTGGAATGCTCCTATTCACTTTAATTAGCAATTAAATCCTTCTATTCATATCACCATCTTAGCACCTTCCAGCTGCAAGGTCTTCTAAAGCCTTTTACTAAGAAGTACATAACTAGGTTATGTACTTCTTGGCCTGTCTGCTTCTGCTTTTTCCCATTATGCTTTTAGGGTAGTCCACCTTTGGCCAAAGCTTACAAGACGTTCAAAACTGCATTTTAAAATTACAATAGAGTCATAGAGGTTTACAGCATGAAACAGGCCCTTCGGCCCAACTTAACAATATTTGTTAACAATTCGCTACTATTGTTTATATTGTATTTAATAGACAATACTTTCATAATATATGTGGGATGCACATCGTAATGATATAAGGCAGATCATGGTCCCGATTTTAAAATAACCTACTTTGGTTTAAAAGCCCCTTTAATAAATAGGGGTTTCAATATTCCCTGCTACACTGACTTTAGACATCATCCTTCCTGCTGATAATACCTTCTCTTTCTTTCTTTCTCCCTCTTGAGGTTTTTAATCCAACTTTCTCATCATTTCATAGTATGGTAAGTGTCTGTGGTGGGTGGAAGCTATAGCACCACTCTCTTTCTCGAATATCCTGCTAATCCTTGGTTACCAACCTAATTAAAAGTTTTCTCAGCAGGATTGGGGGTAATGTGCGAAGTTTCCTGCCCACCAAGGGTTCGGATGGTGTCAGGCCGCATTATAAAGGAGTGCATGTGTAGGTTAGCAGCCCTGTGGGAAAATTCTTCATTCCTTTTTTGAATGATTTTTATCGCTTTTTTACATAAGAACATAAGAAATAGGAGCAGGAGTAGGCCATCTAGCCCCTTGAGCCTGTCCCACCATTCAATAAGATCATGGCTGATCTGAAGAGGATCAGTTCCACTTTCCTGCCTTCTCCCCATAACCCTTAATTCCCTTGTCTATCAGAAATCTATCTACCGTGACTTAAATATATTCAGTGAGGCAGCCTCCACCACTTCAACGGGCAGAGAATTCCAGAGGTTCACCACCCTCTGAGAGAAGAAGTTCCTCCTCAACTCCGTTCTAAACTGCACCCCCCCCCCCCCCCCCCCCCCTTATTTTGAGGCTGTGCCCTCTAGTCCTGTTTTCCTTTCTAAGCGGGAAGAATCTCTCTACCTCTACCCTATCCATCCCCTTCATTATCTTATACGTCTCCATAAGATACCCCCTCATCCTTCTAAACTCTAACAAGTACAGACCCAGTCTATTCAATCTCTCTTCATAAGCTAACCCCCTCATCTCCGGTATCAGCCTGGTGAACCTTCTTTGTACTCCCTCCAAGGCCAAAATATCCTTTCGCAAATAAGGGGACCAAACCTGCACACAGTACTCCAGCTGTGGCCTCACCAGTGCCCTGTACAGTTGCAGCAAGACCTCCCTGCTTTTATATTCTATCCCCCTCGCTATAAAGGCCAACATCCCATTCGCCTTCTTGATCATCTGCTGCACCTGCAGACTGGGTTTTTGCGGTTCGTGCACAAGGACCCCCAGGTCCCTCTGCACCGTAGCATGCTGCAGCTTTTCACCATTTAAATAATAATCCCTCCTACTATTATTTCTACCAAAGTGGATAACCTCACATTTGCTAACATTATACTCCATCTGCCAGGTCCTCGCCCACTCACTCAGCCTATCCAGATCTCTCTGCAGACTTTCCACGTCCTCCATGCAATTCGCTTTTCCACTCATCTTCGTGTCATCAGCAAATTTTGTTATCCTTCACTCAGCACCCCCCTCCAGATCGTCGATGTATAACAATTTCTGGCTGCTCCCTTAATGTCCTGCAACCACTCAAAGATGTCTTTGACCCTGGCACTTCTGGATACTTTCCTATTACTTCATAAGTTACCAATGCCCAGCTTGAAAATTTGCTGCCAATCCAAGCAGATTTTTTTCTGACCAGTCTCTTCCCAAAAGATCCTTGTACCTGGTCCTTGTACCATTATCAACAAGAGCCAGCCCGTCTTTTGCCCATATGTGACTGGGGTTACAATCGTTCCAATTATGTGTAATGGTTCTTTTGTATAAGTTGCCAGTCTTGCCTTAATGTCTCTCAATTTGAGTAATATAATTCCCAATCCTAACCTTCTAAATTCCCACTCCTCTACAATGGATCCTGCTAATCTGTGTCCACCTCCATGTTCAATGAGTGTCCATTCACTTGGAACTGGATCTGTATTGGGGCCATTTTTGGTGTGGTAATACTTCTAGTACCAGTTCCTCTTCTTCAGCCTGATGTATTTGTTATGTTCTATTTTGGGGTGGTTTCGCCCTTCAATCTGGGCAATACATGGTCTGTCCATTTTGGTAATGTTGCTTGGGAAAGGTTACCTGCTGCATGCACATTCTCTAAGCTGTGGGACTCCCCCTCATCCAGTGCTGGGATTTCCTGTTTGTCCAGTCTGTTTGGTTTTCCGCGCTGAAGACTGAGGGTCACAAGTGCATTCAGCTGTGGACCTGGGCCTGCGCTAGGAGGCTCACTCTAACCTGAGGACATTGTTATCTATGAGTCCTTGCAGCTCTTGATTTCCTTTCTTCGCATTTTCATGAGTAAGGCCAATTCTATGGTTAAAAAGCTTGATTGAGTTGCTAAGTAATTTATGTCACATACTAAATGGTCACTCAGCATTTCAGGTAATGGGTGGCACGGTAGCACAGTGGTTAGCACTGCTGCTTCATGGCTCTAGGGTCCTGGGTTCGATCCCTGGCTTGGGTCGCTGTCTGTGTGGAGTTTGTATGTTCTCCTCGTGTCTGTGCAGGTTTCCTCCAGGTGCTCCGGTTTCCTCCCACAGTGCAAAAATGTGCAGGTTAGGTTGATTGGCCATGCTAAAATTGCCCCTCGTGCCCTCAGATGTATAGGTAAGAGGGGTTAGCGGATAAAATATGTAGGGATATGTGGGTAGGGCCTGGGTGGGATTGTGGTCAGTGCAGACTCGATGGGCCAAATGGCCTCTTTCTGTACTGTAGGGATTCTAAGTCATGCTGGACCATAGTCCAGTTCTCCACCAGTTTTCTTAATCATGTCAGGAATTTTATCACTGGTTTCCCTTGTATTGTATTGAACCTGTACCACTACAAGATGGTTACACTTTCAGTGTGTCTGAGAATGCATTGTCCTCTATCCTTCAACTATTCTATTCCTGATAATTCAGGGTTTACACCTCCATATTTGCGGCTTTCAGCCTTTCTGTACAAATCATTCATGATTGAGTAGGCAGGTTCTCATGGCTTCTAGACACACTTACTAACTTCAGCCCATTTGAGGATTTTGTTAATTTTTAGGTTAAAATTAACAATTTTAGTATTTCTTCAAATTTAGGAGATGAAAATTAATGCTGCCACCATGTTATATAGCTTTGGAGCAGACGCAGCACGGTTTCGTTAAAGGGAAGTTGTGTCTGACAAATTTACTGGAGTTCTATGAGGATGTGTCTAGGGCGGTGGATAGAGGAGAGCCAGTGGATGTGGTCTTTCTGGATTTTCAGAAGGCGTTTGACAAGGTGCCTCACAAGAGGTTATTGCAGAAGGTAAGGGGGCATGGAGTTGGGGGTAGGGTGTTAGCGTGGATAGAGGACTGGTTGTCAAATAGGAGGCAGAGAGTGGGGGTCAATGGGTGCTATTCGGATTGGCGGATGGTGACTAGTGGAGTGCCCCAGGGGTCGGTGCTGGGGCCTCAGCTATTTACCATTTATATAGATGATCTGGAGGAGGGAACCGAGTGTAGGGTGTCGAAATTTGCTGATGACACCAAAATTGGTGGAAAGGCAAATTGTGCAGAGGGTGGTGAGAGTCTACAGAAGGATCTAGATAGGCTGGGTGAATGGGCCAGGAAATGGCAGATGGAATTTAATGTTGGCAAGTGCGAGGTGGTCCACTTTGGTAGGAATAATGGTAGGAAGGATTATTACTTACGTGGAGAAAAACTGCAGCAGGCGACGGTGCAGAGGGACCTCGGGGTCCTTGTGCATGAGTCGCAAAAACCCAGCTTGCAGGTGCAGCAGGTGGTCAGGAAGGCAAATGGGATGCTGGCCTTCATGGCGAGGGGGATTGAATATAAAAGTAGGGAGGTCTTGCTGCGGCTGTATAGGGCATTGGTGAGGCCGCAGCTGGAGTACTGTGTGCAGTTTTGGGCACTGTACTTACGCAAGGATATTTTGGCCTTGGAGGGAGTGCAGAGGAGGTTTACTAGGCTGATGCCGGAGTTGAGGGGGTTGAGCTATGAGGAGAGGCTGAATAAATTAGGCTTGTACTCGTTAGAGTTTAGAAGACTGAGGGGAGATCTCATTGAGAGATGATGAATGGGATGGATAGGATAGAGGTGGAGAGACTCTTCCCGCTCAGAAAGGATAGTAGGACTAGGGGGCACAGCCTCAAGATAAAGGGGGGGGCGGTTTAGAACGGAGTTGAGGAGGAACTTCTTCACTCAAAGGGTGGTGAATCTCTGGAATTCTCTGCCCGTTGAAGTGGTGGAGGCTACCTCGCTAAATATTTTTAAGACGCGGGTTGATGAGTTTTTGATAAGAGAGGGGATTAAGGGCTATGGGGAGAGGGCGGGAATGTGGAACTGAGCCAAGACAGATCAGCCATGATCTTATTGAATGGCAGGGCAGGCTCGAAGGGCTAGTTGGCCTACTCCTGCTCCTATTTCTTATGTTCTTATTTATTAGGTCTTAGTGAATTCATCGTAGTTTTAAGTATGTTAACCAAATGTATTTATTAACTGCAAGATCTATGAACAGACCTACAGTAAACCTATCTCTATGCTTGTTTGTGCTCTGTCCAAAACTGGACTGACTCCTAGATGAGGGTGATGAGTTCTCTTACATTATTGTTTGGGTGGTACTGTATCCAGTCACACACTAACCCCAGATGTACCAGAGTCTTGTACTCTAGTCCTTTGCACCATGCTCTGACACCTCTTTTTCCCATTTCTTCAGGTTTTGGGCAGACATGTGCGTGACTTTGTGAATGGTTTGGACAATCTACACGAATACTTACGCTTCAGCTACCCAAAGGTTCAGCCCCCAACCTTCTTTTGTCAAGAGGAGTCAGCAACAGGAGTCACCCTTCACTACAGGTACCAGTACCGATCACACCGGGTACAGATAGATGTGGGAGGTGAAGGGTCAGTGAGAGAATGCATGAAGTTAGTCCTGATTGGAGCCAGAGTGTCAGCTGAGTTACCAGCTTCTGGTTTCAAGTGCCATTACAGAGCTCGAGCACAAAACTACAGGCTGACATTCCAGTGCAGTATTGAGAGAGTGCGCACTGTCAAAGCTGTAATCCGAGGCCCAGGTAGATCATAGAACCATAGAACCCTACAGTGCAGAAAGAGGCCCTTCGGCCCATCGAGTCTGCACTGACCATAATCCCACCCAGGCCCTACCCCCATATCCCTACACGCTTACCCGCTAATCCCTCTAATCTATGCATCCCTGGACACTAAGGGGCAATTTTAGCATGGCCAATCAACCTAACCCGCACATCTTTGGATTGTGGGAGGAAACGGGAACACCCGGAGGAAACCCACGCAGACACGAGGAGAATGTGCAAACTCCATACAGACAGTGACCCAAGCCGGAAATCGAACCACGGTCCTGGAGCTGAGAAACAACAGTACTAACCACTGTGCTACCATGCTGCCGTGACTGATCAGATCCATGTAAAAAGATCCAAGTGCACTATCTGGAAGAAGAACAGGGGTATTCTCCCCCAGTGTCCTGACCAATAATTTCCTTCAATCAGCATCATAAAAAAAAGATTATCTGGGCAGTATCACACTGCTGTTTTGGGATCTTGCTGTTCTGCCACTTTCCCTTTGTTTCAACAGTGTCTACATTTTGAAAAATACTTCAGTGACTATAAAATGTGCTTGGACAGCGCTACGTAAATATAAAATGTATTTGGACATTGTTGCTTATGTGGACTTTAGCAAGGTCTTTGACAAGGTCCCGTGTGGCAGGCTAGTTTGGAAGGTTGGGTCACATGGGATCCAGGGAGAGCTAGCTAATTGGATTCAAAATTGGCTCGATGGTAAGAAGCAGAGGGTGAAGATCAAAGGTTGTTTCTTGGGCTGTAGGCCTGTAATGAGTGCTGTGCCTCAGGGGTCAGTGGTGGTGGGGAGTGTTAAGGGACCTAGGAGTACAAGTGAACATAGTTTATTGAAAGCGGCGTCACAGGTAGACAGGTTTGGTGAAGGTGTTTAGCACACTAGCCTTCATTTGTTAGGGCATTGAGTACAGGATTTGGGACGTTATGTACAGCTTTATAAGTGAGGCTGCACTGGAAGTATTTTGTACAGTTTTGGTCACCCGGTCATAGGAAAGACATTGATAAACTGGAAAGAGTGCAAGGAAGATTTACGAGCATGTTGCCAGGACCAGTGGGCCTGAGTTATCATAGATCACAGAACCCTACAGTGCAGAAAGAGGCCCTTCGGCCCATCGAGTCTGCGCTGACCGCAATCCCACCCAGGCCCCACCCCCAAAATCCCTACATATTATACCCATTAATCCCTCTAACCTACACATCCCTGGATACTAAGGGGCAATTTCTTAGCACGGCCAATCAACCTAACCCGCACATCTTTGGACTGTGGGAGGAAACCGGAGTACCCAGAGGAAACCCACGCAGACACAAGGAGAATGTGCAAACTCCACACAGACAGTGACCCGAGCCGGGAATCGAACCCAGGTCCCTGGAGCTGTGAAGCAGCAGTGCTAACCACTGTGCTACCATGCCACCCACATAGAGAGAGGTTACTCATGCTAGGGCTTTATTCTTTGGAATGTTGGAGAATGAGGGGTGACCTTATTGAGGTGTATAAAATCATGACGGGCATAGATAGGATGAACAGTCTTTTTCCCAGGGAAGGGAATTGAAAACTATAAGGCATAAGTTTAAGGTGAGAGGATAGCCTTTCACACAAAGGGTAGTACGTACCAGTGAAAGTGGTTGAGCCTGATTCAACAGCAACATTTAAAAAGCATTTGGATAAGTACATGGATGGGAATGGATTAGAGGAATATATATAGGCCAAACATGGGCAATTGAGATTTTCTGGGAGGGTACCATGGTCGGCAAGGCCAAAGCACCTGTTTCCATGCTGTATTGCTCTATGATGCTATGACTCTATGACAGCGCTATGTAAATATAAATTTGTCACTTGTTGTGACAGGAGCAAACGAAAAGGTTATCTTCACTACGCCATGGGCCAGCTCCGACAGATGGGGAAGCAATTCTATGACACGGACATTCAGGTGGAGGTGTTATCTGAGCAGTTAGTGGGTGATTACTCGCATATCACCATGAGGTAAGGGAGCAGGGGCAAGTAAATGGAAGGATAGCTGACGACCTTGGAACCTATCCAAGCTTCAGAGTAGAAAATTTAAAGTGAGACTGATTTTTGTCCCTGAGATCCAGTGCATCTGAGTGGACAGAAGCTGAAGGGGAATTAATCTTCTAATTCACATGCATCAGTTGTTCACCTGAATCATAAGACATCGGAGCAGAATTAGGCCACTTGGCCCATCGAGTCTGTTCCACCACTCAATCATGGCTGATATTCTCCTGTCTTTTCCCATAACCCCTGACCCCCTTATTAAGCAAGAACCTACCCATCTCTGTCTTAAAGACACTCAATAACCTGATCTCCACAGTCTTCTATGGCAAAGAGTTCCACAGATTCACCATTCTGGCTGAAGAAATTCCTCCTCATCGCTGTTTTAAAGGATTGTCCCTTTAGCCTGAGGTTGTGCCCTCTGGTTCTAGTTTTTCCTACTAGTGGAAACATCCTCTCCACATCCACTCTATTCAGGCCTCGCAGTATCATGTAAGTTTCAATAAGACCCCCGCTCATCCTTCTAAACTCCAATAAATACAGACAGAGTAGTCAACCATTCCTCATGGCAAGCTCTTCATTCCAGCGATCGTTCTTGTGAACCTGCTCCAGATCCTTCCCAAGGCGAGCACATCTTCCTTAGATTATGGGGCCCAAAACTGTTCCAAATGGGGTCTGACCAGAGCCTTTTCCAGCCTCAGAAGTACATCCCTGCTCTTGTATTCTAGCCCTCTTGACATGAGTGCGAACATTGCATTTGCCTTCCTAACTGCTGACTGAACCTTACCCTTAAGAGAATCTTGAACAATGACTCCCAAGAATCAAAATAATCTGCAGGTAGTAAGAGGTGGGCTGGGTGCTAGGAGGGATTAAAAGTGGGAAATTTATGCTTTGAGGTGCAAGGCAAGACTGGAATACATAGTATTCCATAGTGAGGTTGATTGGCCATGCTAAACTGCCCTTAGGGGCACTAACAGGGTAAATATGTGGGATATAGGGGTAGGGCCTGGGTGGGATTGTGGTTGGTGCAGGCTCGATGGGCCAAATGGCCTCCTTCGGCACTGTGGGGACTTGATGATAAAGAATAATACAAAGTACTCTAAGAGGAGAAATCTGAGAAAATAATGCGAGGAACAGTAGAAGCAATGGGACAGGTGAAAATTAAGAGGAAGGAGATATTACTGATCTGGCCAGGGAAACAGTTACAGTTTCAATATTGAGGTCAGTGATCCATTCAATGACTTCATCCGATACACCGATTACCAATGGCTGTTATACCACCTGGAGCGGATCCCTCAGAGCAGGAGTTCAGTAAATGGCTGATAGTCTGACTTGGTTGGTCAGTCAGTCATATTTTGAGCTATTCCTCATGTTTGACTTGCGGAATGAGGAGCCACAACATGCCTGGGATGAACTTCACCACTTGGCTCAGTTATCAGGCTGCAGTTGGTGATGTTTGCAATCAATAGGAGGTGCACCATTGAGAGGTGGGCTGTTGCCAGTGTTTAGGATGTGAAGAGTGTTCCAGTGGGGATTATGGGATTCAGACAGATGTGTAAGTGTATTTGGAAGTCGTGTGTCAATGGGAATGTTTCCATAGCTATCAGAGTAGGGTTCTTTCAGGAGGACATTGTCCCTTCAGATGCCAGGAGCACAGGTCATCAGTGGAACTGTGTCACAGTCTTCCAGAAATAATCCTCATGAATCCACGGAGGTGCATTACGTTGGGGATCCTGAGCCAACAGCAGCAACAGAATTGTGCTGTTGGGTAGAGCAGGGTGAGTGAAGCTGTACCAGCAGATACCTCCCCTTTCTGCATGAGATTCACATTCACATAAGCTGCAGAGTCCTGATGTGACTGACTACATTCCAGACCTCACTCTTAAACTACTCTTTACAACTGGCATCAAAGGTGTGTCAATGAATGTGTGAGCCAATATAAATGTTCTTCTTTAATTGCTCTTTGCTCTTGCACAAATTATCTCCTCTTATTCCTGCTGTCTGAAAGGAAATGGTGAACTGCAGCTGTGGTGTAGATCCGGCGGGTGGTGTGGCGAGGGGTGCTGCAAAAGATTCATGATAGCATTACCTGAAGCTTGGATATGAGACAGGATTGTGGGGCGTGGGTGGGGGCGGGGGGGCAGCAGGGTGGGGTGAGAAGATGGATTGGGTATGTGTTGAGGGTAGTGTGCATTCAATGCTGAATGCAGACTACAACCAAAATGGCACGACTGAATGCACACTATAATCATAACAGCATGAGTGCTGAATGCACACTACAATCACAAGAGCATGCAGTGCTGAATACATGCTACAATCACAGTGGTGCACAGCACTAAATGCACACTACAATCACAACAGCGCGCAATGCTGAATGCACACTGTCATCACAATAACGTGCAGTGCTTAATGCATGCTACAGTCACAACTGTGCACAGTGCGAAATACACACTACAATCACAATAACACAGTGTTGAGTAGACACAACAATCACTAGAGTACGGGGGGCGGAGCGCGGGCGGGGCATTGCGGATGGGACGGTCACAAGGAGCCCACAGTGCTGAATGCACATTACAATCGCAACAGAGCTGAACGCGCAGTGTTGGACGCACCCGAATATCACAGCACACTGCTGAATGCACACTGTAATCATAACAGCTCAAGAGTGCTGAATTCACGCTGCAGTGACAACAGCACGCCGTGCTGAATGCACACTGCGAAGTTGAATGCTCGAATAAAGCTTGTTGCCTGCAGCAATTGATACAAAAGCAACTACACTATCTCTCATTCCGAATCCTTTTGTATTTTCATACTTTGTAAATTTCAGGGGCTTGTTTCTCTCCCTCAGACAGAAATAGTTTTTTTTCCCGCTCACTCACATCCCCTCTCTCCCTCTTACCTTTGTCAGATCTGTTCCCTCCCCTCACCCCCCACTCCACCCCTCTCTCTGGCTCTGGGTCTCTATACCCCTATCTATCTCTCCCTTTAACTCTCACCTGAGTGTTCTTTTTCTCTTTGCTTTGTCTCTCTTATTCCATATTTCTCACTCTCTCACTGCTTAGATCTGTTGGGTTCTCTTGCTCTATCGCGCTCTCACTCTCTCTCTCCCCTTCCCTCTTCCACCTCTCTTCTCCATCTCTGACCCTCTGTGTCTCACTCCCTCTTTCTAATGCCTTCTCTCCTTGTCTCACCTCATTACCATGTGAGATGTTATGATTGAGATCAGAACCTTCTTTCACTGTCTTTTCTTGATATTTCCCTGTTCAGGTTGAACTTCGATAACTCAGCCTATCGTTACATTCAGAAGGAGGATACTGATGAGGAAGAGATGCTGCCCTTCACCAGTGACTTTTTCTTTGAAGTTTTCCCTTTCAACATTGTTTTCAGACAGGCAAGTCCAACACTTCTTCTGTCTCCTCCTCTCTCAAGCTCCTTCCCACAGCTCTCTAACAGCCTTCCTCCTCCCTATCCAAACTTATATTTCTGCCATTTCCCCTCTGCCCTCCCTACCCTACAACTCTCCCTATCTCTGTATCCTATTTCATTATGCTAATGAAGTGCATAATGAAATGGTCCACACAGGTGGACAGACCCAGAAAAGGAATTTCAGAGCTTGCAGCTGAAGACACAGCCACCACTAGTGGAGTGATTAAAACCAGTGGAGTGATTAAAACCGGTGATGCACAAGAGGCTAGAATTAGAGTGTAGATGCCCCAGAGTATTGTAGGGCTAGAGCAGGTTACGGAGATAGGGAGAGTTGTAGGGGAGGAGGAGGTTACAGTGAAAGGGAGGGTTGTGGGACTGGAGGTGATTGCAGAGGTAAGGAGGGCATAGGGGAGATGGTAATTGCAGAGATGGGGAGGGTTGTCTGGGAGGAGGTGATTACAGAGATAAGGAGATTTATGGAGCTGGAGGAGGTTACTGAGATGGGGAGCCTTAACCAGGAGCAAATGTGAGTCAGAGAGCTCAGGGGCTGATAGAGGAATGGGATTTACTGTGAATTAGGACATGGGCAGCAGAATTTTGGGTGTTCTCAAGTTTACTGAAGATGGAATATGGATGAACAAGACCATAAGAAATAGGAACAGCCTGTTTGGCCCCTCGAGCCTGTTCCACCATTTGATAGGATCATGGCTGATCTGACATTCCTCATGTCCACTTTCCTGCTCTTTCCTCGTAACCCTTGATTCCCTTACTGATCAAAAATCTAACTTTATCAGACTTAAATGTACACAAGGACTCTTCCCCTACAACTCTCTGTGACATGGAGCTATTCAACCCTCAAGAGAAGAAATCCCTTCACATCTCAGTCTTAAATTGGCATCGCTTTGTTCTGAGACTATGCCTTTTGTTCCTAGACTATCCCATGAGGAGAAGCATCCTCTCAGCATTATCCTATCAGGCCCCTTAAGAATCCTACTTTCTTATTCCTGTAAGTTCCAATGAGTAGAGCCTCAACCACTTTGTCCATTGGGAAATAGCAATCACAATATAATAAGCTTCAATATTAAGTTGGAAAAAGATAAAAATCAGTCATGGTGATGGGGGGTAGTATAGAATTCTTAGTATGAGGCCCTTTTAATTATACTATAATATATAGCCAAAGGATTCTGGTCTCTGCCCTTAGTTCCCGAATCCCAAGAAAAATTTGCATTTATTATGGGAGACAAACAAGTATACTTGGACTCGCCTACTGCAGGGATTCCACAATAGCCCTGCCATCTTCCATCGAGTAGTGAGTGACATCCTGAAAAGGGTGGGACTACCAAAGAACTACAATTCTACAATACATGGATGATATATTAATAGCCTCAGAATCTAAGTCAGGACATCAGGGAGCACTCTACCTAGTGTTGAATGAACTGAAAACCACAGGGTTAAAGGTGAGCCCCAAAAAGGCACAAATCGGGAAAGCACAAGTCCTATACCTAGAATACTTAATATCCCAAGGGCTTAAAGAAATGCCAACCGACTGAAAGAAGGCGGTATAACAAATGCCACGACCCCGTCACCGTAAGAGGGGTCAGGAAGGTGCTGGGGCTGTTTAACTATAGCCAAAGTTTTACCCTGGGATTTTCGAAATTGGCAGAACCTATACAAAGACCAATTAAAGGGGGAAAACCAGGTAAATATATATACTGATAGTAGTTACGCATTCTGGGTAGTACACGGTTATATGATGGCGTGGGGTGGGAGGGGGTTTATAACCACGGGAGGAACTCCTGTTAAACACCAACAAAGGATTGAGGCATTTTTAAGGGCCAAGAAGCAGCAGTAATAAAAATCAAAGCACATCAGAAAGAACCAGAAAGGGAAATACAAAGGGAACCAAGCCGCAGATTGAGCAGCGCAACTAGCGTTAGAACAGGAGACAGTTGGCGAGCTGCCAATAGCAGTAACAGGGCAGACAGAAGATGAAATAGATATTCGGGACTTACACGAAGATACCTCAGAAGAGGAAAAGGGTAAGTGGGAAGAATAGGAAGTGAGCAGAGGGACTGATAACGTTTGGAAACACAATGACAAGGTAATGGCACCGGAGTGCTTACAAAACACCCTCTTGGAACTTCACCATGGACTCTCACATGCGGGAAGAGAGGCCATGGCAACTAGTATAGGAAAGGAATAGTGGTGGAAAGAGATGGGGAGGGACATAGCCCAATGTTGTTACCGATGAGTGACACGCGCGCAATACAACCCCGGTCAGCCCATAAAAATTAAGATGGGACAGCAGCCCCGATCAAAGGGGCCCTGGGAACATCTGCAAATGGATTTCACAGGGCCACTACCACAATCCCACGGCAAAACCTATTGTTTGGTTATCATAGACCAGTTCCAGGTGGGTAGAAACATTCCAGGTGGGTAGAAGCATGGGCGGCTAGGGAGGAGATTGTAGAGCCTTTGGCTTTAATCTTTAGAATGTCATTGTCTACAGGAATAGTGCCAGAAGACTGGAGGATGGCAAATGTTGTCCCCTTGTTCAAGAAGGGGACAACAGACAACCCTGGTAATTATAGACCAGTGAGCCTTACTTCTGTTGTGGGCAAAGCTTTGGAAAGGATTACAAGAGATAGGATTTATAATCATCTAGAAAGGAATAATTTGATTAGGGATAGTCAACATTTTTTCTGAAGGGTAGGTCGTGCCTCACAGACCTCACTGAGTTCTTTGAGAAGGTGACCAAAGAGGTAGATAAGGGTAAAGCAGTTGATGTGGTGTACATGGATTTCAGTAAAGCGTTTGATAAGGTTCCCCATCATAAGCTACTGCAGAAGATACGGAGGCATGGGATTGAGGGTGATTTAGCAGTTTGGATCAGAAATTGGCTAGCTGCAAGAAGACAGATGGTGGTGGTTGATGAATAATGTTCATCCTGGAGTTCAGTTACTAGTGGTGTACCGCAAGGATCTGTTTTGGGGTGACTGCTGTTTGTCATTTTTATTAATGACCTGGATAAGGGTGTAGAAGGATGGGTTAGTAAATTTGCAGATGACACTAAAGTCGGAGGAGTTGTGAACAGTGTGGGAGGATGTTGCAGGTTACAGAGGGACATAGATAAGCTGCAGAGCTAGGCTGGGAGGTGGCAAATGGAGTTTAATGCGGAAAAGTGTGAGGTAATTCACTTTGGAAGGAGTAACAGGATTACAGAGTACTGGGCTAATGGTAAGTTACTTGACAGTATGGTTGAGCAGAGGGATCTCGGTGTCCATGTGCATAGATCCCTGAAAGTTGGCACCCAGGTTGATAGGGTTGTTACGAAGGTGTACGATGTGTTAGCTTTTATTGGTAGAGGGATTGAATTTCGGAGCCGTGAGGTTATGTTACAACTGTACAAAACTCTGGTGCGGCCGCACTTGGATTATTGCATACAGTTCTGGTTGCCACATTATAGGAAGGATGTGGAAGCATTGGAAAGGGTGCAGAGGAGATTTACCAGGATGTTGCCTGGTATGGTGGGAAGGTCTTACGAGGAAAGGCTGAGGGACTTGAAGCTGTTTTCGTTAGAGAGAGAAGATTAAGAGGTGACTTAATAGAGGCATATAAGATGATCAGAGGATTAGATCGGGTGGACAGTGAGAGCCTTTTTCCTTGGATGGTGATGGCTAACACGAGGGGACATAGCTTTAAATTAAGGGGTGGTAATTATAGGACGGATGTCAGAGGTAGGTCCTTTACTCAGAGGGTAGTAAGAGCACGGAATGCCCTGCCTGCAACAGCAGTGGTTTCGCCAACATTAAGGACATTTAAGTGGTCATTGGATAAACATGTGGATGATATTGGAATAGTGTAGATTAGATGGGCTTGAGATTGGTTTCACAGGTCGGCGCAATATTGAGGGCCGAAGGGCCTGTACTGCGCTGTTATGTTCTATGTCCTATGTTCTAAGTTTAATCATAGACTTGCTATTTAAGGGAGTAAATTCGTTCATGGGTAGTGAGGCTGTAGCAGTTTCTTAAGCTGATAAAAGAGGCGCAGGTTCCAGCGAAAGAGTGGCTCCTTTCACCAATAGAATATCACAGATGTTAATAATGGCCTTGGTTACTCTAATGATATGGGCTACATTTCCTAGGTAAAAGTGAAGGAATCTACATGGGCAGGAAGCTATTAATCACCTATTCCTGTTGACAGGAGTAACGTTATTGGCTGAAGAAATAATGTTGAATATTGTGATTGGGCTGTCCAGTCTGATTGACAAAACTAGGCAAGATATTGAAATGTTCAGAATTAAATAATAATATTACCTGGCAATATTAGCTCAGAGAGCACAGTCAGCCCTCATTGACTGTGCCTCCCTCCTGATGCATGCATTAGTGAGTGGGCGAGGACCTGGCAGATGGAGTGTAATGTTAGCAAATGTGAGGTTATCCACTTTGGTAGAAATAATAGTAGGAGGGATTATTATTTAAAAGGCGAAAAGCTGCAGCATGCTGCGGTGCAGAGGGACCTGGGGGTCCTTGTGCACGAGTCGCAAAAACCCAGTCTGCAGGTGCAGCAGGTGATCAAGAAGGCGAATGGAATGTTGGCCTTTATAGCGAGGGGGATAGAATATAAAAGTAGGGAGGTCTTGCTGCAACTGTACAGGGCACTGGTGAGGCCGCAGCTGGAGTACTGTGTGCAGTTTTGTTCGCCGTATTTGCGGAAGGATATATTGGCCTTGGAGGGAGTACAGAGAAGATTCACCAGGCTGTTACCGGAGATGAGGGGGTTAGCTTATGAAGAGACACTAAATAGACTGGGTCTGTACTCGTTGGAGTTTAGAATGCTGAGGGGGGATCTTATAGAGACGTATAAGATAATGAAGGGGATAGATAGGGTAGAGGTAGAGAGATTCTTCCCGCTTAGAAAGGATAGCAGGACTAGAGGGCACAGCCTCAAAATAAGTGGGGCGGGGGGGGGGGGTGTGGGGCACAGTTTAGATCGGAGTTGAGGAGGAACTTCTTCACTCAAAGGGTGGTGAATCTGTGGAATTCTCTGCCCATTGAAGTGGTGAAGGCTACCTCGCTAAATATATTTAAGTCATAGGTAGATAGATTTCTGATAGATAAGGGAATTAAGGGTTATGGGGAGAAAGCGGGAAAGTGGAACTGATCCACTTCCGATCAGCCATGATCTTATTGAATGGCGGGGCAGGCTCGAAGGGCTAGATGGCCTACTCCTGCTCCTATTTCTTATGTTCTTATATTCTATTAGCAAATAAATTGCTTTTTGTTCTTTAACTATATGCCGTCTTTCGTAGTGTATGTGTTGATTGAGTGAGGTTCAACAAATGCTGGGCACCCCAAGGGGAAAACCCTTCAGAGAATTCCTCTGGAAAGAGGCTAAGTGACCTTCTGAACCCCTCAGAAATCTGGCCTTTCCAATAGGATATTGTGTACGGCACAGCTTATGAGTACTTGGTCCCACCAAACGCAAAAATCAGGACTGGTGTGATGAAGATAATACTGAGATTAAACAGCTTCTTGAAGAAAAATACAAGCTATCTGGACCTAAATGGCAAGTCCAAAGCCAAAATAATTGTTTATAACAACATCCACAGCACAGTTCTAAAGCAAACTACGTGATACGCAAACCGGAGCACCTGGAGGACAAGTGGCTGAGTAGATAAGCCATTGCAAATGCGTGATGTTACAGAGATAGGGGGTTGAAAGGAGTGTTAGGCCTGGGTAAGATTTTCTTTCAAGAGTCAGTGCAGACTTAATGGGCTGAATGGCCTCCTTCTGCACTGTAGGGTTTCTATGGTTTAATAGCAAAGCATATATATCACACATATATGATGACCTATCATCATCTTGAAGGGCCATGGGCTCAGCCTATTGGAATGAGATTGGATTGAAATTAAATTGACTGGAGATCTTCAGCATAATCGACGAAAGTTTCCAAGCCATTTTAAGGAAATGTCAAGAGATCTTCTGTAATATACTTGGGAAAATTTGGGAAGTCAAAACCAAGATCTATGTTAATTCAGGCTCCACTCTCAAAATTTTTAGAACTCGGCCAGTGTCTTTTGCTTTGCATGAACAAGTTGAGGCAGTGCTGATACATTTAGAAGACTTGGGAATAATAAGGCCGGTACAATTCTCAGAATGGGTGACTCCAGTTGTTACCCTGGTGAAGCCGGACAGAACTGTTTGCATCTGGGAAGACTGCAACTTAACCACAAACCAAGTGGCCAGGCTGGATGGTTATCCAATCCCAAAGGCTTGTATGCAAAGTTAGCAGGAGGACAAAGATTTACCAAACTTGACATGGGAGCCACACATACCAGCAGTTGGAGCTGAATGAGGACGCAAGGAAGTGAGAAAAGATAAATAACTCACAAAGGTCTGTACCAATATATCTGGTTGCCCTGGGCATTTTATCAGCCTGTACCATTTCATGGCAAGTTTATTGCACATTATATCCTCTGAGGAACATTTGGCAAACCTCAAGGAGGTACTGAAGAGTATCAAGGATGCAAGAGTAAGACTCAAATGAGGAAAGTGTAATTTTCAGGTCTCTGAGTTTATATAACTGAGTTTCAAGGTCAGTGCTCAAGGATTGAGCCTTTAAGCGGAGGTCACAAAGAGAAGTGCAGCTCTGACTCACTGCCCACAGACATTAGACATTCCTTTTGTAATGACTCAGGAAGGCCGACTGGAAAGGAACATCATTTATTACAGAATGCAAAGTAAGTGTATACTTAGTGTATACACACTAATCTCTGCCATTCCTTTTGGCAAAACAAATAAACTAAATCAAATAAACTAAGGGATAAATTAAAAACAGCAGCACCCAAGCCCCCCAGGGAACTGCCCAAAACAAAAAACAAAGCAGAAAGGAAACTTAAACATTCGATCAAAATGCGGTTAAAGGGGTCAATAATACACCCCAGTTCCTACGGTGTCTAACATGCACGAAAGCCTTGACAGTGTCCTTGGACACTGCATGTTCCCTCTTCAAGGACATCTGACTGCAAATGTAGCCACAGCACAGGGGCAGATAGTCAGGCTGGATAACTCCCTCAGTCACCTGCTGCTTGGATCTGTTAATGGCTCATTTGGCCAGGCCCAGGAACAGGTTCACGAGGAGGTCCTCCTCCTTTCCTGTCCGCACCAAATGCCCATAGATCAGGAGGGTGGGACTGAACTGCAAACAAAACATTAGTAAAAGGTTTCTGAGATAACTGCAAAGAGAATGCAACCTATAACACAAAATTGAGGAGGCACAACTGGGTGGTGGGATCCCCACTGAGCATACCCCTGCTCGGACGGGATTTCACATTGGCCCCAAGCCCAGACATTCTCTTCCTGGGGATGGAGCCCCACAGTTTGAGCCGCGTCACAGACGTGCCCTCCACGCTTTTTGCCACTGCATAGAGGGATTTTCTGTATGGGCTGCTAGTGCACACCTAGTGCAGTGTCCTAAGTATTTAATCTACTAATCCCCTGACACTAAAGGGCAATTTAACATGGCCAATCAATCTAACCTGCACATCTTTGGAACATGTGTCTTTGTGAACCAATGCAATTTACAGTTGCATGGATCTGCTACATGTGCCCAGTACAATGTACTGGGGGAGAATCCATCCATGGGGACACCTCCATTGCCGGATGGCAACAATGGTCCATGGACTCCACAAAATCGCAAAAAGATCAGGTTTCCTGGAGCCTGTGAATCACAGAATCCCTACAGTGCAGGAGGAGGCCATTCAGCCTATTGAGGGATTGAGGCGAGTGGTGACTTTGGCCTCCAGCTCCCATTAGTTTGCCGGCCAGGATTCCTCAGCCAGGTAAAGATGGGCTCCCAAGTAAAGGAGACTGGTCCTACTCCAGGTGAAAGGCCTGAAGTGCCTCTGGGAGGGGGTCCATCTGCCACAGACCAACCAGGAGTCCAGAACACTTGGCCCAGTTGATCCTGGCAGAGGATGCAGCAGAGTACACGGCCTGGTACTGTCACGTCCTCCACAGGTCAGCCGGGTCTGTGACCATGAGGAGGACATCATTAGCATAATCTAAGAAGGCATCCTGATTCCTGGCCTGCGCAGAGTCAAACCCAACAACCTCCTCCACAAGAAGTTCAGGGATGGCTCCATGCAATTTGAATACAGTTGGCCAGACAAAGGGCAGCCCGGAGAAAAGGGACACAGCCGGGGACCCAGTAACCTTAACAGGTCCCCAACGTAAAAGTAACTGGGTTGTTGTGGTGGGAGATTTTAACTTCCTCTATATTGTCTGGGACTCATTTAGTGCTAGGGGAGTGGATGGGCAGCATTTGTAAGGAGCATCCAGGAGGGCTTCTTGAAACAGTACATGGATTGTCCAACCAGGGAAGGGACTGTACTGGACCTGGTATTGGGGAATGAGCCCGGCCAGGTGGTCGGTGTTTCAGTAGGGGAGCAATTTGGGAACAGTGATCACAATTCAGTAAGCTTTAAGGTACTGATGAATAAAGATAAGTGTAGTCCTCAAGTTAAGGTGCTAAACCGGGGGAAGGCTAATTACAATAATATTACGCAGGATCTGAAGAATGTAGATTGGGGTCAGATGTTTGAGGGCAAATCAACATCTGGCACGTGGGAGGCTTTCAAATGTAAGTTGAAAGGGATTCAGGACTAGCACATTCCTGTAAGGAAGGATAAGTGTGGCAAGTTTTGAGAACATTGGATAATTCATAATAGGATTGAGGGTTATAGGTAAGCCTATTAGGCAGAGCTATGATCGGCACAACTTGTGGGCCGAAGGGACTGTTTGTGCTGTAGTTTTTCTATGTTGTATATTATGAACCTAGTCAAAGAGAAAAAGGAAGCATTTGTCAAAGATAGGAGGCTGGGGACACACGAAACTAATGTGGAATACAAGGAAAGTAGAAAGAAACTTAAGCAAGGAGTAAAGGGGGCTAAAAGGGGTCACGAAAAAGCATTAGCCAGCAGGATTAAGGAAAATCCCAAGGCTTTTTATACATATGTACAGAGGGAGAGGGTTGACACACTCAAGGATAAGGGAGGGAATCTATGTGTGGAGCCAGAGGAAATGGATGAGGTATTAAATGAATACTTTGAGTCTGTATTCACCAAAGAAAGGATTTATAGAACATAGAACATAGAACATTACAGCGCAGAACAGGCCCTTCGGCCCACGATGTTGTGCTGACCAATTAAAAAGCAATGACCTTCTAACCTAAACGAATCCCTTTCCATCCATAAACCTATCCACGGATATCTTAAACGCCCCCAAACTAGGCGCATTTACAACAGGCAGGGCATTCCAATCCCTCACCACCCTCTGGGTAAAGAACCTACCCCTGACATCCATCCTATAACTACCACCCCTTAATTTAAAGCTATTTAAATTTGGTTTTAAATTTAAATTTAGATTTGGTGGATGATGAGTCTGGGAAAGGATGTGTCAATAGTTTGAGTCACGTTGAGATCAAAAAGGGGAAGGTATTGGGGTTCTTAAGAAACATTAAGGTAGACAAGACCCCAGGGCCTCATGGGATATACCCTAGAATACTGAGAGAGGTAAGGGAGGAATTTGCTGGGGCCTTGAGAGCAATCTTTGTATCCTCACTGGGTACGGGGGAAGTCATGATGTGGAACTCCCATTCACCTGATGAAGGAACAGCCAGTTCTGAAAGCTAGTGGTGTTTGCTACAAATAAACCTATTGGACTTTAACCTGGTGTTGTGAGAGTTCTTACAGGGAGGTCCCAGAGGACTGGAGAATAGCCAATGTTGTTTCTTTGTTTAAGAAGGGTAGCAAGAATAATCCAGGTAATTACAGGCTGGTGAACCTTACATCAGTGGCAGGGAAATTATTGGAGAGGATTCTTTGAGACAGGATTTATTCCCACTTGGAAGTAAGTGGACGTATTAGTGAGAGGCAACATGGTTTTGTGAAGGGGATACAAGGTGGATACAAAACTGGCTCGCTCAAAGAAGACAGAGAGTAGCAATGGAAGGTTGCGTTTCTGAATGGAGGGCTGTGACAAGTGGTGTTCCTCAGGGATCAGTGCTGGGACCTTTGCTGTTTGTAATATATATAAATGGTTTGGATCATCGATCGACAGTTCCGATGTGCCACGGCCAAAGACCACATCAGCGACCTTAGAAGACAAACACGGGGCGCGGTGGACAGAGTACCCTTCATCGTCCAGTACTTCCCTGGAGCAAAGAAGCTACGCCATCTTCTCCAGAGCCTTCAACATATCATTGATGAAGACGAAATCTCGCCAAGCCTATCCCACACCCTCACTTCTTGCCTTCAAACAACCGCACAACCTCAAACAGACCATTGTCCGCAGCAAACTGCCCAGCCTTTAGGAGAACAGTGACCACGACACCACACAACCCTGCCACAGCAACCTCTGCAAGACATGCTAGATCATCGACACGGATGCCATCACCTCACTTGAGAACACCATCCACCAGGTATATGCAACTCGGCCTATGTTCTCTAACTGATACGCTGCAGGAAAGGATGTCCCAAGGCATGGTACATTGGGGAGACCATGCAGACGCTACGACAATGGATGAATGAACACTGCTCGACAATCACCAGGCAAGACTGTTCTCTTCCTGTTGGGGAACACTTCAGCGGTCACGGGCATTTGGTCTCTGATCTTCGGGTAAGCATTCTCCAAGGCGGCCTTCACGACACACAACAACGCAGAGTCTCTGAGCAGCGACTGATAGCCAAGTTCTGCACACATGAGGACGGCCTCAACTGGGATCTTGGGTTCATGTCGCACTGTCTGTAACCCCCATGACTTGTGTGGACTTGCAAAATCTCACTAACTTTCCTGTCTGGAAACAATACACATCTTTTTAACCTGTGCTTAATGCTCTCTCCACTCACACTGTCTGTACCTTTAAGACTTGATTAGTTGCAAAGACTCACATTCCAATCATTTTTCATGTAATTGAGTTTGTGTCTTTATAAGCCCTGTTTGTGACCAGAACTCCCACCCACCTGACGAAGGAACTGCCAATTCCGAAAGTTAGTGACATTTGCTACAAATAAACCTGTTGGACTTTAACCTGGTGTTGTGAGACTTACTTCGATGTTTTCCTCTAGAAAGCCAGGGCGCTCTAGATTTGGCAGTACCACACTTATTTTTGGAGGGACGTGCCTACTTTGTACACTTAGGATCTTGCTTTTTTGTGCTTCCCACTGGTTTTGCACTGATGTATCCACTATCAGTGCTGTCCAGTCCACCTCATCCAAGTCTCTTCTCATTCCTGCATAACTTGCTTTCCCCCAATTCAAAACTTTTACTCCTGCTTTATCTCTGATTGTTTCCATTGTAATGCTAAATTGATCTGAATTTTGATTATTATCCCCGATACGGTCGCAAACTGTCACTTCATCCACTTTCCTTCTTCATTCCCCACGACTAGGTCTAGAATTGCATCTCTTCCTGTTGTGTTTGTCACTAATTGGCTGAAAAAGATTTCCTGGACACACTACATTAATTTTTCTCCCTCAGTGCCCCTTGTATCGCTTCAATCCCAGTTGATACTGGGGTGGTTTAAAGTCTGCCACTATTGCTTTTTTGTTTTTACAGGCAGAAATTTGCTAATGTATTTGTTGTTCTACCTTCCTTTCACAATTTGAAGTCATGATGACTTTTGGTGGAGAAGGTAGGTAGGTGGATAGTGGCAGGCAGCTCAAGGCATCAGCATTGGCTAAATACAATGTTCTGATGTATATTCATTGGCACCTAGTAGCTGTGCCCAGCTTTGGATCCAGGCTGATGCGATGGGAGGAATCACCTCCTCTTACTTGAAATTTGTGGTTGGTTACTAAGGTGAAATGCTGACCATAGACATACTGGCGGAACTTCTTCACTGTGAATATCATGGCCAAACCTTCTTTGTCAATCTGGACATACTTCCTCTTCACATCCGCCAGGGTTTGTGATGCAAACATGATTGAAAATTCTGCCCCATCGCCCCAGCCATGTGATAATACTGCTCCTATCCTATAAGGGGAGGTGTCACAGGTTTCAGTGAGTGGCTTCAGGATGTCATAATGGACTAGTATATTTGTTGACAGTTATTGTTGTTTGACATTTGCAAAGGCTTTTCTTTGTGGCATTTGCCATGACCATTTCTATTTTTTTAAACAGTATTTGGAGGGGTACCAGCAGGATTGCCAAATTCAGTATAATTTTCCATAGTAATTTATGAGACCTAAGAAAGATTTCAGCTCAGTTGTGTTCCTTGGAGTCTGAGCCACTTTTATGGCCTTCTTTTGGGCACTGTGTAACCCATCCTTGTCAACTCTATACCGGAGATATGTTATTTTGTTGACCTTGAAACATATTTTTCCCTTTTTAATTGGATGCCAACATCGGAAAAAAGTCATAAGACCGCCTCCAAACTCTCTAAATGTTCCTTTGCAGTAGTTCCTGAGATTAACATGCCATCCAGATTGACTATCACTCTGGGTACCCCTTGAAGAATGTTTTCCATCACCCTTTGAAAAATGGTGAAACCAAAGTCACCCCAGTGGGCAACCATGTATACTCATACAGTCTCTGCTCTGTTGACCTGTTATGATCCCCACAGAAATGAACCAAATTGTTATGTTTTAAAACTAAGACCACTGGCACGGTCCATTCAGCCAGAATTTCTAATTTGGCATCAAGGGCATGGGGACTGGTTGTACCATTAAAGCTTAAAGGTCAGGCTTCTTGGCCCTAATCTTCTTGAGACCTTCTTGGAACTCTTTGGGAACACTGTATAAATTGCCAGTACCCATTTTAAAGATCTGTTGCCAATCCAGGTGTATTTTCTGTAGCCAATCCTTTCCAAAAGGCTGAGCCCTGTTCCTTGCACTACTATCAGGGGGATTCAGATTCTTAGTATCACATGGGCCCAGAAGCCTGACCTGAAACCTTTAAGATATGACCAATCTCCATTCGAAAGTAGAGGCCGATTTGGAAATGCTATAGGAACTTGTCAGTATATACCCAGTAGAATTTGCTGAATGGAACATGCCAATAGTCCCAGTTTTAAACATGACATGTGTAACTGGGTTTACAATGGTCCCAATAATGTGTAAGGTCTCCCTGGTTTACATGTCCATTCTAGCCTTAGTGTTCCGCAGGTTCAAAGATAAGATGCCCAATCAGAGCCACCTAAAAGGTGTGCTCCCCATCAGAGCCTCCAATATCTCCCATTTCCTATGTCAAATTATGCAAGTTCCTCACAGACCCTTTTCCTCAATTCTGTACCTATGTTCTCCTTTTCCTGAGTGAAGATCGATGAAAAGTATTCATTTAACACCCTTCCAATATCCTGTGGCTTTGCACACAGATTCCCCCTTTGGTCTCTAATGGCCCCTTAATGTATTTATAGAATATTTTAGAATTTTCCTTAATCTTGTTTGCAAGTCCTTTTTCATGTGCCATTTTGGCTGTTCTAATTGCTTTCTTGAGTTTCTTCCTCTTTCTTCCTGCTATCTATGATGACTCTTTATTTCTATTTCTCATGATGATTACACCCCAGTGACAGTGTGATATGAGTGTAAATCTCCTTGTTACTAACAAGATTTTCTCTCCCAACCTTCAGGACATGGTCGTGCACAATGTGGGATCCGGATTGGCCACAGTGTTCCCAGACCTGGACGGCAAGATGATTACTGATGCTTTCCTGCTCGTCCGCCCACTGGTGGAGTTTACATGGAACATGGTGAGAATCTGCTGCTCCAGCAAAGAATCAACCTAAATACGGACTCCTGGGGAGTGTGACAGCCTTGTGGATTGAGAAACATTAGGCCCCGTGAGTGTTTAATGGGGACAGTGTAGATGGAGCTTTTTCCTATACCTCAACCTGTGCTTCTCCTGCTGTGGGAGTTTGATGGGTACAATGTGGAGGGAGATTTACACTACATCTAACCCTATGTTGTACCTGAGTTGGAAATGTTTGATTGGGACAGTCCAGAGGGAGGTTTAGGCTTTATCTAAGTCCATGCTATATCTGTCCTGTGAGTGCTTAATGGGGTCAATGTTGAGGGAGCTTTACTTTGTATCTAACTCCCTGCTGTACTTGTTCTGGGAGTGCTTGTTGGGGTAGTGGATTGGGAGCTGTACTTTATTTAACCTCGTGCTGGACCTGCCCTTGGAGTCTTTGATGAGGACAGTGCAAAAGGAGATTTGTTCTGTATGTAACCCCATGATATACCTGTCATGGGAGTGTTTGATGGGTACAGTGTGGAGATTGTGTTCAGTGCAGACTTGATGGGCTGAAGGGCCTCTTTCTGCACTGTAGGGTTCTATGATATTCTAACTTTAATGTTCATCTAAACCTGTGCTGTACCTTCCATGGGAGTGTTTGATGGGGACAGTGTAGAGGGAGCTTTATTCCCCATCAATCCACATCTTGTACCTGTTCTGCGAGTGTTTCATACGGTCAGTGTAGAGGGAGCTATACTTTGTATCTAACCACCTAACTAAACCTGGCCTGTGAGTGTTTGACAGAGACTGTATAGATGTAGCTTTACTCTGTATTCAACTCTGTGCTGTTCATGCCCTGGGAGTATTTCAGTGGGACAATGCAGAAGGAGCTTTATTCTGTATTAATAACCATGTTGTACCTGTCCTCTGATGGTTTGATGAGAACAGTGCAGAAGGAGCTTTACTGCATATCTAACCCTGTGCTGTACCTATCCTGGGAATGTTTGATGGGGACGGTGTAGACAGGGCTTTGTTCTGTATGTTAGGGGCCACATCAGGGAACTCCAAGGTATATTTTGAAGTTCCCCCAGACCCCAATTATTTTCTTGATTTTGTCATTAGTGTGAGCACAAATTGTTTTGCTCCAGGTGTGATTCAATTGATCCACTAGGAAACTTTTATTAAAACAAACTTTATCTAACAACACAGTTAAAATGTAGAAAAAGAATTAACACAACTGTTAACAATTGAAATAATTGAACATGACAAGCTATAATTCTTAATTGTGAGCTATTTCTGTTAGTCCAATTCACGCAATATCCCTATAGACATAACCTATTCTTTGGAATCAGTTAGCAAGACACCCAGGCTCACATGATTTTCCAATCCTCCAGCTTTTTAACACACCTGGACATAGATATAGAAAAACACCCATATTCTGACTCTCCAACAACAGCCTCCAGATGAAGGTCTGTCATCACAGCAGAATTCCAGTGATAGAGAGGGAGGGAACACTGCTTGCCTTTTGCAGATCCCTGGAGAGATCCTATTTTCTAGCAGATCTCAGACTTCAAATTCCAGAAGGAGAAAGAGAGCTAATGCTGTTTTCTAAATTCAAACTGCAACTGTCAGTCTTTTTTTCTTTTCTGTAAGTCTAGCTCTACCCTCACATGATTTTCTTTGTCAATTTGATAGATTGTCAATCAAGCTAATGAAACCCTACTCTGAAACCCCAAGGAACAAGTTTAAGAATAACAATAATGTAATAATAGATTAAAATAAACACTCCAATAATTATGAACAATTAATCTTTTGCATGCTCAGCATGTGGACTGTCGATTGTAGTCAATCAACACCATAATCAGAGTTCAAGTATAAAACAGTCCATTCAGAAGAAACATGACACAAATACATTTCGTAAAGAAGCAGTATTGTCATATGTTTCTAATCCTGTGTTTTACTTGTCATGGGAATGTTTGAATGGGACAATGTCGAGGAAGCTTTATTCCATACCTAATTCCATGTTGTTCCCGTCCTATGAATGTTTCATGGGGTCAGTTTGGGGGAGCTTTACTTTGTACCTAACACCTTAGCTGAACCTGGCCTGTGAGTGATTGATGGGATGGAGATGCCGGCGTTGGACTGGAGTAAACCTATTCCCTTCCTGTTGGTGAACACTTCTGCGGTCACGGGCATTCGGCCTCTGACCTTCGGGTAAGCGTTCTCCAAGGTGGCCTTCACGACGCATGACAGCGTAGAGTCGCTGAGCAGAGACTGATAGCCAAGTTCCGCACACATAAGCACGGTCTCAACAGGGATCTTGGGTTCATGTCGCACTATCTGTAACCCCCATGTGTTGCCTGGGTTTGCAAAACCTCACTTACTGTACTGTCTGGAGACAATACACATCTCTTTAACCTATGCCTAATGATCTTTCCACTCACACTGTCTGCATCTTTAAGACTTGAATAGCAGGTTAGTTGTAAAGACTCGCATTCTAATCAGTAATCTGTAAACTGTCTGTGCTTTATATGCTCTGTTTGAGGCCAGAACTCTCCATTCACCTGACGAAAGGGCAAACCCCGAAAGCTTGTGAGTTTACTATCAAATAAATTGGTTGGACTTTAACCTGGTGTTGTCAGACTTCTTACAGTGATTGATGGGGACAGTATAGATACAGCTTTACTCTGTATCTAAGCCCGTGATGTAACTGTTCTGAGAGTGTTTGATTGGAACAATGTAGAGGGTGATTTACTCTGTACCTAACCCTGTGCTATACCTGTAATGGGAGGGTTTGATGGATGAGTGTAGAGAGACCTTTGACACTACATCTAATCCCAATGTATTACCTGCACTGGAACTGTTTGATGGGGAAAGTATTGAACGAGCTTTACTTTGTACCTAACCCTGTGCTGTACCTGCCCAGCGTTGTTCGATGCACATAGTATGGAGGGAGCTTTACTTTGTATCTAATCCCAGTACTGTACCTGTCCTGGGAGAGTTTGATAGGGACAGTGTAGAGGGAGCTTTACTCTGTATCTATCCCTGTGCTATACCTGTCCTGGGAGTGTTTGATGGGAACAGTGTAGAGAGAGATTTACTCTGTGTCTAACCCCGTGCTGTACCTGTCCTGGGAGTGTTTGATGGTCACAGTGTAGAGGGAGATTTACTCTGTGTCTAACCCCGTGCTGTACCTGTCCTGGGAGTGTTTGATGGGGACAGTGTAGAGGGAGCTTTACTCTGTATCTAACCCTGTGCTGTACCTGTCCTGGGAGTGTTTGATGGGGACAGTGCAGAGGGAGCTTTACTCTGTATCTAACCCTGTGCTGTACCTGTTCTGGGAGTGTTTGATGGTCACAGTGTAGAGGGAGCTTTACTCTGTATCTAACCCCGTGCTGTACCTGTCCTGGGAGTGTTTGATGGGGACAGTGTAGAGGGAGCTTTACTTTGTACCTAACCCTGTGCTGTACCTGTCCTGGGAGTGTTTGATGGGGACAGTGTAGAGGGAGATTTACTCTGTATCTAACCCCGTGCTGTACCTGTCCTGGGGGTGTTTGATGGGGACAGTGTAGAGGGAGCTTTACTCTGTATCTAACCCCGTGCTGTACCTGTCCTGGGAGTGTTTGATGGGGACAGTGTAGAGGGAGCTTTACTCTGTATCTAACCCTGTGCTGTACCTGTCCTGGGAGTGTTTGATGGGGACAGTGTAGAGGGAGATTTACTCTGTATCTAACCCCATGCTGTACCTGTCCTGGGGGTGTTTGATGGGGACAGTGTAGAGGGAGCTTTACTCTGTATCTAAGTCATATTTTTACATGTCCTGGCAGTATTTAATCATGACAATGTAGAGGGAGCTTTCCAGTGTATGAAAGCACAACGTGTACCTTTTCTGGGAGTGCTTGATGGGGGCAGTGTAGCAGGAACTTAGCTCTGTACCTCACCCTGTGCTATTCCTACCAGGGGAGTGTTTGATGGGAACAATATGGAGGAAGCTTTACTCCATCTAATGCCAGTGCTGTACCTGTCCTAAGAGAGTTTGATGGGGCCAGTGTAGAGGAAACTTTTCTCCGTGTCTAATCCCATGCAGCATCTGCCTTAGGATTATTTAATGGGGACCAAGTAGAAAGAACTTTACTCGCTAGTTAGCAGTGAGATGTACCTGTATTGGCTGTGTTTGATAGGATCAGTGTAGAGAGAGCTTTAGTTTGTATGGGTTTGTTGGGGACAGTGTACAGGAAGATTTATTCTGTATCTAACCCCATAACCCTATAACCCCATGCCGTAGCTCTCCTGGGGGTTTTTGATGGGGAATATGTAGAGGGAGCTTACTCTGTATCTAAATCTGTAATTGTAACTCTCCTGGGAGTGTTTGATGGAGTGTTTGTAGGGATAACTTTGCTTTGTATCTGAACTGCATTTTTAGATGTTTTTCAGCGTTTGATTGCAGCAGTCTTGAGGGAGCTTTATGGTGTATCAAAGTAGAGCCTGCATGTTTCTTGGGAGTGTATAACGTACTACATGTATAATACCATAAAGCTATATGAATCAATTACAGTGTGTGGGTAGTGATGGGGGGGAGTGGTGGCGGTGGTTGGATAAGCAGGACAGTGATGTGTGTGGGTATTGGGGGAGTGGATAAGGGGGACAGTGTTGTGTGTGGGTATTGGGGGAGTGGATAAGGGGGACAGTGTTGTGTGTGGGTATTGGGGGAGTGGATAAGGGGGACAGTGTTGTGTGCGGGTAGTGGTGTGGGTGGATAAGGGGGCCAGTGATGTGTGTGGGTAGTGGGGTGGGTGGATAAGGGGGACAGTGATGTGTGTGGGTATTGGACGGTGTGGATAAGAGGGGCAGTGATGTGTGTGGGTTGCAGGGGAGTGGATAAGGGGGACAGTGATGTGTGTGGGTAGTGGGGAGGTGGATAAGGGGGACAGTGATGTGTGTGGGTAGTGGGGAGGTGGATAAGGGGGACAGTGATGTGTGTGGGTAGTGGGGAGGTGGATAAGGGGGACAGTGATGTGTGTGGGTAGTGGAGGGTGTGGATAAGGGGGACAGTGATGTGTGTGGGTTGCGGGGGAGTGGATAAGGGGGACAGTGACGTGAGTGGGGAGTGGAGGGTGTGGATAAGAGGGGCAGTGATGTGTGTGGGTTGTGGGGGAGTGGATAAGGGGGACAGTGATGTGTGTGGGTAGTGGGGGATGGATAAGGGGGACAGTGATGTGTTTGGGTAGTGGGGAGGTGGATAAGGGGGACAGTGATGTGTGTGGGTAGTGGTGCGGGTGGATAAGGGGGACAGTGATGTGTGTGGGTAGTGGGGGGAGTGGATAAGGGGGACAGTGATGTGTGTGGGTAGTGGGGGGTGGATAAGGGGGACAGTGATGTGTGTGGGTAGTGGTGCGGGTGGATAAGGGGGACAGTGATGTGTGTGGGTAGTGGGGGGAGTGGATAAGGGGGACAGTGATGTGTGTGGGTAGTGGGGAGGTGGATAAGGGGGACAGTGATGTGTGTGGGTAGTGGGGGGGGTGGATAAGGGGGACAGTGATGTGTGTGGGTAGTGGGGAGGTGGATAAGGGGGACAGTGATGTGTGTGGGTAGTGGGGTGGGTGGATAAGGGGGACAGTGATGTGTGTGGGTAGTGGGGAGGTGGATAAGGGGGACAGTGATGTGTGTGGGTAGTGGGGAGGTGGATAAGGGGGACAGTGATGTGTGTGGGTAGTGGGGAGGTGGATAAGGGGGACAGTGATGTGTGTGGGTAGTGGGGTGGTGGATAAGGGGGACAGTGATGTGTGTGGGTAGTGGGGTGGGTGGATAAGGGGGACAGCGATGTGTGCGGGTAGTGGGGAGGTGGATAAGGGGGACAGTGATGTGTGTGGGTAGTGGGGGAGTGGATAAGGGGGACAGTGATGTGTGTGGGTAGTGGGGAGGTGGATAAGGGGGGCAGTGATGTGTGTGGGTAGCGGGGGGGTGGATAAGGGTGACAGTGATGTGTGTGGGTAGTGGGGAGGTGGATAAGGGGGACAGTGATGTGTGTGGGTAGTGGGGAGGTGGATAAGGGGGACAGTGATGTGTGTGGGTAGTGGGGGGTGGATAAGGGGGACAGTGATGTGTGTGGGTAGTGGGGAGGTGGATAAGGGGGGCAGTGATGTGTGTGGGTAGCGGGGGGGTGGATAAGGGTGACAGTGATGTGTGTGGGTAGTGGGGAGGTGGATAAGGGGGACAGTGATGTGTGTGGGTAGTGGGGAGGTGGATAAGGGGGCCAGTGATGTGTGTGGGTAGCGGGGAGGTGGATAAGGGGGACGGTGATATGTGTGGGTAGTGGGGTGGGTGGATAAGGGGGAGAGTGATGTGTGTGGGTAGTGGGGGGGTGGATAAGGGGGACAGTGATGGGTGTGGGTAGTGGGGGGGTGGATAAGGGGGACAGTGATGTGTGTGGGTAGTGGGGGGGTGGATAAGGGGGACGGTGATGTGTGTGGGTAGTGGGGAGGTGGATAAGGGGGACAGTGATGTGTGTGGGTAGTGGGGGAGTGGATAAGGGGGACAGTGATGTGTGTGGGTAGTGGGGGGGTGGATAAGGGTGACAGTGATGTGTGTGGGTAGTGGGGTGGGTGGATAAGGGGGACAGTGATGTGTGTGGGTAGTGGGGAGGTGGATAAGGGGGACAGTGATGTGTGTGGGTAATGGGGGGGCGGATAAGGGGGACAGTGATGTTTGTTGGTAGTGGGATGGATAAGGGGGACAGTGATGTGTGTGGGTAGTGGGGGGAGTGGATAAGGGGGACGGTGATGTGTGTGGGTAGTGGGGTGGGTGGATAAGGGGGACAGTGATGTGTGTGGGTAGTGGGGGGTGGATAAGGGGGACAGTGATGTGTGTGGGTAGTGGGGTGGGTGGATAAGGGGGACAGTGATGTGTGTGGGTAGTGGGATGGATAAGGGGGACAGTGATGTGTGTGGGTAGTGGGGTGGGTGGATAAGGGGGACAGTGATGTGTGTGGGTAGTGGGGTGGGTGGATAAGGGGGACAGTGATGTGTGTGGGTAGTGGGGTGGGTGGATAAGGGGGACAGTGATGTGTGTGGGTAGTGGGGGGGCGGATAAGGGGGACAGTGATGTTTGTTGGTAGTGGGATGGATAAGGGGGACAGTGATGTGTGTGGGTAGTGGGGGGAGTGGATAAGGGGGACAGTGATGTGTGTGGGTATTGGGGGGAGTGGATAAGGGGGACAGTGATGTGTGTGGGTAGTGGGATGGATAAGGGGGACAGTGATGTATGTGGGTAGTGGGGGGGTGGATAAGGGGGACCGCGATGTGTGTGGGTAGTGGGGAGGTGGATAAGGGGGACAGTGATGTGTGTGGGTAGTGGGGGTGGATAAGGGGGACAGTGATGTGTGTGGGTAGTGGGGGTGGATAAGGGGGACAGTGATGTGTGTGGGTAGTGGGGAGGTGGATAAGGGGGACAGTGATGTGTGTGGGTAGTGGGGGAGTGGATAAGGGGGACAGTGATGTGTGTGGGTAGTGGGGGGTGGATAAGGGGGACAGTGATGTGTGTGGGTAGTGGGGGGTGGATAAGGGGGACAGTGATGTGTGTGGGTAGTGGGGGGGTGGATAAGGGGGACAGTGATGTGCGTGGGTAGTGGGGAGGTGGATAAGGGGGACAGTGATGTGTGTGGGTAGTGGGGGGTGGATAAGGGGGACAGTGATGTGTGTAGGTAGTGGGGAGGTGGATAAGGGGGACAGTGATGTGTGTGGGTAGTGGGGGGTGGATAAGGGTGACAGTGATGTGTGTGGGTAGTGGGGGGAGTGGATAAGGGGGACAGTGATGTGTGTGGGTAGTGGGGGAGTGGATAAGGGGGACAGTGATGTGTGTGGGTAGTGGGGGGTGGATAAGGGGGGCAGTGATGTGTGTGGGTATTGGAGGGGGGTGGATAAGGGGGACAGTGATGTGTGTGGGTAGTGGGGGGTGGATAAGGGGGACAGTGATGTGTGTGGGTAGTGGGGAGGTGGATAAGGGGGACAGTGATGTGTGTGGGTATTGGAGGGGGGTGGATAAGGGGGACAGTGATGTGTGTGGGTAGTGGGGGGTGGATAAGGGGGACAGTGATGTGTGTGGGTAGTGGGGAGGTGGATAAGGGGGACAGTGATGTGTGTGGGTAGTGGGGTGGTGGATAAGGGGGACAGTGATGTGTGTGGGTAGTGGGGTGGGTGGATAAGGGGGACAGTGATGTGTGTGGGTAGTGGGGGGCTGGATAAGGGGGACAGTGATGTGTGTGGGTAGTGGGGTGGGTGGATAAGGGGGACAGTGATGTGTGTGGGTAGTGGGGGGAGTGGATAAGGGGGACAGTGATGTGTGTGGGTAGTGGGGAGGTGGATAAGGGGGACAGTGATGTGTGTGGGTATTGGAGGGGGGTGGATAAGGGGGACAGTGATGTGTGTGGGTAGTGGGGAGGTGGATAAGGGGGACAGTGATGTGTGTGGGTAGTGGGGAGTGGATAAGGGGGACAGTGATGTGTGTGGGTAGTGGGGGGGGTGGATAAGGGGGACAGTGATGTGTGTGGGTAGTGGGGAGGTGGATAAGGGGGACAGTGATGTGTGTGGGTAGTGGGGGGCTGGATAAGGGGGACAGTGATGTGTGTGGGTAGTGGGGTGGGTGGATAAGGGGGACAGTGATGTGTGTGGGTAGTGGGGGGAGTGGATAAGGGGGACAGTGATGTGTGTGGGTAGTGGGGAGGTGGATAAGGGGGACAGTGATGTGTGTGGGTATTGGAGGGGGGTGGATAAGGGGGACAGTGATGTGTGTGGGTAGTGGGGAGGTGGATAAGGGGGACAGTGATGTGTGTGGGTAGTGGGGGGGTGGATAAGGGGGACAGTGATGTGTGTGGGTAGTGGGGAGTGGATAAGGGGGACAGTGATGTGTGTGGGTAGTGGGGAGGTGGATAAGGGGGACAGTGATGTGTGTGGGTATTGGAGGGGGGTGGATAAGGGGGACAGTGATGTGTGTGGGTAGTGGGGAGGTGGATAAGGGGGACAGTGATGTGTGTGGGTAGTGGGGGGGGTGGATAAGGGGGACAGTGATGTGTGTGGGTAGTGGGGAGTGGATAAGGGGGACAGTGATGTGTGTGGGTAGTGGGGGGAGTGGATAAGGGGGACAGTGATGTGTGTGGGTAGTGGGGAGGTGGATAAGGGGGACAGTGATGTGTGTGGGTATTGGAGGGGGGTGGATAAGGGGGACAGTGATGTGTGTGGGTAGTGGGGAGGTGGATAAGGGGGACAGTGATGTGTGTGGGTAGTGGGGAGGTGGATAAGGGGGACAGTGATGTGTATGTGCACCATCGCTCCTGCTTTTCGCCTGCTTGCCACTTTCTCCACTTTCTGCATCCCGGGTGCGATCTGACACAGCCGCGCTTTTTCAAATTTCTTTCCAACAGCACATGCGCAGTTCAGAGCTCCAATCGTTTTGGCCGCACTAAGCCCTGCCCACAGTGCGAATGGGACTGGAGATGGCTGAATGCGTGTGGGGGCACCTGAAAGCAGATTTCTAATTCGGTTCTGCATTACGCCCAGATTCAGCACTTAGAATGAAAATGGTAAAATCGTACCCAATGTTAAATCGTTTTCTTTAACCACAGTGAATTGTTGTGGTTGGGAATGCTGATGGAAGCTGATTTAATAAAGCCCTGAAAGGAAATTAGAGGGATACATGAAACAGGAACAGAAGCACTGGGCTATGGGAAATCACTCCACGATTCAGGTTTGCTGGGTTGAATGGCCTTCTTCTCAGCTGTTCATTGCTGCTTCTAGGATTTCCTCTTGGAATTCTTTTTGCTATCATTACAGATACAATCAGTCAATATTTCTCTAACCTAAGATGCATTCCATTCTCTATTGATATTTTTGAGAAAAGCTAAAACACTAGGTCCCTTCCCATTGTCTTATTTTGTCTGTCACTCCCTAATTGGCAACACCCCTTCCTGTCACTAAATAAGAAATATCGATTGCGTCATTTGATTTGAATTATTATTGTCACATGTATTAACATACAATGAAAAGTATTGCTTCTTGCGCTCTATACAGTCATAGAGAAGGAAACGAGAGAGGGTAGAATGTAGTTTTACAGTTACAGCTGAGGTGTAGAGAAACTTACTGCATTACTCCATTCAAAAGTCTGATGACAGCAGGGAAGAAGCTGTTCTTCAGTCAGTTGGTACGGGACCTCAGACTTTTGTATCTCTTTCCCAGCAGAAGAAGATCTAAGAGAGAATGTTTGGAATGTGCGGGGTCATTAATTATGCTGGCTGCTTTGCCGAGGCAGTGGGAAGTGTAGACAGAGTGGATGGGAGGCTGGTCTGCGTGATGGTTTGGGCTACATTCACGACCTTTTGTAGTTTCTTGAAGTCTTGGGCAGAGCAGGAGCCAGACCAAGCTGTGATACAACCAGGAAGAATGCTTTCTATGGTGCATCTGTAAAAATTGGTGAGAGTTTCTGAAGGTGCATTCTTTAATGGTAACCAAAGGGACCAACTGAGTTTTATTCAACAGGACAGAGAATTTCTCTTGCAATAGCGAATCTTTGCTCAGCCTGACCTTGCTGCATTTGGGAATTATCATTCAAAATGTGTTGCTGTTCCTATGGAGAGTGGAGACTTCAGAGAATTAATGTCCACCTTCTTTTTTCAGATCACCTCTCACCCAAATAATCTGTTTGAAATCATTTCAAAAGAACCTGTGAAACGGGAAAGGAACCTACACAACAGAGTCCACAGTAAGGAGAGAGTGAACAAGGAAGAAGACTAAGGAGAGAGAGTGAACAAGGGGGGGCGAGTAAAGAGAAAGAGAGACAACACAAGAGGAGAGTAAAGAGAGAGAGAGTGAAAAAGGGGGTGAATGTGAACAAGAAGAGTAAAGAGAGAGAGTGAAAAAGGGGGATAAGTAAAGAGAGAGAATAGTGGGGGAATAGGGAAGAGAGAGCGAACAAAGGGGATGAACAAAGAGAGGGTGAATATACAAGGGTAAAGAGTAAATAAAAAGTGAGGGAGAACAAGCAAGAAGGGTAAAGAGAGAGAGAGAGAAAGAGTGAACAAAGTGAGAGGGGTGAAGAGAGAGTGAATAACAAAGAACAAAGAAAATTACAGCACAGGAACAGGCCCTTCGGCCCTCCAAGCCTGCACTGACCATTCTGCCCAACTTAACTAAATCCCCCTATCCTTCCGGGGACCATATCCTTCTATTCCTATCTCATTCATGTACTTGTCAAGATGCCCCTTAAAAGTCACTACCATATCCGCTTCCGCTACCTCCCCCGACAACGAGTTCCAGCCACCCACCACTCTCTGTGTAAAATATCTGCCTCGTACATCTCTTTTAAACCTTGCCCCTCGCACCTTAAACCTATGCCCCCTAGTAATTGACTCTTCCACCCTGGGAGAAAGCTTCTGACTATCCACTCTGTCCATGCCTCTCGTAAACTTGTATAGATTCTATTAGGTCCCCTCTCAACCTCTGTTACTCCAGTGAGAACAAACCAAGTTTCTCCAAACTCTCCCCATAGCTAGTGCCCTCCGTACCATGCAACATGCCGTATGCCTTCTTGACTGCCTTCTCCACCTGCATTGCCACTTTCAGTGACCTGTGTACCTGTACACCCTCTGCCTATCAATATTCTTAAGGGTTCTGTCGTTTACTGTATATTTCCAATCTGTATTAGAACTTCCAAAATGCATTACCTCACATTTGTCCGGATTAAACTCCATCTGCCATCTCTCTGTCCAAGTCTCCAACTGATCTCTATCCTGCTGTATCCTCTGATGGTCCTCATCGCTAACCGCAAATCCACCAACATTTGTGTCATCGGCAAACTTACGAATCAATCCAATTACATTTTTCTCCAGGGGATCATTTCCTCCAATAAGGGAGAAGAATGAAGATAGAGAGAATGAACAAGGGGGAAGACTAAAGGCAGAGAGTAAACGAGGAGAGTGAAGAGTGAGTGAGTGCAAAAGGGGGAGTGGGAAAAAGGGAGGGTGAACCACAAGGAAGAATAAATGGAGAGAACAAGGGGAAGAATTGAGAGTCGGAGAACAAGGAGGAAGAGTAGAGAGAGAGAAAACAAGAGGAAGAGAAAATGGGAGAGTGATCATGGGGCAGAGTAAAGTACAAGACAGTGAATAATAGGGAAGATTAAAGAGACTGTAGTGAACAAGGGACAAGAGTAAAGCGAGAGATGGTGAACAAGGGAAATGAGTAAAGAGAGAGTGAACAAAGGGAAGAGTAAAGTGCGAGAGAGCAAACAATGGGGAAGAATAGAGAGAGAGATAATGTGAACAAGCAAGTGTGAATGAATGCAGATCAGTAAAGAATAAGAGAATGCACAAGTGGAAAAAATGAAGCGAGAATGATTAACATGTAAGAGTAAAGAGAGAAAGTGAACAAAGGGGATGAGGGAAAAGACAGAGTGAAAAAGGGGCAAAATAAAGAGAGAATGATCAAGGGCAAAGACTCAAGACAGAGTGAACAAGGAAGATGAGAAAAGAGTATTAGAATGGACAATAGGGAAGTGTAAAGAGAATCAATAAAAAGAATGATAAACAGGGAGAGCAAACAACGAGCACAGTAAAGGGAGAAAGAGTGAACAAGGGGATGAGTAAAGAAGGATTGAACAAGGGAGAAGAGTGAAGGGGTGGAATGGTGGCAAGTCATTAGCATTGCTGCCTCACAGCACCGGGGACCCAGGTTCAATTAAGGCCTCAGGTCACAGTCTGAGTGGAGTTTGCACATTCCTCCCGTGTCTGCGTGGGTTTCCTTTGTACTCCAGTTTCTTCCCACAGTCCAAAGATGTGCACAGTTAGGCTGATTGGCCAAGCTAAATTGGCCTTAGTGTCAGGGGAATTAGCAGAGTAAATATGTGGGGTTACAGGAATAGGGCCTGGTTGGGATTGCGGTCGGTGCAGACTCGATGTGCCGACTGGCTTCCTTCTGCAATGTCGGAGTTCTATGATTCTAAGAGAGAGATAATAACAGGAAGATGAAAGTGAGAAAGAGAGTGAACAAGAGGGAAGAGTAAAAGGGGAGGGGAGAGAAAGGGAGAGCAAAGGAAAAGTAAAGAGAGAGCAAAACCAAAAAAGTAAAAAGAGAGAGTGTGCTGAAGGGGCTGAGTAAATGGAGAGAGAGTGAACAAGCAGCAGAGTAAACAGAGAGAATGTAAACAAGGGATGTTTAAGGAGGGAGAGAGTGTAAATGAGGGATGTTTAAGGAGAAAGTGAGTGAAAAAGCGGAAAGAGTAAAGGGAGAGCGAGTGAACAAGAAGGAGAGAGAGCTGACAAAGGAAAGATGGAAGAGAGAGTGAACAAGGGGGATGAGTGAAGAGTGAGTGAGCAAGGGGAAAAGCTAAAAGAAGAGAGAGCAAGGGGAAGACTGAAAACAGAGCAAGACAACAAGAGGAACTTTAATGAGGGAGAGAGCAAGAGGCAGAGTAAAGGAGAGAGAATGAATAAGGGGAAGAGTAAAGAGAGAGTGGAAAAAGGAAGAATAAAGGAAAGAGTAAAGACGGAGAGTATCAACAGAGGCAAAGAATAAAGAGGAATTGAACAATGGGGATGAGTGAAGAGAAAGAGTGAACAAGGAGGAAAAGTGAAGAGAAGGTGATGAAGAGAGGAGAGAGAGTGAATGAGGGGGAAGAATAAAGACAGATATCAAGGGGAAGAGTAAAGAGAGAGAGAATGAGCGGGGGGAAGAATAAAGGGGAGGCAATGGCCTAGTGGTATTATTGTTGGACATTAACCCAGAAACTCAGCTAATGTTCGGGCGATCCAGGTTTGAATCCCGCTATGGTGGATGGTGGAACAAAATAAATAAAAAATATCTGGAATTAAGAATCTACTGATGATGATGAATCCAATGTTGATTGTCAGAAAAACACATCTGATTCACTAATGTCCTTTAAGAAAGGAAATCTGCTAACCTTACCCAGTCTGGCCTAAATTTGACCCCAGAGCCACCGCAGTTTGGTTGATGCTCAACTATCTTCTAAAGGCAACCAGGGATAGGCAGTAAATGCTGGCCAGCCCGTGATGCCCATGTCCCACGAATGACAAGAGAGAGACAGACTGAACTAAGAGGAAGAGTAAAGAGAGAGAGAGAGAGTGAACAAGAGGAGAGTGGAGAGACAGAGAGAGTGAACAAGGGGGAAAAGTGAAGAGAGAGAAAGAGAGAGAGAGGGTGAACAAGGGGGAGGAATAAAGACAGAGAGACTGGGAAAATTAAGGGAAAATTAAAGTGAGATACAGCAGACAAAGGATAAGAGTAAAGACAAAAGTGATGAAGGGGAACAGTGAAGAGAAAATGAGAGAACGGGGAGGGGGTACAGTGGGCGAGTAAAGAACGTGAGCATGAACAAAGGAGATGAGTGAAGGGAGAGAGAGTGAACGAGATTGGCGGGGTGATGGACAAAGCTATTTTTCTCTCCATCCCTCTCTGTCTCTGTTTCTCCTTTCCTCCCTATTAACAGCTCAGGTGGATTTCTGTTTACCCCTCTCACTTTGTCACTCGTACTCTTATTCTGACAGTGCTTCTTTCTCACCCATTCAATTTAACTCTCTCTTTCTCTACTCCCTCTCAATCCGTCACTCGCTACCTCTCTGTCACTACGTCATTCCCCCTCCTTCTCTCATTTGCCATTCTCTAGCTCTTTCAACCTGTAACACTCTGTCATTGTCACTTTCACTCTCATTCAGCATCTCCTCTAATTTACCATTTTATCACTCACTTTGTGATTCTTACTCTCAATCTGTCATTCAACATCACGCTCAAAATCTCTCAAATGCTCATTCAGTCAATCACTGTCAATCTCTTCTCCCTCACTGTTTGACACTCTGTCTCTCCCTGCCAGATGCTGACAATGAGAATGTGGCGCGTGCTGCTGATGCTAGTGTGCTGCTTATGGCATTTCAGTCAATTGTCGGTGATGATTACAAAGGTGAGTGTTACACTCTGCTTACACATCAGAATCCATATCGTATAGAGCAGGGGCAGGAATGGATGTTGCAGGTCCCGGGGTACAAATGCTTTAGTCGGAGTAGAGAAGGAGGTGGGGGGGGTGGGGTAGCATTATTGGTCAAGGACTGTATCACAGTGTCAGAGAGGAAGTTTGATGAGGACTTGTCTGTTGAGGTAGTATGGGCGGAGATTAGAAATAGGAGAGGAGAGGTCACCCTGCTGGGAGTCTTTTATAGACCTCCATAAAGTTCTAGAGAGGTTGAGGAAAGGATTGCGGAGACGATCCTGGTTAGGAGTGAAAGTAATAGGGTAATTGTTATGGGGGATTTTAACTTTACTAATATTGATTGGAATTGCTATAGCTCTAGCTCGTTAGAGGGGTCAGTTTTTGTTCAAAGTGTGCAGGAAGGTTTTTTGACTCAGTATGTAGATAGGCCAACTAGAGGTGAGGCTATATTGGATTTGGTGCTGGGAAATGAGCCAGACCAGGTGCTGGACTTGGAAGTTGGTGTGCATTTTGGTGATAGTGACCACAATTCGGTTACGTTCACCTTAGTGATGGAAAGGGATAGGCATGAACCTTGGGTCAGTAGTTTTAGCTGGGGGAAGGGTAATTATGAGGCTATTAGGAGAGAATTAGGAAGCATAGATTGGACTAGGAGATTACAGGGACTGGGAACGTCCGAAATGTGGAATTTTTTCAAGGAGCAGCTACTGCGGGTCTGTGATAGGTATGTCCCTGTCAGGCAAGGAGGATTTGGTAGGGCTAGGGAACCGTGGTGTACTAAAAAAGTTGATTCGTTGGTTAGGAAGAAAAAGGAGGCTTATGTTCGGATGAGGCTTGAGGGCTCAGGTAGTGCATTAGAAAGCTTTAGATTGGCTAGGAGGGAGTTGAAGAGGGAGTTAAGAAGGGCTAAAAGATGACATGAGATGACTTTGGCTGATAGGATTAAGGAGAATCCTAAGGCGTTCTATAGATATGTCAAGAACAGAAGGTTGGTTAGGGCAAGATTAGGGCCAGTTACAGACAGCAGAGGGAAGTTGTGTGTGGAACCGGAAGAGATTGGAGAGGCATTGAACCAATATTTCTCTTCGGTGTTCACGCAGGGGGACATGAATGTAGCTGAGGAGGACACTGGGGTGCAGGGGTGTAAAATAGACAGTATTGCAGTTGATATGGGGGATGTGCTGGATATTCTAGAGGGCTTGAAAATAGATAAGTCCCCTGGTCCGGACGGGATTTACCCTAGGATTCTCTGGGAGACTAGAGAGGTGATTGCAGAGCCTCTGGCTCTGATCTTCAGGTCATCGTTGGTCTCTGGTATAGTACCGGAAGATTGGAGGACAGTTTAGATTAGTGGGTCAGTGTTTTTTTTTAAAAAAACTGGTCGGCGCAACATCGTGGGCCGAAGGGCCTGTTCTGCGCTGTAATGTTCTATGTTCTATTCATGTAACTGGTAGATATGGATTCAGGACAGATATAGCAGTTAGGTACAGAATGAAGCTCCCTCTACACTGTCCCCATCAAACACTGTCTGGACATGTACAGCACAGGGTTAGATACAGAGTGAAAATCTCTCTGCACTGTCCCCATCAAACACTCTCTGGACAGGTACAGCACGGGGTTAGATACAGAGTAAAGCTCCCTCTACACTGTCCCCATCAAACACTCCCAGGACAGGTACAGCACGGGGTTAGATACGGAGTAAAGCTCCCTCTACACTGTCCCCATCAAACACTCCCAGGACAGGTACGGCATGGGGTTAGATACAGAGTAAATCTCCCTCTACACTGTCCCCATCAAACACTCCCAGGACAGGTACGGCATGGGGTTAGATACAGAGTAAATCTCCCTCTACACTGTCCCCATCAAACACTCTCTGGACAGGTACAGCACAGGGTTAGATAAAGAACAGGTATAGCACAAGGTTAGCTGCAGAGTAAAACTACGTTTACACTGTCTCGTTACAGCACAGGGTTAGATACAGAGTAAACCTCCCTCTACACTGTCCCACCAAGCATTCCCACAGATAGTTCAGCATAGGGTTAAGTACAGAGTAAACAGAATCAACTGATTGTGTTTCTGATGGCAGGGAGAGTGAGAATTTTGGTGAATCACTGGGAGAGAGAGTGAGAATTTTGGAGCAGCTGTGGGATTAGAACATAGAACACTACAGCACAAACAGGCCCTTCGGCCCACAAGTTGCGCCGACCACATCACCTACCAACCTACAGACCTATCTATAACCCTCAATCTCATTAAACCCCATATACTCATCCAGAAGTCTTTTAAAAGACCCCAGCGAGTTCGCCTCCACCACCACTGACGGCAGCCGATTCCATTCACTCACCACCCTCTGAGTGAAAAACTTACCCCTAACATCACTTCTGAACCTCCCTCCCCGCACCTTAAATCTGTGTCCTCTCGTAGCGACCATTTCAAACCGGGGAAATAGCCTCTGAGAGTCCACCCTATCTATTCCTCTCAACATTTTGTAAACTTCTATCAGGTCGCCTCTCAACCTTCGTCTCTCCAGGGAAAAGAGTCCCAGCTCCCTCAACCTAACTTCATAAGGCATGCCTCCCAGTCCAGGCAACATCCTTGTAAATCTCCTCTGCACCCTTTCAATAGCTTCTACATCTTTCCTATAGTGAGGCGACCAGAACTGCGCACAATACTCCAAATGAGGCCTGACAAGGGTCTTATAAAGTTCCAGCATTACCTCCCGACTCCTAAACTCAATCCCTCGATTAATGATTGGGAATGAGAATTTTGGAACAGCCCTGGGACAGACAGTGAGAATTTTGGAGCAACACTGGGGGGAGAGTGAGAATTTTAGAGCGGCTCTGGGGGGAGAGTGAAAATTTTGGAGTAGCACTGGGGGGAGAGTGAGAATTTTGGAGCAGCGCTGGGGAAGAGAGTGAGCATTTTGGAACGGCCTAGGATCGAGAGTGAGAAATTTGGAGCAGCTTTGGGGGGAGAATGAGAATTTTCAAATAGCACTGGGGGGGAGAGTGAAAATTTTGAAGTAGCACTGGGGGAGAGTGAGAATTTTGGAGCAATGCTGGGGAGAGAATGAGAATTTTAAAGAAGCACAGGGATAGTGAGAATTCTGGACCAGCATTGGGATAGAGAATGAGAATTTTGGAGCAGCACTGGGGCGGAGAGTGAAAATTTTAGAGAAGCACTGGGGGACCATGAGAATTTTGGAACAGCTCTGGGAGGAGAATGAGAATTTTAGAGCAGCTCTGGGATCGAGAATGAGGATTTTGGAGCAATACTGGGATAGAGAGTGAGAATTTTGGAGCAATGCTGGGGAGAGAATGAGAATTTTAAAGAAGCACAGGGATAGTGAGAATTCTGGACCAGTATTGGGATAGAGAATGAGAATTTTGGTGCAGCACTGGGAGGGAGGGTGAGAATTTTGGAGCAGCACTGGGAGGGAGGGTGAGAATTTTGGTGCAGCACTGGGAGGGAGGGTGAGAATTTTGGAGCAGCACTGGGAGGGAGGGTGAGAATTTTGGAGCAGCACTGGGAGGGAGGGTGAGAATTTTGGAGCAGCACTGGGAGGGAGGGTGAGAATTTTGGAGCAGCACTGGGAGGGAGGGTGAGAATTTTGGAACACTGGGGGAGGGGGAGAATTTTGGAGCAGCACTGGAGGACCGAATGGTCTCCTTCTGCCCTGTTGGGATTCTATGATTCTATGAGCATGCCCAACTCCCTCCACCAAGAAACATGCAGCTGGGAGGCCAGAGAATTCCCCCGGATGAGAGTAGATCTCCAGCTAATACAAACAATAACTCAGAAGGTTTTTTTACAAAGTAATAAGCACATAGGCAAAGGAAAGATGAGGCTTTAAGGGACACCATCCAATTTCCTTTTAAAATTATTACTTGTTTCTGCTTCCACTGCCCTGAAAGGCAGTGAAGTCCGACTCATCATCACTCACTTCACAAAGAAAATCATCCTCGCATCCCCCTCCATCTTAGCCTAAACTTTATATCTCTGTCACTTCATCATTGTACTTTTTATTATTCTTTCACAGGATAGCCCAGCATTTATTACCCACCCAGGATGGCACAGTGGCACTGTGGTCAGCACTGCTGCCTCACAACGCCAATGACCCGGGTTCGATTCCCGACTTGGGTCACTGTCTGTGTTGAGTTTGCACGTTCACCCTGTGTCTGCATATGTTTCCTCCGGGTGCTCCTGTTTCCTCCCACAGCCCAAAAGATGTGCATTGACTGTGTTAAATTCTCCCTCAGTTTACCCAAACAGGCACCTGAATGTGGCGACTACGGGATTTTCACAGTAACTTCATTGCAGTGTTGATGTATCCCACTTGTGGCTAATAAATAAACTTAACTTAATCATCCCTAGTTGCCCTTCAGGAAATGGTGGCGTGCTGTTTTCTTGAACCACTGCAACCCATGAGATTTAGGTACACCCACAGTGCTGTTAGAGAAGGGACTCCAGGATTTTGACCCAACAACATTGAAGGAACGGTGATGCATTTCCAAGTCAGGATGGTGAGCGACTGGGAGGGGACTTCGAGGTGGGTAGTGCTCTCAGGTATCTGATGCTCTTGTCCCTCTAGGTGGTAATCGTCATGGGTTTGGAAGATGCTGTCTTCAGCACTGAATTAGCATCAGTTTATGGGAAGAGTTATTCGAAACCTGCTATAATCTTGTACACCTTTATCAAATTTCTCTTCAATCTCCTTTACTCCAAGGGAGACAACCCCAGCTTCTGCCAACTAATATTTAAGCTAAATTCCCCCATCCCTGGAAGTATTCTGGTGAATCTCCCCCTGCACCCACTTGAGGACCCTCACATCCTTCAGGGAGTGTGGCCACGCTACCAGTGATTATAAAATGGATAAAATATAAAAACCCGGCTGAACAGTGACTGTGGTTTTTTTGCCCCTGTTGCAGATGGGAACAGTTCAATCTCCATGGAGAGCAGCGGTGATGGCAGCCGCTGTCTGAGGCTAAAAGGACAAATGAGATTCATGCCGGAATGGGAATCAATCATCTTCCTGGGCACACCCGTGTAAGACCTGGTGTAACAGAGGGGGGAAGGCAGGAGTGGGTGTGTCAGAGAGGAATGGGTGTGTCAGGGAGGAGGGGGTGTGTCAGAGAGGAGTGGGTGTGTCAGAGAGGAGCGGGTGTGTCAGAGAGGAGTGGGTGTGTCAGAGAGGAGCGGGTGTGTCAGAGAGGAGTGGGTGTGTCAGAGAGGAGCGGGTGTGTCAGAGAGGAGGGGGTGTGTCAGAGAGGAATGGGTGTGTCAGATGGGAATAGGTGTGTCAGAGAGGAGTGGGTGTGTCAGAGAGGAGTGGGTGTGTCAGAGAGGAGCGGGTGTGTCAGAGAGGAGTGGGTGTGTCAGAGAGGAGCGGGTGTGTCAGAGAGGAGGGGGTGTGTCAGAGAGGAATGGGTGTGTCAGATGGGAATAGGTGTGTCAGAGAGGAGTGGGTGTGTCAGAGAGGAGTGGGTGTGTCAGAGAGGAATGGGTGTGTCAGAGAGGAATGGGTGCGTCAGAGAGGAGTGGGTGTGTCAGAGAGGAGCGGGTGTGTCAGAGAGGAATGGGTGTGTCAGAGAGGAGTGGGCGTGTCAGAGAGGAGTGGGTGTGTCAGAGAGGAGCGGGAGTAAGAGGAGTGGGTGTGTCAGAGAGGAGGGGGTTTATCAGAGAGGAGTGGGTGTGTCAGAGAGGAGCGGGAGTAAGAGGAGTGGGTGTGTCAGATAGGAATGGGTGTGTCAGAGTGGAAAGGGTGTGTCAGAGAGGAGCGGGAGTAAGAGGAGTGGGTGTGTCAGATAGGAGGGGGTGTGTCAGATAGGAATGGGTGTGTCAGACAGGATTGGGTGTGTCAGAGAGGAGTGGGTGTGTCAGAGAGGAATGGGTGTGTCAGAGAGGAGCGGGTGTGTCACAGAGGAGCGGGTGTGTCAGAGAGTAATAGGTGTGTCAGAGAGGAGTGTGTGTGTCAGAGAGGAGTGGGTCTGTCAGTGAGGAATGGGTGTGTCAGAGAGGAGCGGGAGTGTCAGAGAGGAGTGGGTGCGTCACAGAGGAGCGGGTGTGTCAGAGAGGAGTGGGTGTGTCAGAAAGGAGTGGGTGCGTCAGAGAGGAGAGGGTGTGTCACAGAGGAGTGGGTATGTCAGAGAGGAGTGGGTGTGTCAGAGAGGAATGGGTGTGTCAGAGAGGAATAGGTGTGTCAGAGAGGAGCGGGTGTGTCACAGAGGAGCGGGTGTGTCAGAGAGTAATAGGTGTGTCAGAGAGGAGTGTGTGTGTCAGAGAGGAGTGGGTCTGTCAGTGAGGAATGGGTGTGTCAGAGAGGAGCGGGAGTGTCAGAGAGGAGTGGGTGTGTCAGAGAGGAGTGGGTGCGTCAGAGAGGAGGGGGTGTTTTAGAGAGGAGTGGGTGTGTCAGAGAGGAGTGGGTGCGTCAGAGAGGAGCGGGTGTGTCAGAGAGGAGCGGGTGTGTCAGAGAGGAGCGGGTGTGTCAGAGTGGAATGGGTGTGTCAGTGAGGAATGGGTGTGTCAGAGTGGAATGGGTGTGTCAGTGAGGAATGGGTGTGTCAGAGAGGAGCGGGTGTGTCAGAGAGGAGTGGGTGTGTCAGAGAGGAGTGGGTGCGTCAGAGAGGAGGGGGTGTTTTAGAGAGGAGTGGGTGTGTCAGAGAGGAGTGGGTGCGTCAGAGAGGAGCGGGTGTGTCAGAGAGGAGCGGGTGTGTCAGAGAGGAGCGGGTGTGTCAGAGAGGAGCGGGTGTGTCAGAGAGGAGGGGGTGTGTCAGAGAGGAGCGGGTGTGTCAGAGAGGAGGGGTTGCGTCAGAGAGGAGCGGGTGCATCAGAGAGGAGCGGGTGTGTCGGAGAGGAGGTGGTGTGTCAGAGAGGAGTGGGTGTGTCGGAGAGGAGGTGGTGTGTCAGAGAGGAGTGGGTGTGTCAAAGAGGAGCGGGTGTGTCAGAGAGGAATGGATGTGTCAGAGAGGAGGGGTTGCGTCAGAGAGGAGGGGGTGTGTCAGAGAGGAATGGGTGTGTCAGAGAGGAGGGGTTGCGTCAGAGAGGAGCGGGTGCATCAGAGAGGAGCGGGTGTGTCGGAGAGGAGGTGGTGTGTCAGAGAGGAGTGGGTGTGTCGGAGAGGAGGTGGTGTGTCAGAGAGGAGTGGGTGTGTCAAAGAGGAGCGGGTGTGTCAGAGAGGAATGGATGTGTCAGAGAGGAGCGGGTGCGCCAGAGAGGAGGGGGTGAGTCAGAGAGGAGCTGGTGTGTCAGAGAGGAATGGTTGTGTCAGAGAGGAGTGGGTGCGTCAGAGAGGAGCGGGTGTGTCAGAGAGGAGCAGGTGCGTCAGAGAGGAGCGGGTGTGTCAGAGAGGAGCGGGTGTGTCAGAGAGGAGTGGGTGCGTCAGAGAGGAGCGGGTGTGTCAGAGAGGAGCGGGTGTGTCAGAGAGGAGCGGGTGTGTCAGAGAGGAGCGGGTGTGTCAGAGAGGAGTGGGTGTGTCAGAGAGGAGCGGGTGTGTCAGAGAGGAGGGGGTGTGTCAGAGAGGAGCGGGTGTGTCAGAGAGGAGGGGGTGTGTCAGAGAGGAGCGGGTGTGTCAGAGAGGAGGTGGGTGTGTCAGAGAGGAGGGGTTGCGTCAGAGAGGAGCGGGTGTGTCAGAGAGGAGCGGGTGTGTCAGAGAGGAGCGGGTGTGTCAGAGAGGAGTGGGTGTGTCAGAGAGGAGCGGGTGTGTCAGAGAGGAGGGGGTGTGTCAGAGAGGAGCGGGTGTGTCAGAGAGGAGGGGTTGCGTCAGAGAGGAGCGGGTGCATCAGAGAGGAGCGGGTGTGTCGGAGAGGAGGTGGTGTGTCAGAGAGGAGTGGGTGTGTCGGAGAGGAGGTGGTGTGTCAGAGAGGAGGGGTGTGTCAGAGAGGAGTGGGTGTGTCGGAGAGGAGGTGGTGTGTCAGAGAGGAGCGGGTGTGTCAGAGAGGAATGGATGTGTCAGAGAGGAGGGGTGTGTCAGAGAGGAGTGGGTGTGTCGGAGAGGAGGTGGTGTGTCAGAGAGGAGGGGTGTGTCAGAGAGGAGTGGGTGTGTCGGAGAGGAGGTGGTGTGTCAGAGAGGAGCGGGTGTGTCAGAGAGGAATGGATGTGTCAGAGAGGAGGGGGTGTGTCAGAGAGGAATGGGTGTGTCAGAGAGGAGCGGGTGCGCCAGAGAGGAGGGGGTGAGTCAGAGAGGAGCTGGTGTGTCAGAGAGGAATGGTTGTGTCAGAGAGGAATGGTTGTGTCAGAGAGGAATGGTTGTGTCAGAAAGGAATGGGTGTGTCAGAGAGGAGCGGGTGTGTCAGAGAGGAGCAGGTGCGTCAGAGAGGAGCGGGTGTGTCAGAGTGGAGCGAGTGTGTCACAGAGGAGTGGGTGTGTCAGAGAGAAGTGGGTGTATCAGAGAGGAGCGGGTGTATCAGAGAGGAATGGGTGCGTCAGAGAGGAGCGTTTGTGTCAGAGAGGAGTGGGTGTGTCAGAGAGGAATGGGTGTGTCAGAGAGGAGCGGATGTGTCAGAGAGCAGCGGGTGTGTCAGAGCGGAGGGGGTGTGTCAGAGAGTGGGGGTCTGTCAGAGAGGAGGGGGTGTGTCAGAGAGGAGTGGGTGCGTCAGAGAGGAGTGGGTGCGTCAGAGAGGAGCGGGTGCGTCAGAGAGGAGTGGGTGCGTCAGAGAGGAGGGGGTGCGTCAGAGAGGAGTGGGTGTGTCAGAGAGGAGCGGGGGTGTCAGAGAGGAGGGGGTGCGTCAGAGAGGAGCGGGTGCGTCAGAGAGGAGGGGGTGTGTCAGAGAGGAGCGGGTGTGTCAGAGAGGAGTGGGTGCGTCAGAGAGGAGGGGGTGTGTCAGAGAGGAGCGGGTGTGTCAGAGAGGAGCGGGTGCATCAGAGAGGAGCGGGTGTGTCAGAGAGGAGCGGGGGTGTCAGAGAGGAGGGGGTGTGTCAGAGAGGAGTGGGTGTGTCAGAGAGGAGCGGGGGTGTCAGAGAGGAGGGGGTGTGTCAGTGAGGAATGGGTGTGTCAGTGAGGAGTGGGTGTGTCAGAGAGGAGTGGGTGCGTCAGAGAGGAGGGGGTGCATCAGAGAGGAGTGGGTGCGTCAGAGAGGAGGGGGTGCATCAGAGACAAGTGGGTGAGTCAGAGAGGAGCGGGTGTGTCAGAGAGGAGGGGGTGTGTCAGAGAGGAGGGGGTGTGTCAGAGAGGAGCGGGTGTGTCAGGAGGGGGTGTGTCAGAGTGGAGGGGATGTGTCAGAGATGAGCGAGTGCGTCAGAGAGGAAGGGGGCTTGTGTCAGAGAGGAGGGGGTGTGTCAGAGAGGAAGGGTGTGTGTCAGAGAGGAGGGGATGTGTCAGAGATGAGCGAGTGCGTCAGAGAGGAAGGGGGCTTGTGTCAGAGAGGAGGGGGTGTGTCAGAGAGGAGGGGGTGCGTCAGAGAGGAGTGGGTGTGTCAGAGAGGAGCGGGTGTGTCAGAGAGGAAGGGTGTGTGTCAGAGAGGAGGGGGTGTGTCAGAGAGGAGGGGGTGTGTCAGAGAGGAGGGGGTGTGTCAGAGAGGAGCGGGTGTGTCAGAGAGGAGGGGGTGTGTCAGAGAGGAGGGGGTGTGTCAGAGAGGAGCGGGTGTGTCAGAGAGGAGGGGGTGTGTCAGAGAGGAGGGGGTGTGTCAGAGAGGAGTGGGTGTGTCAGAGAGGAGGGGTGCGTCAGAGAGGAGGGAGTGTGTCAGAGAGGAATGGGTGTGTCAGAGAGGAGGGGGGCTTGTGTCAGAGAGGAAGGGGTGTGTCAGAGAGGAGGGGGTGTGTCAGAGAGGAGGGGGTGTGTCAGAGAAGAGCGAGTGCTTCAGAGAGGAATGGGTGTGTCAGAGAGGAATGGGTGTGTCAGAGAGGAGTGGGTCTGTCAGTGAGGAGGGGGTATGTCAGTGAGGAGCGGGAGCGTCAGAGAGGAATGGGTGTGTGAGAGAGGAGTGGGTGTTTTAGAGAGGAGTGGGTGTGTCAGAGAGGAGTGGGTGTGTCAGAGAGGAGGGGTGTGTCAGAGAGGAGGGGGTGCGTCAGAGAGGAGCGGGTGCGTCAGAGAGGAGTGGGTGCGTCAGAGAGGAGTGGGTGCGTCAGAGAGGAGGGGGTGTGTCAGAGAGGAGTGGGTGTGTCAGAGAGGAGTGGGTGTGTCAGAGAGGAGCGGGGGTGTCAGAGAGGAATGGGTGTGTCAGAGAGGAGTGGGTGTGTCAGAGAGGAGCGGGGGTGTCAGAGAGGAGGGGGTGCGTCAGAGAGGAGCGGGTGCGTCAGAGAGGAGTGGGGGTGTCAGAGAGGAGTGGGTGTGTCAGAGAGGAGTGGGTGTGTCAGAGAGGAGTGGGTGTGTCAGAGAGGAGGGGGTGTGTCGGAGGGGAGGGGGTGCGTCAGAGAGGAGCGGGTGCGTCAGAGAGGAGGGGGTGTGTCAGAGAGGAGCGGGTGTGTCAGAGAGGAGGGGGTGTGTCAGAGAGGAGTGGGTGTGTCAGAGAGGAATGGGTGTGTCAGAGAGGAGCGGGTGCGCCAGAGAGGAATAGGTGTGTCGGAGAGGAATGGGTGTGTCAGAGAGGAGCGGGGGTGTCAGAGAGGAGGGGGTGCGTCAGAGAGGAGCGGGTGTGTCAGAGAGGAGGGGGTGTGTCAGAGAGGAGTGGGTGTGTCAGAGAGGAATGGGTGTGTCAGAGAGGAGCGGGTGTGTCAGAGAGGAGGGGGTGTGTCAGAGAGGAGTGGGTGTGTCAGAGAGGAATGGGTGTGTCAGAGAGGAGCGGGTGCGCCAGAGAGGAGTGGGTGTGTCAGAGAGCAGCCGTTGTGTCAGAGAGGAGTGGGTGTGTCTGTGAGGAATGGGTGTGTCAGAGAGAAGTGGGTGTATCAGAGAGGAGCGGGTGTATCAGAGAGGAATGGGTGCGTCACAGAGGAGCGTTTGTGTCAGAGAGGAGTGGGTGTGTCAGAGAGGAGCGGGTGTGTCAGAGCGGAGGGGGTGTGTCAGAGAGGAGGGGGTGTGTCAGAGAGGAGTGGGTGTGTCTGTGAGGAATGGGTGTGTCAGAGAGAAGTGGGTGTATCAGAGAGGAGCGGGTGTATCAGAGAGGAATGGGTGCGTCACAGAGGAGCGTTTGTGTCAGAGAGGAGTGGGTGTGTCAGAGAGGAGCGGGTGTGTCAGAGCGGAGGGGGTGTGTCAGAGAGGAGTGGGTGTGTCATGGAGGAATGGGTGTGTCATGGAGGAATGGGTGTGTCAGAGTGGAGCGGGTGTGTCAGAGAGGAATGGGTGTGTCACGGAGGAATGGGTGTGTCAGAGTGGAGCGGGTGTGTCAGAGAGGAATGGGTGTGTCAGAGAGGAGTGGGTGTGTCAGAGAGGAATGGGTGTGTCAGAGAGGAGTGGGTGTGTCAGAGAGGAGTGGGTGTGTGAGAGAGGAGCGGGTGTGTCAGTGAGGAGTGGGTGTGTCAGAGGAGGGGGTGTGTCAGAGAGGAGTGGGTGTGTCACGGAGGAATGGGTGTGTCAGAGAGGAATGGGTGTGTCACGGAGGAATGGGTGTGTCAGAGAGGAGGGGGTGTGTCAGAGAGGAATGGGTGTGTCAGAGAGGAGTGGGTGTGTCAGAGAGGAGTGGGTGTGTGAGAGAGGAGCGGGTGTGTCAGTGAGGAGTGGGTGTGTCAGAGGAGGGGGTGTGTCAGAGAGGAGTGGGTGTGTCAGAGAGGAGGGGGTGTGTCTGTGAGGAATGGGTGTGTCAGAGAGAAGTGGGTGTATCAGAGAGGAGCGGGTGTATCAGAGAGGAATGGGTGTGTCAGAGAGGAGTGGGTGTGTCTGTGAGGAATGGGTGTGTCAGAGAGAAGTGGGTGTATCAGAGAGGAGCGGGTGTATCAGAGAGGAATGGGTGCGTCAGAGAGGAGCGTTTGTGTCAGAGTGGAGTGGGTGTGTCAGAGAGGAGCGGATGTGTCAGAGAGCAGCGGGTGTGTCAGAGCGGAGGGGGTGTGTCAGAGAGTGGGGGTCTGTCAGAGAGGAGGGGGTGTGTCAGAGAGTAATGGGTGTGTCACGGAGGAATGGGTGTGTCAGAGAGGAATGGGTGTGTCACGGAGGAATGGGTGTGTCAGAGTGGAGTGGGTGTGTCAGAGAGGAATGGGTGTGTCAGAGAGGAGGGGGTGTGTCAGAGAGGAGGGGGTGTGTCAGAGAGGAGTGGGTGTGTGAGAGAGGAGCGGGTGTGTCAGAGACGAATGGGTGTGTCAGAGAGGAGTGGGTGTGTCAGAGAGGAGTGGGTGTGTGAGAGAGGAATGGGTGTGTCAGAGAGGAATGGGTGTGTCACGGAGGAATGGGTGTGTCAGAGAGGAATGGGTGTGTCACGGAGGAATGGGTGTGTCAGAGAGGAGGGGGTGTGTCAGAGAGGAATGGGTGTGTCAGAGAGGAGTGGGTGTGTCAGAGAGGAGTGGGTGTGTGAGAGAGGAGCGGGTGTGTCAGTGAGGAGTGGGTGTGTCAGAGGAGGGGGTGTGTCAGAGAGGAGTGGGTGTGTCAGAGAGGAAGGGGTGTGTCAGAGAGGAGGGGGTGTGTCAGTGAGGAATGGGTGTGTCAGAGAGGAGTGGGTGTGTCTGTGAGGAATGGGTGTGTCAGAGAGAAGTGGGTGTATCAGAGAGGAGCGGGTGTATCAGAGAGGAATGGGTGCGTCAGAGAGGAGCGTTTGTGTCAGAGTGGAGTGGGTGTGTCAGAGAGGAGCGGATGTGTCAGAGAGCAGCGGGTGTGTCAGAGCGGAGGGGGTGTGTCAGAGAGGAGGGGGTGTGTCAGAGAGTAATGGGTGTGTCACGGAGGAATGGGTGTGTCAGAGAGGAATGGGTGTGTCACGGAGGAATGGGTGTGTCAGAGAGGAGGGGGTGTGTCAGAGAGGAGGGGGTGTGTCAGAGAGGAGTGGGTGTGTGAGAGAGGAGCGGGTGTGTCAGAGACGAATGGGTGTGTCAGAGAGGAGTGGGTGTGTCAGAGAGGAGTGGGTGTGTGAGAGAGGAGCGGGTGTGTCAGAGAGGAGTGGGTGTGTGAGAGAGGAATGGGTGTGTCAGAGAGGAGTGGGTGTGTCAGAGAGGAGGGGGTGTGTCAGAGACGAATGGGTGTGTCAGAGAGGAGTGGGTGTGTCAGAGAGGAGTGGGTGTGTGAGAGAGGAATGGGTGTGTCAGAGAGGAGTGGGTGTGTCAGAGTGGAGCGGGTGTGTCAGAGAGGAATGGGTGTGTCAGAGAGGAGGGGGTGTGTCAGAGACGAATGGGTGTGTCAGAGAGGAGTGGGTGTGTCAGAGAGGAGTGGGTGTGTGAGAGAGGAGCGGGTGCGTCAGTGAGGAGTGGGTGTGTCAGAGGAGGGGGTGTGTCAGAGAGGAGTGGGTGTGTCAGAGAGGAAGGGGTGTGTCAGAGAGGAGGGGGTGTGTCAGTGAGGAATGGGTGTGTCAGAGAGGAGGGGGTGTGTCAGAGAGGAGTGGGTGTGTCAGAGAGGAAGGGGTGTGTCAGAGAGGAGGGGGTGTGTCAGTGAGGAATGGGTGTGTCAGTGAGGAGTGGGTGTGTCAGAGAGGAGGGGGTGCGTCAGAGAGTGGGGGTCTGTCAGAGAGGAGGGGGTGTGTCAGAGAGTAATGGGTGTGTCAGAGAGGAGTGGGTGTGTGAGAGAGGAGCGGGTGCGTCAGTGAGGAGTGGGTGTGTCAGAGAGGAGTGGGTGTGTGAGAGAGGAGCGGGTGCGTCAGTGAGGAGGGGGTGCGTCAGTGAGGAGTGGGTGTGTCAGAGAGGAAGGGTGTGTCAGAGAGGAGTGGGTGTGTCAGAGAGGAAGGGGTGTGTCAGAGAGGAGGGGGTGCGTCAGAGAGGAGTGGGTGCGTCAGAGAGGAGGGGGTGCATCAGAGACAAGTGGGTGAGTCAGAGAGGAGCGGGTGTGTCAGAGAGGAGCGGGTGTGTCAGAGAGGAGTGGGTGTGTCAGAGAGGAGCGGGTGTGTCAGAGATGAGCGAGTGCGTCAGAGAGGAAGGGGGCTTGTGTCAGAGAGGAGGGGGTGTGTCAGAGAGGAGGGGGTGTGTCAGAGCGGAGTGGGTGTGTCAGAGAGGAGTGGGTGTGTCAGAGAGGAGCGGGTGTGTCAGAGAGGAAGGGTGTGTGTCAGAGAGGAGTGGGTGTGTCAGAGAGGAGGGGGTGTGTCAGAGCGGAGTGGGTGTGTCAGAGAGGTGCGGGTGTGTCAGAGAGGAGTGGGTGTGTCAGAGTGGAGGGGATGTGTCAGAGAGGAGGGGGTGTGTCAGTGAGGAATGGGTGTGTCAGAGAGGAGGGGGTGCGTCAGTGAGGAGGGGGTGTGTCAGAGAGGAGCGGGTGTGTCAGAGAGGAGGGGGTGTGTCAGAGAGGAGGGGGTGTGTCAGAGAGGAGGGGGTGTGTCAGAGTGGAGCGGGTGTGTCAGAGAGGAGGGGGTGCGTCAGTGAGGAGGGGGTGTGTCAGAGAGGAGGGGGTGCGTCAGTGAGGAGGGGGTGTGTCAGACAGGAGGGGGTGTGTTAGAGAGGAGGGGGTGCGTCAGAGAGGAGGGGGTGTGTCAGAGAGGAGGGGGTGTGTCAGAGAGGAGGGGGTGCGTCAGAGAGGAGCGGGTGCGTCAGAGATGAGGGGGTGTGTCAGGGAGGAGGGGGTGTGTCTGGGAGGAGGGGTGCGTCAGAGAGGAGGGGGTGTGTCAGGGAAGAGTGTGTGTGTCAGAGAGGAGGGGGTGCGTCAGAGAGGAGGGGGTGCATCAGAGAGGAGGGGGTGTGTCAGAGAGGAGCGGGTGCGTCAGAGAGGAGGGGGTGTGTCAGAGAGGAGCGGGTGCGTCAGAGAGGAATGGGTGTGTCAGAGAGGAATGGGTGTGTCAGAGAGGAGTGGGTGTTTCAGAGAGGAGTGGGTGTGTCAGCGAGGAATGGGTGTGTCAGAGAGGAGTGGGTGTTTCAGAGAGGAGTGGGTGTGTCAGAGAGGAGTGGGTGTGTCAGAGAGGAATGGGTGCGTCAGAGAGGAGGGGGTGTGTCAGAGAGGAGGGGGTGTGTCAGTGAGGAGGGGGTGTGTCAGAGAGGAAAGGGGCTTGTGTCGGAGAGGAGGGGGTGTGTGAGAGAGGAGGGGGTGCGTCAGAGAGGAGGGGGTGTGTCAGAGAGGAAAGGGGCTTGTGTCAGAGAGGAGGGGGTGTGTGAGAGAGGAGGGGGTGCGTCAGAGAGGAGGGGGTGTGTCAGAGAGGAGGGGGGGCGTCAGTGAGGAGGGGGTGTGTCAGAGAGGAGGGGGTGCGTCAGTGAGGAGGGGGTGTGTCAGAGAGGAGGGGGTGTGTCAGAGAGGAGTGGGTGTGTCAGAGAGGAGCGGGTGTGTCAGAGAGGAATGGGTGTGTCAGAGAGGAGGGGGTGCGTCAGAGAGGAATGGGTGTGTCAGAGAGGAATGGGTGTGTCAGAGAGGAATGGGTGTGTCAGAGAGGAGTGGGTGTGTCACAGAGGAGTGGGTGTGTCAGAGAGGAGGGGGTGCGTCAGAGAGGAAGGGGGCTTGTGTCAGAGAGGAGGGGGTGTGTGAGAGAGGAGGGGGTGCGTCAGTGAGGAGGGGGTGTGTCAGAGAGGAGGGGTTGTGTCAGAGAGGAGTGGGTGTGTCAGAGAGGAGTGGGTGCGTCAGAGATGAGGGGGTGTGTCAGGGAGGAGGGGTGCGTCAGAGAGGAGGGGGTGTGTCAGAGAGGAGCGGGTGTGTCAGAGAGGAGGGGATGCGTCAGAGAGGAGGGGGTGCGTCAGAGAGGAGCGGGTGTGTCAGAGAGGAGGGCGTGTGTCAGAGAGGAGGGGGTGCGTCAGAGAGGAGCGGGGGTGTCAGAGAGGAGGGGGTGCGTCAGAGATGAGGGGGTGCGTCAGAGATGAGGGGGTGTTTCAGGGAGGAGGGGTGCGTCACAGAGGAGGGTTGTGTCAGAGCGGAGGGTTGTGTCAGAGAGGAGGGGGTGTGTCAGAGAGGAGCGGGCACGTCAGAGAGGAGTGGGTGTGTCGGAGAGGAGCGGGTGTGTCAGAGAGGAATGCGTGTGTCAGAGGGGAGCGGGTGTCTCAGAGTGGAGTGGGTGTGTCAGAGAGGAGGGGGTGCGTCAGTGAGGAGTGGGTGTGTCAGAGAGGAAGGGGTGTGTCAGAGAGGAGTGGGTGTGTCAGAGAGGAAGGGGTGTGTCAGAGAGGAGGGGGTGTGTCAGTGAGGAATGGGTGTGTCAGTGAGGAGTGGGTGTGTCAGAGAGGAATGGGTGCGTCAGAGAGGAGTGGGTGTGTCAGAGAGGAGGGGGTGCGTCAGAGAGGAGTGGGTGCGTCAGAGAGGAGCGGGTGTGTCAGAGAGGAGTGGGTGTGTCAGAGAGGAGGGGGTGTGTCAGAGACAAGTGGGTGAGTCAGAGAGGAGCGGGTGTGTCAGAGAGGAGCGGGTGTGTCAGAGAGGAGTGGGTGTGTCAGAGAGGAGGGGGTGTGTCAGAGAGGAGGGGATGTGTCAGAGATGAGCGAGTGCGTCAGAGAGGAAGGGGGCTTGTGTCAGAGAGGAGGGGGTGTGTCAGAGAGGAGGGGGTGTGTCAGAGCGGAGTGGGTGTGTCAGAGAGGAGTGGGTGTGTCAGAGAGGAGCGGGTGTGTCAGAGAGGAAGGGTGTGTGTCAGAGAGGAGGGGATGTGTCAGAGAGGAGGGGGTGTGTCAGAGCGGAGTGGGTGTGTCAGAGAGGAGCGGGTGTGTCAGAGAGGAGTGGGTGTGTCAGAGTGGAGGGGATGTGTCAGAGAGGAGGGGGTGTGTCAGTGAGGAATGGGTGTGTCAGAGAGAAGGGGGTGTGTCAGAGAGGAGGGGGTGCGTCAGTGAGGAGGGGGTGTGTCAGAGAGGGGGGGGTGTGTCAGAGAGGAGCGGGTGTGTCAGAGAGGAAGGGTGTGTGTCAGAGAGGAGGGGATGTGTCAGAGATGAGCGAGTGCGTCAGAGAGGAAGGGGGCTTGTGTCAGAGAGGAGGGGGTGTGTCAGAGAGGAGGGGGTGTGTCAGAGCGGAGTGGGTGTGTCAGAGAGGAGGGGGTGTGTCAGTGAGGAATGGGTGTGTCAGAGAGGAGGGGGTGTGTCAGAGAGGAGGGGGTGCGTCAGTGAGGAGGGGGTGTGTCAGAGAGGAGGGGGTGCGTCAGTGAGGAGGGGGTGTGTCAGAGAGGAGGGGGTGTGTTAGAGAGGAGGGGGTGCGTCAGAGAGGAGGGGGTGTGTCAGAGAGGAGGGGGTGTGTCAGTGAGGAGCGGGTGTGTCAGAGAGGAGGGGGTGCGTCAGTGAGGAGGGGGTGTGTCAGAGAGGAGGGGGTGCGTCAGTGAGGAGGGGGTGTGTCAGAGAGGAGGGGGTGTGTTAGAGAGGAGGGGGTGCGTCAGAGAGGAGGGGGTGTGTCAGAGAGGAGGGGGTGCGTCAGAGAGGAGGGGGTGTGTCAGAGAGGAGGGGGTGTGTTAGAGAGGAGGGGGTGCGTCAGAGAGGAGGGGGTGTGTCAGAGAGGAGGGGGTGTTTCAGAGAGGAGGGGGTGTGTCAGAGAGGAGGGGGTGTGTCAGAGAGGAGGGGGTGCGTCAGAGATGAGGGGGTGTGTCTGGGAGGAGGGGTGCATCAGAGAGGAGGGGGTGTGTCAGGGAGGAGGGGGTGTGTCTGGGAGGAGGGGTGCGTCAGAGAGGAGGGAGTGTGTCAGAGAGGAATGGGTGTGTCAGGGAAGAGTGTGTGTGTCAGAGAGGAGGGGGTGCGTCAGAGAGGAAGGGGTGCATCAGAGAGGAGGGGGTGTGTCAGAGAGGTGCGGGTGCGTCAGAGATGAGGGGGTGTATCAGAGAGGAGTGGGTGTGTCAGAGAGGAGGGAGTGTGTCAGAGAGGAGGGGGTGTGTTAGAGAGGAGGGGGTGCGTCAGAGAGGAGGGGGTGTGTCAGAGAAGAGCGAGTGCTTCAGAGAGGAATGGGTGTGTCAGAGAGGAATGGGTGTGTCAGAGAGGAATGGGTGTGTCAGAGAGGAATGGGTGTGTCAGAGAGGAATGGGTGTGTCAGAGAGGAGTGGGTGTGTCACAGAGGAGTGGGTGTGTCAGAGAGGAGGGGGTGCGTCAGAGAGGAAGGGGGCTTGTGTCAGAGAGGAGGGGGTGTGTGAGAGAGGAGGGGGTGCGTCAGTGAGGAGGGGGTGTGTCAGAGAGGAGGGGTTGTTTCAGAGAGGAGTGGGTGTGTCAGAGAGGAGTGGGTGCATCAGAGATGAGGGGGTGTGTCAGGGAGGAGGGGTGCGTCAGAGAGGAGGGGGTGTGTCAGAGAGGAGGGGGTGCGTCAGAGAGGAGCGGGGGTGTCAGAGAGGAGGGGGTGCGTCAGAGGTGAGGGGGTGCGTCAGAGATGAGGGGGTGTTTCAGGGAGGAGGGGTGCGTCACAGAGGAGGGTTGTGTCAGAGCGGAGGGTTGTGTCAGAGAGGAGCGGGTGTGTCAGAGAGGAATGCGTGTGTCAGAGAGGAGGGGGTGCGTCAGTGAGGAGGGGGTGTGTCAGAGAGGAGGGGGTGCGTCAGTGAGGAGGGGGTGTGTCAGAGAGGAGGGGGTGCGTCAGTGAGGAGGGGGTGTGTCAGAGAGGAGGGTGTGTGTTAGAGAGGAGGGGGTGCGTCAGAGAGGAGGGGGTGTGTCAGAGAGGAGGGGGTGTGTCTGAGAGGTGCGGGTGTGTGAGAGAGGAGGGGGTGTGTCAGAGAGGAGGGGGTGTGTCAGAGAGGAGCGGGTGCGTCAGAGATGAGGGGGTGTGTCTGGGAGGAGGGGTGCGTCAGAGAGGAGGGGGTGTGTCAGGGAGGAGGGGGTGTGTCTGGGAGGAGGGGTGCGTCAGAGAGGAGGGAGTGTGTCAGAGAGGAATGGGTGTGTCAGGGAAGAGTGTGTGTGTCAGAGAGGAGGGGGTGCGTCAGAGAGGAGGGGGTGTGTCAGAGAGGAGGGGGTGTGTTAGAGAGGAGGGGGTGCATCAGAGAGGAGGGGGTGTGTCAGAGAGGTGCGGGTGCGTCAGAGATGAGGGGGTGCGTCACAGAGGAGCGGGTGTGTCAGAGAGGAATTGGTGTATCAGAGAGGAGTGGGTGTGTCAGAGAGGAGGGAGTGTGTCAGAGAGGAGGGGGTGTGTTAGAGAGGAGGGGGTGCGTCAGAGAGGAGGGGGTGTGTCAGAGAGGAGGGGGTGTGTCAGAGAGGAGAGGGTGGTTCAGAGAGGAGGGGGTGGTTCAGAGAGGAATGGGTGTGTCAGAGAGGAGCGGGTGTCTCAGAGTGGAGGTGGTGTGTCAGAGAGGAGGGGGTGTGTCAGAGAGGAGGGGGTGTGTCAGCGAGGAATGGGTGTGTCAGAGAGGAGGGGGTGCGTCAGTGAGGAGGGGGTGTGTCAGAGAGGAGGGGGTGTGTCAGAGAGGAGCGGGTGTGTCAGAGAGGAGTGGGTGTGTCAGAGAGGAATGGGTGCGTCAGAGAGGAGGGGGTGCGTCAGAGAGGAAAGGGGCTTGTGTCAGAGAGGAGTGGGTGTGTCAGAGAGGAGTGGGTGTGTCACAGAGGAGTGGGTGCGTCAGTGAGGAGGGGGTGTGTCAGAGAGGAGGGGGTGCGTCAGTGAGGAGGGGGTGTGTCAGAGAGGAGGGGGTGCGTCAGTGAGGAGGGGGTGTGTCAGAGAGGAGGGGGTGTGTCAGAGAGGAGCGGGTGTGTCAGAGAGGAGCGGGTGTGTCAGAGAGGAATGGGTGTGTCAGAGAGGAGGGGGTGCGTCAGAGAGGAATGGGTGTGTCAGAGAGGAATGGGTGTGTCAGAGAGGAATGGGTGTGTCAGAGAGGAGTGGGTGTGTCAGAGAGGAATGGGTGTGTCAGAGAGGAGTGGGTGTGTCACAGAGGAGTGGGTGTGTCAGAGAGGAGGGGGTGCGTCAGAGAGGAAGGGGGTTTGTGTCAGAGAGGAGGGGGTGTGTGAGAGAGGAGGGGGTGCGTCAGTGAGGAGGGGGTGTGTCAGAGAGGAGGGGTTGTGTCAGAGAGGAGTGGGTGTGTCAGAGAGGAGTGGGTGCGTCAGAGATGAGGGGGTGTGTCAGAGAGGAGCGGGTGTGTCAGAGAGGAGGGCGTGTGTCAGAGAGGAGGGGGTGCGTCAGAGAGGAGCGGGGGTGTCAGAGAGGAGGGGGTGCGTCAGAGATGAGGGGGTGTTTCAGGGAGGAGGGGTGCGTCAGAGAGGAGGGGGTGTGTCAGAGAGGAGCGGGTGTGTCAGAGAGGAGGGGATGCGTCAGAGAGGAGGGGGTGCGTCAGAGAGGAGCGGGTGTGTCAGAGAGGAGGGCGTGTGTCAGAGAGGAGGGGGTGCGTCAGAGAGGAGCGGGGGTGTCAGAGAGGAGGGGGTGCGTCAGAGATGAGGGGGTGCGTCAGAGATGAGGGGGTGTTTCAGGGAGGAGGGGTGCGTCACAGAGGAGGGTTGTGTCAGAGAGGAGGGTTGTGTCAGAGAGGAGGGGGTGTGTCAGAGAGGAGGGGGTGGTTCAGAGAGGAATGGGTGTGTCAGAGAGGACGGGGGCTTGTGTCAGAGAGGAGCGGGCACGTCAGAGAGGAGTGGGTGTGTCGGAGAGGAGTGGGTGTGTCAGAGAGGAGGGGGTGTGTCAGAGAGGAGTGGGTGTGTCAGAGAGGAGGGGGTGTGTCAGAGAGGAGGGGGGGCGTCAAAGAGGAGGGGTTGTGTCAGAGAGGAGCGGGTGTGTCAGAGGGGAGCGGGTGTGTCAGAGAGGACCGGGTGTGTCAGAGAGGAGTGGGTGTGTCAGGGAGGAGGGTGTGTGTCAGAGAGGAGTGGGTGTGTCAGGGAGGAGGGTGTGTGTCAGAGAGGAGCGGGTGTGTCAGAGAGGAATGGGTGTGTCAGAGAGGAGTGGGTGTGTCAGAGAGGAATGGGTGCGCGAGAGAGGAGCGGGTGTGTCAGAGAGGAATGGGTGCGCGAGAGAGGAGCGGGTGTGTCAGAGAGGAATGGGTGTGTCAGAGAGGAGCGGGTGTGTCAGAGAGGAATGGGTGTGTCAGAGAGGAGCGGGTGTGTCAGAGAGGAATGGGTGCGTGAGAGAGGAGCGGGTGTGTCAGAGAGGAGTGGGTGTGTCAGAGAGGAGTTTGTGTGTCAGAGAGGAGGGGGTGTGTCAGAGAGGAATGGGTGTGTCAGAGAGGAGCGGGTGTGTCAGAGAGGAGGGGGTTTGTCAGAGAGGAGCGGGTGCGTCAGAGAGGAGCGGGTGTGTCAGAGAGGAGGGGGTTTGTCAGAGAGGAGCGGGTGTGTCAAAGAGGAGTGGGTGTGTCAGCGAGGAGGGGGTGTGTCAGAGAGGAGTGGGTGCATCAGAGAGGAATGGGTGTGTCAGAGAGGAGGGGGTTTGTCAGAGAGGAGCGGGTGTGTCAAAGAGGAGGGGGTGCGTCAGAGAGGAGTGGGTGTGTCAGCGAGGAGGGGGTGTGTCAGAGAAGAGCGGGTGCGTCAGAGAGGAGCGGGTGTGTCAGAGAGGAGGGGGTTTGTCAGAGAGGAGCGGGTGTGTCAAAGAGGAGGGGGTGCGTCAGAGAGGAGTGGGTGTGTCAGCGAGGAGGGGGTGTGTCAGAGAGGAGTGGGTGCATCAGAGAGGAATGGGTGTGTCAGAGAGGAGGGGGTTTGTCAGAGAGGAGCGGGTGTGTCAGAGAAGAGCGGGTGCGTCAGAGAGGAGCGGGTGTGTCAGAGAGGGATGGGTGTGTCCGAGAGGAGAGGGTGTGTCAGAGAGGAGCGGGTGTGTCAAAGAGGAGGGGGTGCGTCAGAGAGGAGTGGGTGTGTCAGCGAGGAGTGGGTGTGTCAGTGAGGAGTGGGTGCGTCAGAGAGGAGGGGGTGCATCAGAGAGGAGTGGGTGTGTCAGAGAGGAATGAGAGTGTCAGAGAGGAGTGGGTGTGTCAGAGAGGAGGGGGTGCATCAGAGAGGAGGGGGTGCGTCAGAGAGGAGGGGGTGTTTCAGAGAGGAGGGGGTGTGTCAGAGAGGTGCGGGTGTGTCAGAGAGGAGAGGGTGCATCAGTGAGGAGGGCGTGTGTCAGAGAGCAGCGAGTGCATCAGAGAGGAAGGGGGCTTGTGTCAGAGAGGAGGGGGTGTGTCAGAGAGTAGGGGGTGCGTCAGTGAGGAGGGGGTGTGTCAGAGAGGAGGGTGTGTGTCAGAGAGGAGGGGGTGTGTCAGAGAGGAGGGGGTGTGTCAGAGAGGAGCGAGTGCTTCAGAGAGGAATGGGTGCGTCAGAGAGGAGTGGGTGTGTCAGAGAGGAATGGGTGTGTCAGAGAGGAGCGGGTGTGTCAGAGAGGAATGGGTGTGTCAGAGAGGAGCGGGTGTGTCAGAGAGGAATGGGTGTGTCAGAGAGGAGCGGGTGTGTCAGAGAGTAGGGGGCGTGTCAGAGAGGAGGGGACGTGTCAGAGAGGAGGGGGTGTGTCAGAGAGGAGGGGGTGTGTCAGAGAGTAGCGGGTGTGTCAGAGAGGAATGGGTGTGTCAGAGAGGAGCGGGTGTGTCAGAGAGGAGTGGGAGTGTCAGAGAGGAATGGGTGTGTCAGAGAGGAGTGGGTATGTCAGAGAGGAGGGGGTGCGTCAGAGAGGAATGGGTGTGTCAGTGAGGAGCGGGTCTGTCAGAGAGGAATGGGTGTGTCAGAGAGGAGCGGTTGTGTCAGAGAGGAATGGGTGTGTCAGAGAGGAGTGGGTGTGTCAGAGAGGAGTGGGTATGTCAGAGAGGAGGGGGTGCGTCAGAGAGGAGGGGGTGCGTCAGAGAGGAGGGGGTGCGTCAGAGTGGACCGGGTGTGTCAGAGAGGAGCGGGTGTGTCAGAGAGGAGTGGGTGTGTCAGAGAGGTGCGGGTGTGTCAGAGAGGAGTTTGTGTGTCAGAGAGGAGTGGGTGTGTCAGAGAGGAGGGGGTGTGTCAGAGAAGAGTGTGTGTGTCAGAGAGGAGTGGGTGTGTCAGGGAGGACCGGGTGTGTCTGAGAGGAGCGGGTGTGTCAGAGAGGAATGGGTGTGTCAGAGAGGAGCGGGTGCGTCAGAGAGGACCGGGTGTGTCAGAGAGGAGGGGGTGTGTCAGAGAGGAGTTTCTGTGTCAGAGAGGAGGGGGTGTGTCAGAGAGGAGTGGGTGTGTCAGAGAGGAGTGTGTGTGTCAGAGAGGAGGGGGTGTTTCAGAGAGGAGGGGGTGTGTCAGAGAGGAATGGGTGTGTCAGAGAGGAGTGGGTGTATCAGAGAGGACCGGGTGTGTCAGAGAGGAATGGGTGTGTCAAAGAGGAGGGGATGTGTCAGAGAGGAGTTTGTGTGTCAGAGAGGAGGGGGTGTTTCAGAGAGGAGGGGGTGTGTCAGAGAGGAGTGGGTGTGTCAGAGAGGAATGGGTGTGTCAGAGAGGAGTGGGTGTGTCAGAGTGGAGGGGGTGTGTCAGGGAGGAATGGGTGTGTCAGAGAGGAATGGGTGTGTCAGAGAGGAGCGGGCGTGTCAGAGAGGAGGGGGGGCGTCAAAGAGGAGGGGTTGTGTCAGAGAGGAGTGGGTGTGTCAGAGAGGAGTGGGTGCGTCAGAGATGAGGGGGTGTGTCAGGGAGGAGGGGTGCGTCAGAGAGGAGGGGGTGCGTCAGAAAGGTGGGGGTGTGTCAGAGAGGAGGGGGCGCGTCAGAGAGGAGGGGGTGTGTCAGAGAGGAGGGGGTGTTTCAGAGAGGAGGGGGCGCGTCAGAGAGGAGGGGGTGTGTCAGAGAGGAGGGGGTGTTTCAGAGAGGAGGGGGCGCGTCAGAGAGGAGGGGGTGCGTCAGTGAGGTGGGGGTGTGTCAGAGAGGAGGGGGCGCGTCAGAGAGGAGGGGGTGTGTCAGAGAGGAGGGGGTGTTTCAGAGAGGAGGGGGCGCGTCAGAGAGGAGGGGGTGTGTCAGAGAGGAGGGGGTGTGTCAGAGAGGAGGGGGTGCGTCAGAGAGGTGGGGGTGTGTCAGAGAGGAGGGGGCGCGTCAGAGAGGAGGGGGTGTGTCAGAGAGGAGGGGGTGTGTCAGAGAGGAGGGGGTGCGTCAGAGAGGAATTGGTGTGTCAGAGAGGAGCGTGTGTGTCAGAGAGGAATGGGTGTGTCAGGGAGAAATGGGTGTGTCAGAGAGGAGCGGGTGTGTCAGGGAGGAGCGGGTGTGTCAGAGAGGAGTGGGTGTGTCAGAGAGGAATGGGTGTGTCAGAGAGGAGCGGGTGTGTCAGAGAGGAGTGGGTGTGTCAGAGAGGAGCGGGTGTGTCAGAGAGGAGTGGGTGTGTCAGAGAGGACCGGGTGTGTCAGAGAGGAATGGGTGTGTCAGAGAGGAGCGGGTGTGTCAGAGAGGAATGGGTGTGTCAGAGAGGAGTGGGTGTGTCAGGGAGGAATGGGTGTGTCAGAGAGGAGTGGGTGTGTCAGGGAGGAGCGGGTGTGTCAGAGAGGAATGGGTGTGTCAGAGAGGAGCGGGTGTGTCAGAGAGGACCGGGTGTGTCAGAGAGTAATGGGTGTGTCAGAGAGGAATGGGTGTGTCAGAGAGGAGGGGGTTTGTCAGAGAGGAGTGTGTGTGTCAGAGAGGAGTGGGTGTGTCAGAGAGGAGGGGGTGTGGCAGGGAGGAGGGGGTGCGTCAGAGACGAGCGAGTGCTTCAGAGAGGAATGGGTGTGTCAGAGAGGAATGGGTGTGTCAGAGAGGAGTGGGTGTGTCAGAGAGGAGGGGGTGTGTCAGAGAGGAATGGGTGTGTCAGGGAGGAGTGGGTGTGTCAGAGAGGAGCGGGTGTGTCAGAGAGGAGTGGGTGTGTCAGAGAGGAGTGGGTGTGTCAGAGGGGAGTGGGTGAGTCAGAGAGTTGCAGGTGTGTCAGCGAGGAGTGGGTGTGTCAGTGAGGAGCGGGTGCGTCAGAGTGGAGGGGGTGTGTCAGAGAGGAGCGGGTGTGTCAGAGAGGAGTGGGTGTGTGAGTGAGGAATGGGTGTGTGAGAGAGGAGTGGGTGTGTCAGAGAGGAATGGGTGTGTGCGGGAGAAATGGGTGTGTCAGAGAGGAATGGGTGTGTGAGAGAGGAGTGGGTGTGTCAGAGAGGAATGGGTGTGTCAGAGAGGAGTGGGTGTGTCAGAGAGGAATGGGTGTGTCAGAGAGGAGTGGGTGTGTCAGAGATGAGTGGGTGTGTCAGAGAGGACTGTGTATGTCAGAGTGGAGTGGGTGTGTCAGCGAGGAGTGGGTGTGTCAGAGAGGAGTGGGTGTGTCAGGGAGGAGCGGGTGTGTCAGAGAGGAGTGGGTGTGTCAGTGAGGAATAGGTGTGTCAGAGAGGAGTGGGTGTGTCAGAGAGGAGTGGGTGTGTCAGAGAGGAAGGGGGTGTGTCAGAGAGGAGTGGGTGTGTCAGGGAGGAATGGGTGTGTCAGAGAGGAGTGGGTGCGTCAGTGAGGAATAGGTGTGTCAGAGAGGAGTGGGTGTGTCAGAGTGGAGCGGGTGTGTCAGAGAGGAGTGGGTGTGTCAGAGAGGAGTGGGTGTGTCAGAGAGGAGCGGGTGTGTTAGAGAGGAATGGGTGTGTCAGAGAGGAATGGGTGTGTCAGAGAGGAGCGGGTGTGTCAGAGAGGAATGGGTGTGTCAGAGTGGAGTGGGTGTGTCAGAGATGAGTGGTTGTGTGAGATAGGAATGGGTGTGTCAGAGAGGAGTGGGTGTGTCAGAGTGGAGTTGGTTTGTCAGAGAGGAGCGGGTGTGTCAGGGAGGAGGGGGTGCGTCAGAGAGGAGGGGGTGCTTCAGAGAGGAGGGGGTGCGTCAGAGAGGAATTGGTGTGTCAGGGAGAAATGGGTGTGTCAGAGAGGAATGGGTTTGTCAGAGAGGAGTGGGTGTGTCAGAGAGGAGTGGGTGTGTCAGAGATGAGTGGGTGTGTCAGAGGAATGGGTGTGTCAGAGAGGACTGTGTGTGTCAGAGTGGAGTGGGAGTGTCAGAGAGGAATGGGTGCATCAGAGAGGAGCGTGTGTGTCAGAGAGTAGGGGGTGCGACAGAGAGGAGTGGGTGAGTCAGAGTGGAGGGGGTGTGTCAGAGAGGAGGGGGTGTGTCAGAGAGGAATGGGTGTGTCAGGGAGAAATGGGTGTGTCAGAGAGGAGCGGGTGTGTCAGAGAGGAATGGGTGTGTCAGAGACGAGCGGGTGTGTCAGAGAGGAGCGGGTGTGTCAGAGATGAGTGGGTGTGTCAGATAGGAATGGGTGTGTCAGAGAGGGCTGTGTGTGTCAGAGTGGAGTGGGTGTGTCAGAGAGGAGTGGGTGTGTCAGAGCGGAGCGGGTGTGTCAGAGAGGAGGGGGTGTGTCAGAGAGGAGGGGGTGCGTCAGAGAGGAGCGGGTGCGTCAGAGAGGAATGGGTGTGTCAGGGAGAAATGGGTGTGTCAGAGAGGAGCGGGTGTCTCAGAGAGGAATGGGTTTGTCAGAGACGAGCGGGTGTGTCAGAGAGGAGCGGGTGTGTCAGTGAGGAGTGGGTGTGTCAGAGATGAGCGGGTGTGTCAGAGAGGAGTGGGTGTGTCAGAGAGGAGCGGATGTGTCAGAGAGGAGTGGGTGTGTCAGAGATGAGTGGGTGCGTCAGATAGGAATGGGTGTGTCAGAGAGGACTGTGTGTGTCAGAGTGGAGTGGGAGTATCAGAGAGGAGTGGGTGCATCGGAGAGGAGTGTGTGTTTCAGAGAGTAGGGGGTGCGACAGAGAGGAGTGGGTGTGTCAGAGAGGAATGGGTGTGTCAGGGAGAAATTTGTGTGTCAGAGAGGAGGGGGTGTGTCAGAGAGGAGGGGGTGTGTCAGAGAGGAATGGGTGTGTCAGAGACGAGCGGGTGTGTCAGAGATGAGTGGGTGTGTCAGATAGGAATGGGTGTGTCAGGGAGAAATTTGTGTGTCAGAGAGGAGGGGGTGTGTCAGAGAGGTGGGGGTGTGTGTAATGACTTTAATCAGGCAATTGAGGTTGGCCTGTTAGAAAATGAGCTCTCTGATTAAGAGCTGAATTGATAGGCCAATTAGGGAGCCTCTTGCTCTGTATTTATCCAGGAGTGACAGTGTGGTCTGGGTCTGACCGAAGGGCGTGGACGTGACAAAGGGGGGTGGGTTGGCATAGGGGAATGGGCGTGGCAGAGGGGGAATGGGTGTGGCAGAGGGGGAATAGGCGTGGCAAAGGTGATGGGTGTGGCAGAGGAGAATGGGTGTGGCAGAGGGGGAATGGCTGTGGCACAGGGGGAATGGGCGTGGCAGAGGGGGAATGGGCGTGGCAGAGGGGGAATGGGCGTGGCAGAGGGGGAATGGGTGTGGCACAGGGGGAATGGGCGTGGCAGAGGGGGAATGGGTGTGGCAGAGGGGATGGGCGTGGCAGAGGGGTGGGCGTGGCAGAGGGGGTGGATATGGCGGGGGAGTGGGCATTTCAGAAGTGGTGGGCGTGGCAAAGGGAGTGGGTTTGGCAGTGAGGGCTGTGTCTCAGAGGGAAGTGGGTGTGAGAGAGGGTTGACTCTAGCGCAGGTGTGACAGATGGGAGAGGGTGTGATAGACAGTGACAGAGGGGAGTGGGTGTGCAGAGAGGAGTGGGTGTAAGAGTGGTGTACCAGTGTTACAGGGGAGTGGGTGTGACAGAGGGGAATGGATGTGATAGAGAGGAGTGGGTGGGGGGTAGAGTGGGTGCAGCAGAGTGCAGTGGACATGACAGAGGAGTGGACGTGACAAAGGAGTGGGCATGGCAGCGGTGTGGGCATGCCAGAGTGGTTGTGAGAGCAATGACAGAGTGAGCGTGACAGAGGGGAGTGGGTGGGGCACAGAGCAGTGGGTGGGTCATGGGGAAGTGGGCTTGACTCGGAAGTGGGCATGCTAGGGAGTGGTTATGACAGATTGGGTGATGAGTTAAGTGATGGGATGATGGGTTTGATAATGAGGTGATGAATTTGGTGACAATTTGATGGTCTGGTGATGAATGGTGGATCCGGTGACACGATGATGAATCTGGTAACGAGTTGATGAAATTGGTGATGAGATGATGGGTTTGATGGCGGGGTGATGGGTTTGGTGATGGGTTTGGTAACGAGTTGATGAAATTGGTGATGAGATGATGGGTTTGGTGATGGGGTGATGGGTTTGGTGACGGGGTGGTGGGTTTGGTGGCGGGGTGATGGGTTTGGTGACGGGATGATGGGTTTGGTGATGGGGTGATGGGTTTGGTGACGGGGTGATGGGTTTGGTGACAGGTTGATAGGTTTGGTGACAGGATGATGGGTTTGGTGGTGGGGTGATGGGTTTGGTGACGGGTTGATGGGTTTGGCGACGGGGTGATGGGTTTGGCGACAGGATGATGGGTTTGGCGACGGGGTGACGGGTTTGGTGACGGGGTGATGGGTTTGGTGACGGGTTGATGGGTTTGGCGACGGGGTGATGGGTTTGGCGACAGGATGATGGGTTTGGTGACGGGGTGACGGGTTTGGCGACAGGGTGACGGGTTTGGCGACGGGGTGACGGGTTTGGTGATGGGGTGATGGGTTTGGTGACGGGGTAATGGGTTTGGTGACGGGGTGACGGGTTTGGTGACGGGGTGACGGGTTTGGTGACGGGGTGACGGGTTTGGTGACGGTTTGGTGGCGGGGTGATGGGTTTGGTGACGGGATGATGTGTTTGGTGACGGGTTGATGGGTTTGGCGACGGGGTGATGGGTTTGGCGACGGGGTGACGGGTTTGGCGACGGGATGATGGGTTTGGTGACGGGGTGACGGGTTTGGTGACGGGGTGATGGGTTTGGTGACGGGGTGATGGGTTTGGTGACGGGGTGACGGGTTTGGTGATGGGGTGATGGGTTTGGTGACGGGTTGATGAGTTTGGTGACGGGATGATGGGTTTGGTGGCGGGATGATGTGTTTGGTAATGGGTTGATGGGTTTGGTGAAGGGGTGACGGGTTTGGTGACGGGGTGACGTGTTTGGTGATGGGGTGATGGGTTTGGTGACGGGGTGATGGGTTTGGTGACGGGGTGATGGGTTTGGTGACGGGGTGACGGGTTTGGTGACGGGGTGACGGGTTTGGTGACGGGGTGACGGGTTTGGTGACGGGGTGATGGGTTTGGTGACGGGGTGATGGGTTTGGTGATGAGATGATGGGTTTGGTGACGGGGTGATGGGTTTGGTGACGGGGTGACGGGTTTGGTGATGAGATGATGGGTTTGGTGACGGGGTGATGGGTTTGGTGACGGGGTGACGGGTTTGGCGACGGGGTGATGGGTTTGGTGATGGGGTGATGGGTTTGGCGACGGGGTGATGGGTTTGGTGACGGGGTGACGGGTTTGGTGACGGGATGACGGGTTTGGTGACGGGGTGATGGGTTTGGCGACGGGGTGATGGGTTTGGTGATGGGGTGATGGGTTTGGTGACGGGGTGACGGGTTTGGTGACAGGGTGACGGGGTGACGGGTTTGGTGACGGGGTGACGGGTTTGGTGACGGGGTGACGGGTTTGGTGACGGGGTGATGGGTTTGGTGACGGGGTGATTGTTTTTGTGAACAAGATGATTGCTTTGATAATGGGATGATAATTTTGTGATGAGGTAATGAGGTTCATGACAGGATGATGGGCTTGGTGACAGTAATGAGTTTGATGATGGGGTGATGGATTTGGTGATAGAATGATGTATTTGGTGAAGCAGTGATAGATTTGATAATGGGGTGAAGGATTTGGAAATGAGGTACTGGGTTTGGTGACGGAATGATAGATTTCGTGACAAAATGTTCGGTTTGTTGACCGGATGATCGATTTGTTGAAAGGACGAAGGATTTGCAGATGAGGAGATGGGTTTGGTGATGAGATGTGGCATTTGGTGATGGAACAATAGGTTTGGTGACAGAATGATAAATTTGATGAAGAGTTGATGGGTTCAGTGGTAAGTTGATGAGTTAATGATGAGGGGATATGTTTGGCAATGAGGGGATGAGCTTGATGACAATGATGAGTTTGATGACAGGATGTTGGGTTTGTAGCATTTGGTAATGGGGTGAAAGGTTTGATAATACGGTGTTAGATTGGTGAAGGGTTTTGGTGACATTTGTCAAGATGCCCCTTAACGGTCACTATTCTATCTGCTTCCAATACCTCCCCTTGGCAGCCAGTTGTGTAAAAAAAACTCTGGGAAAAATACTTGCCACGTACATTTCCTTTAAACCTTGCCCCTCACACATTAAACCTTTGCTCCCTAGTAATTGATTCTTCCACCCTGACTATCCACTCTGTCCATGCCCACAGAACATAGAACAGTACAGCACAGTACAGGCCCTTCGGCCCTCAATGTTGTGCCGAGCTATGTCCAATCCCAAGATCAAGCTATCCCCTCCCTATCATTCTGGTGTGCTCCATGTGTCTATCCAATAACCGCTTGAAAGTTCCTAAAGTGTCCGACTCCACTATCACAGCAGGCAGTGTATTCCACACCCCAACCACTCTCTGGGTGAAGAATCTACCTCGGACATCCCTCCTATATCTCCCACCATGAACCTTATAGTTATGCCCCCTAGTAACAGCTACATCCACCCGAGGAAATAGTCTCAGCACGTTCACTTTATCAATCCCCCTCATCATCTTATAAATCTCTATTAAGTCACCTCTCATCCTCTTCCACTCCAAAGAGAAAAGCCCCAACTCCCTCAACATTTCCGCATAAGACCTACCCTCCAAACCAGGCAGCATCCTGGTAAATCTCCAATGCTTCCACATCCTTCTTATAGTGAGGTGACCAGAACTGAACACAATACTCCTGATGTGGTCTTACCAACGTCCGCTATAGTTGCAGCATAACCCCACGGCTCTTAAAACCAAACCCCCTGTTAATAAACGCTAACACACTATAAGCCTTCTTCATGGCTCTATCCACGTGAGTGGCCCCTCATAATCTTGTAGGCTTCTATCAGGTTGCCCGTCAACAGCTGTCATTCCAGTGAGAACAATCCAAGTTTCTTTAACCTTTCCTCATAGCTAATGCCCTCCATACCAGGCAACTTCCTGGTAAATTTTTTCTCTACCCTCTCCAAAGCCTCCACACCTTCTGGTAATGTGGCGACCAGAATTGAACACTACATTCCAAGCGCAGCCTATTTAAGGTTCTATAAAGCTGCAACGTGATTTGCCACTTTTTAAGTTCAGTGCCCTGGCTGATGAAGGCAAGCATGCCATATGCCTTCTTGACTACCTTCTCCACCTGCATTGCCACTTTTAGTGACCTATGTACCCAAATTCCTCTATCTCTTAAGGGTTAAGCCATTTACTGCATATTTCCCATCTGTATTAGACCTTCCAAAATGCATTACCTCACATCTGTCTGGACTAAACTCCAACCACTCTGCCCGAATCTCCAACCGACTTGTATCCTCTAATGGTCCCCATCGCTATCCACATTTCCACCAACTTTTGTGTTGTCCGCAATCTTACTAATCAAACCAATTACATTTTCCTCCAAATCATTTATATACATTACAAATAGCAAAGACCCTGGCACTGATCCCTGAGGAACGCCACTTGTCACAGCTCTCCATTCAGGAAAGCACCTTTCCACTACTACCTTCAGTGCCTTCAGTGGCCAAGCCAATTCTGCACCCATCATGCCAGCTGACCTCTGATCTCATGCGACTTCACCTTCTGTACCAGTCTGCCATGAGGGACCTTGTCAAAGGCTTTTCTGAAGCCCACGTAGACAACATCACTGCCCTACCCTCATCAATCATCTTCATGACTTCCTCGAAAAACTCGATCAAGTTAGTGAGACACAACCTCCCTTTAACAAAACCATGTTGTTTCTTGCTAACACATCCACTTATTTCCAAGTGGGAATAGATTCTCTCCAATAATTTCCCTATCACTGACGTAAGGCTCGGATACTATTGAACTAGAAAGAGTGCTCAAAAGACCTACTAGGATGCTACCGGGACTTAATGGATTGAGTTATAAGGAGAGGCTGGATAAACTGGGACATTTTTCCCTGGATCGTAGGAGGCTTAGGGGTGATCCTATAGAGATCTAAAAGTAATGAGGGACATAGATAAGGTAGATAGTCAACATTTTTTCTCAATGGTAGAGGAGCATAAAGCTTTTTTTCATTCATTCGTGGGACATGGGCATCGCTGGCTGGCCAGTACTTATTGCCCATCCCTAGTTGCCTTTGAGAAGGTGGTAGTGAGCTGCCTTCTTGAATCGCTGCAGTGCATGTTCTGAGGGTTGCCCCACAATGCTGTTAGGGAAGAAATTCCAGGATTTTGACCCAGCGACTGCGAAGGAACGACAATATGTTTCCAAGTCAGGAAGGTGAACGGCTTGGAGGGGAACTTGCAAGTGGTGGTGTTCCCATTTATCTGCTACCTTGTTCTCTAGATGGAAGTGGCTGTGGGTTTGGAAGGTGCTGTCTAAGGATCTTTGGTCAATTGCTGCAGTGCATCTTGTAGATAGTACAGATTGCTGCTACTGAATATCGGTGGTGGAGGGATTGAATGTTTGTAGATGTAGTGCCAGTCAAGCAGGCTGCTTTATCTTGGGTTGTGTCAAGCTTCTTGAGTGTTGTTGGAACTGCACCCATCCAGGCAAGTGGGGAGTATTCCGTCACATTCCTGACTTGTAGATGGATAGGCTCTGGGGAGTCAGGAGATGAGTTACTCACTGCAGTATTCCTAGCCTCTGACCTGCTCTTGTAGCCACTGTGTACATGTGGTGGGTTCAGTTGAGTTCAGTGATGGTTACACTATTGAATGTTAAGGAGCAATGGTTAGAGTGTTTCTTATTGGTGATAGTCATTGCCTGGCATTTGTGTGCTACAAATGTTCTTTGCCACGTCAGCCCAAGCCTGGATATTGTCCAGTTCTTGTTGCAATAGAACATGGACTGTTTCCGTATCTGAGGAGTAGTGAATGGTGCTGAACATTGTGCAATCATCAGCCAACAACTCCAATTCTGACCTTGTGATGGAGGGAAGGTCATTGATGAAGCAGCTGAAGATTGTTGGGCCTAGGACACTACCCTGAGGGACTCCTGCAGAGATATCATGGAGCTGAGGTGACTGACCCTCCACAACCACAACTATCTTCCTATGTACCAGGTACAACTCGCGAGAATTTGCCCCCTGATACCCATTGATTCAGTTTCGTTAGGGCTCCTTGATGCCACATTCGGTGGAATGCGGCCTTGATGTCAAAGGCTGTCGCTCTCAACTCATCTCTGGAATTAAGCTTTTTTGTCCATGTTTGAACCAAGCTGTAATGCAATCAGGAGCTGAGTGACCCTGGTGAAACCCAAACTGGGCATCACTGAGCAGGTTATTATTGAGCAGGTGCTGCTTGATAGCACTGTTGATGATCCCTTCCATCACTTTACTGATGATTGAGAGTAGACAGATTGGGTGGTAATTGGCTGGGATGGATTTATCCTGTTTTTTGTGTACAGGGCATACCTGGGCAATTTTCCACACTGTCAGCTAGATGCCAGTGTTGTAATTGTACTGGAAGAGCTTGGCTAGGGGAGCAGCGAATTCTGGAGTGCAAACCCTTAGTATTATTGACAGAATGTTATCAGGGCCCATTGCCTTTGCAGAATCCAGTGCCTCCAACCATTTCTTGATATCATGTGGAGTGAATCAAATTGGCTGGAGACTGGCATCTGAGAAGCTGTGGACCACTGGAGCAAGCCAAGATGAATCATCCACTCGACACTTTTGGCTGAAGATTGCTGCAAATACTTCAGCCTTATCTTTTGCACTGATGTGCTGGGCTCCTCCATCATTGAGGATGGGGATATTTGTGGAGCTTCTTCTTCCAGTGAGTTGTTTAATTGTCCACCACCAATCTCGACTGGATGTAGAAGAACTGTAGAACTTAGATCTGATCCATTGGTTGTGGGATTCCTTAGCTCTGTCTATCACTTGCTGTTTTCGCTATTTGGCATGCAAGTAATCCTGTTTGATAGCTTTGTCAGGTCGACACCTCATTTTTAGACATGCTTGGTGCTGCTTCTGGCATGCCCACTTGCACACTCCATTAAACCAGGGTTGATTCCCCCTGGATTGATGGTAATGGTTGAGTGGGAGATATGCTGGGCCATGAGGTTGCAGACTGCGCTGGATTCTGCTGCTGTTGATGACCCACAGTGCCTCATGGATGCCCAGTCTTGAGTTGTTAGCTCGGTTCGAAGTTTGTCCTATTTAGCACGGTGATAGTGACACACAACACGATGGAGGTTATTCTCAATGTGAAGGTGGGACTTTGTCTCCAGAAGGACTGTGCTGTGGTCACTGTTACCAATACTGTCATGGACAGATGCATCTGCAGCCGGCAGATTGGTAAGGGTGAGGTCAGGTATGTTATTTCCTCTTGTTGGTTCCTTCATCATCTGCTACAGACACAGTCCAGCAGTTAAATACTTTAGGACCCAACCAGCTCAATCGGTAATGCTGCTGCTGAGTCACTCTCAGTGGTGGACATTGAAATCCCTGACCCAGAGCACAGTTCATGCCCTTGCCACCCTCGGTGCTTCCTCCAAGTGTTGTTCAACATGGAGGAATACTGATTCATCAACCAAAGGAAAACGGTATGTGGTACCAGTTAGAAGTTTTCTTGCTCATGTTTAATCTGAAGTCCAGAGTCAATGTTAAGGACTCCCTGGGCAATTCCCTCCTGACTGTATGCCACTGTGCCACCACCTCCGCCACGTCTGCCCTGCTGGTGGGACAGGACATATCCCAGGATAGGAATAGTGGTTCTGGTGTGCTATCGGTAAGGTATGGTTCCACGAGAATGACTATGTCAGACCATTACTGGACTGGCCTGTGATGCAGCTCTCCCAGTTTTGGTATTAGCCCCCAGATGTTAGTAAGGAGGACTTTGCAGGGTCGATGGGGCTGTATGTTTTACCGTTGTCTTTTCTGGTGCCTATGTCAGGTGGTCTGTCCGGTTTTATTTCTTTGCTGAGACTTTGTAGCAATTGGTACAATTGAGTGGCTTGTTAGGCCATTTCAGAGGGCAGTTAAGAGTCAACCACATTGCTATGGCTCTGGAGTCACATGTAGGCTAGACCAGGTAAGGATGGCAGATCTGAGTTTTTCTAACAATTGAGGTTAGTTTTATGGTCATCAGCAGACTCTTAATTCCAGATTTTTTTAATTGAATTCAAATTCCACCATCTGCTGTGGTGGGATTCGAACCCAGGCACCCAGAACATTATCTGGGTTTCTAGATTAATAGTTGAGCAATAATACCACTAGGCCATCACCTCCCCAAAACTAGATGGCATAGGTTTAAGGTGAGGGGGGAGAGATACAAAAGGCTCCAGAGGGGCAATTTTTTCACTCACAGGTTGATGAGTGCCTGGAACGAGCTGTCAGAGGCAGGGGTAGAGGCGGGTTCAATTTTTTCTTTTAAAAAACATTTAGACAGTTACATAGGTAAAATGAGTATAGAGGGATATAGGCTAATTACAGGCAATTGGGACCAGCTCAGTGGTAAAAACTGGGCAGCATTGACAGGTTGGGCCATGCTATAAACCTCTATGACTTTATGCAGTGATGGGTTTGTTGACTGAAGAAGAGCATTGTTGATTAAAGAAGACATTCATATGATATTGAATGCCTACAGTGCAGAAACAGGCCCATCGAGTCTGCACGTACCACAATCCCACCCAGGCCCTATCCACATATCCCTACACATTTACACACTAATCCCTCTAACCTACACATCCCTGGACACTAAGGGGCAATTTTAGCATGGCCAATCAACCTAACCCGCACATCTTTGGACTGTGGGAGGAAACCGGAGTACCCGGAGGAAACCCACGCAGACATGAGGAGAATGTGCAAACTCCACACAGACAGTGACCTGAGCCGGGAATCGAACCCAGGACCCTGGAGCTGTGAAGCAGCAGTGCTGACCACTGTGCTACCGTGCCACCCGGGACAGAGTAAAAACCATACCAAGCTGTGGCACAACCAAAAGGCATACCTTCTATGGTGTTACTGTAAAAGTTGGTGAGAGGCGTAGTGGACATGCTAAATTTTCTTAGCATCTTGAAAAAGTGAAGACGTTGGTGGGCTTTCTTAACTATAGCATCGGCATGGACTGACCACCACAGATTGTTGATGATCTGGACACCTAGAAACTTGAAGCTCCCGACCATTTCCAATTTAGCATCGTTGATGTAGACGGTGAGGATAAACTGTAAGGAGGATGCAGAAACGTTTCAGTGTAATTTGGACCGGCTGAGTGTATGAAAATTTGCATGGCAGTTGCAGTATAATGTGGATAAATGTAAGATTATCCACCTTGGTAGCAATAATAAGAAGACAATTATTCGTTGAATGGGTGTAAATTGAGACCTTGGTGTCCTTGTTCTTCAATCGCTGAAAGTAAGCACGCAGGTACAGCAGGCTGTAAAGAAGACAAACTGGCATGTTGGCCTTCATAGCAAGAGTATTTGAGTATAGGAATAAAGATGTTTTACTGAAATTGTATTGGGCATTGTTGTGGCCATACCTGGAGTATTGTGTGCGGTGTTGGTGTCTGTTTCTGAGGAAAGATGCCCTTGCTGTAGAGGGAGTACAGGAAAGGGTTATCAGGCTGATTCCTGGCATGGCAAGTCTGTCAAATGTCAGTTAGAATTGTATTCATTGGAGTTTAGAAGAGTGAGAGGGGATATCACAGAAACTTATAAAGTTCTTACAGGTTAAATAGGGTAGATTCAGAAAGAATGTTCGCAATAGCGGGGGAGTCCAGAACTAGGGGTCATAATTTGAAGATAAGCAGTACAGCTTTTGGAACTTAGGGGGCGGCACTGTGGCATAATGGTTAGCACTCCTGCCTCACAGTGCCAGGGACCCGGGTTCGATTCCTGGCTTGGGTCACTATCTGTGTGGAGTTTGCACATTCTCCCTGTGTCTGCGTGAGTTTCCTCCAGGTGCTCGGGTTTCCTCCCACACTCCAAAGCTGTGTGGTAGGTTGATTGGCCATGCTAAGTTGCCCTTAGTGTCAGGGAGCTAGTAAGGTAAATAAATAGGGTTATGAGGATAGGGCCTGGATTGTGGTTGGTGCAGATTCAATGGACAAAATGGCTTCTTTCTGCACTTTTGGCTCTTTGGTTCTGTGAACTGAGATGAGGAGAAATTTCTTCAACCAGAGAGTGGTGTGTATGGAATTCACTACCACAGAAAGTAGTTGAGGCCAAAACGTTGGGTAATTTCAAGAAGAAATTTGATATAGCTCCTGGGGCTAAAGGGATCAAGGGATATGGGGGGAAGGGGGGATCATGATATTGAATTTGATGATCAGGCATTAGCACGCTAAATGGCAGAGCAGACTCGAAGGGTCGGATGGCCTACTCCTGTTTCTAGTTTCTATGTTTCTGTTTCTATACCATCACCAAACCCATCGTACCATCCTCAAACTCATCTACCTGTCAGCAAACCATGATTCTGTCACCAAATGCATCACCTCATCAGCAAACCCATTACTTCATCATCAAACCCATCATCCTGCAATCAAACACATCAAACTGCTACCAAGCCCATCACCTCATCACCAAACCTATCTTTCCATCACCAAATTCATCACCCCATCACTAAATTCATCACCTTGTCAACAAATGCATCAATCCTTCACCAAACCCATCCACTGATCACCAAACCCCTCATTGTATCAGCAAATATTCCATCGCAGACCCATAACCTCATCACCAAACTCATCACCCCATCACCAAACCATGATTCTGTCGTCAAACCACCATCCCATCACCAAACCCATCATATCATCACCATTGGCGATGAGGTCATGAGCTATATCTAACAGACAACATTTTGTCCTCAACTACATTCTGTGTTAGTGGATTCCACACATTCACCTCTCTGGATGATGAAGTGATGGGTTTGGTGATGTGATGATGGGTTTTGTGATGAAATGGGTTTGATGGTGAGGTGATGGTCTGTTATTTATGGGCTCCATGTTGCAGGATGGAGAGTCTTGACGCCATGTTTAAAACGGGATTATATATCAATGACCTCAGTATGCACGACTCCAGCCGTGATCTCGTTCTTGCTGGGACACAACAGTCTGAGGAATTGAAAAGAGCTCTAATCCAGGTAGGTTCTGTGAGCAATGTATCCATGTGTTAGGAAGGATGTTTGTCAAAGGGGAGTCAGGTGTATTGAGTTGGGGAAGTTGTGTGTGGAACCGGAGGAGATTGGAGAAGTATTGAACCAATATTTCTCTTCGGTGTTCACGCAGGGGGACATGAATATAGCTGAGGAGGACATTGGGTTGCAGGGGTGTAAAATAGACAGTATTACGGTTGATAAAGAGGATGTGCTGGAAATTCTTGAGGGGCTGAAAATAGATAAGTCCCCTGGTCCGGATGGGATCTACCCTAGGATTCTCTGGGAGGCTAGAGAGGTGATTGCAGAGCCTCTGGCTCAGATCTTCAGGTCGTCATTGGTCTCTGGTGTAGTCCCGGAGGATTGGAGGATAGCGAATGTTGTCCCATTGTTTAAGAAGGGGAACAGAGACTTTGCCGGGAATTATAGACCGGTGAGTCTTACTTCTGTTGTGGGCAAGGTTTTAGAAAAAATTATTAGGGATAGGATTTATAGTTATTTGGAGTGTAATGAATTGATTAGAAATAGTCAGCATGGTTTTGTAGCAGGTAGGTCGTGCCTTACTAACCTTATTGAGTTTTTTGAGAAGGTGACCAAAGAGGTGGATGGGGGTAAGGCAGTTGACGTGGTATACATGGATTTTAGTAAGGCGTTCGATAAGGTTCACCATGGTAGGCTTCTGCAGAAAATGCAGATGTATGGGATTGTGGGTAATCTAGGAAGTTGGATCAGGAATTGGCTATCAGATAGGAGACAGAGGGTGGTGGTGGATGGTAAATATTCATCATGGAGTGCAGTTACGAGTGGTGTGCCTCAGGGATCTGTTTTGGGGCCACTGTTGTTTGTAATTTTTATTAATGATCTGGATGAGGGTATAGTTGGGTGGATTAGTAAATTTGCTGATGACACCAAAGTTGGAGGTGTGGTAGATTGTGAGGAAGGGTGTCATAGTCTGCAGGGAGACTTAGATAGGTTGCAGAGCTGGGCCGAGAGGTGGCGGATGGAATTTAATGCGGAGAAGTGTGAGGTAATTCACTTTGGTAGGAGCAACAGATGTGTCGAGTATAGGGCTAACGGGAGGACTTTGAATAGTGTGGATGAACAGAGGGATCTAGGTGTGTGTGTACATAGATCCCTGAAAGTTGGGAATCAAGTAGATAAGGTTGTCAAGAAGGCGTACGGTGTCTTGGCGTTTATTGGTAGGGGGATTGAATTTAGGAGTCGCAGTGTAATGTTGCAACTGTACACTACTCTAGTGCGGCCGCACTTGGAGTACTGTGTGCAGTTCTGGTCCCCGCATTACAAGAAGGATGTGGAGGCGTTGGAGAGGGTGCAGAGGAGGTTTACTAGGATGTTGCCTGGTATGGTGGGGAGGTCCTATGAGGAGAGACTGAGGGATCTAGGGTTGTTTTCGTTGGGAAGAAGGCGGCTAAGAGGGGATCTTATTGAAACATATAAGATGATTAGAGGTTTAGATAGGGTGGATAGTGATAGCCTTTTTCCTCGGATGGAGAAAGCTAGCACGAGGGGGCATGACTTTAAATTAAGGGGGGGTAGCTACAGGACGGATGTCAGGGGTAGGTTCTTTACCCAGCGGGTGGTGAGGGATTGGAATGCCCTGCCTGCTGCAGTTGTAGATGCGTCTAGTTTGGGGGCGTTTAAGAGATCTCTGGATAGGTTTATGGACGAAAAGGGATTGGTATAGGCTAGTGGGTCATTGTTTTTGTAACTGGTCGGCGCAACATCGTGGGCCGAAGGGCCTGTTCTGCGCTGTAATGTTCTATGTTCTATGTTCTATGTATTGAGCACACTGGGGATGTGCTGGGTTATTTGATGTGGGGGTTATTTGGGTTTGGGGGGCATTTAGGCATCGGGTATTTGGGTGTGGGGCTATTTGGATTTGGGGGAATTTGGATGTTGGGTATTTGGGTGCTGGGGTTATTTGAATACCTGGTATCTGGGTGTGGGGGGTATTTGCACATCAGGTATTTGGGTGTGGGGGTTATTTAGTTGTCGGGTATTTGGGTGTGGGGAAATTTGAAATGTGGGTGTATGGGGTATTTGCATGTTGAGTGTGGGATGGTTTTTGGGTGTGGGGGGTACTTGTGCATCGGGCTTTTGGGTGTCGGGATAAATAGATGTGGGGGACATTCGTGTGTGAGGTATTTGATGTTGGGTATTTGGGTGACAGATATTTGACTGTGGGGGATACTTAGTTACAGATATTTGGGTGTGGAGAGTATTTGGTTACAAGTGTTTGTGTGCAGGGTATTTGATGTGGGGGTATTTGGGTGTGGGGGTATTTGGCTGCCAGGGTTATTTAAGTGCTGGGTATTTGGTGTTGGGTATTTGGATGGGTGTGCGGAATATTTGGGTGCGGGGTATTTGGGTGTGAGGGTATTTGTGTGTCGGGTATTTGGGTGTGGGGGGGTCAATGGATGTTGGAATATTTAGGTGTGGGAGTATTTATGTGTCACTATCTCGGTGTGGGGGTATTTGGGAGTGGGGGTAAATGGGTGTTGGGGTATTTGTATGGGGGTATTTGGGTATGGGGGCATGGGATGGTATTTGGGTGTGGGGGTATTTTGATGTGGGGGTATTTGGGTGTCAGGGGTATTTGTGTGTTGGGATATTTGGGTGTGGGGTAGTTTTTGAGTAGGAGGTAATTGGGGTGGGGGGTATTTGAATGTCAGGTAAAAGGGTGTGGGGGATATTTGTTGGATATTTTTCTGTGTGGGGTATTGACGTGTCGCTTTATGAGTGTGAGGGTGGCTATGAGGGTATTTATGTGTCACTATATGGGTGTGGGGGCATTTGGGTGTAAGAGGGTATTTGGGTGTGGGGGTATGGGGTGTTATTGAGTGTGTGGGGGATATTTGGGTGTTGGGTATTTGGGTGTGTGGGATATTTGGGTGTGGGGGTATTTGGGTGTGGGGCTTTTTGGGTGTTGGGGGTGTTGGGGTGTGGGATGGTATTTGGGTGTGGGGGTATTTGGGTGTGGTGGGTATTTGGGTGTGGGATGGTATTTGGGTGTGGGGATATTTGGGTGTTGAGGGTATTGGGGTGTGGGATAGTATTTGGGTGTGGGGGATATTTGGGAGTGAAGTGGTATTTGGGTGGAGGGGGATTTGAGTTTGGGGAGTATTTAGGTGTTGGATATTTTGGTGTGGGGGCATTTGGGCATGGGGGCTGTTTGAGTGTTGGATGTATTTGGGTGTTGGACGTATCTGTGTGTGGCAGTTATTTGGTTGCCGGGTATTTTGTTATCAGGTATTTGGGTGTCGTGTGTTAGGGTGTAGGGGTTATTTGGCTGTCAGGCATTTGGATGCAGGGGTATCATGGTTTGAGAGAATTTAGATGTTAGTAATTGGGTTTGCAGGATATTGGGTGTGCGGGTAGATGGGTGTGAGCCGTACGTGGGTGTAGGGGGTATTTGGGTGGAGGGTTATTTCGTTGTCAGGTATTTGGGTGTGGAAGTATTTGGGTGTCGGGTATTTGAATGTGTGGGTTATTTAGTTGTTGGATATTTGGATGTTGGGTGGTTGGGTGTGGGAGGATTTGGGTATTGAGTATTTCGCTGTTGGGCATATTTGGGTGTGGTGGGTATTGGATGTCAGGTATTTGAGTATCGGCTATTTGGATATGTGGGTTATTTAGTTGTTGGATATTTGGGTGTTGGGTAGTTGGGTGTGGGAGTATTTGGGTATTGAGTATTTCGCTGTTGGGCATATTTGGGTATGGTGGGTATTGGATGTCAGGTATTTGGGTTTTGATGTGGGGGCATTTGTGTGTGGGGGTGCTGGATGTGAGAGTCGTAAGAACATAAGAACTAGGAGCAGGAGTAGGCCATCTGGCCCCTCAAGCCTGATCTGCCATTCAATAAGACCTTGGCTAATCTTCTCATGGACTCAGGTTACCGGCCCACTCACCATAGTCCTTAATTCCTTTACGGTTCAAGAATTTATCTATTCTTGCCTTAAAAACATTCAATAAGATAGCTTCAACTGCTTCACTGGGCAGGAATTCCACAGATTCACAACCCTTTCTGTGAAGAAATTCCTCCTCCACTCAGTCCTAAATCTGCTTCCCCTTATTTTGAGGCCTTGCCCCCAATCCTAGTTACACCTGCCAGTGGAAATAACTTCTTTGTTTCTCTCATATATATCCCCTTCATAATCTTATATGTTTCTATAAGATCTTCCCTCATTCTTCTGAATTCAAATGAGTTTAGCCCCAGTCTACTCAGTCTCTCCTCATAAGCCAACCCTCTCAACTCTGGAATCAACCTAGTGAATCTCCTCCGTACTCACTCCAGTGCCAGTATATCCTTTCTCAAGTAAGGAGACCAAAACTGTACACAGTACTCCAGGTGTGGTCTTACCAGCACATTATGCAGTTGCAACGTAACCTCGCTGTTTCTAAATTACATCCCTCTAGCAATGAAAGACAAAATCCATTTGCCTTTTTAATTACCTGCTGCAACTGCAAACCAACTCCTTGTGATTCTTGCACAAGGACACCCAGGTCCCTCTGCACAGCAGCATGCTGCAATGTTTTACCATTTAAATAATAGTCCATTTTGCTGTTATTTGTACCAAAGTGGATGACCTCACATTTACCAACATTGTACTCGATATGCCAGACCTTTGCTCACTCAGTTAGACTATCTATATCCCTTTGCATGCTTTCAGCATCCTCTGCATACTTTGCTCTGCCACTCATCTTAGTGTCATTTTGGAATTTGGATGTGGGGGTTACTTGGATGTGGGAGTTATTTGGGTCTCGGGTATTAGGCTGTGTGGGATATTTGTTTATTGGGTAGTTGGATGTGAGGGTATTTGGGTGTGTATGGGACAATTGTGTGTTGACGGGATTGTGTTCTGTGTACAGGATACATATGGGTGTGGGGTATATATATTGATGCGGAGGATTTTTGGGTGACGGGATATTTGGATATCATGGGGCATCTAGATTTGGGATGAGGGTGTTTGAATTCCTTCTCAATTTGCAGTAAGACCTCTGTTGGCTCCATCGCCTCCGTTTCTTTTTAGGAACAAAAGAAATCAAGTAAACTTGAAGAGAGTATGAAGATGCTGGATTATGAAATGAAGAAGACGGATGATCTTCTGTACCGAATGATCCCTAAACCTGTAGCAAAGAGTCTCAGGAAAGGATTGCCTTCTGTAAACACCTGTGAGGTAGGCCCCAGTTACCATAGATATCATGCTAGACCTCAGACATAGTTACCAAAACACCACCCAGATTGGCAGGTTCTCATTGTTTTAGACTCAGTTATTATCTATTTATTATGATTTACTGCCCAGGATCCTGTACTCCCACATTGCCCAGGATCCTGTACTCCCACAGTGCCCAGGATCCTGTACTCCCACACTGCCCAGGATCCTGTACTCCCACACTGCCCAGGACCCTGTACTCCCACACTGCCCAGGACCCTGTACTCCCACACTGCCCAGGACCCTGTACTCCCACACTGCCCAGGATCCTGTACTCCCACACTGCCCAGGATCCTGTACTCCCACACTGCCCAGGACCCTGTACTCCCACACTGCCCAGGATCCTGTACTCCCACACCGCCCAGGATCCTGCACTCCCACACGGCCCAGATATACTGTACTCCCACACTGCCCAGTATCCAGTCATCCCACATTTCCCAGGACCCTGTATTCCGACACTGCCCAGGATCCTGTACTCGCACACTGCCCAGGATCCTGTACTCCCACACTGCCCAGGACCCTTTCTCCAACACTGTCCAGGACCCTATACTCGCACAGTGCCCAGGATCCTGTACTCCCACACTGCCCAGGACCCTTTCTCCCACACTGCCCATGATCCTGTACTCCAACACAGCCTAGGGTCCTGTACTCCCACACTGCCCAGGGTCCTGTACTCCCAAATTCACCAGGACCCTGTACTCCCACACTGCCCAGATATCCTGTACTCCCAAACTGCCCAGGATTCTGTACTCACACACTTCCCAAGAACCTGTCCTCCCACAATGCCCAGGATCCTGTACTCACACACTGCCCTGCATCCTGTACTCCCACACTGCCCAGGATCCTGTACTCTCACACTGCCCAGGACCCTGTACTCCCACATTGCCCAGGATCCTGTACTCCCACACTGCCCGGATCCTGTACTCCCACACTGCCCAGTATCCTTTCTCCCACACTGCCCAGGTTCATGTACTCCCACACTGCCCAGATAACTGTGCTCCCACTCTGCCCAGGTTCCTGTACTCCCACACTGCCCAGGTATCCTGTACTCCCACACTGTCCAGTTATGCTGTACTCACACACTGTCCAGTTATGCTGTGCTCCCACACTGCCCAGGACCCTGTACTCACACACTGCCCAGGACCCTGTACTCTCACACTGCCCAGGGTCCTGTACTCCCACACTGAACAGGGTCCTGTTCTCCCACACTGCCCAGGATCCTGTCCTCGCACACTGCCCAGGATCCTGTTCTCACACACTGCCCAGGATCCTGTACTCCCACACTGCCCAGGATCCTGTACTCCCACACTGCCCAGGACCCTGTATTCCCACACTGCCCAGTCTCCTGTACTCCCACACTACCCAGTATCCTGTACTCCCACACTGCCCAGATATCCTGTACTCGCACACTGCCCAGGATCCTGTACTCCCACATTCCCCAGGGTCCTGTACTCCCACACTGCTCAGGACCCTGTACTCCCACACTGCCCAGCATCCTGTACCCGCACAGTGCCCAGATATACTGTGCTCCCACACTTCCAGGATCCTGTATACCCACACTACCCAGTATCCTGTACTCCCACAGTGCCCAGATATCCTGTACTCCCAAACTGCCCAGGACGTGTACTCACACACTGCCCAGGATCCTGTACTCCCACACTGCCCAGGATCCTGTACTCCCACACTATTCAGGTACCCCGTATGGCAACACTGCCCAGGACCCTTTACTCCCACACTGCCTCGAATCCTGTACTCCCACACTGCCCAGGACCCTGTACTCCCACACTGACCAGGATCCTGTACTCCGACACTGCCCAGGATCCTGTAATCCCACATTTCCCAGGACCTTGTACTCCGACACTGCCCAGGATCCTGTACTCGCACACTGACCAGGATCCTGGGCTCCCACAATGCCCAGGATCCTGTATTCCCACACTGCCCAGGACCCTTTCTCCAACACTGTCCAGGACACTATACTTGCACAGTGCCCAGGATCCTGTACTCCCACACTGCCCATGATCCTGGACTCCGAAACTGCCCAGGACCCTGTACTCCCACGTTTCCCAGGATCCTGTACTCCCACAATGCCCCGGATCCTGTACTCACACACTCCCCTGCATCCTGTACTCCCACACTGCCAGGACCCTGTACTCCCACAATGCCCAGGACCCTGTACTCCCACACTGCCCAGGTATCCTGTACTTCCACACTGCCCAGGATCCTGTACTCCCACACTGTCCAGGACCATGTAGTCGCACACTGCCCGGATCCTGTACTTCCACACTGCCCAGGATCCTGTACTCCCACACTGCCCAGGATCCTGTCCTCCCACACTGCCCAGGGTCCTGTACTTCCACACTGCCCAGGATCCAATACTCCCACACTGCCCAGGATCCTGTACTCCCAGATTCACCAGGACCCTGTACTCCCACACTGCCCAGATATCATGTACTCGCACACTGCCCAGGATCCTGTACTCACACACTGCTCAGGACCCTGTACTCCCACACTACCCAGTATCCTGTACTCCCACAGTGCCCAGATATCCTGTACTCCCAAACTGCCCAGGACGTGTACTCACACACTGCCCAGGATCCTGTACTCCCACACTGCCCAGGATCCTGTACTCCCACACTATTCAGGTACCCCGTATGGCAACACTGCCCAGGACCCTTTACTCCCACACTGCCTCGAATCCTGTACTCCCACACTGCCCAGGACCCTTTACTCCCACACTGACCAGGATCCTGTACTCCGACACTGCCCAGGATCCTGTAATCCCACATTTCCCAGGACCTTGTACTCCGACACTGCCCAGGATCCTGTACTCGCACACTGACCAGGATCCTGTGCTCCCACAATGCCCAGGATCCTGTATTCCCACACTGCCCAGGACCCTTTCTCCAACACTGTCCAGGACACTATACTTGCACAGTGCCCAGGATCCTGTACTCCCACACTGCCCATGATCCCGGACTCCGAAACTGCCCAGGACCCTGTACTCCCACGTTTCCCAGGATCCTGTACTCCCACAATGCCCCGGATCCTGTACTCACACACTCCCCTGCATCCTGTACTCCCACACTGCCAGGACCCTGTACTCCCACAATGCCCAGGATCCTGTACTCCCACACTGCCCAGGACCCTGTACTCCCACACTGCCCAGGACCCTGTACTCCCACACTGCCCAGGACCCTGTACTCCCACACTGCCCAGGATCCTGTACTCCCACACTGCCCAGGATCCTGTACTCCCACACTGCCCAGGATCCTGTACTCCCACACTGCCCAGGATCCTGTACTCACACACTCCCCTGCATCCTGTACTCCCACACTGCCAGGACCCTGTACTCCCACAATGCCCCGGATCCTGTACTCCCACACTGCCCAGGATCCTGTACTCCCACACTGCCCAGGATCCTGTACTCCCACACTGCCCAGGATCCTGTACTCACACACTCCCCTGCATCCTGTACTCCCACACTGCCAGGACCCTGTACTCCCACAATGCCCCGGATCCTGTACTCCCACACTGCCCAGGATCCTGTACTCCCACACTGCCCAGGACCCTGTACTCCCACACTGCCAGGACCCTGTACTCCCACAATGCCCCGGATCCTGTACTCACACACTCCCCTGCATCCTGTACTCCCACACTGCCAGGACCCTGTACTCCCACAATGCCCAGGATCCTGTACTCCCACACTGCCCAGGACCCTGTACTCCCACACTGCCCAGGACCCTGTACTCCCACACTGCCCAGGACCCTGTACTCCCACACTGCCCAGGACCCTGTACTCCCACACTGCCCAGGATCCTGTACTCCCACACTGCCCAGGATCCTGTACTCCCACACTGCCCAGGATCCTGTACTCCCACACTGCCCAGGTATCCTCTACTCCCAAACTGCCAAGGATCGTGTACTCCCACACTGCCCAGGACCCTGTACTCCCACACTGCTCAGGTATCCTGTAGTCCCACACTGCCCAGGTATCCTCTACTCCCAAACTGCCAAGGATCGTGTACTCCCACACTGTGCAGGATCCTGTACTCCCACACTGCTCAGGATCCTGAACATCCCCACTGCCCGGGACAGTGTACTCCCACAGTGCCCAGGATCCTGTACTCCCACACTGCCCAGGATCCTGTTCTCCCACACTGCCCAGGACCCTGTACTCCCACACTGCCCAGGACCCTGTACTCCCACACTGCCCAGGATCCTGTACTCCCACACTGCCCAGGACCCTGTACTCCCACACTGCCCAGGTATCCTGTACTACCACACTGCCCCGGATCCTGTACTCCCACAGCGCCCAGGACCCTGTACTCTCACACTGCCCAGGACCCTGTACTCCCACACTGCCCAGGACCCTGTACTCCCACACTGCCCCGGACCCTGTACTCCCACTCTGCCCAGGACCCAGTATTCCCAAACTGCCCAGGATTCTGTCCTCCCACACTGCCCAGGATCCTGTACTCCCACACTGCGCAGGACCCTGTTCTCCCACTCGGCCCATGACCCTGTATTCCCACACCTCCCAGGTATCCTGTCCTCCCACACTGCCCAGGATCCTCTACTCCCACACTGCCCAGGTATCCTGAACTCCCACACTTCCCAGGATTCTGTCCCCCCACACTGCCCAGGATCCTGTCCTCCCACACTGCCCATGATTCAGTACTCCCACACTGCCCAGGATCCTGTACTCCCACACTGCCCAGGACCCTGTACTCCCACAGTGCCCAGGATCCTGTACTCCCACACTGCCCAGGATCCTGTACTCCCACACTGCCCAGGATCCTGTACTCCCACACTGCCCAGGATCCTGTACTCCCACACTGCCCAGGACCCTGTACTCCCAAACTGCCCAGGATCCTGTACTCCCACACTGCCCAGGGCCCTGTATTCCCAAACTGCCCAGGTATCCTGTACTCCCACACTTCCCAGGACCCTGTAGTCCCGCACTGCCCTGGACCCTGTATTCCCACACCTCCCAGGTATCCTGTCCTCCCACACTGCCCAGGTATCCTGTACTCCCGCACTGCCCAGGATTCTGTCCTCCCACACTGCCCAGGATCCTGTCCTCCCACACTGCCCACGATTCAGTACTCCCACACTGCCCAGGTATCCTGTACTACCACAGTGCCCAGGACCCTGTACTCCCACAGTGCCCAGGACCCTGTTCTCGCACACTGCCCAGGATCCTGTACTCCCACAGTGCCCAGGACCCTGTTCTCCCAACTGCCCTGGATCCTGTACTCCCACACTGCCCAGGACCCTATACTCCCACTCTGCCCATGACCCTGTATTCCCACACCTCCCAGGTATCCTGTCCTCCCACACTGCCCTGGACCCTGTACTCCCACACTGCCCAGGATCCTCTACTCCCACACTGCCCAGGTATCCTGAACTGCCACACTTCCCAGGATCCTGTACTCCCACAATGCCCAGGATCCTGTACTCCCACACTGCCCAGGACCCTGTACTCCCACACTGCCCAGGACCCTGTACTCCCACAGTGCCCAGGATCCTTTAATCCCACACTGCCCAGGATCCTTTCTCCCACACTGCCCAGGTTCCTGTACTCCCACACTGCCCAGGTTCCTGTACTCCCACACTGCCCAGGATCCTGTACTCCCACACTGCCCAGGATCCTGTACTCCCACAGTGCCCAGGACCCTGTTGTCCCACACTGCCCAGGATCCTGTACTCCCACACTGCCCAGGATTCTGTTCTCCCACACTGCCCAGGTATCCTGTACTCCCACACTGCCCTAGACCCTGTACTCCCACACTACCCAGGACCCTGTACTCCCACACTACCCAGGACCCTGTACTCCCACACTGCCCAGGACCCTGTACTCCCACACTGCCCAGTATCCTGTACTCCCACACTGCCCAGGATCCTGTACTCCCCCACTGCCCAGGATCCTTTCTCCCACACTGCCCAGGACCCTGTTCTCCCACACTGCCCTGGATCCTGTACTCCCACACTGCCCAGGACCCTATACTCCCACTCTGCACATGACCCTGTATTCCCACACCTCCCAGGTATCCTGTCCTCCCATACTGCCCAGGTATCCTGTACTCCCACACTGCCCTGGACCCTGTACTCCCACACCTCCCAGGTATCCTGTACTCCCACACTGCCCAGGTATCCTGTACTCCCACACTGCCCTAGACCCTGTACTCCCACACTGCCCAGGATCCTGTACTCCCACACTGCCCTAGACCCTGTACTCCCACACTGCCCAGGACCCTGTACTCCCACACTGCCCAGGATCCTGTACTCCCACACTGCCCAGGTGTCCTGAACTCCCACACTGCCCAGGATCCTGTACTCCCACACTGCCCAGGACCCTATACTCCCACTCTGCCCATGACCCTGTATTCCCACACCTCCCAGGTATCCTGTCCTCCCACACTGCCCAGGTATCCTGTACTCCCACACTGCCCTGGACCCTGTAGTCCCACACCTCCCAGGTATCCTGTACTCCCACACTGCCCAGTATCCTGTCCTCCCACACTGCCCTAGACCCTGTACTCCCACACTGCCCAGGATCCTCTACTCCCACCCTGCCCAGTATCCTGTACTCCCACACTGCCCAGGATCCTGTACTCCCACACTGCCCAGGACCCTATACTCCCACTCTGCACATGACCCTGTATTCCCACACCTCCCAGGTATCCTGTACTCCCACACTGCCCAGTATCCTGTACTCCCACACTGCCCTGGACCCTGTACTCCCACACTGCCCAGGATCCTGTACTCCCACACTGCCCAGGATCCTGTACTCCCACACTGCCCAGGTGTCCTGTCCTCCCACACTGCCCTGGTATCCTGTACTCCCACACTGCCCTGGACTCAGTACTCCCACACCTCCCAAGTATTCTGTACTCCCACACGGCCCAGGTATCCTGTACTCCCACACTGCCCTGGACCCAGTACTCCCACACCTCCCAGGTATCCTGTACTCCCACACTGCCCTGGACACTGTACTCCCACACTGCCCAGGATCCTCTACTCCCACACTGCCCAGGATCCTGTATTCCCACACTGCCCAGGACCCTTTCTCCAACACTGTCCAGGACACTATACTTGCACAGTGCCCAGGATCCTGTACTCCCACACTGCCCATGATCCTGGACTCCGAAACTGCCCAGGACCCTGTACTCCCACGTTTCCCAGGATCCTGTACTCCCACAATGCCCCGGATCCTGTACTCACACACTCCCCTGCATCCTGTACTCCCACACTGCCAGGACCCTGTACTCCCACAATGCCCAGGACCCTGTACTCCCACACTGCCCAGGTATCCTGTACTTCCACACTGCCCAGGATCCTGTACTCCCACACTGTCCAGGACCATGTAGTCGCACATTGCCCGGATCCTGTACTCCCACACTGCCCAGGATCCTGTACTCCCACACTGCCCAGATATCATGTACTCGCACACTGCCCAGGATCCTGTACTCCCACACTGCCTAGGGTCCTGTACTCCCACACTGCCCAGGATCCTGTACTCCCACACTGCCCAGGACCCTGTACTCCCACACTGCCCAGGATCCTGTACTCCCACACTGCCCAGGATCCTGTACTCCCACACTGCCCAGGACCCTGTACACCCACACTGCTCAGGACCCTGTACTCCCACACTGCCCAGCATCCTGTACCCGCACACTGCCAAGATATACTGTGCTCCCACTCTTCCAGGATCCTGTACTCCCACACTGCCCAGGATCCTGTACTCCCACACTGCCCAGGACCCTGTACTCCCACACTGCCCAGGATCCTGTACTCCCACACTTCTCAGGATCCTGTACCCGCACACTGCCCAGATATCCTTTACTCACACACTGCCCAGGATCCTGTACTCCCACACTGCCCAGGATCCTGTACTCCCACACTGCCCAGGACCCTGTACTCCCACACTGCCCAGGACCCTGTACTCCCACACTGCCCAGGACCCTGTACTCCCACACTGCCCAGGATCCTGTACTCCCACACTGCCCAGGATCCTGTACTCCCACACTGCCCAGGATCCTGTACTCCCACACTGCCCAGGTATCCTCTACTCCCAAACTGCCAAGGATCGTGTACTCCCACACTGCCCAGGACCCTGTACTCCCACACTGCTCAGGTATCCTGTAGTCCCACACTGCCCAGGTATCCTCTACTCCCAAACTGCCAAGGATCGTGTACTCCCACACTGTGCAGGATCCTGTACTCCCACACTGCTCAGGATCCTGAACATCCCCACTGCCTGGGACCTTGTACTCCCACAGTGCCCAGGATCCTGTACTCCCACACTGCCCAGGATCCTGTTCTCCCACACTGCCCAGGACCCTGTACTCCCACACTACCCAGGACCCTGTACTCCCACACTGCCCAGGATCCTGTACTCCCACACTGCCCAGGACCCTGTACTCCCACACTGCCCAGGATCCTGTACTCCCACACTGCCCAGGTATCCTGTTCTCCCACACTGCCCAGGACCCTGTACTCCCACACTACCCAGGATCCTGTACTCCCACACTGCCCAGGATCCTGTACTCCCACACTGCCCAGGTATCCTGTTCTCCCACACTGCCCAGGACCCTGTACTCACAAGCTGCCCAGGTATCCTGTACTCCCACACTACCCAGGTACCCTGTATTCCCACACTGCCCAGGTATCCTGTACTCCCACACTGCCCAGGGCCCTGTATTCCCAAACTGCCCAGGATCTTATACTCCCACACTGCCCCGGACCCTGTACTCCCACTCTGCCCAGGACCCAGTATTCCCAAACTGCCCAGGATTCTGTCCTCCCACACTGCCCAGGATCCTGTACTCCCACACTGCGCAGGACCCTGTTCTCCCACTCGGCCCATGACCCTGTATTCCCACACCTCCCAGGTATCCTGTCCTCCCACACTGCCCAGGATCCTCTACTCCCACACTGCCCAGGTATCCTGAACTCCCACACTTCCCAGGATTCTGTCCCCCCACACTGCCCAGGATCCTGTCCTCCCACACTGCCCATGATTCAGTACTCCCACACTGCCCAGGATCCTGTACTCCCACACTGCCCAGGACCCTGTACTCCCACAGTGCCCAGGATCCTGTACTCCCACACTGCCCAGGATCCTGTACTCCCACACTGCCCAGGATCCTGTACTCCCACACTGCCCAGGATCCTGTACTCCCACACTGCCCAGGACCCTGTACTCCCACAGTGCCCAGGATCCTGTACTCCCACACTGCCCAGGATCCTGTACTCCCAAACTGCCCAGGATCCTGTACTCCCACACTGCCCAGGGCCCTGTATTCCCAAACTGCCCAGGTATCCTGTACTCCCACACTTCCCAGGACCCTGTAGTCCCGCACTGCCCTGGACCCTGTATTCCCACACCTCCCAGGTATCCTGTCCTCCCACACTGCCCAGGTATCCTGTACTCCCGCACTGCCCAGGATTCTGTCCTCCCACACTGCCCAGGATCCTGTCCTCCCACACTGCCCACGATTCAGTACTCCCACACTGCCCAGGTATCCTGTACTACCACACTGCCCAGGACCCTGTACTCCCACAGTGCCCAGGACCCTGTTCTCGCACACTGCCCAGGATCCTGTACTCCCACAGTGCCCAGGACCCTGTTCTCCCAACTGCCCTGGATCCTGTACTCCCACACTGCCCAGGACCCTATACTCCCACTCTGCCCATGACCCTGTATTCCCACACCTCCCAGGTATCCTGTCCTCCCACACTGCCCTGGACCCTGTACTCCCACACTGCCCAGGATCCTCTACTCCCACACTGCCCAGGTATCCTGAACTCCCACACTTCCCAGGATCCTGTACTCCCACAATGCCCAGGATCCTGTACTCCCACACTGCCCAGGACCCTGTACTCCCACACTGCCCAGGACCCTGTACTCCCACACTGCCCAGGACCCTGTACTCCCACATTGCCCAGGATCCTTTAATCCCACACTGCCCAGGATCCTTTCTCCCACACTGCCCAGGTTCCTGTACTCCCACACTGCCCAGGATCCTGTACTCCCACACTGCCCAGGATCCTGTACTCCCACAGTGCCCAGGACCCTGTTGTCCCACACTGCCCAGGATCCTGTACTCCCACACTGCCCTAGACCCTGTACTCCCACACTACCCAGGACCCTGTACTCCCACACTACCCAGGACCCTGTACTCCCACACTGCCCAGGACCCTGTACTCCCACACTGCCCAGGATCCTGTACTCCCACACTGCCCAGGTGTCCTGAACTCCCACACTGCCCAGGATCCTGTACTCCCACACTGCCCAGGACCCTATACTCCCACTCTGCCCATGACCCTGTATTCCCACACCTCCCAGGTATCCTGTCCTCCCACACTGCCCAGGTATCCTGTACTCCCACACTGCCCTGGACCCTGTAGTCCCACACCTCCCAGGTATCCTGTACTCCCACACTGCCCAGTATCCTGTCCTCCCACACTGCCCTAGACCCTGTACTCCCACACTGCCCAGGATCCTCTACTCCCACCCTGCCCAGTATCCTGTACTCCCACACTGCCCAGGATCCTGTACTCCCACACTGCCCAGGACCCTATACTCCCACTCTGCACATGACCCTGTATTCCCACACCTCCCAGGTATCCTGTACTCCCACACTGCCCAGTATCCTGTACTCCCACACTGCCCTGGACCCTGTACTCCCACACTGCCCAGGATCCTGTACTCCCACACTGCCCAGGATCCTGTACTCCCACACTGCCCAGGTGTCCTGTCCTCCCACACTGCCCTGGTATCCTGTACTCCCACACTGCCCTGGACCCAGTACTCCCACACCTCCCAGGTATCCTGTACTCCCACACTGCCCTGGACACTGTACTCCCACACTGCCCAGGATCCTCTACTCCCACACTGCCCAGTATCCTGTACTCCCACACTGCCCTGGACCCTGTACTCCCACAATGCCCAGGATCCTCTACTCCCACACTGCCCAGGTATCCTGAACTCCCACACTTCCCAGGATTCTGTCCTCCCACACTGCCCAGGATCCTGTACTCCCACACTGCCCAGGACCCTGTACTCCCACACTGCCCAGGACCCTGTACTCCCACACTGCCCAGGATCCTGTACTCCCACACTGCCCAGGATCCTGAACTCTCACACTGCCCAGGATCCTGTACTCCCACAATGCCCAGGATCCTGTACTCCCACACTGCCCAGGTATCCTGTACCCCACACTGCCCAGGATCCTGTGCTCCCACACTGCCCAGGACCCTGTACTCCCACACTGCCCAGGACCCTGTACTCCCACAGTGCCCAGGATCCTGTACTCCCCCACTGCCCAGGATCCTTTCTCCCACACTGCCCAGGTTCCTGTACTCCCACACTGCCCAGATATACTGTGCTGCCACACCACTCAGTTATCCTGTACTCCCATACTGCCCTGCGACCTGTCCTCCCACACTGCCCAGTTATTCTGTACTCCCACACTGCCCAGGACCCTGTATTCCCACTCTGCCCAGGACCCTGTTCTCTCACACATAAGAACATAAGAACGTAGGAAATAGGAGCAGGAGTAGGCCATCTAGCCCTTCGAGCCTGCCCCGCCATTCAATAAGATCATGGCTGATCTGTCGTGGCTCAGTTCCACATTCCCGCCCTCTCCCCATAACCCTTAATCCCCTCTCTTATCAAAAACCCATCAACCCGCTTCTTAAAAATATTTAGCGAGGCAGCCTCCACCACTTCAACGGGTAGAGAATTCCAGAGATTCACCACCGTTTGAGTGAAGAAGTTCCTCCTCAACTCCGTTCTAAACCGCCCCCCCTTTATCTTGAGGCTGTGCCCCCTAGTCCTACTGTCTTTTCTGAGCGGGAAGAGTCTCTCCACCTCTATCCTATCCATCCCATTCATCATCTTATACGTCTCAATGAGATCTCCCCTCATTCTTCTAAACTCTAATGAGTACAAGCCTAATTTATTCAGCCTCCCCTCATAGCTCAACCCCCTCAACTCCGGCATCAGCCTAGTAAACCTCCTCTGCACTCCCTCCAAGGCCAAAATATCCTTGCGTAAGTTCGGCGCCCAAAACTGCACACTTTACTCCAGCTACAGCCTCACCAATGCCCTATACAGCCGCAGCAAGACCTCCTTACTTTGAAATTCAATCCCCCTCGCGATGAAGGCCAGCATCCCATTCGCCTTTCTGACCACCTGCTGCACCTGCAAGCTGGGTTTTTGCGACTCATGCACAAGGACCCCAAGGTCCCTCTGCACCGTCGCCTGCTGCAGTTTTTCTCCACGTAAGTAATAATCCTTCCTACCATTATTCCTACCAAAGTGGATCACCTCGCACTTGCCAACATTAAATTCCATTTGCCATTTCTTGGCCCATTCGCCCAGCCTATCTAGATCCTTCTGTAGACTCTTCCCACCCTCTGCACAATTTGCCTTTCCACCAATTTTGGTGTCATCAGCAAATTTCGACACCCTACACTCGGTTCCCTCCTCCAGATCATCTATATAAATGGTAAATAGCTGAGGCCCCAGCACCGACCCCTGGGGCACTCCACTAGTCACCATCCGCCAATCCGAATAGCACCCATTGACCCCCACTCTCTGCCTCCTATTTGACAACCAGTCCTCTATCCACGCTAACACCCTACCCGCAACTCCATGCCCCCTGACCTTCTGCAATAACCTCTTGTGAGGTACCTTGTCAAACGCCTTCTGAAAATCAAGAAAGACCACATCCACCGGCTCTCCTCTATCCACCGCCCTAGACACATCCTCATAGAACTCCAGTAAATTTGTCAGACACGACTTCCCTTTAATGAAACCGTGCTGCGTCTGCTCTATCAAGCAGTTCCCCTCAAGATGCCTCGCTATTTCCTCCTTGATGACGGATTCTAACATTTTATCTACAACAGACGTTAAACTAACAGGCCTATAATTCCCCGCCTTTTGCCTGGCACCCTTCTTAAACAACAGCATAACATTAGCCGCTTTCCAATCTTCCAGCACTTCCCCGGAATCCAGCGACGTCTGGAAAATAACCACCAAGGCATCCACTATCACCTCCGCCATTTCTTTCAGGACCCTCGGATGCATTCCATCCAGTCCTGGGGACTTGTCCACAATCAGCCCCTCCAGTCTGTCGAGCACCGCCTCTCTAGTAACAGTAATGTCATCGAGACCCTCCAGTCCTACCACCTTTCCATCTCTAACATCCGGCAAATTATTCACGTCTTCCTCTGTGAAGACCAAAACAAAAAAGTTATTCAAGACCTCAGCCGTAGCCCCATCCCCTACCACTAAGTCCCCCTTCTCATCCTCTAAGGGACCAACGTTCACCCTAGCCAGCCTCTTCCTTTTTATGTATTTATAAAAACTCTTGCTATCCTTTTTTATATTAAGCGCTAGCTCAGCTTCATAGTTTCTCCTACCCTTCTTTATCAACTTCTTTGTCAATCTTTGTTGACATTTAAACCTCTCCCAATCCTCTTCTCGCCCACTACTCTTAGCTACTCTAAACGCCTCTGCTTTTAATTTAACACTTTCCTTCACCTCCTTCGTTATCCACGGCTTATTACCTCTCTTCCTACTGTCCTTTTTGACCATCGGAATAAATTTCCACTGAGCACCAAGAAAGATCTCCTTAAAGATCCTCCACTGCTCCTCAGCAGACCCTCCCTCCAACGCGCTCCCCCAGTCCACATTCGCCAATTCTTCTCTCATCCTACCGTACTCCCCTCTGTTCAAACAAAGGACGCGTGTCCGGGAACCCACTTTCTCCTCCTCCATCTGCACCAGAAACTCCACCATACAATGATCACTCTCCCCAAGAGGATCCTTCACCGCAAGCTCCCAATTCTACCCGCCTCATTACATAGCACCAGATCCAAGATAGCTCGCTTCCTCGTCGGCTCCAACACACACTGTTCCAGGAAACTATCCCGGCAGCATTCCAAGAACTCCTCCTCGAGCCCACCGCGTCCAACATGGGTCGACCAATCAATATGCAGATTGAAATCCCCCATAACTACGGCCGCCCCATTCCTGCACGCTGCATTTATTTGCACGTTAACAGCCCGCCCCACCTCCAGATCATTATTCGGGGGCCTATAGACGACACCCACCAGCATCTTCCTCCCTTTGCTGTTCCTAATCTCTCCCCACAACGATTCCACGTTCTGCTCCTTGGCTCCAATATCATCCCTTGCTACCACCCTGATGGTATCCTTAATCAGCAGAGCTATGCCCCCCCCTTTTTCCTCTCGCCTATCCTTCCTAAACACTTGATACCCCTGGACATTCAGCTCCTAGTCCCTGTCACCTTGCAGCCACGTCTCTGTAATGGCCACCAGATCATATCCATTTGTGTCGATCTGCGCCACCAGCTCATCCACTTTATTCCGAATGCTTCGTGCATTCAGTTAAAGCGCCTTCATCCCAGCCTTCACCTGGACCTTATTTGCTGGAACGCCACCAACCATACTCACGTCCCCTACTCCCTCTATTATTGGGACATCCTCGGCCTCTATCCTTACCTGTACTGTCTCCTTAACTTTAGACCCCGTAATGTCACCTACCATCACACCCTCCCCCCCCACCTAATTAGTTTAAAGCCCTGTCTACAGTCCTCTTTACTCGATTCGCCGGCACTCTGGTCCCAGCATGGTTCAGACCCACCCCATCCCGCCCGAAGAGGTCCCACCTACCCCAATACTGGTGCCAATGCCCCATAAATTCAAACCCATTCCTCCCACACCAATCCCTGAGCCACCCATTCACTTCCTTAATCCTATCAACCCTAGGCCCGTCTGCACTCGGTTCAGGCAGTAGCCCAGAGATGACCACCTTGTCGGTTCGACTTTTTAATTCCATTCCCAGCTTTTCATACTCCCTCCCCAGATCCTCAGTTTGCATTTTGCCTACGTCGTTGGCACCCACATGTACCACAATGACCGGATTCTCACCCTCCCACTCCAGGTTCCTCTGCAGCCCAGATGTGACATCCCGGACCCGAGCACCAGGCAGACAACACACCCTTCTGTGCACTTTGTCACTGTGACAAAGGACAGTGTCAATACCCTTCACCCCACTATCCCCAATCACTACTACGTTCCTTTTCCCCTTCTCTTTGCCTATGTCCTGCTGCAGCACTGTACCGTGTGCAGTCTGCTCACCGACCTCACCTCCCTCGTCCTCGTCCAGACTGGAAGCAAGAACCTCAAACCTGTTATGCAGCTTGAGAGTCTGAGGCCTCCTCTCCCCACCCTCCTTCCTCTTCTCCCCACCCTCCTTCCTCTTCTCAGCAGCCCCCTCATGTTCCTGACCCTTAGAGTTAGCCAGTCTAGTGGGGGGTGGATGTCACTTGCACCCCATTGACAATGGCACCCTTTCTCCCACTGATGAGCCTCAGCGTCCGTAGCTCAGAGGCCAGCTCATCTACCTTGAGCTGGAGCTCCTCCAGCAACCTGCACTTACTGCAGACATGGTCACCGGGAAGGACCCTGGGGTCCACCAGTTCCCACATCATACAGAAACAACACATCACATGCCCCTCCATTATTCACTGTAGTAATATTGAAAATTTCCACAAGAACTCACCTGGCCCTTTTTCTCCCAAGCCCTTTTGATATTAAGCCCTACTTGCTCACTCTGCTTCCCTCTCACTCCGCTGCCCGCTCAGACACTGCCCGCTGTCTACACCAGCCTCCTTTTAAACCTGGCGCTGATTTAAAGCTTGCTGGCCCCCAACTCCTCCTAAGCACTCCCTCAGAATTCTTAAAGCAGTAAATACAATAAAATAAATGCTTTAAACAATTCCCACACTGCCCAGGATCCTGAACCCGCACAATGCCCAGATATACTGCGCTCCCACACTGCCCAGATAACCTGTACTCCCACACTGCCCAGGACCCTGTACTCCCACACTGCCCAGGATTCTGTACTCCGACACGCCACAGGACCCTGTACTCCCACACTGCCCAGGATCCTATCCTCCCACACTGCCCAGGACACTGTACTCCCACACTGCCCAGGATCCAGATCTCCCACACTGCCCATATATCCTGTGCTCCCACACTGCCCAGGATACTGTACTACGACACTGCCTAGGATCCTGTACTCCCACACTGTCCAGGCACCCTATACTCCCACACTACCCAGGAGCCCCATACCCAGACACTGTCCAGGTATCCCACATAGCAACATTGCCCAGGACCCTGTGCTCTCACACTGCCCAGGACCTGTACTTCCAAACTGCCCAGGATCCTGTACTCCCACATTGTCCATGATCCTGTACTCGCACACTGCCCAGATATTCTGTACTCCCACACTGCCCAGGATCCTGTACTCCCACATTGTCCAGGATCCTGTACTCCCACACTGCCCAGGATCCTGTACTCTCTCACTGCCCAGATATTCTGTACTCCCACACTGCCCAGGATCCTGTACTCCCACATTGTCCATGATCCTGTACTCCCACACTGCCCAGGATCCTGTCCTCCGAAACTGCCCAGGATCCTGTGCTCCCACACTGCCCAGGATCCTGTACTCCACACTGCCCAGGACCCTGTAATAGAACATAGAACATAGAACATAGAACATAGAACACTACAGCACAAACAGGCCCTTCGGCCCACGAGTTGCGCCGATCACATCAACACCTATCTATAAACCCCAATCCCATAAAACCCCATATACTCATCCAGAAGTCTTTTAAAAGACCCCAGCGAGTTCGCCTCCACCACCACTGACGGCAGCCGATTCCATTCACTCACCACCCTCTGAGTGAAAAACTTACCCCTAACATCACTTCTGTACTTTCCTCCCCGCACCTTAAACCTGTGTCCTCTCGTAGCGACCATTTCAACCCGGGGAAATAGCCTCTGAGAATCCACCCTATCTATTCCTCTCAACATTTTGTAAACTTCTATCAGGTCGCCTCTCAACCTTCGTCTCTCCAGGGAAAAGAGATCCAGTTCCCTCAACCTAACTTCATAAGGCATGCCTCCCAGTCCAGGCAACATCCTTGTAAATCTCCACTGTACCCTTTCAATAGCTTCTACGTCTTCCCTATAGTGAGGCGACCAGAACTGCGCACAGTACTCCAAATGAGGCCTGACAAGGGTCTTATAAAGTTGCAGCATTACCTCCCGACTCCTAAACTCAATCCCTCGATTTATGAAGGCCAGTACACCATACGCCTTCTTGACCACATCTTCCACCTGCGAGGCCGATTTAAGAGTCCTGTGGACCCGGACCCCAAGATCCTTCTGCTCCTCAACACTACCAAGACTCCTGCCCTTGATAGTGTACTCATTCATCCCGTTGGTTCTGCCAAAATGGACGACTACGCATTTATCCGCGTTGAAGTCCATCTGCCACTTCTCCGCCCAGTCCTGCATCCTATTTATGTCCTGCTGCAACTTTTGCCATCCTTCCAGACCATCCACAACACCACCGACCTGTGGGAGTACAGGATCCTGGGCAGTGTGGGAGTACAGGGACCTGGGCAGTGTGGGAGTACAGCCTCCTGGGCAGTGTGGGAGTACAGGTTATCTGGGCAGTGTGGAAGTACAGGATACCTGGGCAGTGTGGGAGTACTGGGTACCTCACTAATCCCTCACTGCCCAGGATCCTGTACTCTCACACTGCCCAGGACCCTGTACTCCCACACTGCCCAGGAACCTGTACTCCCATACTGCCCAGGATCCTGTTCTACCACACTGCCCAGGATCCTGTACCTGCACACAGCCCACATATACTGTGCTCCCATACTGCCAGGATCCTCTACTCCCACACTGCCCAGGACCCTGTACTCCCACACTGCCCAGGACCCTGTACTCCCACACTGCCCAGGAACCTGTACTCCCACACTGCCCAGGAACCTGTACTCCCATACTGCCCAGGATCCTGTTCTACCACACTGCCCAGGATCCTGTACCTGCACACAGCCCACATATACTGTGCTCCCATACTGCCAGGATCCTCTACTCCCACACTACCCAGGATCCTGTACTCAAACACTGCCCAGGATCCTGTCCTCCCACACTGCCCAGATATCCTGTACTCCCACACTGCCCAGGATCCTGTACTCCCACACTGCCCAGGATCCTGTACTCCCACACTGCCCAGGAACCTGTACTCCCACACTGCCCAGGATTCTGTACTCCCACACTACCCAGGATCCTGTAATCAAACGCTGCCCAGGATCCTGTCGTCCCAGACTGCCCAGATATCCTGTACTCCCACACTGCCCAGGATACTGTACTCCGACACTGCCCAGGATCCTGTACTCCCACACTGCCCAGGACCTGTACTCCCACACTGCCCAGGACCCTGTACCCACACACTCCCCAGGACCCTGTTCTCTCACACTGCCCAGGATCCTATATTCCCAAACGGCCCAGGAGCCTGTTCTCCCACACTGCCCAGGATCCTGTACTCCCACACTGCTCTGGATCCTGTTCTCCCACACTGCCCAGGACCCTGTGCTCCCACACTGCCCAGGGCCCTGTAATCACACACTGCCCAGGATCCTTTACCGGCACAATGCCCAGATGTACTGTACTCCCACACTGCCAGGACCCTGTACTCCCGCACTGCCCAGGATCCTGTACTTCCACACTGCCCAGGATTTTCACTCCCACACTGCCCAGGTACCCAGTACTCCCACACTGCCCAGGTATCCTGTACTTCCACACTGCCCCGATAACCTGTACTCCCACACTGCCCAGGAGGCTGTACTCCCACACTGCCCAGGATCCTGTACTCCCACACTGCCCAGGATCCTGTAATCCCACACTGCCCAGGATCCTGTACTCCCACACTGCCCAGGATCCTGTACTCCCACATTGTCCATTATCCTGTACTCCCACACTGTATGATATTCTGTACTCCCACATTGCCCAGGACCCTGTACTCCCACATTGCCCAGGATCCTGTACTCCCACACTGCCCCGGATCCTGTACTCCCACATTGCCCAGCATCCTGTACTCCCACACTGCCCAGGATCCTGTACTCCCACACTGCCCAGGATCCTGTACTCCCACACTGCCCCGGATCCTGTACTCCCACATTGCCCAGCATCCTGTACTCCCACACTGCCCAGGATCCTGTACTCCCACACTGCCCAGGATCCTGTACTCCCACACTGCCCAGGATCCTGTAATCCCACACTGCCCAGGATCCTGTACTCCCACACTGCCCCGGATCCTGTACTCCCACACTGCCCCGGATCCTGTACTCCCACATTGCCCAGGATCCTGTACTCCCACACTGCCCCGGATCCTGTACTCCCACATTGCCCAGGATCCTGTACTCCCACACTGCCCCGGATCCTGTACTCCCACACTGCCCAGGATCCTGTACTCCCACACTGCCCCGGATCCTGTACTCCCACATTGCCCAGCATCCTGTACTCCCACACTGCCCAGGATCCTGTACTCCCACACTGCCCAGGATCCTGTACTCCCACACTGCCCAGGATCCTGTAATCCCACACTGCCCAGGATCCTGTACTCCCACACTGCCCAGGATCCTGTACTCCCACACTTGCCCAGGATTCTGTACTCCCGCTCAGCCCAGGATCCTGTACTCCCACACTCCACAGGACCCTGTACTCCCACGCTGCCCAGGACCCTTTACTCCCACACTGCCCAGGATCCTGTACTCCCACACTGCCCAGGATCCTGTACTCCCACACTTGCCCAGGATTCTGTACTCCCGCTCAGCCCAGGATCCTGTACTCCCACACTCCACAGGACCCTGTACTCCCACGCTGCCCAGGACCCTTTACTCCCACACTGCCCAGGATCCTGTACTCCCACACTTCTCAGGATCCTGTACCCGCACACTGCCCAGGATCCTGTACTCCCACACTGCCCAGGACCCTGTACTCCCACACTGCCCAGGATCCTGTACTCCCACACTGCCCAGGACCCTGTACTCCCACACTGCCCAGGACCCTGTACTCCCACACTGCCCAGGATCCTGTACTCCCACACTGCCCAGGATCCTGTACTCCCACACTGCCCAGGATTCTGTTCTCCCACACTGCCCAGGATCCTGTACTCCCACACTGCCCATATATCCTGTGCTCCCACACTGCCCAGGATTCTGCACTCCCACGCTGTCCAGTTACCCTATACTCCCACACTACCCAGGTGTCCCATACCCAGACACTGTCCAGGTATCCAACATAGCAACATTGCCCAGAACCCTGTGCTCTCCAACTGCCCAGGACCTGTACTCCCACACTGCCCAGGATCCTGTACTCCCACACTGCCCAGGATCCTGTACTCCCACAATGCCCAGGATCCTGTAATCCCACACTTCCCAGGATCCTTTACTCCCACATTGTCCATTATCCTGTACTCCCACACTGTATGATATTCTGTACTCCCACATTGCCCAGGACCCTGTACTCCGACACGGCCCAGGATCCTGCACTCCCACACTGCCCACGCACCTGTACTCCCACACTGCCCAGGATCCTGTACTCCCACACTGCCCAGGATCCTGTAATCCCACACTGCCCAGGATCCTGTACTCCCACACTGCCCAGGATCCTGTACTCCCACATTGTCCATTATCCTGTACTCCCACACTGTATGATATTCTGTACTCCCACACTGCCCAGGACCCTGTACTCCCACATTGCCCAGGATCCTGTACTCCCACACTGCCCCGGATCCTGTACTCCCACATTGCCCAGGATCCTGTACTCCCACACTGCCCAGGACCCTGTACTCCCACACTGCCCAGGACCCTGTACTCCGACACCACCCAAGACCCTGTTCTCCCACACTGCCCAGGACCCTGTACTCCCACACTGCCCAAGACCCTGTTCTCCCACACTGCCCAGGATCCTGTACTCCCACACTGCCCTGGACCCTGTACTCCCCCACTGCCCAGGATCCTCTACTCCCACACTGCCCAGATATCCTGTACTCCCACACTGCCCAGATATCCTGTACTCCCACACTGCCCTGGACCCTTTACTCCCACACTTGCCCAGGATTCTGTACTCCCGCTCAGCCCAGGATCCTGTACTCCCACACTCCACAGGACCCTGTACTCCCACGCTGCCCAGGACCCTGTACTCCCACACTGCCCAGGATCCTGTACACCCACACTTCTCAGGATCCTGTACCCGCACACTGCCCAGATATCCTTTACTCACACACTGCCCAGGATCCTGTACTCCCACACTCCCCAGGATCCTGTACTCTCACACTGCCCAGGACCCTGTAATCCCACACTGCCCAGGACCCTGTACTCCCACTTTGCCCACGCACCTGTACTCCCACACTGCCCAGGATCCTGTACTCTCACACTGCCCAGGACCCTGTAATCCCACACTGCCCAGGACCCTGTACTCCCACTTTGCCCACGCACCTGTACTCCCACACTGCCCAGGATCCTGTACTCTCACACTGCCCAGGACCCTGTAATCCCACACTGCCCAGGACCCTGTACTCCCACTTTGCCCACGCACCTGTACTCCCACACTGCCCAGGATCCTGTACTCTCACACTGCCCAGAATCCTGTACTCCCACATTGCCCCGGATCCTGTACTCCCACACTGCCCAGTATCCTGTACTCCCACACTGCCCACGCCCCTGTACTCCCACACTGTCCAGGATCCTGTACTCCCACACTGCCCAGGCTCCTGTACTCCCACGCTGCCCAGGACCCTGTAATCCCACACTGCCCAGGATCCTATACTCCCACACTGCTCAGGACCCTGTACTCCCACACTCCCCAGGATTCTGTACTCCCGCTCTGCCCAGCATCCTGTACTCCCACTCTGCCGAGGATCCTGTACTCCCACACTGCCCTGGATCCTGTACTCCCACACTGCCCAGGTTCCTGTATTCCCACACTTCCCAGGATCCTGTACTCCCACACTGCCCAGGTTCCTGTATTCCCACACTGCCCAGGTTCCTGTACTCCCACACTGCCCAGGATCCTGTTCTCCCACTCTACCCAGGTGTCCCATACCCAGACACTGTCCAGGTATCCCGTAAAGCGACAAAGCCCAGGTATTCTGTACTCTGACACTGCCCAAGTATCCCATATCCTCACAATACCCAGTGAGTTTACCTTTACGAAAGTTTCTTTTTAAAAGTCATGCAGCTGAAAGCTTCAGCGATGTCATTAGGGGTGGAGCTAAGCTGTGGCAGTCAGGTCATAGGGCTTTTAGTTTCATTTGTGGCAGTCAGATGCTAAGTCTTTTTCCCTTGAGCTTTTAATTTCATTTTTGGAAGCAGTTTAGCAGCAAGCTAAGAAACAGCCTCTCTCTCTGTTTTTCTCTTTGGTTCTGCCTTAAAGAAGCTGTGTTTTTGGAAATAGATTCAACTACAATCTCTTCTGAATTTCTTCACAAGGGATTTTCAGTATTCAACCCAGCAGGTGGGATTCCTGTCACAAATGGGTATTAACCTATGCTGTATTGTGTTTATTTGGAGGGTTTTGTGTATTGGATGTTGGCTTTGGTTGGAAAACATTAGGGATATTTCCTTAAGAGTTTCCATTATCGTTTGTTGCTGTGTTTCTTGTTTGTGATTGTTAAAAGTTCTTGTTAAGTATCTCACTATACATGTCAACAATATTCTTAACTAAACTTTGTTTTTGATAAAAGCTCCTCGTGAGTCAGTTGAATGATACCTGAAGTGAAACCTCTCATGCTCATCCTAGCTGAATTTAAAGTTAAGCGTTACAGGTCAGGTGGGCTTCATAGAATACCTTAGCGTATCCAATCCTGACTTGTAACCCCAGGTGCCCCATACCTAGACATTGCCCAGGTAACCGGAACCCAGACACTGACAGGTATCCCATACCTAGACACCACCAGGTATTTTGTACTCTGACACTGCCCAGGTATCGTGTGTCCCAACACTGTCCCATGCCCTGACACTGCCCTGGTGTGCCATACCCCGACATAGCCCAGGTTGCTCCATCCCCCATACTCTGATACTGCCCTGTAACTCTACAGTGTCTAGATCTCCCACACAGCAACTGCGCAGCCCCACTTCACCAACTGTACTGCTGGCCAAACTGGCCAAGTGTTGAAGGATTTTTCCACCAGATCAGGCCTGTAGCAGCTGGTGAACAATTAAATTATTCCCTGGAGGAAGAAGGCTCCACAAATATCCCCTACTGCAATGACATCCGGGAAACACAAGGCTGAAGCATTCACCGCAGTCTGCAACCAGAAGAATTGAGTGGATGATGAATCTCAGCCACCTCCAGAGATTTATTTTGATTTGATTTATTATTTTTACATATATTAGCATAAAGGGAAAAGTATTCTTTCTTGCGAGCTATACAGACAAAGCATACCATTCATAGAAAAGGAAACAAGAGAGTGCAGAATGTAGTGTTATAGTCATAACTCGGGTGTAAAAAAAAGATCAACGTAATGCAAGATAAGTCCATTAAAAAGTCTGATGGCAGCAGGGAAGAAGCTGTTCTTGAATCAGTTATTATATGACCTCAAACGTTTGTATCTTTTTCCCAACGGAAGAAGGAGAAAATGAGAAAATGTAGGGTACGTGGAATCCTTAATTGTGTTGGCTGCTTTGCTGAGGCAGCGAGAAGTGTAGACAGAGTCCATGGATGGGAGGATCCCAGCATCACAGATGTCAGTCTTCAGACAATTCGATTTACTCCATGTGATGTCAAGAAACAACTGAAGGCATTGGATGCTGCAAAGGCTATAGACCCTGACAATATTCCAGCAATAGTACTGAAGACTTATGCTCCAGAATTTGCCACTCTCCTAGCCAAGCTGTCCTAGTACAGCTACGATACTGGCATCTTCCCGGCAAGGTGGAAAATTGTCCAGGTATGTCACAAGAGAAAGGACAAAATCGCCTGACCAATTACCACCCCATTAGTCTACTCTAAATCATCCCTGAAGTGGTGGAAGGGCTCATCAGCAGTGCTATCAAGCAGCACTTACTCAGCAACAACCTGCTCACTGACGCTGGAAAAAAACAAAGTGCTATGGATACTGAAGATCAGAAATGAAAACAAAATATTCTTTAAATATTTAAATAGATCAGACAGCATCTGTATCAGAATTGATCTGATATGTCATCCTTGCTTCTCTGCATAGATAATGCCTGACCTGCTGAACATTTCCACAATGTTTTCTTTTTATCACCGGTACTACAAGCATCATTTTGCTCCTGACCGCATTACAGCCTTGACCCAAAGATTGACCAAAAAGCTGAATTTGAGAATGAGAGAGAGATACTACCCTTAACATCAAGATCAAGTGTGGCTTCGAGGAGCTGTAAAAAAATTGGAGTCAATGGGAATCGGGGGTAAATGCTCCGCTCGTTGGAGTCATCCCTGGCACAAAGGAAGATGGCTGTGGTGATTGGCATTTAATCATTTCAGCTCCAGGACATCTCAGCTCCAGGACATCACTGCAGGAGTTCCTCAGGGTCACATCCTGGGTTCAACCATCTTCAGCTGCTTCATCAATGACCTTCCACCCATTATAAGTTCAGAAGTGGAGATGCTCATTGATAACTACACAATGTTCAGCACCATTTGAAACTCTTCAGATACTGAAGCAGTTCATGTCCAAACATAGCAGGACAAAGCCACCCTATTGATTGGCACCATAAACATTCACTCTTTCCACCACTGATAGTGCAGCTATGTGTACCATCTACAAGATACACTGTAGGAACTCACCAAGGTTCCATAGATAGCACCTCCCAAACCCACAATCACCATCATCTTTGGTGCACCTTGAATTTGACTAGGATAAGCATGATATGTTCTACTTCAAGTGTGACTCAAAAGACCCACTAAAGAGCTTTTATTAAACAAAGTTTATTTAAGAATATAGTAAGAAAATTAGCAAGAATTTGCAAATTACAAATAAGAAACAAAACAACCAATATAATATATAAACCTTAACAAAGATATCTAATGTGTTCCAATCAAATCAAAACCCTTGCCACGAACAAATCCCTTTAAACTGTTCTATCCAGCAAAGTCTACTGTCCACATGATAAGAGAATTTGAGTCCTTTAGTTGAAGTCTGCAGCTCTCTAGATTCACGCCAAATAGCTTGAAAACTAGGCAGTTCTAAAACACCAGAGTGACTCTGGTCCAGCCCCCAACGACAGCAGATTTTCACCCTTGAGGAAAACCAGATTTTGTTTCCAGTTAACCAACAGAATTTTCAAAACAGGGAAAGTGGGTAACCACTTCTTATCTAACTGTCCCTTTTAAAAATGAAAATGAACTCCCGTCATCTGACCTGCCCACATACCTCTTCCTAACACTGACATCACCAAAGGCTGTGAGTGTGAGTTAAAAAAAACTCTTAATGTTACACCAACACCACAATTGTCACTCAGTCAAAATTCTGAAAGCACTGTGGGTGTACCTACACCTCAAGGAGTACAATGGTTCAAGAAGATAGCTCACCACCTTCTCAAGGAGCAATTAGGGATGGGCAATACATGCTGGCCCCACATTCCATCAGCTAATCAGTAAAGATAATCACCTACCCCAAGCTCATACTGGAGACACATTGAGTGGAGAGAGAGAGAGTTGTGGACGGCTAAAGAGGAGTTATATTGGGCTTTCTGAGTTTCCTGAATGTCTAATTGTGATTAATGTCTTTGCTCAGAACTGTTTAAACTTTGTAGAACTGTTTGAAGCATTTATTTATTGTATTTACTGCTTTAAGAATTCTGAGGGAGTGGTTAGCAGGCAGTTGTGGGCCATCAGCTTTAAATCAACACCAGGTTTAAAAGGAGGCCGGTGTAGACAGCGGGCAGCGTCTGAGCGGGCAGCGGAGTGAGTGGGCAGCAGAGTGAGCTACTAGGGCTTAATATCAAAAAGGGCTGGAAGGAAAAAAGACCAGGTGAGTTCGTTTGAAAAACAAAAAAAAAAAAAAAAATTTTTCAAAACTACGACAGTGAATAATGGAGGGGCATGTGATGTGTGGTTTCTGTATGATGTGGGAACTGGTGGACCCTAGGGTTCATCCCAGTGACCATGTCTGCAGTAAGTGCAGGTTGCTGGAGGAGCTCCAGCTCAGGGTAAATGAGCTGGCCTCTGAGCTACAGACACTGAGGCTCATCAGGGGGAGAGAGGGTGCCATTGTCAATGGGGTGCAAGTGACGTCCACCCCCCCTACACTGGCTAACTCTAAGGGTCAGGGACAAGAGGGGGCTGCTGGGAGGAGGAAGGGGGTGAGGAGCGGAGGCCTCAGCCTCTTAATCTGCATAACAGGTTTGAGGTTCTTGCTTCCAGGCTGGACGAGAACGAGGCAGGTGAGGTTGGTGAGCAAGCTGCACACGGTACAATGCTGCAGCAGGACATAGGCAAAGAGAAAGGGAAAAGGAACGTAGTAGTGATTGGGGATAGTGGGGTGAAGGGTATTGACACTGTCCTTTGTCACAATGACAAAGTGCACAGAAGGGTGTGTTGTCTGCCTGGTGCTCGGGTCCGGGATGTCACATCTGGGCTGCAGAGGAACCTGGAGTGGGAGGGTGAGAATCCGGTCGTTGTGGTACATGTGGGTGCCAACGACGTAGGCAAAATGCAAACTGAGGATCTGGGGAGGGAGTATGAAAAGCTGGGAACGGAATTAAAAAGTAGAACCGACAAGGTGGTTATCTCTGGGCTACTGCCTGAACCGAGTGCAGATGGGCATAGGGTTGACAGGATTAAGGAAGTGAATGGGTGGCTCAGGGATTGGTGTGGGAGGAATGGGTTTGAATTTATGGGGCATTGGCACCAGTATTGGGGTAGGTGGGACCTGTTCGGGCGGGATGGGGTTAGTCTGAACCGTGCTGGGACCAGAGTGCTGGCGAATCGAGTAAAGAGGACTGTAGACAGGGCTTTAAACTAATTAGGGGGGGGAGGGTGCGAGGGTAGGTGACCTTACGAGGTCTAAAGTTAAGGAGAGTGTACATGTAAGGGAAGAGGCCGAGGATGTCCCAATAATAGAGGGAGTAGGGGGCGTGAGTATAGTTGGTGGCGTTGCGGCAAATAGGGTCCAGGTGAAGGCTGGGATGAAAGCACTTTATCTGAATGCACGAAGCATTAGGAATAAAGTGGATGAGCTGATGGCGCAGATCGACACAAATGGATACGATCTGGTGGCCATTACAGAGACGTGGCTGCAGGGTGACAGGGAATGGGAACTGAATGTACAGGGCTATCAAGTGTTTAGGAAGGATAGGCAGGAGGGAAAAGGGGGGAGCGTAGCTCTGCTGATTAAGGATAGCATCACGGTGGTAGCAAGGGATGATATTGGAGCCAAGGAGCAGAGGGTGGAATCGTTGTGGGTGGAGATTAGGAACAGCAAAGGGAGGAAGACGCTGGTGGGTGTCGTCTATAGGCCCCCGAATAATGATCTGGAGATGGGGCGGGCTGTTAACGCGCAAATAAGTGCGGTGTGCAGGAATGGGACGGCCGTAGTTATGGGGGATTTCAATCTGCATATTGATTGGTCGACCCATGTTGGACGTGGGGGGCTCGAGGAAGAGTTCTTGGAATGCTGCCGGGATAGTTTCCTGGAACAGTGTGTTGGAGCCGACGAGGGAGCGAGCTATCTTGGATCTGGTGCTATGTAATGAGGCGGGTAGAATTAGGGACCTTGTGGTGAAGGATCCTCTTGGGGAGAGTGATCATTGTATGGTGGAGTTTCTGGTGCAGATGGAGGAGGAGAAAGTGGGTTCCCGGACACACGTCCTTTGTTTGAATAGAGGGGAATACGGTAGGATGAGAGAAGAATTGGTGAATGTGGACTGGGGGAGCGCCTTGGAGGGAGGGTCTGCTGAGGAGCAGTGGAGGATCTTTAAGGAGATCTTTCTTGGTGCTCAACGGAAATTTATTCCAATGGTCAAAAAGGATAGTAGGAGGAGAGGTAATAAGCCGTGGATAACGAAGGAGGTGAAGGAAAGTGTTGAACTAAAAGCGGAGGAATTTAGAGTAGCTAAGAGTAGTGGGCGAGAAGAGGATTGGGAGAGGTTTAAATGTCAACAAAGATTGACAAAGAAGTTGATAAGGAAGGGTAGGAGAAACTATGAAGCTGGGCTAGCGCTTAATATAAAAAAGGATAGCAAGAGTTTTTATAAATATATAAAAAGGAAGAGGCTGGCTAGGGTGAATGTTGGTCCTTTAGAGGATGAGAAAGGGGACCTAGTGGTAGGGGATGGGGATATGGCTGAGGTCTTGAATAACTTTTTTGTTTCTGTCTTCACGGAGGAGGACGTGAATAATTTGCCGGGTGTTAGCGATGGAAAGGTGGTAGGACTGGAGGGTCTTAATGACATTACTGTTACTAGAAAGGCGGTGCTCGACAGACTGGAGGGGCTGATTGTGGACAAGTCCCCAGGACCGGATGGAATGCATCCGAGGGTTCTGAAAGAAATGGCAGAGGTGATAGTGGATGCCTTGGTGGTTATTTTCCAGACGTCGCTGGATTCCGGGGAAGTGCCGGATGATTGGAAAACGGCTAATGTTACGCCGTTGTTTAAGAAGGGTGCCAGGCAAAAGGCGGGGAATTATAGGCCGGTTAGTTTAACGTCTGTGGTAGGTAAAATGTTAGAATCTGTCATTAAGGAGGAAATTGCGAGGCATCTTGAAGGGAATTGCTTGATAGAGCAGACGCAGCACGGTTTCATTAAAGGGAAGTCGTGTCTGACAAATTTACTGGAGTTCTATGAGGATGTGTCTAGGGCGGTGGATAGAGGAGAGCCGGTGGATGTGGTCTTTCTAGATTTTCAGAAGGCGTTTGACAAAGTGCCTCACAAGAGGTTATTGCAGAAGGTCGAGGGACATGGAGTTGGGGGTAGGGTGTTAGCGTGGATAGAGGATTGGTTGTCAAATAGGAGGCAGAGAGTGGGGGTCAACGGGTGCTATTCGGATTGGCGGATGGTGACTAGTGGAGTGCCCCAGGGGTCGGTGCTGGGGCCTCAGCTATTTACCATTTATATAGATGATCTGGAGGAGGGAACCGAGTGTAGAGTGTCGAAATTTGCTGATGACACCAAGATAGGGGGAACTGCAAATTGTGCGGAGGGTGTGGAGAGTCTGCAGAAGGATCTAGATAGGCTGGGCGAATGGGCCAGGAAATGGCAAATGGAATTTAATGTTGGCAAGTGTGAGGTGGTCCACTTTGGTAGGAAGAATGGTAGGAAGGACTATTACTTACGGGGCGAAAAACTGCAGCAGGCGACGGTGCAGAGGGACCTCGGGGTCCTTGTGCATGAGTCGCAAAAACCCAGCTTGCAGGTGCAGCAGGTGGTCAGGAAGGCGAATGGGATGCTGGCCTTCATAGCGAAGGGGATTGAATATAAAAGTAGGGAGGTCTTGCTGCAGCTGTATAGGGCATTGGTGAGGCCGCAGCTGGAGTACTGTGTGCATTTTTGGGCGCCGCACCTGCGCAAAGATATTTTGGCCTTGGAGGGAGTGCAGAGGAGGTTTACTAGGCTGATACCGGAGTTGAGGGGGTTGAGCTATGAGGAGAGGCTGAATAAACTAGGCTTGTACTCGTTAGAGTTTAGAAGAATGAGGGGAGATCTCATTGAGACGTATAAGATGATGAATGGGATGGATAGGATAGAGGTGGAAAGACTCTTCCCGCTCAAAAAAGACAATAGGACTAGGGGGCACAGCCTCAAGATAAAAGGGGGGCGGTTTAGAACGGAGTTGAGGAGGAACTTCTTCACTCAAAGGGTGGTGAATCTCTGGAATTCTCTGCCCATTGAAGTGGTGGAGGCTGCCTCGCTAAATATTTTTATGACGCGGGTTGATGGGTTTTTGATAGGAGAGGGGATTAAGGGTTATGGGGAGAGGGCGGGAAAGTGGAGCTGAGCAGCGACAGGTCAGCCATGATCTTATTGAATGGCGGGGCAGGCTCGAAGGGCTGGATGGCCTACTCCTGCTCCTATTTCTCATGTTCTTATGTTCTTATGTTCTCAGGTATTCCCAGATGTCACCATCCTATTCAGTGATGTGGTTGGTTTTACTCGGATTTGCAGTCACATTACTCCGATGCAAGTAGTTTCTATGCTGAACACGATGTATACGCTGTTCGATACCCTAAGTGAGAAGCACAGGGTCTTCAAGGTTAGTGTTAATGCAGAGGGAATCATGAGCAGCAATCAATCCAATGCAACATTCATCCAGATTACATTTTGCCACAGCATACAAAACAACGTCCTTTCTATTAAATACTATTTGCCATTGTACATCAAATGATACAGAACAAAATGACAACATTCAACCCATCGTGTGGATTCTTTCAGGGATCCTATCCAATTAGTTTAATTTCCCCACTCTCCCCAGAAATTTTAACCTTTTCAATTACTTATTAAATTTCTTTTTACAGGTTATTATTGTTTCTCCTCCTCCTCCTTTTAGAACATAGAACACTACAGCACAAATAGGCCCTTCAGCCCACAAGTTGCGCCAATCATATCCCTACCTACCAGGCCTATCTATAACCCTCAATCTCATTAAATCCCATATACTCATCCAGAAGTCCCTTAAAAGACCCCAACGAGTTCGCCTTGACCACCACTGATGGCAGCCGATTCCACTCACTCGCCACCCTCTGAGTGAAAAACTTACCCCCAACATTTTCTCTGTACCTGCTCCTCAGCACCTTAAAGCGGTGTCCTCTTGTAGCGACCATTTCAGCCCTGGGGAATAGCCTCCGAGAATCCACCCTATCTATACTTCTCAACATTTTATAAACCTCTATCAAGTCGCCTCTCAACCTTCGCCTCCCCAGGGAGAAGAGACTTGGCTCCCTCAGCCTATCTTCATAAGGCATGCTTCCCAATCCAGGCAACATCCTTGTAAACCTCCTGTGCACCCTCTCAATAGCTTCCACATCCTTCTTGTAGTGAGGCGACCAGAACTGCGCACAGTACTCCAAGTGGGGTCTGACAAGGGTCTGATAAAATTGCAGCATTACCTCCCAACTCCTCAACTCAATCCCTCGATTAATGAAGGCCAGTACACCAAGCGCCTTCTTGCCCACATCCTCCACCTGCGAGGCCGATTTAAGAGTCCCATGGACCTGGACCCCAAGATCCTTCTGCTCCTCAACACTGCTAAGACTCCTACCCTTGATATTGTACTCCTTCATCCCATTGGACCTGCCAAAATGGACCACTACACATTTATCCGCGTTGAAGTCCATCTCCGCCCAGTCTTCCATCCTATCTATGTCTTGCTGCAACTTCTGACATTCCCTCCAGACTATCTACAATTATGTTTTGAGGCAGAACATTCTGGATCTCTCCAAAAAAAATTCCGTAGCTCCACTTTGATCGTTTTAAACATAGAACATAGAACATTACAGCGCAGAACAGGCCCTTCGGCCCACGATGTTGCGCCGACCAGTTAAAAAAAGAACAATGACCCACTAATCTAAACCAATCCCTTTTCGTTTTGTCAATTTTGTCTATTTGGCCATTCAGCCCATCGAGCCTACTCTATCATTCAATTCAATTATGGCTGATCCATACCTCAAATCCATTCCACTCAATCCTTTTATAACCACAATTCAATCCACTACAGTTTTGTCCATTCATTGGGCAGAAATTCCCAGAGCCACCATCAGCAGGATTTGTGGTGCTGGGAATGGAAAATCCAGAGCAAGAACAAAAGTCAGATTTCCACAAATGCTGGAATTTTCCCCTGGCCACTTTCCTGGCAGGCTGATGGCAAATTAATTACCAGCTGACTCACGTCAGGAATCCTGTCTGTATACATTAGCACGTACTGACTTTTCATTAAAAATACCATAAACAGGCCCAATTACAAGCCATACCGCTGTTATGTATTGTAAAGTAATGCAGTTCTGTGTGATTGGCACATGACATGCTGTGACATCAACAGAGGCATTCACAGGGTTCTGTCTCTCTTATAACCATGATGAAGCAACACCTATCTCAGCAGCAAAACCTGGACAATCTCCAGGCTTGGACTGACAAGGGGCAAGTAACATTTGGGGCACATAAGTGCCAGGCAATGACCATCTCTAACCAGAGAGGATTGCCCCTTAGCTTTCAATGGCATTACCATCACTGAATCCAGGGGGTTACTATTGACCAGAATTAGGAGGGCTAAAAGGAGCCATGAGACAGGGTCAAGAAGAATCCAGAGGCTTTTTATGCATATATTAGGAGCAAGAAGGTAGCCATAGTTTCATAGAGGGCAGAAGAGACCCTACGATCCATCGAGTCTGCACTGACATATTAGAAACACCCGAACTCCCAGCTAGTTGCAATCTGTCAGCACTTGGCCATAGACCTGAATGTTATGATGTGCCAAAGTGCTCATACAGATACTGTTTGAAAGATGTGAGGCAATCCGCCCCTGCTACCCTTAGGCAATACATTCCAGACTGTCACCATCCTCTGGGTAAAAAAGCTTTTCCTCACATTCCCCCCTAAAACTCCTGCCCCTCACCTTGAACCTATGTCCCGTTGTGACTGACTAAGGTGAACAGCTGTTCCTTATCCACTCTATCTATGTCTCTCATAATCATAACCTTGTACAAACAGTGAGACAACTGAAGGATAATGGAGGGAAATTATATGTGGAGCCACAGAAACTGGGTGAGATCATTAATGATTACTCTGTATTGGTATTCACCAAGGTGAAGAACATGAGGGATGCTGAGGTCAGGGATAGGTGAGTGAACACTCAAGAGCATGTCAATATATCAAAGGAGGAAGGGTTGGGTATCCTAAATTGCGTTAAGGTAAATAAGTCCCCAAGGCTGGATGGAATCTATCCCCGGTTACTGTAGAAAATAAGGAAAGAAATAACTGGGGACCTAACAGCTATCTTCACATCCTCTTTGATCAGAAGCGAGGTTGCAGAGGACTGGGGAATAGCCAAATTTGTTCCCCTAATTAAGAAAGAAAGCAGGGATAACCCAGGAAATTATAGGCCAGTGGTGTCGGTGGTAGGGAAACATTTGGAGAAGACACTAAGGGATAAGATATATACACATTTGGAAGAAAATAGACAATTTATTGAAAGGCAGCATGGTTTTGCACGGGGAAGGTCACGTCTCTCCAACTTGATTGAGTTTTTTGAAGAGGTGAAAAAGGGAATTGATGAAGGAAGGGCTGTAGATGTCATTTATATGGACTTTAGTAAGGCTTTGACAAGATCCCATATGTAGACTGGTACAAAAACTAAAATCATATGGGATTTGGGGTAGGCTAGCTAGATCGATGGAACTGGCTTGGTCATAGAATAAGAAGTCTCACAACACCAGGTTCAAGTCCAACAGATTTATTTGGTAGCAAAAGCCACTAGCGCTCACTGCTCCTTTGTCAGGTGGGAGTTCTATTCACAAACTGAGCATATAAAGACACACGTTCAATTTATAAAATAATGGTTAGAATGTGAGTCTTTACAGGTAATCAAGTCTCAAAGGTACAGACAATGTGAGTGGAGAGAGCATTAAGCACAAGTTAAAGAGATGTGTATTGTCTCCATATAGGTCAGTTATTGAGATTTTGTAAACCCAGGCAAGTCATGGGGGTTACAGATAGTGTGACATGAACCCAAGATCCCGGTTGAGGCCATCCTTATGTGTGCGGACTTGGCTATCAGTCTGTGCGCAGCGACTCTGCGTTGTTGTGTGTCATGAAGACTTCCTTGGAGAATGCTTACCCGAAGATCACAGGCTGAATGCCTGCGACTGTTGAAGTGTTCGCCAACAGGAAGAGAACAGTCCTGCCTGGTGATTGTTGAGCGATGTTCATTCATCTGTTGTCATAGCGTCTGCATGGTCTCCCCAGTGTACCATGTCTCGGGACATCCTTTTCTGCAGCGAATCAGGTAGACAACATTGGCCGACTATGCTGTTGCAAGAGTATGTACCGTGTCCATACATGTTCTCCGAGGTGGCCTTCATCACAAGGGGACATGAATACAAGGGTAAAGATGTTTTACTGCAGCTACATAGAGTCTTGGTGAGATCCAACCTGGAGTATTGTGTGCAGTTTTGATCTCCTTATCTCAGAAAGGATATGCTTACAATGGGGGTTCACCTGATCAAACCCTGGATGGTGGGAATTTATGAGGTGAGATTGAGAAGACTGGCGCTGTATTCATAAAGTTTTAAAGAATGAGGGGTGTTAAATCTAAAACCACCCCTCCTCGGCAACTGTTCTCAAATCTAAACAATTCTGAAAGATTATTATGACCACAGTAGATGCTAAAACTGAGCAAGCCTGATTTTAGAGTGAAACGCACCTTATCTCGGGGAATTTCACAGTAACTTAATTGGCAACATAGAACATAGAACATAGAACATTACAGCACAGAACAGGCCCTTCGATGTTGCGCCGACCAGTTAAAAAACAATGACCCACTAACCTAAACCAATCCCTTTTCGTCCATAAACCTATCCACGGATCTCTTAAATGCCCCCAAACTAGGCGCATTTACAACTGCAGCAGGCAGGGCATTCCAATCCCTCACCACCCTCTGGGTAAAGAACCTACCCCTGACATCCGTCCTATAACTACCCCCCCTTAATTTAAAGCCATGCCCCCTCGTGCTAGATTTCTCCATCAGAGGAAAAAGGCTATCACTGTCCACCCTATCTAAACCTCTAATCATCTTATATGTTTCAATAAGATCCCCTCATGGTGGCACAGTGGTTAACATTGATGCCTCACAATGCTAGGGACTCAGGTTTGAATCCCGGCTTGGGTCACTGTCTGTGTTGAGAATGTTTGCACATTCTCCCCCTGTCTGCGTGAGTTTCCTGTGGGTGCTCCTATTTCCTCCGAAATGACCTGCTTGTCAGGTGCATTGACCCGACTAGGTGCCGGACTGTGGCAACTAGCGGAATTTCACAGTGTTGATGTAAACCTTACTTGTGACTAATAAATAAACTTCCAAACCCTTACTTTAAATCTGATTGTAACTTTCTTCCTGCATTAGCAGAAAGGAGGAGAGAAAGTCACTCAACACAGAAATAAAGAGTCCAGGGATTACTTTTAAAACTTGAAGAATTAGTGTTTATTAAAAGAAAGAAAAGATAAAACTGAAATGCATGATAAAAGATACACAATTAGAAAGCAATCTTACAAAACAACCGTAAAATACTTCATCAAATAAACATAAAACTTTATTTTTGGCAACAGTTCTTGTAGATTTTTAACCACAAAATCTATAAAATATTACCCCAACTGTAGCATTGCTTTCATTTTGAACAGAAGCATAAGCCAAACTTCCCAGCACAAGTTTACGTTGCTGTGGTGTTTCCGAAGAGAGATTCAAAACTAACCATTTCTCCTGGCCCAGAATGGAATTGCTTTCTTCAATGAAAAAACTTTCACTGCTTGTCAGCACAATCCGAAATACAGGAGTTGGATTTCAGTAGGACTTTCTCCCCAACACCAGCTAACTACAGCTGGAAACCTGTTTTCAAAAATACTTAAATACTTTTCATCCCGTTCATCTCCAAGTTCATCTCTCATTCTCCAACGTCTTCAAAATTCAGGTTCCCAAATATCAAAACTTTCTACGTTCCTATTTTACCTCTATTTCGGGTCAATAAAATTTAAAACCGCTGCCCCTATTTACTCCCGAATCTCCTGTAAAATACAAATGTTCTTTTGACACCTTTGGGGCATTTTTGAAATGCAACAGCTACAAATCAATTTCAAAATTTATTTGCATATGTAAATTTCTGATCTACTCTGTTTTTTTGTGAGTTAAAACTCACCATAAAGCCTCAGTATAAAATGCAAGAAGAAAACATTCTTAGACCTTCATTGCACAGCTACTACAGAGAAGCTGGACTCCAAAAACCTCATCCATGATGAACCTGGGGCATGTGTGCACACACACACACACATTTACCCTTACATACACAGAATATATACAGAAATATATAAATATACACATATCATCAAAAGACCAATGAATCCACTATCCCTGCAGCAACCTCTTTGGAAACCCAAAGATATGGGTCATAAGACCAGAGGACTTCACAGAATGGTTACAGCACAGAAGGCCGCTCACTCTGTCATATCTGTGTCAGCTGTTCATGGGACCAATATTCCCCCTTCTTTCACTCCTCCCCATAGACCGATATTGTTCCTTTCACCATTCTGTCCAGTATGATTTTTTAATAAAGACTGACATCTTTAACTTCTTCGTCTTCTACCCCTGGAATTCCTGATTGGGTGGGATTTTCCAGCTCCCTCATGGTGTGTTTTTGGTGGAGGAGGTGGTGCGTCATTGGCTACCAGTGGAATCTTCGCTTCCTGCTGATATCAATGGAATATTGTGCGGCTTACCATCTCCCTCCACACCCCTCCTCCTGGGAACCCACAGGACAGGAATATCCTGCCCATTATTTCCCAATGTTTTTTGTGTTTTCGACCGTGAAGAGTGATAGAGAAGATTGGGTTTTCTGATCCCCCCATTTCTTGTTTTGTGGTGGTAGTGGCAGCCTGCCATTGGCTGGTTGTGGGATCATTTCTCCTCGCCACTCTCAGTGGGGTTTTCCTTTGTTCACACCCTCTGCGACTGGGGAACCCACGACAGAAGTGGGGAATCACTGTCAGCGGGACCAGAAGATCCAGCAAGCAAGAAAGGTCGGAAAATCCTGCCCAGAGTATATGTTTAATGCTTCTGCTGTTTCCTAATGTTAATCTGTCTCTGCTTCTGATGGACCCACCTTACCTTTCTCCCAGATAAAAGCAGACACTGGGGAAAGCTGGCTGCTGGAACCTGAAACAAAGAGTCTGACAAAGGGTCAACTGGATTCAAAATAGGAACAAAATTACAGCACAGACAGGTCCTTAGGCCCACAAGTAAAATGTTGGCTCTATTCTCTCCCCGTGGATGCTGCCAGATGTACTGAGATTTTCCAGCATTTTCTGTTTTCATAGAATGCTACAGTGCAGAAGGAGGCCCTTCAGCCCATCGAGTCTGCACCGAACACAATCCCACCCAGGCCCCACCCCCATATCCCTACATATTATACCCACTAATCCCTCTAACCTATGCATCCCTGAACACTAAGGGGCAATTTCTTAGCATGGCCAATCAACCTAACCCGCATATCTTTGGACTGTGGGAGGAAACTGGAGCACCCGGAGGAAACCCGTGCAGACACGAGGAGAATGTGCAAACTCCACACAGACAGTGACCCGAGCCAGGAATCGAACCCAGGACCCTGGAGCTGTGAAGCAGCAGTGCTAACCACTGTGCTACCATTTTAGTTTCCTTTCACTCATTCTTCTCATTTACAAAGCTGTAAAAAACTTACAATCTATTTTAATGTCCTTGCTCACCTACTCTCATGTTCTCCTTTCTTTTTTCTGAATGATTTCTTGGTCGTCCTGTGCTGAAATCCAGGATTAAACATCTGATCCTCCTTTGCTGAATTTTAAACTGCTCAGGTTTAGCTGCTCTGAACTGCTCAATAGACTCGGGTCTATTGCTTTTTCTTGCTCATTTATATGCTACTTCTTGGAATCTAATACTATCTCTAATTCCCTTTGTAAGTCAAGGTTTGGCCACAGTTCCCTGAGCTCTCTTGACCCAAATAGGAATGAATAAATTTCGGAATTCATCTATTCATTCCTTAAATACCAGCCATTGCCTGTCCACTCTCCTTCCTTTCGGTAATGTTCTCAGTCCATCATGCCTCATACCATCATAGTTATCTTCATTGTGATTCAGGACTCTAATCTCAGAATCAACTACATCACTATCCACCTTGACAAAGGACTCTATCATACTATGATAGGTGGATTGGCTATGCTAAATTGCCCCTTAGTGTCAGGGATATGAGGGGACGTAACTTTAAATTGAGGGGTGATAGATATAGGACAGATGTCAGAGGTAGGTTCTTTACTTGGAGAGTAGTAAGAACATAAGAAATAGGAGCAGGAGTAGGCCATCTAGCCCTTTGAGCCTGCCCCGCCATTCAATAAGATCATGGCTGATCTGAAGTGGATCAGTTCCACTTTCCCACTCTCTCCCCATAACTCTTAATTCCCATGTCTGTCAAAAACCTATCTACCCGTGACTTAAATATATTCAGCGAGGCAGCCTCCACCACTTCAACGGGCAGAGAATTCCAGAGATTCACCACCCTCTGAGTGAAGAAGTTCCTCCTCAACTCCGATCTCAACTGCCCCCCTCTTATCATGAGGCTGTGCCCCCTAGTAAGGGCGTGGAATGCCCTGCCTGCAACAGTAGTGAATTCAGCAACATTAAAGGCATTTAAAGGGTCATTGGATAAACATAAGGATGATATTGGAATAGTGTAGGTTAGATGGGCTTTAGATTGGTTTCACAGGTCGGCGCAATATTGAGGGCCGAAGGGCCTGTACTGCGCTGTAATGTTCTGTGTTCAATGGTCACTTGTTCACACGCGTTCTCTCACAACTAGATTACCAGATTTCTCATTGCACAAACCCAGTCCGAGATGGCCTGTTAGCTTGGATGGTCCAGAAAACCATCCCATATGTACTCCAGAAATCCCACCTCTTGTATAGCGATTTATTGGACTCTCCCAATCCAAATGCAGATTTCTCCCATTTGCATTCTTGCTGTGGTATGAATTTCTTTCTGTTGCCTAATTGTGTGTTTTACAATTTAAGTACAAGCTCCGATTTCTGATATTCTAACAGCTGACAGCAGGAAGGGGGAGGGAACGGTTTCAGCTTCACGCTCATTTTATAATCCATTGTGTACAGGTAGAGACTATCGGAGATGCCTATATGGTGGTTGCAGGAGTTCCGGAGAAAACCAAATATCACGCGCACAACATCTGTGACATGGCTCTGGATATGGTACGATCTATAGATCACCTGAAAGATCCATCCACTGGGAATAATATCCAAATCCGTGTTGGTGAGTCTGTCCCTGCATTGGAAAACACTAAAAACAAAGAAAAGTACAGCACAGGAACAAATCCTTCCAAGGCCTTCCAAGCCTGTGCCAATCATGATGCCCTGACTAAACTAAAAAAACTTCTGCCCTTATTCAGTCCATATCCCTCCATTTTCTCCCTATTCACGTACCCATCCAGAAGAAAGAACAATTAAGAACAATACAGCACATGAAACAGGCCCTTCGGCCCTCTAAGCCCTTAAATGTTGGCAATGTGCCTGTTTCCACCATCTCCTTTGGCAGCACACTCCCAGCACTCACCACTTGCTGTGTGAGGAACTTTCTGCGCAAATCTCCCTTAAACTTCCTCCTCTCATCTTGAAATCATAGAACTCGTACAGTGGAGAAGGAGGCCATTTAGCCCATTGAGTCTGCACCAACAACAGTCCCTCCCCAGGCCTTATCCCCACACATTTACCCTGCTAATCCCTCTAACCTACACATCCCGGAACATTAAGGGCCAATTTAGTATGGCCAATCAACCTAACCCACATATCTTTGGACTGTGGGAGGAACCTGGAGCAAAATCACGCAGACACGGGGTGAATTTGCAAACTCCACACAGTCACCCAAACCGGGAATAGAACCCAGGTCCCTGGCGCTGTGAGACATATCTGCTTACCACTGTGCCATCCTTGTGTGCCCCCTGTGCCCCCTTGTAATTGACACTTCCACCCTGGGAACAAACCCCTGACTATGCATCCAGTCTGTGCCTGTCCTAATTTTGTAGACCTCTATCAGTTCTCCCCTCAGCCTCTGTTTTTCTAATGAAAACAATCCTAGCTTTTTCAACCTCTCCTCATAGTCAACACCCTTGAGACCAGGCAACACCCTAGTCAACCTTCTTTGCACTCTCTCCAAAGCTTCCACGTCCTTCTGGGAGTGTGGTGACCAGAACTGCACACAATACTCCAAATGAAACCCAACCAAGATTTTATATAGCTGCAACATGATTTGCCAATTCTTGTACTCAATGCTGATGAAGGCAAGCGTGTCATATTGTTATAGAATCATACAGTGCAGAAGAGGCCCTTTGGCCCATCAAATCCACATCAACACAATAGAAATACCTGAATTCCCACCTAAGCCCATCTGCCAGCTCTTGGCCTATAACCCTGAATGTTATGACGTGCCAAAAGCATTCTTAATCACCATGGCCACTTGTGTTGCCACTTTCAGGGAACTATAGACCTGCATGCTCAGATCCCAAGGTTGGTTGTTGTGACTCAGTAGGAGCTGTTGGAGTGTTGGAAATGATTAGTGGGAGCATTGAGAATGATTGGTAGGAATGTTGGGAATGATTGGAGGGAGCATTGGGAATGATTGGTGGGAATGTTGGGAATGATTGGAGGGAGCGTTGGGAATGATAAGCAGGAGTTTCAGAATGTTTGGCAGGAATGTTGAGGATGATTGACAGGATGTTGGGAATGATTGGTGGGAAAGTTGTGCATGATTGTTGGGATGTTGGGAATGATTGGCAGGATGCCCATCTCATTGACTTGCTGTTTGTCTCCTTATAGGTGTTCATTCTGGAATGGTGGTGGCAGGTGTGGTGGGTCACAAGATGCCACGGTTTGGACTATATGGAGACACTGTCCATTCAGCATCAGCTATGGAGAGTAATGGCAAAGTAGGTGCTGAAAATCTGTAATAGTCCATCATAATTCGAATGAGAAATGGGGTACAAACTGCAATGTTTCCCACCACTTGGGACAGCGAAAAATCCCACCTGTAGGCCGCAGCTTGTCCTGCCAGTCAAACAGCAAGGTGAGCCAGTAAGATAGACTGAGAGGCGGAAAATCAGGATCGCGGCTGGTTTCTCACCTCTCGCGATTGGATTTGACGGCACAATCAGGCAAAAAGCCAATGATTCCCAGATGCTATCGTCAGGACTCACTTGGACTTACCCACTCACCGGCCCTGGTCCTCACCAGCGAGATTCACTTATGGTCTGCACCAGTGGAGACCAGATGTGATGGCCTCACTGGTGGGACTAGAGACCATTGAAACTCCTGGGTGGTCGAGGGAGGGCCAGGTAGTGCCCCTTGAGTAGTCAATGACTATCTCCTTCATTTTGTTGACATTGAGGAGGAGATTATTGACGTTGCACCAGATCACTAGATTATCTCTTTCCTGTACTGTCTCATCATTGTTTGAGGTCCGAACCACTAAAGTGGTGTTATCAGCAAACTTGAAAATCTCGTTGGATCATAACGATTTGCACCATTTTCACTAACTCATCAAAGGTCTTTGAATCTGGTATTGCCAAATAGTCATACTTGTTAAAATACTGAATGTTGCAGCCCCACACGCGGTGATCAGGATGATCTTTTGCCGGTTATCCTTCCATTTTGTTAGCTTGAAAGAAGTACCTCATTCTCTCAGCACAGCAGCACAGTGGTTAACACTGCTGCTTCACAGCTCCAGGGACCTAGGTTCGATTCCCAGCCTAGGTCACTGTGTGGAGTTTGCACGTTCCCCTTGTGTCTGCGTGGGTTTCCTTCCACAGTCCAAAGATGTGCGGGTTAGGCCAATTGGCCATGCTAAAGTTGCCTCTTAATGTCCCGAGATGCGTAGGTTCGAGGGATTCATGGGCAAATGTGTAGGGATATGGGGTTAGGGCCTGGATGGGATTGTGGTTGGTGCAGCCTCGATGGGCCCAATGGCCTCTTTCTGCACTGTAGTGTTTCTATGATTCTGCTATGATATTGTGGCCATCATTCGCATCACTTGGCGACAATTTCACAAAAAATGGCACTGCAAAAACTGAATGACCCATACAAGTCATGAGGGTTATCACATATGTTACCCATTACTACGTTATACAATACTGTGTTACAATCTTACTATGTTATATTATGCTTTAGTTACCACGTTACTGAGTTATAGTCTTGTGTTACTCAGTTACTGTATTATACAGTCCTCTGTTGCCATGTTACTTCATTATGCAGTGTTCTGTCGCTCTGTTTCTCTGCTATACAAGTACTCTGTGTTACCCTGATACTATGTTATACAGTGCTGTGTTATTCTGTTACTGTGCTACCCTGTTACTATGTTGTATGGTGCTCTGTTGCTATGTTACACAACACTGGGTTACTTTATTACTGCATTATACAGTGCTGGGTTATTCTGTTACTGTGTTATACAGTGTTGGGCTACTCTGTTACTCTGTTGTGCAGTGCCAGGTTACTTTGTTCCTGTGTGAAATAATGCTGATTTACTCTGTTACTGTGTTATACAATGCTCAGTTACTCTGTTATTGGGCTATATAGTGCTGTGTTATCCTGTTGCTGAGTTATACAGTACTGTGTTACCCTGTTAATGTGTTATACAGTGTTGGGCTGCTCTGTTACTCTGTTGTGCAGTATCAGGTTACTTTGTTACTGTATTATATAATACTGGGTTACTTAGTTGATGTACTATACAGCTCTTAGTTACTCTGTTACTGCATTATGCAGTGCTGTATTACCCTGTTGTTGTGTTACATAGTACTGTGTTACTCCGTTACTTTGTTATACAGTTCTGTGTTATTCTGTTACTGTGTTACACAGAGCTTTATTTCTCTGATGCTAGATTTTCCTGTTCTCTGTTAGTTTCTTGCTGTGAGTTTCGTTATTGAGATATCGTGTTCAATATGCCCAATGTTACTCTTTCCCTCACTTCCACTTTTGCTGAAGTTTCACTTTTACTTCATCAATGTATAACTTGCCACACTTATTATTACCATTTCCTTTCGCAGGAGATGCATATTCAGTTGAGTGGATCCACATATGAGCACCTAATAGACAGCCTTTTCATCTTTGAGCGCCGGGGCACAATAACTATAAAGGTGCTGACAGACAAGCTGAAAATAAGTGAGAGTGGATTTGTGTGAAATATGTGATATGGTCTACAGTTTCTGTGTCAGTTCTGTTTGATTTTTAGTAACATGGCCATTGCTCAGCTATTAGTTTAAACACCCTCCAAACAGTCCAGGTTAATGAGATGAACAAAGACAAATGCAATCCTTTAATTAATTCAACAATCTCCCTTTATTTAATATCTTCTGTACAAACATTTGCACCATTTACTCTTTTACTGACCTTTAACCCTTATCTGAGCATTAACTTCAACTATTTAATTGAAAATAGGAAGCTTCATTTAGGATAAACCTGGTCAGAATATTCCCAATGTAGAATCTATCCGAACAGGTGCTGGAATTAGCGGCTAAGGGAATTTCACAACTTCATTTCGGTGTTAATGTAAGCCTTACTTGAGATTAATACATTTTTTGTATCAACATTTGCACCACTTACTCTTTTACTGACATTTAACTCTTAACTGAACATTAACTTCAATTATTTAACTGAAAATAGATACTATCCGAACAGGCGCCAGAATTGGCAACTAGGGGAGTTTCACAATTCCATTGCAGTGTTAATATAAACCTTCCTTGTGACTAATTCATAAACTTTAAACCTTGTAATCTTCTTTGAAGAAGTTTCTTCAGCGCACATTCTTACACTGGTGAATCTCTATAGTGTTGGCAAACAAAGGACTGCACATATCTTTTATACACAAATTCTTTCACTTGCTTCCAGAAGATTATCATCCTGTGAACTGTGTAACCCGAAACTGATTACACAACCAATAAGATTACTTGTAAATGCTACAAAGCATAGTTCAAATTGCATGTCTCACCCATTACTGGTGCCATCAAGTCTACTCCAGAGTAAAAAACTTCCCATATTTGCCAACTGAGGAAGCTTCAGGTCACAGTTCCCAGACCAAGTCATGACTCAGGGTAAGTTTCCGATCTGCACCTCGTTGACCAAAAATCCCAGCATGCTTAACCCTCAGCCCGATACAGCCAATATTGCCCTTAATGTTGTTAAAATCGTCATTGTGGCCATCTTTACTCCGTCCACTCTTTCAATCGGAGAAGGTATTGTTGGAAGCAACAAGACTAGGAAAACTCGCTTATCAGATGCCAGAGTTTTGATCCGCTATAATGCTTTGAGATTAAATCAATGTTTATTGATTAGATCGCTGATTTAAGCCCTGCTCTGGCGTGGCATTATTGGATGACAGATCTCCAAATGTAATAAAACAGAATCCTGGCAATATTAAACAATTTTGAAATGAAATGAAATTATGAAATTAATCCCTGTGGTGCAGAAAGAGGCTATTGGCTCATCAAGTCTGCACCAACTCACTAAAAGAGCATCTTACACAGGCCCTCTCAAGCCCTATTCCTATAATTCCAGAAGTCGGCTGCTGCACAAAATGAAGTAAAGCAAAACCACAAGCTCGTGGTGAACACAAACAGGTCCCAACTAGGACAATACTCTAATGGACCCACTCAGGGGCCTGCTTTATAAAGGGCTCAGTATACAAACTCCACCTGGTAAGGTAATTATCAGCAGCAAGTAGCTTGTATTCCACGAGTCCTATAGGGAAGTCAATCAGTGATTTCCCCATGCAAATGCTGGGATTGATCATACCCCTCCCCCTCCAAGTCTGAGTGCCCTCCCTCTCTTTTTGGGTATCAGAGTCTTGGTGTTTTGGTCCGCAGCCTGCTCTCTATTTCATACTCGACCTGGTAAGGTCAGGTATAACAACACCAGGTTTTAGTCCAACCTATTTATTTGATAATATTCTCACAAGCTTTCGAGGGGACAGCCTCTTCGTCAGGTGAATGGAGAGTTCTGGCCTCAGACAGAGCATATAAAGCACAGACAGTTTAGAGATTACTGATTAAAATGCGAATCCTTACACCTAACCTGCTGTTCAAGACCTGAAGTGGCTGACAATGTGAGTGGTAGGAGCACTGATCACAGTTTAAAGAGATGTGTATTGTCTCCAGACAGTACAGTAAGTGAGGTTTTGCAAACCCAGGCAAGTCACGGGGGTTACAGATAGTGCGACATGAACCCAAGATCCCTGTTAAGACCGTCCTCATGTGTGCGGAACTTGGCTATCAGTCTCTGCTCAGCGACTCTGCGCTGTCGTGTGTTGTGAAGGCCGCCTTGGAGAATGCTTACCCGAAGGTCAGAGGCTGAATGCCCGTGACCACTGAAGTGTTCGCCAACAGGAAGGGAACAGTCTTGCCTGGTGACTGTCGAGCGATGTTCATTCATCCGTTGTGGTAGCGTCTGCATGGTCTCCCCAATGTACCATGCTTCGGGACATCCTTTCTTGCAACGTATCAGGTAGACAATGTTGGCCGAGTTGCAAGAGTATTTACCATGTACCTGGTGGATGGTATTCTCACGTGTGATGGTGATATCCATGTCGATGATCCGGCATGTCTTGCAGAGGTTGCTGTGGCAGGGTTGTGTGGTATTGTGGTCACTGTTCTCCTGAAGGCTGGGTAGTTTGCTGCGAACAATGGTCTGTTTGAGGTTGTGTGGTTGTCTTTAAACTGTGATCAGTGCTCCTACCACTCACATTGTCAGCCACTTCAGGTCTTGAACAGCAGGTTAGGTGTAAGGATTCGCATTTTAATCAGTAATCTCTAAACTGTCTGTGCTTTATATGCTCTGTCTGAGGCCAGAACTCTCCATTCACCTGACGAAGAGGCTGTCCCCTCGAAAGCTTGTGAGAATATTATCAAATAAATAGGTTGGACTAAAACCTGGTGTTGTCAGACTTTTTACTGTGTTTACGCCAGTCCAACGCCGGCATACCCACATCAAGGTCAGGTATACCATATCAGCGAGTGTCTCTTTCTGGATGACTGCTGAAGTATCTGGTTGGGATTCCGCTGCTTTTGTTTCCATTTCCATTTTGAGCCTTCTGTTGGTTGAGTAGCTTTGTATTTCCTCAGCATACCTGGGGTCCCAGATGGCATGCTTCTGTAGACGCCTCCCAACAATATACTGGACTATGTGTTTCCTTAGGATCTTGTCCCCAATCTTTACTATATCACATATTGGCCCTTTCCTTGAAAGAATTGTTCCTGGTGCCCATGAGGTGCTGTCTCCAAAATTCTGTGCTTTGCAGCTTTTAATCCATCATGGCCCTATTTTTGGGCTTCTTCCAATTAAGTTTGGAAAACTAAAGCTTAGCCTGGTTCAATAGGCACTTGCCCATCAGTAACTCTGCCAGGGCTAATCCTGTCATTACGTGTGACATTGTCTTGTAATTAAAAAGGAATCGTGCCAAGTTTTTGTTACCAGAACACCTGGTCTATTTTTTCATTCCATTTTTGAAAATTTGGACAGCTCTCTCCACTAACTGTTTGATGATGATGGTTACAGAACTGTATGGACATGTCTTACTCCATTTGTTTCCATAAATATCCTAAATTCCCTACTGGTAAATGGGGTTCCATTGTCTGTCACAAATAATTCTGGGATCCCGTGAGTACTGAAAGACTGCCTAAGTCTCTCTATCGTGCTATGCAATGTGGTGGATGCCATCCGGTGCATATTGAACATTGATTCATATCAGAAACATTAAGCCCATAAATAGTCCTGTGAAATCCACATGCACTATACCCATGGTCTTCCTAGCCAATTCCAGGGGTGTAGGGAAGCTACTGGTGGGATCCGCTGGTTTTCTTGGCACATTCTGCATGTTTTTACTGTCTTCTTTATATCCCCATCTATGCCAGGCCACCAGACGTAGTTTTTCACTGACATCTTCATTTTTGCAATCCCTGGATGGCCACTATGAAGTTCTTGAAGAACGGGCCTTTAGGCAGCATGTGGAATAACCACCTGGGCCCCCCATAGGATAATTCCATCTTCCATGCTGAACTTATATGGCTTCAAATGTTGTGCCAGGCATTCTTTCATCCATTCATATGGCTTAAGTTTGCCAATGTGGGATTGTTCTGAGTTTTAATTTACTTATTTTACCAAAATTGATAAGGTATCATAAAATTTAATGCCATTACAACCTCGTCTGTTTTCGGTGGTGAGGATAAGCTTGTGGGCAAAGGCAGACACTCAGGGCATTTGCATCTGTGACCTGTGTCTCTGGTCTATGCTCCAAAGATACTCATAGGCACTTAACAATAGTGCCCATTGTTGTATTTGGCCAATGCTATGGGAGGAATTGTTTTGTGCTGAGGAAAATTGCCCAACAGGGGTTTGTGGTCTGTTATAATGATAAAATGTCGACCATTTATGTACTTATGAATTTTTTTTCACTGGGAAGACCATTGCCAAACCCTCCTTTTCAGCCTGCACATACATTGGCTAATGTCCATGAGGTGTACACAGTTGGGCTTTCCATCCCAATGCTCCATGCAGCAATGCACCTATTCCATAAGGAAATGTGCCACATGTTATGATGAATGGCCTTTCTGGGTTGAAATGGATCAATACATTATCCAACTGTAATTGATTTTGATCCTCGCAAAAGCATCTTGCTGTTCTTTCCATGTCCACTTCTGATTATGATTTACGAGGCCAAGAAGCAGTTTTAATTCTGTCATATTCCTTGGTGTTGGAGCCTCCTTTATGACTCTTAACTGTCTTTGTCAACCCTGTATCCAAGGTACCTTCCTTCAGCTGTCTAGAAAACACATTTTTCTCTTTGTAGTCAGATCCCGGCTTCTGAAAACTGTTGTAAGACTTCCTGTAAATTGTTGTGGTGTTCCTTGACAGTGCCTCCTGTGAACATCATCTAGGTAAATTGCAATTTGGGTATTCTCTGCAGTATGCTTTGGAATATGGCACACGCTGATGGTACTCCAAAGGGTTGACAAGTGTATTCATACAATCCCTTGTATGTGTTTATCGTCATATCTTTTCTTGATGAGGCTTCTAACTCTAATTGAAGGTACAAGTGACTCATATCCAACTTCGTGAAGATCTGGCCTCCAAATAATTTTGCATAGAGGTTCTCTATTTGTAGCATGGGAAATTGTCCAAATGATATTGTCTGTTCACTGTAATTTTATAATCACCACAGAGGTGGATTGTGTTGTCTGGTTTCAACACCTGAACTACCGGTACTCAGAAAACTGCAGGGGTTGAACAATACTCAAGTCTTCTAAATGCTTCAATTCAGTCTCTACTTCAGCTTGTAGAGCGTATGGACCTGATCTTGCCTTAAAAAATCTCTGTTCAGCACTCGGCGCTATATAAATTTTTGCTTTGGTCACTTTTATTTTCCCAAGGCCCATCTGAGAAACTTCTGGATGCTTTCCTGCTCCATCATTTCAATTACTAGTTTCCATTTTGAAAATTTGTCGCCAATCCAAGTAAATTTTTTGTTACCAGTCTCTTCCCAAAAGGCTGGGTCTTGGTCCTTTTACCACTATTAATGGGATCCAGACTGTTTGTTGCCCATATGTGACTGGGGTCACAGTAGTCCTGATTATGTGTAATAGTTTCCCTGTATAAGTTACCAATCTTAGTGTCCCTCAACTTGAGTGATAAGATGCCCAATCATGATCTTACTACTCCCCTATAATGGGCGATGCACCTTTATGCTCAATGGGTGTCCATTCACTTGGATCTGTATCTGTATTGGGACCACCTTTGGTGTGGTGACACAGTTTAATTGTGCTAGTTCCTCCACTTTACCCTGACTTATCTGATATAGAGATATAGAGTCTCTTTGGCCCAACTCATCCACGGTGACCAGGTTTCCTAAACTGAACTAGTCCCATTTGCTTCTGTTTGACTCATATCCCTTTAAACACTTCTTATCTACGTACCTTCCAAACGTATCTTAAATGTTGTAGTTGTACCCGCCTCTACCACCTCCTCTGGCAGTTCATTCCATATACATCCTACCCTCTGTGTGAAAAAGTTGCCCCTCAAGGCCCTTTTAAATCTTTCCCCTCGCAATTTAAACCTATACCCTCTAGTTTTGGACTCCCCTATCTTGGGGAAAAGACCTTGGCTATTTACCTTATCCATCCCCTTCATGATTTTATAAACCTCTATAAGGGCCTTCAACGCTGCAGGGAAAATAGTCCCAGCCTATCCAGCCTTACCTTATAATTCAAACCTGTACCCCTAGGTTTGTCTGTTCAACAACACTCCTACAACAGCAACAGGGCAGTGGGACAGCAACAGGGCACTGGGACAGTGACAGGGCAGTGGGACAGTGACAGGGCACTGGGACAGTGACGGGGTAGTGGGACAGCGATGGGGCAGTGGGACAGCGACAGGGCAGTGGGACAGCGACAGGGCACTGGGATAGCGATGGGGCAGTGGGACAGCGACAGGGCAGTGGGACAGCGACAGGGCACTGGGATAGCGATGGGGCAGTGGGACAGCGACAGGGCAATGGGACAGCGACAGGGCAGTGGGACAGCGACGGGGCAGTGGGACAGCGACAGGGCGCCGGGACAGTGACAGGGCACTGGGACAGCGACAGGGCACTGGGACAGTGACAGGGCAGTGGGACAGTGACAGGGCACTGGGACAGTGACAGGGTAGTGGGACAGCGATGGGGCAGTGGGACAGCGACAGGGCAGTGGGACAGCGACAGGGCACTGGGATAGCGATGGGGCAGTGGGACAGCGACAGGGCAATGGGACAGCGACAGGGCAGTGGGACAGCGACGGGGCAGTGGGACAGCGACAGGGCGCCGGGACAGTGACAGGGCAGTGGGACAGCGACAGGGCAGTGGGACAGCGACAGGGCACTGGGACAGCGACAAGGCACTGGGACAGCGACGGGGCAGTGGGACAGCGACGGGGCACTGGGACAGCGACAGGGCACTGGGACAGCGACAGGGCACTGGGACAGCGACAAGGCACTGGGACAGCGACGGGGCACTGGGACAGCGACAGGGCACTGGGACAGCGACAGGGCACAGGGACAGCGACAAGGCACTGGGACAGCGACGGGGCACTGGGACAGCGACAAGGCACTGGGACAGCGACGGGGCACTGGGACAGCGACAGGGCACTGGGACAGCGACGGGGCACTGGGACAGCGACAGGGCACTGGGACAGCGACAAGGCACTGGGACAGCGACGGGGCACTGGGACAGCGACAAGGCACTGGGACAGCGACGGGGCACTGGGACAGCGACAGGGCAGTGGGACAGCGACAGGGCACAGGGACAGCGACAGGGCAGTGGGACAGCGACAGGGCAGTGGGACAGCGACAGGGCAGTGGGACAGCGACAAGGCACTGGGACAGCGACGGGGCACTGGGACAGCGACAGGGCAGTGGGACAGCGACAAGGCACTGGGACAGCGACGGGGCACTGGGACAGCGACGGGGCAGTGGGACAGCGACGGGGCACTGGGACAGCGACGGGGCACTGGGACAGCGACGGGGCACTGGGACAGCGACAGGGCACAGGGACAGCGACAGGGCAGTGGGACAGCGACAGGGCAGTGGGACAGCGACGGGGCACTGGGACAGTGACAGGGCAGTGGGACAGCGACAAGGCACTGGGACAGCGACGGGGCACTGGGACAGCGACGGGGCACTGGGACAGCGACAGGGCACAGGGACAGCGACAGGGCAGTGGGACAGCGACAGGGCAGTGGGACAGCGACAAGGCACTGGGACAGCGACGGGGCACTGGGACAGCGACGGGGCACTGGGACAGCGACAGGGCACAGGGACAGCGACAGGGCAGTGGGACAGCGACAGGGCAGTGGGACAGCGACAAGGCACTGGGACAGCGACGGGGCACTGGGACAGCGACGGGGCACTGGGACAGCGACAGGGCACAGGGACAGCGACAGGGCACTGGGACAGCGACGGGGCACAGGGACAGTGACGGGGCAGTGGGACAGTGACAGGGCACTGGGACAGCGACAGGACAGTGGGACAGTGACGGGGCAATGGGACAGTGACGGGGCAATGGGACAGTGATGGGGCAGTGGGACAGCAACAGGGCACTGGGACAGCGACAGGGCAGTGGGACAGCAACAGGGCAATGGGACAGCGACAGGGTACTGGGACAGTGACAGGGTAGTGGGACAGTGACAGGGCAGTGGGACAGAGAAAGGGCAGTGAGTCAGTGACAGGGCAATGGGACAGCGATAGGGCACTGGGACAGTGACGGAGCAGTGGGACAGTGACAGGGCAGTGGGACAGCGACAGGGCAATGGGACATCGACAGGGCAGTGGGACAGTGACAGGACAGTGAGACAGCGACAGGGCACTGGGACAGTGACAGGGTAGTGGGACAGCGACAGGGTAGTGGGACAGTGACAGGGCAGTGAGACAGCGACAGGGCAATGGGACATCGACAGGGTAGTGGGACAGTGACAGGGCAGTGAGACAGCGACAGGGCACTGGGACAGTGACGGGGCACTGGCACAGTGACGGAGCAGTGGGACAGTGACAGGGCAATGGGACAGTGACAGGGCACTGGGACAGCGACAGGGCAGTGGGACAGTGACGGGGCACTGGCACAGTGACGGAGCAGTGGGACAGTGACAGGGCACTGGGACAGTGACAGGGCACTGGGACAGCGACAGGGCAGTGGGACAGTGACGGGGCACTGGGACAGCGACGGGGCAGTGGGACAGCGACGGGGCAGTGGGACAGCGACGGGGCAGTGGGACAGCGACGGGGCAGTGGGACAGCGACAGGGCACTGGGACAGCGACAGGGCAGTGGGACAGTGACGGGGCAATGGGACAGTGACGGGGCACTGGGACAGCGACAGGGCACTGGGACAGCGACAGGGCACTGGGACAGTGACGGGGCACTGGGACAGCGACGGGGCAGTGGGACAGCGACGGGGCACTGGGACAGCGACGGGGCACTGGGACAGCGACGGGGCACTGGGACAGCGACGGGGCAGTGGGACAGCGACGGGGCACTGGGACAGCGACGGGGCACTGGGACAGCGACGGGGCACTGGGACAGCGACGGGGCACTGGGACAGCGACGGGGCACTGGGACAGCGACAGGGCACTGGGACAGCGACGGGGCACTGGGACAGCGACAGGGCAGTGGGACAGTGATGGGGCGCGGGGACAGTGACGGACACTGAAAGGCAACGTGAATCTCTTTAAATCTTTTATTCTGGTCTGTACAGGGGAATGTGGAAATTGAAACCTACTGGCTGAAGGGGAAGAGAGATAAGGATGGGAACGCACAGGCTGCTTGTCCACAATTTCAGACTCAAGCAATCAGCACAACAACCCTATCACCACAATCTTCACCTGGTGGGAAGAGAGAATTGGTGAGATATCCATTGCTTATATTATAGAAATACACAGGGCTCAGAGACAGATATGTTCAGAGCCACTGGGTGGAATTGTTTGTTTTCTGCATTAAATGGCGGCAGTGTGTGAAAATCCTGGCAGCTTCTCCCAACACAGTGTTCAGCTCTCTAAGGGGACAGGGGGAGAGTACTGTCGGGTGGAGGTTGAGTAGTTTTGTGGGGGGAGACAGCAGCAGGGGAGAGTAGTGTCAGGGTGGGGAGATTAATGTCAGAGGGACATCAGTATCAAGGTGGGAGGAGAGTCACGTCTCAGGAAGAGAAGTGCTGGGGGTGTGAGCAGTATTGCCGGAAGAACAATGTCAGGGTGAAGAGTATTGCCATGGGGGGGGCAGTATTGTCGGGGGGAGTAGTGTCGGGCGAGAGGAGTGTCAGGGGGAGGAGTGTCGGGGGAGGAGTGTCGGGGGGGAGTAGTGTCGGGGGGAGTAGTGTCGGGGGGAGTAGTGTCGGGGGGAGTAGTGTCGGGGGGAGTAGTGTCGGGCGAGAGGAGTGTCAGGGGGGAGGAGTGTCGGGGGGGAGTAGTGTCGGGGGGAGTAGTGTCGGGGGGAGTAGTGTCGGGGGGAGTAGTGTCGGGGGGAGTAGTGTCGGGGGGGAGTAGTGTCGGGGGGGAGTAGTGTCGGGGGGGGAGTAGTGTCGGGGGGAGTAGTGTCGGGGGGGAGTAGTGTCGGGGGGGAGTAGTGTCGGGGGGGAGTATTGTCGGGGGGAGTAGTGTCGGGGGGGAGTATTGTCGGGGGGAGTAGTGTCGGGGGGAGTAGTGTCGGGGGAGTATTGTCGGGGGGGAGTATTGTCGGGGGAGTATTGTCGGGGGGAGTAGTGTCGGGGGGAGTAGTGTCGGGGGGAGTAGTGTCGGGGGGGAGTAGTGTCGGGGGGGAGTAGTGTCGGGGGGGAGTAGTGTCGGGGGGGAGTAGTGTCGGGGGGGAGTAGTGTCGGGGGGGAGTAGTGTCGGAGGAGTAGTGTCGGGGGGGGAGTAGTGTCGGGGGGAGTAGTGTCAGGGGGAGTAGTGTCGGGGGGAGTAGTGTCGGGGGGAGTAGTGTCGGGGGGAGTAGTGTCGGGGGGAGTAGTGTCGGGGGGTGTAGTGTCGGGGGGAGTAGTGTCGGGGGGGGAGTAGTGTCGGGGGGAGTAGTGTCGGGGGGGGAGTAGTGTCGGGGGGAGTAGTGTCGGGGGGTGTAGTGTCGGGGGGAGTAGTGTCGGGGGGGGAGTAGTGTCGGGGGAGTAGTGTCGGGGGGGGAGTAGTGTCGGGGGGAGTAGTGTCGGGGGGAGTAGTGTCGGGGGGAGTAGTGTCGGGGGAGTAGTGTCGGGGGGGAGTAGTGTCGGGGGGAGTAGTGTCGGGGGGAGTAGTGTCGGGGGGGAGTAGTGTCGGGGGGAGTAGTGTCGGGGGGGAGTAGTGTCGGGGGGAGTAGTGTCGGGGGGAGTATTGTCGGGGGGGAGGAGTGTCGGGGGGAGTAGTGTCGGGGGGGAGTAGTGTCGGGGGGAGTAGTGTCGGGGGGAGTATTGTCAGGGGGAGTAGTGTCGGGGGGGGAGTAGTGTCGGGGGGAGTAGTGTCGGGGGGGAGTAGTGTCGGGGGGAGTAGTGTCGGAGGGAGTAGTGTCGGGGGGAATAGTGTCGGGGGGGAGTAGTGTCGGGGGGAGTAGTGTCGGGGGGGAGTATTGTCGGGGGGGAGTAGTGTCGGTGGGAGTAGTGTCGGGGGGGAGTAGTGTCGGGGGGAGTAGTGTCGGGGGGAGTAGTGTCGGGGGGGAGTAGTGTCGGGGGGAGTAGTGTCGGGGGGGGAGTAGTGTCGGGGGGAGTAGTGTCGGGGGGGAGTAGTGTCGGGGGGAGTAGTGTCGGGGGGGGAGTAGTGTCGGGGGGGAGTAGTGTCGGGGGGAGTAGTGTCGGGGGGGGAGTAGTGTCGGGGGGAGTAGTGTCGGGGGGGAGTAGTGTCGGGGGGGAGTAGTGTCGGGGGGAGTAGTGTCGGGGGGGAGTAGTGTCGGGAGGAGTAGTGTTGGGGGGGAGTAGTGTCGGGGGGAGTAGTGTCGGGGGGGGAGTAGTGTCGGGGGGAGTAGTGTCGGGGGGGGAGTAGTGTCGGGGGGTGTAGTGTTGGAGGGGGTGTAGTGTCGGAGGGGAGTATTGTCTGGGGGAGTAGTGTCGGGGGGGAGTCGTGTCGGGGAGGAGTATTGTCGGGGGGGGTAGTGTCGGGGGGAGTAGTGTCGGGGGGGAGTAGTGTCGGGGGGAGTAGTGTCGGGGGGAGTAGTGTCGGGGGGAGTAGTGTCCGGGGGGGAGTACTGTCGGGGGGAGTATTGTCGGAGGGGGTGTAGTGTCGGAGGGGGTGTAGTGTCAGGGGGGGAGTAGTGTCGGGGGGGAGTAGTGTCGGGGGGAGTAGTGTCGGGGGGAGTAGTGTCGGAGGAGTAGTGTCGGGGGGGAGTAGTGTCGGGGGGAGTAGTGTCGGGGGGATTAGTGTCGGAGGAGTAGTGTCGGGGGGAGGAGTGTCGGAGGGGAGGAGTGTCGGGGGGGAGGAGTGTCGGAGTGGAGGAGAGTCGGGGGGGAGGAGTGTCGGGCGAGAGGAGTGTCGGGGGGGAGTAGTGTCGGGGGGAGTAGTGTCGGGGGGGAGTATTGTCGGGGGGGAGTAGTGTCGGGGGGGGAGTAGTGTCGGGGGGAGTAGTGTCGGGGGGGAGTAGTGTCGGGGGGAGTATTGTCGGGGGGAGTAGTGTTGGGGGGGGGAGTAGTGTCGGGGGGAGTAGTGTCGGAGGAGTTGTGTCGGGGGGGAGTAGTGTCGGGGGGAGTAGTGTCGGGGGGGAGTAGTGTCGGGGGGAGTAGTGTCGGGGGGAGTAGTGTCGGGGGGAGTATTGTCGGGGGGAGTAGTGTCGGGGGGGGAGTAGTGTCGGGGGGAGTAGTGTCGGAGGAGTTGTGTCGGGGGGGAGTAGTGTCGGGGGGAGTAGTGTCGGGGGGAGTAGTGTCGGGGGGAATAGTGTCGGGGGGGAGTAGTGTCGGGCGGAGTAATGTCGGGGGGAGTAGTGTCGGGGGGGAGTAGTGTCGGGGGGGGAGTAGTGTCGGGGGGAGTAGTGTCGGGGGGGGAGTAGTGTCGGGGGGGGAGTAGTGTCGGGGGGAGTAGTGTCGGGGGGGGGAGTAGTGTCGGGGGGGAGTAGTTTCGGGGGGAGTAGTGTCGGTGGGGGAGTAGTGTCGGGGGGAGTAGTGTCGGGGGGGAGTAGTGTCGGGGGGAGTAATGTCGGGGGGGGAGTAGTGTCGGGGGGAGTAGTGTCGGGGGGGAGTAGTGTCGGGGGGAGTAGTGTCGGGGGGGGAGTAGTGTCGGGGGGTGTAGTGTCGGAGGGGGTGTAGTGTCGGGGGGGGAGTAGTGTCGGGGGGGAGTAGTGTCGGGGGGAGTAGTGTCGGGGGGGAGTATTGTCGGGGGGAGTAGTGTCGGGGGGGAGGAGTGTCGGGGGGAGTAGTGTCGGGGGGGAGTATTGTCGGGGGGAGTAGTGTCGGGGGGAGTAGTGTCGGGGGGGAGTATTGTCGGGGGGAGTAGTGTCGGAGGGAGTAGTGTCGGGGGGGAGTCTTGTCGGGGGGGAGTAATGTCGGGGGGGTGTAGTGTCGGGGGGGAGTAGTGTCTGGGGGAGTATTGTCGGGGGTGAGTAGTGTCGGGGGGGAGTAGTGTCGGGGGGAGTAGTGTCGGGGGGGAGTAGTGTCGGGGGGGAGTAGTGTCGGGGGGAGTAGTGTCGGGGGGGAGTAGTGTCGGGGGGTAGTAGTGTCGGGGGGAGTAGTGTCGGGGGGGAGTAGTGTCAGGGGGCAGTAGTGTCGGGGGGAGTAGTGTCGGGGGGGAGTAGTGTCGGGGGGAGTAGTGTCGGTGGGGAGCAGTGTCGGGGGGAGTATTGTCGGAGGGGAGTAGTGTCGGGGGGAGTAGTGTCGGGGGGGAGTAGTGTCGGGGGGAGTAGTGTCGGGGGGAGTAGTGTCAGGGGGGAGTAGTGTCGGGGGGAGTAGTGTCGGGGGGGGAGTAGTGTCGGGGGAGTAGTGTCGGGGGGAGTATTGTCGGAGGGGGTGTAGTGTCGGGGGGGAGTAGTGTCGGGGGGAGTAGTGTCGGGGGGGTAGTGTCGGGGGGATTAATGTCGGGGGGAGTAGTGTCGGTGGGGAGTATTGTCGGGGGGAGTATTGTCGGGGGGAGTCGTGTCGGGGGGAGTAGTGTCGGGGGTAGTAGTGTCGGGGGGAGTAGTGTCGGGGGGTGTAGTGTCGGGGGGAGTAGTGTCGGGGGAGGAGTAGTGTCGGGGGGAGTAGTGTCGGGGGGGGAGTAGTGTCGGGGGGAGTAGTGTCGGGGGGAGTAGTGTCGGGGGGAGTAGTGTCGGGGGGAGTAGTGTCGGGGGGAGTAGTGTCGGTGGGGGAGTAGTGTCGGGGGAGTAGTGTCGGGGGGGAGTAGTGTCGGGGGGAGTAGTGTCGGGGGGGAGTAGTGTCTGGGGGAGTATTGTCGGGGGTGAGTAGTGTCCGGGGGGAGTAGTGTCGGGGGGAGTAGTGTCGGGGGGAGTAGTGTCGGGGGGAGTAGTGTCAGGGGGGAGTAGTGTCGGGGGGAGTAGTGTCGGGGGGGAGTAGTTTTTCGGGGGAGTAGTGTCGGGGGGAGTATTGTCGGAGGGGGTGTAGTGTCGGGGGGGAGTAGTGTCGGGGGGGAGTAGTGTCGGGGGGAGTAGTGTCGGGGGGAATAATGTCGGGGGGAGTAGTGTCGGTGGGGAGTATTGTCGGGGGGGAGTATTGTCGGGGGGGAGTCGTGTCGGGGGGAGTAGTGTCGGGGGGAGTAGTGTCGGGGGGAGTAGTGTCGGGGGGTGTAGTGTCGGGGGGGGAATAGTGTCGGGGGGAGTAGTGTCGGGGGGGGAGTAGTGTCGGGGGCAGTAGTGTCGGGGGGAGTAGTGTCGGGGGGAGTAGTGTCGGGGGGAGTAGTGTCGGAGGAGTAGTGTCGGGGGGGAGTAGTGTCGGGGGGATTAGTGTCGGAGGAGTAGTGTCGGGGGGAGTAGTGTCGGGGGGGAGTAGTGTCGGGGGGAGTAGTGTCGGGGGGGAGTATTGTCGGGGGGGAGTAGTGTCGGGGGTGTAGTGTCGGGGGAGTAGTGTCGGGGGGGGAGTAGGGTCGGGGGGAGTAGTGTCGTGGGGGAGGAGTGTCGGAGGGGAGGAGTGTCGGGGGGGAGGAGTGTCGGAGGGGAGGAGAGTCGGGGGGGAGGAGTGTCGGGCGAGAGGAGTGTCGGGGGGGAGTAGTGTCGGGGGGAGTAGTGTCGGGGGGGAGTATTGTCGGGGGGGAGTAGTGTCGGGGGGGGACTAGTGTCGGGGGGAGTAGTGTCGGGGGGGAGTAGTGTCGGGGGGAGTATTGTCGGGGGGAGTAGTGTCGGGGGGGGAGTAGTGTCGGGGGGAGTAGTGTCGGAGGAGTTGTGTCGGGGGGGAGTAGTGTCGGGGGGGAGTAGCGTCGGGGGGGGAGTAGTGTCGGGGGGAGTAGTGTCGGGGGGGAGTAGTGTCGGGGGGAGTATTGTCGGGGGGAGTAGTGTCGGGGGGGGAGTAGTGTCGGGGGGAGTAGTGTCGGAGGAGTTGTGTCGGGGGGGAGTAGTGTCGGGGGGAGTAGTGTCGGGGGGAGTAGTGTCGGGGGGAATAGTGTCGGGGGGGAGTAGTGTCGGGCGGAGTAATGTCGGGGGGAGTAGTGTCGGGGGGAGTAGTGTCGGGGGGGGAGTAGTGTCGGGGGGAGTAGTGTCGGGGAGGGAGTAGTGTCAGGGGGGGAGTAGTGTCGGGGGGGGAGCAGTGTCGGGGGGCAGTGGTGTCAGGGGGAGTAGTGTCGGGGGGGGAGTAGTGTCGGGGGGAGTAGTGTCGGGGGGGAGTAGTGTCGGGGGGAGTAATGTCGGGGGGGGAGTAGTGTCGGGGGAGTAGTGTCGGGGGGGAGTAGTGTCGGGGGGATAGTGTCGGGGGGGGAGTAGTGTCCGGGGGTGTAGTGTCGGAGGGGGTGTAGTGTCGGGGGGAGAGATAGTGTTGGGGTGGAGTAGTGTCGGGGGGGAGTAGTGTCGGGGGGAGTAGTGTCGGGGGGGAGTATTGTCGGGGGGAGTAGTGTCGGGGGGAGGAGTGTCGGGGGGAGTAGTGTCGGGGGGGAGTATTGTCGGGGGGAGTAGTGTCGGGGGGAGTTGTGTCGGGGGGGAGTATTGTCGGGGGGAGTAGTGTCGGGGGGAGTAGTGTCGGGGGGGAGTATTGTCGGGGGGGAGTAGTGTCGGGGGGTGTAGTGTCGGGGGGGAGTAGTGTCTGGGGGAGTATTGTCGGGGGGAGTAGTGTCGGGGGGGAGTAGTGTCGGGGGAGTAGTGTCGGGGGGGAGTAGTGTCGGGGGGAGTAGTGTCGGGGGGAGTAGTGTCGGGGGGAGTAGTGTCAGGGGGGAGTATGTGTCGGGGGGAGTAGTGTCGGGGGGGGAGTAGTGTCGGGGGGAGTAGTGTCGGGGGGGGAGTAGTGTCGGGGGGAGTAGTGTCGGGTGGAGTATTGTCGGAGGGGAGTAGTGTCGGGGGGAGTAGTGTCGGGGGGAGTAGTGTCGGGGGGGAGTAGTGTCGGGGGGAGTAGTGTCGGGGGGAGTAGTGTCAGGGGGGAGTAGTGTCGGGGGGAGTAGTTTCGGGGGGGGAGTAGTGTCGGGGGGAGTAGTGTCGGGGGGAGTATTGTCGGAGGGGGTGTAGTGTCGGGGGGGAGTAGTGTCGGGGGTAGTAGTGTCGGGGGGAGTAGTGTCGGGGGGGTAGTGTCGGGGGGATTAATGTCGGGGGGAGTAGTGTCGGTGGGGAGTATTGTCGGGGGGGAGTATTGTCGGGGGGGAGTCGTGTCGGGGGGAGTAGTGTCGGGGGAGTAGTGTCGGGGGGTGTAGTGTCGGGGGGAGTAGTGTCGGGGGAGGAGTAGTGTCGGGGGGAGTAGTGTC